>NC_084466.1:82576250-83207500 GCF_027409185.1 Cynocephalus volans | reverse complement strand
AAGGTGAAATTTATTTTCCTGGCAAGTTAAGAGTACACTGGGAGAACGAGTTTCTCACTAAAACTGGAACATACAATGGGAACTGTGGGCCCAAATCAATGAAAAGACAGAAGGAAGCAACATGCTGCTTTAAATGAGTTTTGGTCTCTAGATACAGAGGGACTGTAAGTGCAGACTGCTAATGGGATCTGCAGATGTCATTTCAGAATCGCTGTGTACAATCTTGAAGAAAAGCAAAATGGGAGAGTGCCAAAGGACTGGAGAAGGGTAATGTAGGAATTTTCCAAATGTGGAAACAATAATAATACACTGAGCTCTAGACTGAACTTAACCTTTCTTTGATGATCCCAAGGGTGATTTAGAGTCGTGCGTTGCTTCAGGGTCACTGCACAAGTTGAAGCGTACTGTGTGCTGTGAACCAGCGGATGTTCACATTAACGCACTAACAGCTACAGTTAGCAGCTTCCTGGGTGGCAGGGTTTGATTTGTTAATGACCCCTCCCATTCATTGGGCACCCCTCTGCCAGGAGCAGTAAGTGTTTCCCTTACGTTTGCTTCTCTGATTCTTCCTGCCACCCTGTGAGGTTTGCATCATGACAGTGAAGCTTAGAGAGATGGAATTGCTTGTCCACAGCTGTGCAGGTAAAATGACAAGATGTCATTTTAATGGCAAATGTGTTAATTTAAAAGCAGTTGCTCTTAACCACTACCCTGTACTGCCTGTACTACAAATATCCAGATTGTATTTCAATGAAGGAGAGGCCAAAGAGAAGTCGACAGAACCTAAGCAATCGGGCGGAGGCAAGGCCAGCGAGGCTTCTGCAAACCCCTCACTCACCCATGCCCAGGGCACACTCTCCATGTTATTCCTGCGGGATAAACACTCTTCCACGTGGGAATCAAGGGCCGTGCCCTGTTTATGTGGCAGTTACGGTTTCCCACCCATACTACTAATACTCATCCTCTAAGACTAATACATTATTTATATTCTGTTCACATAAACACCCCTCCAACTTTCCTATGTTCTCCTTTAAATGACTTATACTTTATTAGTCACAGGCCCTGGCAGGAAGCAAACAGAACCCTCAAATTAGAAAACTGGGGAGAGTCCAATGGAAGGGCTATTTGCAAAGATTTGGGCAGGGTTGAGAGAAACCAACACAGTGATGGTGACAATGCCCAGGCTCCAGAGCTCACCTGCCCTAGGAGGACCAAGAGCGGGGAGCAGATGGCAGAGCTTGGAGAGCGTGGCTACAGGCAAGGCTGCCTGAGCTGAGCTGGGACCTGGACAAGGACCAGCAGGGAGAGAAGCTGGGTGCATGTATTCCAACCTCACTTCCTCCCCAGTCCTGAGCGCCCCAGGACTTTGCAGTGTGAGTCACAGAACAAGAGAGCTCCCAGGGCACAGAGCAAGGTAGAGGAAGATGCAAGATAGATCTGGGTGGGGTGAACAGAAAACACCTAGCACAATCCCCTACTTCCCAAAAGAAAAAAAAAATTAAAATAATAAGAGCAAAAAGAAAAGGCAGTAGAATGAAGAAAGTGACATACAGTATTTTTTAAAAAAATCAAAACATAAAACACCCATCGAGGTCACAAACTGGCCCTTGAGCAGAAAATAGCCCCCAAACAATTTGATTTGGCTTGATACTTGTCTTACACAACATTTGAATTTATTGCCAATGTTCAAATATTGGGAGATTTTACATAGAAATCTGTATTCCCTGTTTTTCTTGAACAATCCAAAGCTCCTACCACAATGGCTCTACAGCCAGAGCTGAGGGGCTACTGCCCCCTGGAGGGGAGATGGAGATGTGCAGCCTCCAGGGCATCCTGGTCCTGCCTCCCACTTAACTTCTGCCCTAAAAGGCAATTCTGACTTACACCAACCAAGAGAGGCTGATACAACTGAACAGAAATATTAACTCTACACTTTCTGGCCACCAAGGCAAAGAGGAAAACTGAATAGGGCTCTTTGTATTATAAAAGGAAGTATACCAATTCATTAGAAGAGGAGTTTTTTTCTAATTCTGGTTTCCGAGAAGATACCCATAGAGGAAAGGAACATCTTCTTTTTCTCCTACAACTTTTGATGCTCACAAGAAGCTCAGCCCAGGAGGAAAGGAAGAGGAAATGGCTACAGCAGCTCAGACTGCAGACTTTCCTGCCAGCAGAGCCTTGGTGCTGGTCAAATACCTCCCATGACTCCCCACTGCTCCTGGAACAATGGTTCTCAGGAGGAGGCAATTTTGTTTCCCAGGGGACATCGGGCAATGTCTGGAGACATTTTTGATGGTCGTGAATGGGAGGTGCTATTGGCATGTTGGGGGCATAAGCCATCGATGCACAGGACAGCCTCCTCCCTGCCCCACAATGAAGAATTGTCCAGCCCCAGATGTCTGTAGTGCCAAAGCTGAGAAACCCTGCTCTAGAATAAAGTCCAGATTCTTCCTTTCCACTTTCAAGATCTCCAGTGCCTGGCCTCGGCTCATCTCGGCACCCCCCAGCCTCGGCCCACACCATACTCTATTGTCCACTCCTCTCCTGTGTTTGGCCTTTGCACATGCTGTTCCTTCTGCCTGCAACACAGACACGTTCACCTTCATCACCTGGGGACGGTCTGTGTTGCTCAGCTCTCACCTTTGATATCACTTCCCTTTCCTCAGGGAGCCTTGTCTCGGGGCTCCCAGGGCATCCTGCAGTCACCCACAGGCAGTAATTACCACATGCTACTGTCATCTCCAGACTAAACCTAAGAGTGCAGGCCCTGGGTCTGTCTTGACTGCTGGATCCCCAGAACTGTACATAACAGGCACTCAGGAACAGCAGATGCATCTGTGGCCACACCTTCATCTTGGTCCTCTAATATCTTTAAAAAAATAAAATTAAATTAAAGTCCTACAGGCAGTTCTAGTTTTGTCTCCAAGATAGGCAGCATGAATGAAGCAGCTCCTGAGAGAGAGCGAATGGGTCTGAGAGACACCAGCTCACCTTCCGGCCTGAGCCGGCTCTGCGAGCCCTGCAACTGCACCTCCCATGGCATGTTTGGTGTGCAGGTTGATCCCACCTGGCTTTCGAAAACCAAGAACACGTTCAGTGTAATTACCATTCAGCATTAGTCAGCATGGACTCACAGAAGTCCTCACTCTACATATTTATTAAGAAATCCATTGACTCTCATTTTTCAAAGCAGGGCAATTTCAGACACTTCCTGTCTCCAAGAAATCACTGCTCATATTGAATTCCAATAGTATGTGAAACTGTGGCAGGCAGCCAATAAAAGATGCTTTAAACCCCAACCCTCCCTTGATGGCCCAGCACTTTGTGAGTAACCTAACAGGCAGCAGAATTCATCGAACCCTGAAGTCTGAGCCTTTCCCCTCTGGTGGCAAGAGCTGAGCGAGGATTGATATCCCCAAAGGAGCCACTTTTGGAATCAGAGTTGCATACGTTCACTGGCTCTGTGTCCACAACAGAATATTATTTTTCCAGAAGTCCCGTAAATGTATCCCAAAGTGACAAGGGGAAATGCTGGAACATATTTTCTTTCTCTAAGAAGGCAGGTGGATTTCTAAACCTGACCACAGTGAGGTGGAAGGGGGAGGAAAGGTGCCAGGCAGCTCAGGCGCTTACCTGGGGCCAGACCTCTGGTCCCTAGGAGATGAGAGAGCCATCTGCTTGCTCGGCATGGCCTCACTGTAATGTGTGCAGTGGGGACCTTGTATTTTCTCTCTGCTGGGGATTTGTCATGTCTGTCAAATGCAACCAGAATCTCAAAAGCATGGAACCTTAGGGAAAGAGAGGGCCTCAAGCTGTAAATAGCAGCTGAATGAAATGCTGCGTTTTCTGTTGACAGGTGTTCCCTGGGGATGGATGTACCCCACCCCAGGAATAACTACATCACCAGTCTTTCAGCACCCCTGACAGTATGACACAACAGTCCACACAGAGGTGTAGAAATGACTGCTCTGTTATTATAACGAGATGAAATGTGACTCATTGTCAGGAGCAGGAAGCAGCAGCAGTGATGTTTTTCTCTCTGGCAAATAGTCTGAGCTGCTGGATTGTGCATGGTCTCCAGAAAACTAAGTCCATATGCAATTAGCAATTAGTTTCACAGAATCACAGGCTAGAAAAGATCTTGGAGGCCACATGATCCAATACTCTATGAAATGTCTTTCATGACGCATCCAAAACACAGGGGGCCTGAGTGATTTCCCTAAGGTCACACAGAGAGTTAGAAGCCAAGGGGGGACTAAAGTTTCTAGTCCAACCTGTTACCCTTCGTACCATGCTACCTCGCAACACTGCCAAAAGGACATAGTCCTGCACACTCAGGCCACAGGCACCGGACCTAAGTGTCAGAAGACCTGGGTTAGACTCCTGGCTTCATCACTAAGTGACTATGGGACATTGGGCCGATTATCACATCTCCTGGTGGTCTCATCTTAAAAGCAGGAACAATAGCATGTCCCTCCCTGGGCCTCTGTGAGGACCAAATGCAATAATGTGCATGAGCGTGCAGGTGCACAGTGAGCTCTGGGTATGCGCTGGTGAAACCTGAGACTACATGTTTTGCACACATGCACATTTTAGTGCCTAGTTTATGTTCAAGAAAAAAAAAAAAGTACCACGTCCGCTTCAGTTCTTGAACTGCCATATTCTAACTAACCCACATTTTATGTTGAGAAGATGCAGCAAAGACAAGGATTTTCCTGCTGCAAGTGAGTTAGAGTGTCCTTTCAAACACATGCTCTCCCTTAAAGAGAGTTAAGGGGCCATTTGGTACTGGAAATTCCCCAGGCTGTCCTACACTCTCTGCTCTGCTTTCCTGTGGAGAACTGCCCCAGCAGCTCAGCAGAAGTGGACATCCATGGCCCCTGGGGGCATCTTGTCGCAGTTGACACCTTGACCCCACAGGAGTGGCTGCAGGCAGGCAGGGTGGTAGGTGTGATATTCTGGGGGTTCCCTTCCCTGTGAGCCTGGTCTGAAGGTCGGGGCTCAGCCCAGCCTCGCAGGATCCCTCAGTCATTCTGGCTGACTGGATACCCAGGCCCTTTCTGATCCAACCAGATCCTGTGTGTGAGAGCTGGTTTTCAGTGTCTGCGACATGGACCCTGAGGGGCCAGTGTGGCAGTCCGGGGTGGCTGGCTCACCTGGAGAGGAGCAGGAGCTCCGGGGCTAGAAGCAGGCTGGACGGCCGGCGAGTGGGATCCTGGCCTCAGCATCCTTCTTCCTAGAACTGGACTTAGTCACCCCCCTTCAAGAGGATCATGTAGGAGGAACCTGGGAAGTACCTGGGCCAGACCACACACAGGTACCCTGCAGGGGAAGAATTCAGCATTTTACTTCATGGCACTGCCTCCTGCCTGCTTCCTGACTGTCTTTCTTTTCTCCTAAATCAAGAGACAGAAAAACAAAGGGCAGGAGGGTTTCCAGGTGGCAGCCTGGCCCCTGCCTCTTCCAGAGCTTTCTGGGCACGGGCTGACCCATGTGACTGCAGCTCAGCCATTTCCTCTCATCAAAACGAATACCTGCAAAGGGAACAGTGTCAAGGGGCCCAAGAGGTTCAGGGGGAGCGGGGTGTGAGAAACCCCAGATGAAAGGCCAGACTGGAAGGGAGAATGGAGCTGGCAGGCTTCCATTCTTAGAGGAGCAAACTGAACCTGCGTTGGGTCCTTAGCCTCAATCTCAGCACATGTGCCCATATTCCCTTAGCTGGTTAGTGAGGGATTTCCCAAGTCACTGTAAACTACCCTGTGGAATTCTGGGGAGGGCACAGCATTCCCCAGCAGCCCAGCTTTTTCCACCCCATGTTTCAGGGAGGCTAATGAGCTTCCTGTTCTTTGTCGTCCTGGCAGATCTGGGGGGACCGTGCGTGCAAGCAGGGAAAGGTCACCCCCGGGTCCCTTGTGCGTCTGCAGGCAAACACCAGTGTCCGCAGCGATCCTGCCCCTCATCGATTATGCTGACAGTCATTAAAATGGGCTTGCTCTAATAAAGCAGGGGAGGGCTAAATAGGACCTATCAATTCCCCTTCCTCTGCATCTTGACATGAAATATACATCATAGGCCTCAGAGTGTAAGAGAGAAAAGGGCACATTAATTCCGCCGCTCCATTCACTAGAGAGGCAGGTGTGGAGACAGCAACCTACTTAACAGAAAGCCAAAATGCTTGGCTTTCAATCTTGTTGAATTCTGCCTGATTGTTTGCTTCCCTAAAAATCTTTGCTTTTTTTGGGCCGAGCCCGTGGAGCACTTGGTAGAGTGCGGCGCTGGGAGCGCTGCGACGCTCCCGCCGCGGGTTCGGATCCCATATAGGACTGGCCGGTGCACTCACTGGCTGAGTGCCGGTCACGAAAAGGACAAAAAAAAAAAAAAAAATCTTTGCTTTTTAAAAACATTTTTAAATAGTAAAAATTATTTTATGGCTTGCTTGGATGTGGGTAACTTTATATTTTCACCAAACAGCTGAGTCTATTGGTCCCTAGTAGAACAGCTGATCTCCTCGTCATGTATTCTAGCATGTAAATAATTCTGCCTCCGGGAATTTACTAAGGAAATAATTCTAAATTCTGAAAACTTTGCATTCATGACCATGCTTATTATAACACTATTCATTGGCATGAAAGAACAGCAAACACTTTCAATATCTAATGATAGGGCAATGGTTAAGTAGACTGTATAAATCCCCCGTAAGGAATATTACTCAGCTGTTACAAATGATGAGAAAATGCTAAATTTACTGAAAAAATCCAGGATATAAAATCAAATGTTATTAGTGCAACTATATAGAGGCATGGAAAAAAATCTGCCATAATATTTACTAAAACATTAACAGTGATTGTATAAAGGTGGCAGGATTATGGATGATTTATTTTCTTTATTTTTCTAAATTTTCAATTACATAGTTACATTTTATCAATGGAAAAATATGAATATAACTTTCCAGAGAGGATATATTCCAGACTCACTAAGATAATTAGTTATTCTAGACCTGGGAAGCAGCCACCTGACATGAAAGAAACCCTCATACAGAGGATTTGGTAGTTTAGTTGACTCAGTGTGAGTCACTCATGAGTAACTCAGTGTGACTCGTGTGACGTAGTTGCTATAACAGCTACTGTATGCTGGGTGGTATGAATGAAAGTGTGCTTTCTAGAACTCCTGCTATTCTCTGCACTGGCTGGGCAGCATGCTGGCTTTCCCACCCAAAACTGTATGTTAAGGGGCTGGTGGTGCTGATAACACCAAGGTCCAGGGTTTGATCCCTGTACCGGTCAGCCACCAAAACAACTATAGGTTAAGACAACTAGAAAGTGCCAACGGATGCAAGGTCAAGGCACTGAGGAATCTGAGAATCCCAACCCGCATATTGGTTGAAGGAGATGGCACACGTAGACTGAGGATGAAGATGTAGCAATGGCACGTGGTTGTATTTGGGAAACTGGAACCTTGTTTTGCCCTTAGCGTCTAAGTCCTCTTTGCTGGAAGGTTGATATCTTTGTCCAGGAGTGACTAAGAAACAAGGTCTTTGCCTGGTCCTCTGCGTTTATTGCCCTGGTTCTGGTTCTCTGCACCACGCCTGTTTCAGATTCTGTGCCAGTCAGCAACGTGGTCCTTTCCCTCCCTTCCGTCAGGGTTGATTTGCCAATCGCAGACAGGATTCTTCCTTTGTAATTGCTTAAGCTGAGATATTAACTATGAGTTCCTCCTCCTCTTTTTTTCTGCAGGTAAAGTTACTGCTCTTTGTACTTCGCCACTGCACAGGTCCACGCTATGCTGGAATTTTTCATTTGTTCATGTCACAAAGATTTTAGTGGGCACTCACCACATGCCAGCCCTGATCTAGGCACTGAGGTAGGACAGTACACAAAACAGACACAACCTTTGCCTTCAGGAAGCTTCAGTTCTAGTGAGACAGGAAGAGTCAATACTTTTGGTGTGTTTGTGTGGATTAATTTACTTAATACTTATCCCACCCCTATTGGGTAAGTACTGTTCAAGGGCACTTCCAAAAGTTCGTGGAAAAATTGAATTAAAAGATAATATGAATCCTTTCATTAACTTTTTGAATACCCCTTGTATCATCTCCACTTTGGAGGTGAGGAAATGGAGGCACAGTCGAGCAACTTGTCCAGAGACACAGACCGAGGGCCCTTGCTCTCTCCACTCTGCTCAACATGCCTCGCTGCAGCGAGGGCGGACAGAGGCCCACACTCCGGACTCAGCCTGCGTGCTGTGCTGCAGCTGTCTGCTGTCTGGAAACGACTTCTCTCACTCTGCTGCAGCGAGGTGGGAGGTGTCACAAGGATTGGGGTGTGAAAAGGACGACTTTGATGTTGAGTACTACTTGAAAAATGGATTAGCTCTAAATTACTTACTGTGTTGCATTATCCTGCAGACCCTCTCAATGTGACATCCTTAGGCTTCCTTGGGCCGACTCATGACAATGCCACTTACATTTTTTAGTGTATACAAGAATTGAGTATTTCTTTTAAAGTAAAATGTTTTCTTACATATACCACAGTTTGGGAAATATTCTCCTAACCAACTGAGATGACTGATAAATACAAGAACCAGCACCATAATAAAAGCACCTCCTGCTACAGACACCATGGGAACATGGGGACAGCTGTCCATAGAGGTTGGAGGGGATGCTAATATGACAATTCAGAATGGTGACTTTTCAGAGATTGTGTACATTTCATGATAACTACTACACTTACACGTTCCATTACTAACTTTTTAAGGTCATGAATCTAATAGGAAATGCTAGATGCCCTGTTAATATTATGTTGACTGCAAGCACTTTGCTTTCTGATGTGCAGTCTAAGATTTTAGAAATTCCTTGAACTTTTCAAGACAAGTGAACAGATATGATGTAGTGGTGGGGGGAGGGGAGAGAGAAAGGGGGAAAGAGGAATGGGTAAAGGGACACAGAAATCAACTACAACATATATTGAGAAGTTAAAATAAATAAATAAATAGATGAATAAAAAGCAAAAAAAAAAGTGAGTGTCAGCTTACCAAATGATGAGCCCCTCCCTAGCCTCCATCCCCAGCCTGCCTCTCAGAACTCTGGGATGCCAGGCTGATACCCCCCTCCCCACCCCAGTCCCCAGAGGTGTATAGAAACCGCCAGTGTTGGAAATTTTACATGATGAATTTCCTAAAACAAGGTGCTGTGGTTGGAATGTCTCCTTCAAAACTCATGTTGAAGCGTAATCCTCAGTGTGGCAGTGTTGACAGGTGCAGCCTTTGGGCGGGAGGTGATTGGATCGCGATGGCTCTTCCCTTCAAGGATTAATGGGTTAATGAGTTAATGGGTTATCATGGGAATGGAGCTTGTGGCTTTAGAAAGAGGAAGGGAGACCTGAGCTAGCACATGAGTAAGCGCACCTCGCCCTGTCACCATGAGACAGCCTGTGCCACTTTGGGACTCTGCAGAGAGTTGCCACCAGGAAGAAGGCCCTCACCTAATGCGTCTTTTTGACCTTGGACTTCCCAGCCTCCAACACTGTAAGAAATAACATTATTTTATTTTCTTTATAAATTACCCAATTTCAGGTATTTTGTTATAAGTGACAGAAAACAGACTAAGCCACAAGGCTTGTGGGTTCCTGGTTTGACAACCAGATTAAAGAATTTGTTTTTCCTTTTTTTGGTTTGTTTTAAAAGCATTAGGTTTTTAAAAATAAACATTGAAGTGGATCCCCCCTGCCATCTGAGGAATTTCATATCATTTTGGCTAAAGCAGGATTTCCCTCCACTTTTGAAAAAGGGGAGGGGGGGGTGAGAGGTAGTTAAATATCAAGGTCTATCTCCTCCTGGGCTTTGAAGATGAAAAAAAGCAGCTTAATTGGCTCTGCTCTGTCTTGGGGGTGATTTGATATTCTTTTTAAAAAGATGTAGCAACGAAAATGTTCTGGTCTTGAAATGCAACTCCCGGAGTCTCCCCAGCGAGAGCAAAGGCTCAGGAAGACGCTCTCTCTGGCGTCCCCTGAGCCCGCTCTCTGCAGCCCCCTCCACTTCCTGGCCATTTTTAGGATTTCCCCCCTTTCAAAATATACCAGAATCCCGAGGACGCTTGGAAGAGAAAAGCGCACTCGCTTGCGCTGGCCACGCCACGCCTACCCCCGGTGGCGGGTGGTCTCTGCCACCCTGGACCCTCGCGCTGTGCGACTCTCCCCAGCCCACCCCCCGCCTGCAGCCGGGGCGAACCCCCCTCCTCGCGGCTCCGTCCACGCATCCAGCGGACGTGGGGAGGCCCCAGGCTCCGTGTGCGTTGCACACCGTTAGTTTCGGGTGGCCTGGCTTCTCAGTTCGTGTCATTTAATCCAAGCCATCTCCAGCTGCTTTAGCAGAGCGTAACCCTGGAATTTAAAGGAGGAGGGAAAGGTTTTGAAACCTCTTTCACTGTTGGAGTCTTTTCTATTAGAAACTCTAGGCCATAAAATTACTTCATTTGGGTATTTTTTAAATGCCAAGCTCATCTGTGCCCTGATAAATTTCAGGTCACCTCTCAGCATACACAGTTGAATTTTACTCTCATGAAACATAGGAACGATTATATGGCCAGATTTACTGAGAGCAAAAGACCACCAAAAATATCCCCTGTTCACCTTGGCTTGATTTATAACCGTCCCTGAGGCGTTTAGTGAGACCGTCTATCTGCTGTAGTAGGCATCTGACAGAAATGGCAAAATTGAGGGCCCATGGGGAAATTTAGCATTCTCTCTTGGTGCTTTCACTGGAGGTGCTGATACCCCCAAACATGGAATTCTTTGTAAAGATTTGTGTTAAAGGAAGACAATATATAAGGAAAGAATCAGAGTAACAATACTGCTATCGCAAATTACAGACCTCTTTGGAATTGTGTTTGATGCAAAATTATAGTCTGTCTTCAACTTCCTTATTGCAGCTGTGAGTTGTTTACTATTTAACCGTGCAACCTTAAATTACAGAGAAGATGGAGAAAAATCCCAGTTCAGGGCACGGTCTACACTCATCTTTGTAGATATCTTGGTGTGAGCATAACATAATATTCCTGTTAGTTTTAATACAGATTACTGCTAACACTGACTTCCTGTCCCTTGTATAGTTTTGAAAGTGGTATATTTCTAAATAAGAATAATCTGGAAAATCTGGAAAATTTTCAAAGCTGAAATAAAATGGCATTGATTTGGAAACTAAAATTAAGTTTTTAACCTTTAAAAAAATTCAACTTCACTATTAATTTCCCTTCAGACATTTCCTGGGATCTGGAGAAGGCACATTGTAGAAAGGTCAGCCAGATTGCAGTTGGGCAGAAAACCTCATTTAGACTATGTTACCACAACCAACTAACACTGTTCAGAAACCAGATATAAATACTGCCAAGCAATCAGGGAGGTAGGAAGGACTGGTGGCTCTCACGCTGCCCGCCCCAGCCTTGACTGCTGCTTGTGCACCAGGGACATCTGCTCTGCTCTGCTCTGCTCTGCTTCCATCACCCAACAGCCAGGTGCTCCTTGGGAAAGCAACTTAACTTTGGAGGCTTTAGCAAAAAGAAGGGGTTAACTGAGGTTATCTTTAAGGTTCCTTCCAGTTCAAAAAAGTTCTGATTCTAGGTCCTTTTCTGATGCACAAGCTGACATCAGGTGCTTATAGGAAGTCTTTGAGGAAGAAAGGAAATGTGAGCAGTGAGTGTTGTGAAAACTTGGCTTAAGAACTGCAGAGAGAGGCTTCCAGTCAAGATGGCAGAATAGACGGTCCCCAGCATCACTCTCTCCCACAATCAACCAATTTACAACTATTAAAAAGCAATGACTGCCAAGATAGGGCTGCTAGAGCTCAGGGAAAGAGGAACACAGACCTACTGAATTCACAAAGGCAGGAGAAGCCATGATGAAAGAAAGAAAGGACCATTCTGACCATTTCAAGCCCCGGCCACTTCGAGGCTGGCCCTGGTGAGCACATGGAGCAAGAGTCGGCAAAAACCACAGCTGTGCCCTTTTTATGAAGTTGCTTGGAGGCTGCAGGGGAGAGGAGGGCCTTGGTGGCCCCCAGGCCAGCAAGACCACTAACAGGGTTCCTTTGGACCCACATAGGAGTGAGGGGTCACCACAACTGAAAAAAAGGAGCTGCTTGGAGGCCAGTGAGTCATTGCAAGGGAACAGTGCATGGCCCGTCCATGGAGTGTGTGCAGTGGGTGAGACTGGACCAGCAGGGGAACACTGGGGCACAGCATGGACAGCTGATCTGTCCCCCAGTCAGCACAGGCCCACTCAGTGTAGACTGGTCAGGAATACAGAACTGCAGGAGGTGCAGTTTGGCTGAAAAGACTCAGGCCCAGACCAGAGTTTCCACACAACCCAGGTGTACTGGACCTCACCAGACCTGGAAGTGCTTACAAGATCAACAATTAAAACCTGAGCTTCAGGCCAGCCCGTGGCTCACTCGGGACAGTGTGGTGCTGATAACACCAAGGCCACGGGTTCAGATCCTATATAGGGATGGCCGGTTTGCTCACTGGCTGAGTGTGGTGCTGACAACACCAAGCCAAGGGTTAAGATCCCCCCACCGGTCATCTTTTAAAAACAAAAACAAAAACAAAAACAAAAACAAAAAACCTGAGCTTCACAAAAAGCCTTTCTCAGAGAATCAGCAGCAAAGCAGCAATTTAGCTCAACCACAGGGCTCAAGTGCTGGTCCCCACAGGAAGTTTTAGAAGTAAGCAAAGGACAACAAATTAGTTCCAGTGCAGAGTTTAAGTGGCGGGAACAGTGAATAATCCAACACAGAACTGAAAAAAAACCCCACAAAATACCGAGAGATCAGAGACAAAGTTCTGATATTAACTAGTAAAGGTCTGACGCCACCAAAGAACGCCTGTACAACCTAGAAGGACTGGAAGCACACTGGGCCCCCAAGCCTGAGTGGGGGGGCCGAGGCCTATCCACACCCACCCAACATCTGCATCTGGCCCAGCAAGGATCACTAGGCTGCTGCCAGAAGGGCCCTGGGCTCTGGAGCCAGGATGGTGGTGGGGCCAATGGCCTCAGCCATGCCCCCTGACATCCTCATCCAGCCCAGTGACAACCACCAAGCTGCCACTGGAAGTGCCCCAGGCTCCTGGGGTTGAGGGAGCTGAGGGCCTCAGCCATGCCTGCCCAAAGTCTTCCAGCCCAACCATGACCAAGCCACTTCTGCAAGCACCCCGGGCCCCCCTGCCAGAATGAGGGTGGTGCCATGGGCCCCAACCACACCCCCTCCCTCCTTCATACTCCTCCCACCCTACACCCCTTCCTTTCCTCTTTCCCCTTTCCTCTTCCCCCTCAATTGCTCTGCAACATCTTAGAGTGTAAAAAAAAAAGGAAAAATACAAATAATAAAGAAGAATTGCAGAGTCATTCTAGGATGGAAACTGGTTTAACTGATACCTTAGAGATAAGTGAGAACAGAACACTCTTGGAAGGACGGATTAAAACTCATGCTCTTCCAATTCCTTCACTGTTCAGTGGTCCCCCATTATCCATGGTTTTGCTTTCTGCAGTTTCAGTTACCCACGGTCAACTGTGGTCGGAGAATATTACATTCAATAAGATATTTTGAGAGAGAGAGAGATACCATATTCACATAACTTTTATTACAGTGTATTGTTATAATTGTTCTATTTCATTATTAGTTATCCTTATTAATCTCTTACTGTGCTTAATTTATAAATTAAATTTTAATATAGGTATGCATAGGAAAAAATACAGTGTGTACAGAATTTGGTACTATCCTTGGCTTCAAGCACGCACTGAGGATCTTAGAACATATCCCCTGTGGGTAAGGGGGACTGTTGTAGTAATACCTAGAAATAATGTAAAATACTTTGCGCAGTGTCAGGCACCCTGCAGGTGATCACTGAATGATGCTGGAAGTTGGCTGCCCATTAAAGCCCAAAGGGTGCATGTGCAGAATACCTGAAATAGTCTAAAGCCTGTAGTTACAAACTGTAAACTCCTGTGAGGGGCAACTGTAAAGTAGCTATTGATCTACAGAGAGAAGTAGCCTAGGCAGTCACTGGACCAGGATGATGCCTTCCACTGGGCGGAACAGCAGTGGGATGGGCCTCCAAGCTGGGAGACAATCTGTGTGCTGCGGTCTGTCCTTGGACAGCGTGGCCCAGAGAATTAACCCTGGAAATTCCATCAAAGTCAATGGTGATGAAAATCATACAAACAACCATACTAAAGAAGACAGGGTCAACGTGAAGTAGGAAAGTCCTGCACACAGAGCGTTGGACACCAGCCCTTGGAAAGTGGAAGGGTACGAGGAGGAGCTGCAAAGGAAATGTAAATCAGTATGCTGGCCTCCAACAGGCGAGGACAGCTTCTGCTTGGACTGGACACTTAATAAATATTTACTCATCCACAGGCGAATGGATGATGGATACTATCCTCACAGTTAAAGATAGAGAGGCAGGAAAGGGCTGAAGAGTATTAAAAAATCACAGACTGCACGTCCAAAACAGCTGTTTCCTTCTGCCCTGGTTATTTTTTGATCCTTCACCTCCTTGCCTGTCTGAGGACTGTCCCAGGTGTCCCCAAACCTGAGAAAGCCCAGAGATTCCTTGACTAGGGCCTCGCAGAAGCCTTTAGCACATGGTAGCAGTGGTCATTGTGTCTCATTCTTTGACTTCTGGCCCAATAGCCTCCTCATGGGCCTGTCTGCATCCAGGTCTGCTCCAGTATAAGCCATTAGATCACTTAGCATCCCTGCTCAAAACTTCCCAAGGCTCTGCCACGTGTATAACTTAAAATCCCAGTTTCTTTGTTAGACAGACCAGGCATGTCTTTACTTTCCTCCAGGACACTCCAGGCCAGGCCGAACTCCCTGTTCTCAACCCCACCCCACCCCCCAGCTCACCATGCTTGTGGGCTCATGTATTTCCTTTGCCTGCAGTGTCCTTGGTCTGCCCACCCATCTTCACTCCTTTGCCAACTTTCAACTGCTGATCTGCACGTGTACCCTGCTCATCCCCTTTCCTACCCCTCCTTTCCTGTCTGGACTTCATTCATCTACCAACTCTTGGTGATTATACCACCAATTCCAACTAAATAAGCACCTGGAGAGAAAGGATTGCCTCTTATATTCCCTTCCCACAGTGCCTAGCACCGTCTTATTAACAGAAAAATTTATTGGCATTCATGAGATCTCTGAGGCACTAGTGAATTTATGAAGTCATTTCAAACAAGTGTTATTAGTTAACGTGAATGGAAGCTATCTTTCGGAAGGTCACATAAAAATAGAATTTTAAAACTAGAATCCCCATCTGAGTAATAAATTCAATACATTTTTGGATTTAAAAAAAAATGTGATATTGGTTTTTCATTTCTTCTGCCAGTTGTTTCCAGGCAACCTTGAACTCGTCAAATAAAAAAGTATAAACAGAAGACTGTGAGATACATGACCTTACTTTGAAAATCCTGCCCTTGGCAGGCTAAACACACTATTCAGTGTTATGACTAGACATTTTTTAAAGGCCAGTCCTCATTTCTCATATTAGGTTTTTCTTGGGTGGTTTTAGGATAAAAGCTTGGTGTGGTAAAAAAACATAGGAATATGGAGTTGTACATCTGAATAATTTGAATCCTGACTTTATTGTTGTGGGATGGGGAAAAATCATTTAAACTTTCTGAGCTCTGATTTTGTTTTCTCTCTGACATAGGAGTAACCACCCAACCTGGCAAACTTACAGTGAGGCGTTGTGTGCGGGGGGACTGAGTGACAGAGCAACAAAGAAAGATGCCTTTTGTTGGTTTTCATCCTCCCCCTCCTCCTCCTCATCACTAGAAATACCATGAAAAGGGCAGGGGACGAGAGGCAGAGCCATGGGATTTCTTCCTGGCCTGCTTGTGGGAGCATCTCTCCAGCCCCGCTGCCCTGCGGGGTCAGCACGCTCAGCTGGGGCCAGTCTCTGCAGCACGGTCATCCCCTGTGCAGGTCTGCACCCCAGGGCCACCTCCTGCAGCAGAAGTGGGATTCACTTGGCTGTACCTTTTTCCCTTCCAGCTCCTTAATCCTTGGCCAAGGACAGTTCTCTCCAACCCACCACCCGCTTTGGCCCTGAGCCCCTGGCATACTGAAGAGCCCAGTCTTTTCCAGCCACTGGGACCAGTGTGGGGTGACCAGTGGCCACGGGGAGGCAATTCCAGCCCAGTTCTAGGGTAAATAAAAAAGAGGCCTTTGCCATTTGTTCTGAGCTTGGTTTTGAGCCCTGATCACTCCCCAGAGCTGCATCTAGCGACTTCCCTGCTAACACAGTGAAGGAACAATTATCTTCCCTGTGGAAGCTGTTCGGACTCTCTTTTCTGTTCTCAGGCAGCACAGGTGGGGGCAGATGAAATAAGAAAGTGAGGGAGAGCACCGGGGCTGTTCACTTAAATGGGAAATATCAGATTTATCAAGAAGATTCCTCCTCCTTGCAGGATGAAAGGATCCTTCTGTTTAACCAAAAAATATGCCATTTCAGAAGGAAGCTAAATTGTTTTTTCTATTACAACAAAACAAAATGTTCCTTTGTCAGGACGTGTACACCTCAGTGGAGAGAGCCCTGCCTTCCCCAGATGTGAGGAGCAACTTTGCTGTATTTTCTGTCGATTTTAAGATCAATATAAATCCCTCGCATGTGATTTGAGAGCAACAGCAGAGGACAGATCCTCAGAAGAGAGGTTTTCAAGTGGTGTTTTAAGTCTCGAGGTGGATCTCAAGGCAGGCTTGGACCTTCTCTATGAGTATGGCTGGGCCATCGTTATTCTGAAATAGCATGTTATTATGGAACATCATTATTCTTTATCTTAACCCCATGAAGCTTATGAGACAGGCCCAATTACTGAGCCATATGGCAAAGAGAAATTTGAGTAAACAAATTTGTATTTCAATGAAATTTACAGTCCCATGAAATATAATAAAGATGTAAGTGACAGTAGGTGTGCTTGCTTAAAGCTGCCTTCGTAGATCACCAGATGGCAGACTGTAGGTGATTCATGTTCCAGGAGCAGAGGATTTTTAGGCAGGTAATTTTTGCAATATTCTCTTTTGTCCATATTTCTTTTGGGCAATATTTCTAGTTCATTGAATCAACCCCTCAGCTCAGCTTTATTTTAGAGAATTTCTTAGGGCCTGGCTCTAGCAGCACAATATATGGAAGGTCTTTTTCTTTGTTTTTGTTTTTTGATTTCCTGTTTACTCACATGAGTTCTCTCCTCCAGTATTAGAGGGATAAAAGCAAAAAGAATGCTTTCCCCATATAATTCCCCACTCTGGTTTCTTGGCAAATGCCAAGAGCAGCTTTGCAGTGAGGAATGTTTACCCATCCTTGCCAGGGAGGCTAGAGTTAAGTTAAAGGGGCAGGAGCTGTTTTCCTGCGAGAGGACTACAGGACGGAATGGGTGAGGGGAGTGCTATTAGCTTTTTCTTCTCTACATTCACCCTATCCCCAATCTGCCTTTTCTTCTGCTTTTCTTTCTCCTGTGGAGCAGCAGCCCAAAGCTATGGGAGGGGAGGAGGAGAGAAGAGGGAGTGTCAGCAGAGAGCCACAGGAGGTGGCCTTCGCTTTCCTGCCTAGACCAAAGGGACTTAAACAATTTCTGAACAAGTGAAAGTAAAGAAGATCCTAACTCTAAGCCTCTCCTCATCTTGTGAATATTGTCTTTTCTCAGTCCCTTTCAAACATACACAGTAGCCCACAGCCTGCTCTGAGCAGTCTTTTTCTTAAAGTAGCACTACCCAGCAGGGAGATGTTAGGAGCCCCAGATTCCAATTAAGGCTCCTTCTGATTGCATTACAAGTCTCAGCTACTTAAAAAAGAAGGTTGAAAAATTTCAGATTAAGAAGGTTGTAAAGGATAGGATGGATCAGAGCCATGGGGCTTACAAAAGCCCTCTTACCGTGAAAATTATATGAAATGGGAGCTGGAGAAGTCATATATTAAAAATTAAAAAATGCAATAATAACAATCCTTGCTAAGCCATGAATCAAGATATAGCACAGGTCAAATGACGGCTCCCAAAGCTTATAGCTATGTCAGGTAAAAATGATGTAGAGTAAGTATGGGCCATGAGGATGGGGTAGGGGTTAGAGGGTGTGTAGGGTATAACCAGTGGCATTAAGTGGTTCTACCGTATGATTGCACAAAGGAAAAATAAGGCCAGTCTTCTTCCATCTGAAGAATGAGAGATGGGGTTTGCTTTTCCATTTGTGGGGACAGGCAGAGTCTGATGGCCATCTGAAATACCCCCACCCCTTCCTCTAGTGGCCACTCTGCTGGCCAGACTTGGGGTGCAGGTGGTGGCCATGAAACTTAGCAGCTTGAGTATACAGCACATGTCTGGCATCATTCTAGTTAATATGGGAGAGACAAGCCAGACAGATGATCAGAGTAGTCATCCAATAAGCGTTGCAATAAATTAAATGAATTAAATTACATGAATTTGGGAATGAATGGTTGCTTAAATGAACACCTGCCATTTTACCAGTGGCCTAGTCCCTGCCCTGTTGGAGCTTAACATCTAAGTGGGGAGACAAGACAAACACACACGAAACACCAAGCTCACAATGGCATCCCCTTAGCACTGCTCCCTAGCCAGAGTTAATAACGGAAGGGTCAGTTTCACACTGGGTGGCTGGGTGAACACGGGGGTTTCCTTTCCATCTGTGGAAACCAGAAGCCTGGGAAAGTTGAATGGTTTCTCTGAGCCACTATCATCCATAGGTAAACACTAAATAAATATAACTATTTATCCACAAGGAGAAATATGTCTATATCAGGATTTACTTTTTAGTAACTTTTAATTTGCAAATGTGTAATTTCAAACCTACAAAAAATTGCAAAAGTACAGTACATCGAATACCCATCACTCCCAGATTTACCTATTTTAATATTTTGCTCCATATGCTTTATTTGTGCACTCTCTAATATATGATTATATTATATATTATTTATTGTATTAGAGAGAGAAAAACTTTTTTACAGAAGTATTAGAGAGTCATTTACACGTATTTAGCCTTTTAACCTCTAAATACATCTGTGTGAATTTCCTATGAATGAGGCCAGGATTCTTTATTATTTTTTTTCTTCCAGGATTTTTTAGGAGGAAAAAAGTTGTTCTGGACACTAAACAGCTATAGAGTGTCGCCAACTTGAAGAGGGACCCTTACCTCTGACAAATGTGCTTGCCTCTCTGGCACCTTTGTGGGCATTGAATGGCAAACTGAGGGTTTCAGTTTTCCTTAAACTAATGGAAACCTTTCCAAGAAGACTGCTTAGGACAGCCATGTCTCTGCTCTGTGTCTCTCCTAGGACACCTGTTCTGGCTGTCCACTGCTGCATAACAGTTCACCCCAGGACCTAGTGGCTTAAAACAGCAACCCTTCTGTTTGCTCATGATTCTGTGGGTTCTGTGGTGGTTCCTCAATGGCATGATGGGCGCAGCATGTGGACATGTTCTGCTGGGGGCTGGGTGGGGCTGCAAGGACCACAGAGCTTCTCAGGCCTCTGTCTCCTCAGCGACCCTCCACACAGCCTGTTTCTCCATGTGACTAAATTGGACTTCCTCCTAGCATGGCGGTCACATGCAAGTTGAACTACTTTCGTGACTTAAAGAGGCAGCATTCCAAGCAGCAAGGACAGAAGGTGCAGATCTCTTAGGGCCACCTAAGAAGTCTCGGGGCTTCACTGCCATGCGCTCTGCTGATTCAGACAAGCCACACTGCCAGTTGGATTCAAGGGCAGGAAGACACCACACTGCCTCTCTTGGCGAGGACTTGTCAGCCGTCTCGAACCCTTGCAACACTCACCATTTTCTGCCCTGTGGTGTGGGTGTGTATGTACCATTCTCAGGTCCCCAGTAAACTCTGGACAGCAAGCGCTTTGGAGGCAGGGTAGTTGTCAGACTCATCTTGGTACGTAGCTCAGTGCATGGTACACAGGAAGCGTTTCATATTTGTGAAATAAATATGGATTAAAAACAGACGCCTGCTAGTCCAGCCTCCTCACTTGATTTCTGAGGCTCCTGAAAGCCTATGAAAGCTCCTCTGTTGTCTCAAGGTGGCAAAGCCCTGTCTCATTAATCCCAGCAGCAGCCCCGGGAGTCGGTGTTCCAGTATGGAAGGTGTGGCCAGGGCCAAGGAGGGCTGCTAGGGGTGGGTGGGAAGGAGGTGCAGGAGGGATTCTTGACTTTCTCTGTCATTAGCTTCTGTGTTTTTCAGTAAAAATACTGCCACAAAAGGTTAATCAGCTTATCTGGGCCATAATGTATCCATAAAATATCTTGTCTTTATATTTTTCTCTAAACATATCTTTTCTCCATATCTACTGAGAGAGTAAGGTTGTCAGGTTTAAAATACCATGGGAAAGACATGGAGATAGAAGGATTTGTGGCTCTGGAAGTGGAGGTAGAGGTGGCTGGAGGTACGACCTATGCACTTTATCCTCCCCAGTTCCACCATGACTGCTGCTTGGGGATCCATAAAACAAGCTGGGCCAGTGCACAGCCAGAGGTAGTAGGTACTCAGGGCCCTGATGGGCTCTGCACAGAGTTAAAGAGTGGGGGCAAATCACTTCACTTAGATTAAAGCATGGGGCATTGAGCACCTTTCCCTTGGGGACCAGCATGTCCCCCAGCCCCACGGGAGCCAGAGCCAAATTAGCACCAGTGCCAGAGGCTTCTGTCTCCTGAGCCAATTTGCTCAACTTCAATTTGGGTCCTTGAGATTATTCTTTTGATACTGAAGAAAATAGCCTTGCCAGTCTATGGGCCCTGATTTGAGTGATGGTTCTGAATGAATTCTAACAAATTAGTGTATCTTTCTGGATCTTTATAGAGATGTGGGAAGATAAATTGCATCTGTGTTTCATGAGAGTTACAAATTCAGCAGAATGCCAGGCTAGGGGCCATGCAGGCAAGTGTCCCTGACAGCAGCTCCATGCGGCAGCCAGCACCTGCTGGAAGAGGTGGGCTCTCTGATAGGCAGATGAAACACAGGTGAAAAATACAAATGAGCCTCACAATCCAGCCCCCTGGGGAACTATTTCACATCTACTGAGGATTCTTATCATTTGAGCCAAAACAGCCACATCTCACTTATCCAGGCTCCTTTGGATGTCAATCACAACTATCTGCCATGCTGCCAAATCTTGGAAGGAAGTTAAAATATTTCCTAAGGAGTTAAAAGAGATGTCACAAGATGTGCTCACAAAAGCCCAGGTACTTTGCTCTTTAGGCTTCCTGCAGGGCCTGTTTACCCCTCCTTTACACAGAATTCCAACAAACTGGGTTGCCCTGTGCCCAGCCCCCAGGCAGTCAGAGGCCACTTTAGGAAAGATGCAGGAGGCTCCTTGGAGGCAGGCTCAGAAGAAGGGAGCGGCAGCTGGACAGAGTGGGAGGAGACCAAGACAAAACAAAAGCAAACCCAAAAAACTGATAAAAGTCCTCTGCAGGCCTGGTACCGGGGCCGCTCAGAGGGAGGCAGATGGCTGTCTCCTCACGTCTGCTGAGGACATGGTGGTGCCACCTTACAGCTGATATAAAATGACCGAGACAGGTCCTGATGGGATCAACATGGGGTTCAGGTACACTTATTATATTGCCCTATATAGGTATGGCTTAGAAGAAATATATCCTTCCAAGTGAGTAAGTGTCTTCAAAGTTTTTACACTTAAGGGAATAGATTTCAGTTATCTGGAAAATCTGTTTGCTAATTGTATTAGTCTACTCAAGCTGCCATAACAAAACACCAGAGCCTTGGTGGCTTTAACAACAGACATTTATTGTCTCACAGTTCTGCGAGCTGCAAGTCTAAGGTCAAGGTGTTGGCAAGTGTTGGTTTCTCCTGAGCCTCTCTCCTTGGCCGGCAGGTGGCTGCCTTCTTGCTGTGTCCTCGCATGGCCTTTCCTCTGTGCGCTCATCCCTGGTATCTCTCTGTGTGTACAAATTTCCTATTCTGAGAAGGACACCTGTCATATTGGATTAGGGCCCACCCTAACAGCCTCATTTTACCTCATTTACCTTATTGCCTTTTTAAAGGCCCTATCTCCAAATACAATCATATTTCAAGGCACTAAGGCTTAGGACTTCAACATATAAATTCTGGGGGGACAAAATTCAGCCCATTACACTAATAATACTTTATTTTTTTATTTGTGCTCCATTGTGCATCAACACAACTAATTCAGTCTCAAAAAATCAGCAGAGCTACCAGGGATCCTCCGGTTCTAGTTATTCTGAACCTATTGACAAAAAGTTCGAAAAAAAGAAGGGTTGTTTTTCTCTTACTCATTACTTTTTCTCACCCCTCTTACACACACACACACACACACACACACACACACACACACACACAAACACACCTAGGAGACTAAGTCTGGTTTATTGTGTTTCCTAAACATCTTTGAAACGCCTCCCCTCTCCTGACACTGCTTTCGTTCAGACCCTTACCGTGTCCTTCCTGGACAGCTACAGCACCCTCGCTAGTCTCTCTGGGAGGATGCAGTTTCCCTGAAGCACAGATCTCATCTCTTCAGTCCTCTACTTAAAGCCCTTCTGCAGTTCCCACATTTGCTTCCAGCAGTAAATACAAACATCTCTTCCTGGGAGCCTTCCCTGATGCCCTGTCTTGGGTTGCATGTCTCCCCCAAACTTAATCCCCACTGTAACTATTGAGGGTGGGAAATCCTATTATGGTAATTGAAAGGTGGGGCCTTGAAGAGGTGATTAGATTGTAGGACTGTGCAGTAGCGAATGGATTAATAATGGTGGTCAGGGGCGTGGTTCTGAGGGCTTTAAAAGGAGAGCGGTGAGGAACTGTCCTTCTCTCTGCTCCATCATTTTCACAATGTGATACTCTACCCTCACTGTCGCCACCACCAAGGCTCTCACCAGATATACTCCCTGGACTTTGGACTTCCTGGCCTCTGAAACTGTAAGTGATAAATTTTGTTTCCTTTATAAATCGCCCAGTTCCAAGTATTTTATTATAAGCAACAGAAATGGGCAGATACACTCCCCCACCAGCCCCAAGCTATTGAATACCCTTTGCTAGAGGCTGAATTATGTCCCCCAAACATTCGTGTGATGCAGTGTAACCCCTGTGCCTCTGAATGTGAGACTGGGTCTTTACAGCAATGATCAAGTTAAAAGGAGGTCGTCAGGGTGGGTCCTAGTCCAATCTGACTGGTGTGCTCCTAAGAAGAGGAAATCTGGACTCACAAAAAGACATTGGGGTATGCGTGTGCACAGAGGAAAGACCACAGATGGCACAGAGAGAAGACAGTCATCCATAGGCTGAGGACGGAGGGCCCAGGAGAAACCAACCCTGCCAACACCTTGATCTTAGGCTTCCAGCTCCAGAACCACGAGGCAATAAATATTTATTGTTGAAGCCACATAGGCTGTGGTACCTCCTCATGGCAGCTGGAGGAGACCAGTACAGCTGTCTTTCATGCTCACTTAACACCTTGAGCTTACTTGTGTTAGTCTGTATCCCAGAGTTTGAGAATTGCTTGTGTTCTTGCTTCTCCCCGCCACTGGATTGTGAGCTCCTTGAGGGTAGTTTGCTCTTGTTGACCTCCGCTCCCTATCACCAAGTGCACGGCTTGACATCAATATTAATAAAATACATGAACAAGCAGAAAAATCCTTATCACATTTAGAATCTGGACAAACTGTAGCCACTGGTGCCATCAGGGACTCAGATGAGAGAATTAAATTTTACAAAAAATGTATTCGGGGGGCTGGCTGGCTAGCTCAGGTGGTTAGAGCATGGTGTTATAACACCAAGATCAAGGATGCGGATCTCCATATTGACCAGCCACCAAAAAAGAAAGAAAGGAAGGAAGGAAGGAGAAAGAAAGAGAAAGGAAAAAAAAAAGAATATAATTTGGGAATGCAGTTTTATTCCATAAAGTGTGTGCACTATAGATAATACAGTGCCATCAGAGGGAAATTATGACTTCCCATTAGCTATGGGGATGGCTTCTATCCATGTTCCAATGTAACTCCTATCACTCCTTGCCTTTATTTTTTATTTTTATTTTTTGGGTGGCTGGTTGGTATAGCGATTGAGCCTTGGACCTTGGTGTTCAGTGCCATGCTGTAACCAACTGAGCTGACCAGCCAGCCCCTTGCCTTTATTTTTATGCTGTAACAAAGATAAACAATTTGCTGCTTCCATGACCTACCTCTTTCGCCAATTGCCACTGGCCAACCACACACACCAGGCTGGGTTAGACCTCACAGGTGCTCACGCTGGCTCTTGGCTTGGAATGTCTCTTTGCTCTTCCTCTGTAACCCTGCTCATCTCACAGGGCTTTGCCCGGGTTTCATCTCCTCCAGAAACTCTTCCATAACTGACTCAGATTAGGAGATATTTTTCCTCTGTGCTGTCTTTACACCCTTTGAGTGCAACTATCACATTTACCAGACTACATCAAAGTTACCTGTTTCCAAGGTTGTTGTATAATTTGTTTATGTTGCTTATAACAGAATGCCTGAAACTGGGTAATTTACAAAAAAATGAATTTTTTTTTTTTTTTACAGTTTCAAAAGCCAGAAGTCCAAAAGTACAGGGAACACATGTGGTGAGTGTCTTCCTCTACTATGACACAGGGTATCGCATGGAGAGAATGGGCTGAGCTAAGCTGCTCACTTGCTGTCCTTGTAAAGCCATCAGAACCATGCCCATGACTCCATGAATGGATCAATCCATTCACTAGGGCACAGTCCTCACAATCCAATCACCTCTTGAAGGCCCCACCCTTCAATTACCATAAGTAGATTTCCCACCCTCTTAATACTGTTACAAGGGGGGTCAAGTTTCCAATATATGAACTTTTGGGGGACACATTCAACCCATAGCATTCTGCCTCAGCCCCCAAAGTTCATGTTCTTCTCACAAGTAAACACATTCATTCCATCCCCAAAGTCTTAACTTGTTTCAGCCAAAAGTCCAAAGTATCACCTGTGAAGTCAAAGCAAGTTATCTACTGGCAAGATACAATGGTGTGACAAGAATAAGATGGACATTCCCATTCCAAAATGGAGAAAGCCAAAAGTTAGGGGTAACAGGTCCCAAACAAGTCTGAAATGCAGCAAGGCAGGCATCAAATCTCAAATCTGGCAAATAATCTCCCCTGACTCCATGTTTGGCATCCTGTGCACACTGGTGCAGGGATTGGGCCTCCAAGTCCTCAGGCAGCTCCACTCCTATGTATTTCTTGGGTTCAGCCCATGCTTCACCTCTCCCAGGATAGTATTACACACTGGTAGGTTTACAATCCTGGGGTCTCCATGGTGGTCTCACTCCCACAGCGTTACTAGTCATGGCCCTGGTGGAGTTTCTCTGCCACAAATCCAACTCCACATTTCCATTCGTCATTGATCTAGTGAAGGCTTTCTATGACAAATCTCTTATTGTGCCCCTAGGCTTTTCCATATGTCCTTTGACATTGGGCTGAAGCCCACCATGCTTCCACAGCTCTGGCATTCTTTGAGCCTGCAGACTTAACATCACATGGGTGCTGGAAATTCTTCCAGGTTATAACTTCTGTAGCTGTGGGTTCAGCAGCACCTGGAGCCAATTTAGCTATGGCTAGAGTGGCTGGAGCAGCCAGGATGCAGGGAACAGCATCCTGAGGTGTCCCTGGGCAGTGAACCTGTGCAGGGCTCCCCAAACCTGTTCCCTGAAATTGTTGTCTCCTTAGGACTCTGGGGATGTGATGGGAGGGGCAGCCTTAGGGATTTCTGAAATGCCTTAGGAGTCTTTTTTCCATTTTCTTGATGATCCTTTCCTTCTTTCTTGACCTCATTAGTAAGCAGTCACTGGGCTACATCCTTGGTTTTTGCTACTGAATGTGCTTTTTAACTCTCTATGTGGCCAGGCTGAGAATTTTCCAATTTTTTTACCCTCTGTTTCCTTTTTAATTATAAATTTTGGCTTTATGTCATGTCTTTGCCACCATAACACAGAGTAGGCTGTTCCAAGTATCCACAGAGCTGCCTGACTGTTTTGCTGCCTAGAAATTTCTTCCACCAAATACCTTGGTTCATAATCTTTAATTTCCATATTCAATAAAACATTTGTGCATTAACAGAATGCAGCCAAGTTCTTTGCAATTCTATAAAAAGGGTGACTCTTGATTCAGTTTCTGATAAGCTTCTTCTCATTTAAATCTGAGACCTCCTCAGACTGGCCTTTACTGTCCATATTTCTATAAGCATTCTGGTCACCACCATTTAACCAATGTCTAAGACATTCCAGACTTTCCCTAGTCTTCTTGTCTTCTGAGCCCTCATCAGAATCTAGACTTTCTCTAGCCTGCTCCTCCAAATTCTTTCAGCCTCTGCCCATCACTCAGTTCCAAAGCCCCTTCCACATTTTTAGGTATTTGTTGTAACACCCCACTTCTGGTACCAATTTCCCGTATTAGTCTATTTCTGTTGCTTATAACAGAATATCTGAAACTGGGTAATTTATAAATAAATGAAATTTATTTCTTATGGTTACAGAGGCTAGGAGGTCTAAAGTCCAGGGAACACAACTAGTGAGGGCCTTGGTCATGGCTCTACAGTGATGTAGGGTATCGCATGGCAAAATGGCAGGAGAAAGAGAGAGAGAGAGAGTTTCTCACATGCTCTCCTTTTAAAGCCATTAGAACTATGCCCATGAGCACCATTTAGCCATCAATGGATTAATCCATTCACTACAGCATGGCCCTCACACTCTAATCACCTCTTAAAATGCTATAATTGGATTTCCCACCCTCTTAACATTGTCACAACAGAGATTAAATTTCAAATACATGAACTTTTGGGGGACACATTTAACCCATAGCAGTTGTCTTCCCAATATTCCATAAATTCCTTGAAGGCAAGGACATTGACTCTTTCATTTAGAAAAAATCTTTATCCCTGATGCCTGGCATAATGCCTGGTATACGAGACACTCAGTGCATGGTAGCTATTATTATCACTTTTAGTAAAATGCTGTATTAGTTTGTTTCTGTTGCTTATAACTGGAAATGGGTTATTTGTGAAGAAACAATATTTATTGCTTACTGTTTTGGAGGCTAGGAAGTCCAAAGTCCAGGGAACACATCTGGTGAGGGCCTTAGTGGTGGTGGCTCTACAACAATGCAGAGTGTCACATGGCAAGACTGGCAGAGCAGAAAGAGACTAACCTCCTCATGTGCTGTCCTTTTAAAGCCCTCAGAACCATGCCCATGACCACCATTAAACCATCAATGAATTAATCTGCTGACTAGAGCCTGTTCTTCACAATCCAATCACCTCTTCAAGGCCCCACCTTTCAATGACCACAATAGGATTTCCCACCCTTAACAGTTACAGTGGGAATTAAGCTTCAATGAGCTTGGGGGGACATTCAAGTCATAGTAAATAGTAATAAGTCATGGGAAGGAAAGTTAGATATCATGTAATTATGAATTATTTTAAAACTAAACTTTAAAATTTTCAATTTTACTTCTTTTTTTCCCTGCTGATTTCTACCTTAACATACTTCGTTTTCAAACTGCGCATCTCTAAGATTGGTGAGAAAAAAATAGGAGAAAGAGAAAAGGATGAAAGTTAAAGAGAGTAATCAAGGACATACTTTAAGACCCTTATGAAAACTAGATATAAGGATTTTACACACCTAACACGCAAGTTCTATTACTGCTTCCTTTAGTGACCTGAGGTAAGGTGCACATAGTCCTGAGTCCCTGAAAATAGGGATAGAAAACACACCTCTTTCAACTTAGGGCTAAACATATTAATGCTCTTAAAATTCTTCAAGAAGAAAGACTTGCACACAATTCCTTCTTAGTATTAGATATACTCTGTATAAAAAGCCTTATATGTGAAATTTATGCAATAACTCAAGTAACATGGCTCAGAAGTAAAAGAACACAAACAATATACCTGCTCAGCATCGGCATTAATCATATAATCAACAACTCCCAAACACTTATTCCAGAGTGAACTATCAATAACCTGAATTTTTTTTTCACATAATAAAGTACTTTTATTTATTTATTTATTTATTTATTTATTTATTTATTTATTTATTTATTTGGTGTACAGCTAATTTATTTTTTTTCCTCTCTTTTTTTTAAAAACTTTTATTTTGTCGATATACATTGTGGTTGATTATTGTTGCCCCTTACCAAAACCTCCCTCCCTCCTCCCTCTCCTCCCTCCCCCACAACAATGTCCTTTCTGTTTGCTTGTCGTATCAACTTCAAGGAATTGTGGTTGTTATATCTTCTCCCCCCCCGGTTTTTTTTTTTTTGTGTGTGTGTGTGTATGTGAGTGTGTGTGTGTGTGTGTGTGAATTTATATATTAATTTTTAGCTCCCACCAATAAGTGAGAACATGTATTTCTCTTTCTGTGCCTGACTCATTTCACTTAATATAACTCTCTCAAGGTCCATCCATGTTGTTGCAAATGGCAGTATTTCATTCGTTTTTATAGCTGAGTAGTATTCCATTGTGTAGATGTACCACATTTTCTGTATCCACTAATCCGATGATGGACATTTGGGCTGGTTCCAACACTTGGCTATTGTAAAGAGTGCTGCAATGAACATTGGGGAAGTGGTATACCTTCGAATTGAAGATTTCCATTCCTATGGGTATATTCCCAGCAATGGGATAGCTGGGTCATATGGTAGATCTATCTGCAATTCTTTGAGGAACCTCCATACCATTTTCCATAGAGGCTGCACCATTTTGCAGTCCCACCAACAATGTATGAGAGTTCCTTTTTCTCTGCAACCTCGCCAGCATTTATCGTTCAGAGTCTTTTGGATTTTAGCCATCCTAACTGGGGTTAGATCGTATCTCAGTGTGGTTTTGATTTGCATTTCCCGGATGCTGAGTGATGTTGAGCATTTTTCATATGTCTGTTGGCCATTTGTATATTTTCCTTAGAGAAATGCCTACTTAGCTCTTGCCCATTTTTAATTGAGTTGCTTGTTCTTTTCTTGTAAAGTTGTTAGAGTTCTTTATATATTCTGGATATTAATCCTTTGTCTGCAAAATTATTTTGCAAATATTTTCTCCCACTCTGTTGGTTGTCTTTTAACTCTGTTAATTGTTTCTTTTGATGTGCAGAAGCTTTTTAGTTTGATATAATCCCATTTGTTTATTTTTTCTTTGGTTGCCCGTGCTTTTGGGGTCGTATTCATGAAGTCTGTGTCCAGTCCTATTTCCTGAAGTGTTTCTCCTATGTTTTCTTTAAGAAGTTTTATTGTTTCAGGGTGTATATTTAAATCCTTAATCCATTTTGAGTTGATTTTAGTATATGGTGAGAGGTATGGGTCTAGTTTCATTCTCCTGCATATGGATATCCAGTTATCCCAGCACCATTTGCTGAAGAGGCAGTCCCTTCCCCAGTGAATAGGCTTGGTGACTTTGTCAAAGATCAGATGGCAGTAAGTGTGTGGGTTGATTTCTGGATTCTCTATTCTATTCCATTGATCGGTGTGTCTGTTTTTATGCCAGTACCATACTGTTTTGGTTATTATAGCTTTGTAGTATAGCTTAAAGTCAGGTAGTGTTATGCCTCCAGCTTTATTTTTTTTTGCTCAGCATTGCTTTGGCTATGCGTGGTCTTTTATTATTCCATATAAATGTCTGGATAGTTCTTTCCATTTCTGAGAAAAATGTCTTTGGAATTTTGATGGGGATTGCATTGAATTTGTATATCACTTTGGGTAGTATGGACATTTTCACTATGTTGATTCTTCCAATGCAAGAGCATGGGATATCTTTCCATCTTCTTGTATCCTCTCTAATTTCTCTCAGCAGTGGTTTGTAGTTCTCATTACAGAGATTTTTCACCTCCTTGGTTAACTCAATTCCTAAGTAT
This sequence comes from Cynocephalus volans, assembly GCF_027409185.1. Classification (NCBI taxonomy): domain Eukaryota; kingdom Metazoa; phylum Chordata; class Mammalia; order Dermoptera; family Cynocephalidae; genus Cynocephalus; species Cynocephalus volans. The sequence goes on along the minus strand of NC_084466.1, from coordinate 83,177,602 downwards.
TTTATTTTTTTGGTGGCTATTGTAAATGGGCAGGCTTTCTTGATTTCTCGTTCTGCATGTTCACTATTGGAGAAAAGAAATGCTACTGATCTTTGTGTGTTGATTTTGTATCCTGCTACTGTGCTGAAATCATTTATCCATTCCAAGAGTTTTTTTGTAGAGGTTTTAGGCTGTTCGATATATAGGATCATGTCATGCAAACAGGGACAGTTTGACTTCATCTTTTCCAATCTGGATGCCCTTTATTTCCTTCTCTTCTCTGATTGCTCTGGCTAGTACTTCCAACACTATGTTGAATAGGTGTGATGAGATTGGGCATCCTTGTCTAGTTCCTGTTCTTAAAGGAAAAGCTTTCAGCCTTTCCCCATTCAGGATGATATTGGCAGTGGGCTTGTCATATATGGCTTTAATTATGTTGAGATACTTTCCCTCTATACCTAACTTACAGAGAGTCTTTGTCATGAATGAGTGCTGAACTTTATCAAATGCTTTTTCAGCATCTATAGAGATGATCATATGGTCCTTGTGTTTGAGTTTATTAATATGGTGTATCACATTTATTGATTTGCATATGTTGAACCAACCTTGCATCCCTGGGATGAATCCCACTTGATCGTGGTGAATAATTTTTCGTATGTGTTGCTGTATTCTGTTTGCTAGTATTTTAGTGAGGATTTTTGCACCTATATTCATCAAGGATATCGGCCTGTAGTTTTCTTTTTTGGTTATATCTTTACCTGGTTTTGGTATCAGGATGATGTTTGCTTCATAGAATGAGTTTGGGAGATTTGCGTCCGTTTCAATCTTTTGGAATAGTTTATAAAGAATCGGTGTCAATTCCTGTTTGAATGTTTGGTAAAATTCTGCTGTGAATCCATCTGGTCCTGGGCTTTTCTTTGTTGGGAGCCTTCTCATAACAGCTTCAATCTCCTTTATTGTTATTGGTCTGTTCAAATTTTCTACGTCTTCATGGCTCAGTTTTGGGAGCTTGTGTGTGTCCAGAAATTTATCCATTTCCTCCAGATTTTCAAATTTGTTGGTGTATAGTTGTTTATAGTAGTCTCGAATGATTCCTTGTATTTCAAATGAATCAGTTGTAATATCGCCTTTTTCATTTCTAATTTTTGTTATTTGAATCTTCTCTCTTCTTTTTTTTGTTAGCCATGCTAATGGTTTGTCAATTTTATTTATCTTTTCAAAAAACCAACTTTTTGATTCATTAATCTTTTGTATTGCTTTTTGGGTTTCAGTTTCATTAAGTTCGGCTTTGATCTTAATGATTTCTTTCCGTCTGCTAACTTTAGGTTTGCATTGTTCTTCTTTTTCTAGATCTTTAAGGTGAAGTGTTAGGTTGTTCACTTGCCATCTTTCCATTCTTCTGAGGTGAGCATTTAATGCAATAAATTTCCCCCTTAATACTGCTTTTGCAGTATCCCACAGGCTTTGGTATGATGTATCATTATTTTCATTAGTTTCAATAAATTTTTTGATTTCCTGCTTGATTTCTTCTTGGACCCATATGTCATTAAGTAGAATGCTGTTTAATTTCCATGTGTTTGTATAGCTTCCAGAGTTTCATTTGTTATTAACTTCTAGTTTTAATCCATTGTGGTCTGAGAAGATACATGGGATAATTCCAATTTTTTTGAATTTATTGAGACTTGATTTGTGACCTAATATGTGATCTATCCTGGAGAATGATCCATGTGCTGATGTGAAGAATGAATATTCTGAGGTTGTTGGATGGAATGTTCTGTAGATATCTGCCAGTTCCAATTGGTCTAGAGTATTGTTTAGATCTTGTGTTTCTCTACTGATTCTTTGCCTAGATGATCTGTCTAATATTGAGAGTGGGGTGTTCAGGTCCCCTGCTATTATGGTATTAGTGTCTATTTCCTTCTTTAGGTCTAATAGAGTTTGTTTTATAAATCTGGCTGCTCCAACATTGGGTGCGTACATATTTATGATTGTTATGTCTTCTTGATGGATCAGTCCTTTTATCATTAAGTAGTATCACTAATTGTCTCTTTTTATGGTTTTTAGTTTAAAGTCTATTTTGTCAGATATAAGAATAGCTATGCCAGCTCGTTTTTCTTTTCTGTTTGCATGGTAAATCTTTTTCCATCCTTTCACTCTTAGTCTATGTGAGTCTTTATGGGTGAGGTGGGTCTCTTGTAGGCAGCATATAGTTGGGTCCTCCTTTTTAATCCAGTCAGCCAGTCTGTGTCTTTTGATTGGGGAATTTAAGCCTTTTACATTAAGAGTTTTTATTGAATAGTGTTGATTTATTCCTAGCATTTTGTTGATTGTTGTTTGGTTGTCTTAGGTGTCTTTTGTTCCTTGCTTTCTGATTTACTGTTTGGTTTCTGTGTTTGTTGGTTCCTTAGGTTGTAGATAGCATTTTTGTTTGCTTGTTTTCTCTTCATGAATGCCGTTTTTATTATACTAGTGGGTTTTGATTATTCTTGGGTTTTTATGGCAGTGGTAGTTATTTTTCAGGAACCAAACCCAGTGCTCCCTTGAGGATTTCTTGTAAGGGTGGTCATGTGGTGGTGAACTCCTGCAGTTTTTGTTTGTCTGAGAAATATACTATTTGCCTTTCATTTCAGAAGGATAGCCTTGCAGGGTAGAGTATTCTTGGCTGGCAATCTTTGTCTTTTAGTATTTTGAAAATATCATCCCATTCCTTTCTGGCGTTTAGGGTTTGTGATGAAAAGTCTGATGTTAGCCTGATTGGGGCTCCCTTATAGGTGATTTGACGCTTCTCTCTTGCAGCTTTTAAGATTCTCTCTTTGTCTCTGAGTTTTGCCAATTTGACTATAACATGTCTTGGAGAGGGCTTTTTTGGGTTGAATACATTTGGAGATCGTTGAGCTTCCTGGATCTGAAGATCTGTGATTTTTCCTATACCTGGGAAGTTTTCTGCCACTATTTTGTTGAATATGTTTTCAATGCAATTTCCGTTTTCCTCCCCTTCTGGGATACCCATGACTCGGATATTTGAGCACTTAAGGTTGTCTGATATCTCTCTCAGATTTTCTTCAATGTCTTTGATTCTTTTTTCTTTTTTTTTTTTGTCTGCTTGTGTTATTTCAAACAGTCCATCTTCAAGTTCAGAGATTCTCTCTTCAACTTCGATAAGCCTGCTGGTTAAACTCTCCATTGTGTTTTTTATGTCGCTGAATGACTTCTTTAGTTCAGCAAGTTCTGCTACATTTTTTTCAGGACATTGATTTCCTTGTACATTTCCTCTTTCAGGTCCTGTATACTTTTCCTCGTTTCATCATGATGTCTAGCTGAGTTTTCTTGTATCTCATTCAGTTTCCTTAGAATTATCACTCGAAATTCCTTGTCAGTCATTCCAAGGGCTTCTTGTTCTATAGGATCTAGAGTTTGACATTTACTAACTTTTGGTGGTGTACTTTCTTGATTTTTTGTATTTCTGGTATCTTTTTTTTTGATGTTTATTCATTGTGGCGGGGAGATTCACAGTCCACCTGTTTGAGACTGTTGACTAACTAAGATGTTGCTGTGGTTGCCAATTTGGTATGGCTACATCCGTGACTGCTCAGCTGGCCTCTAGTACCTTGTGTGTGTAGTTGCTTCGGGTCTTGGGCCTCTCCGGGGAGCCACCTCTCTGGTCAGCTTGGACTCTGCTGGGCTGCTGGATCACGGGGTGGTACCACAGGGTGTGTGGTCTCTGCTGAGCTTCCACTTCCCATGCAGGACTTCTCCCTGTTCTGTGTGCTCTGGCCTGGGCTGTTGGATCACACAGTGGTGACCCAAAAGGGTGTGTGGTTTCTGTCGAGTCTCCACCTCCCTATCTGGACGTCTCCCCGCTCTGTGTGCACTGGGCTGGGCTGGGACGTGTCTTCTGCAACCCTCGTCTATCAGCTGGGCCTTCAAGACCCTGCTGGGCACCGCCTCGCCCAGGAAGTCTACCAGGTTTCTGCTAGGCACAGACGACGTGTCACTCTGGGGACCTTTGTAGCACTGTGTAGATCTTTCTCAGGACTTATCACCTTCCTCCTGGTATCATGGTTATTTGTGTACTTGTCTTATCTCCCACACCAGAGCGTGAGCCCCTCAGGGGAGGAGCCTGCAGCACACAGTTCACCTTTGAATCCCCCCAGCGTGGACCGAGTCCAGTCCCCCACCCACAGTCAGCTCTCCAGCAGGTTCAAGTGAACTCGGGAACTCTCCGACCACACTATTCCTAACCAGAAATCGGTTAGGCGTTTTTCCAAACTGGTGGCCGCAGAGATGGTATCTGCCTCCCGGTAACAGGAAGTTTACCGGGGGCCGGAGCCCAGGGTGCGGTGGAGTGACAGTCGGCCCAGCCCGTACTTCCTTGCCTTCCCAACACTGGCTGGGGATGCCCCACGCCACCAGCCCTGCCAGAGAACCGCGGAGGGAGTGGGAGGGGAGGCCAGCCCGCAGGCCCCAGGAAGCCCCACACCGGGGCAAGCAAGTGGGAAGGCTCAGTGAGGAGCTGAGCCAGGCAAGGAGGACAGGCTTGGTCGAGCTGGGCTAGAGCCACCACCACCTGAGAAAATGGAGGCAGCCCCGGGGCCGGTGAGTGGCCCGGTGGGGCAGGCAGAAGCCAGGCAGACGTCTGTCCCCTGAGCAGGGCCGAGCCGGGGGTCACTCACGGGCCTGTGCTGGACCAGATGGCTCCCTCTCTGCCTCTGCTTCATCACCGTCCCTGTCCTTGGCTGCCGCCGCCTTGGGCTGCTCACTCGGTCCCACGGTGCGGCTCGGGCGCTCCCAGGAATCTTCTTTTATGCCGGCCTGAAACCTCGAATCCTGAATAGGGCAGCTGGCCGCCTTCAGCACCACCCCGGCCTCCAGGATCCTGGCAGCGTCAACAGCAGCCCTGGCACCATGTTCCCTGTTTAGAGACTCCCTTTTGCAGCTAAGAAACAGTTCTTTTCCTGCTCCATACTTCAATGCTGTTGCCTGTAAATGAGGCAGCCTCCCCTGCCAAGGGCAAAGTGGTGGTCAGCCCCCATGACCGGCCACCAGCAGCGGTCCTCCCTTAAGAGACAGCACAAGGAAGGTCCACAAGTTTCCCAGCTGCCTAAGGCCCAGTGGCCGCCTTTTCCACCTCAGCTACTCCACACCAACCACCACAGCCACCGCCATCTTAGGATCCATAATAAAGTACTTTTAAAAAGCAAATGTGTGTGTGTGTGTGTGTGTGAGAGAGAGAGAGAGAGAGAGAGAAAGAGAGAGAGAGAGATCCTCTCTTGCCAGAAGTACATCTTAGCAAAGACCAAATCCAATAACCTGAATTTTAAAACTCCTTTGTGTGCATTCCAATGTGTCTATTGGCACAACGTAGGGTTTTGTGATATATATTTAATGCACTTCTAGAAGATTTCCTTTTTGTGTGTTAGATACGTTAAAAAGACCCCATTCTGATTTTTTTTTTCCAGTGAAGGAAAAAGTTGACAGTACTAAGAAAATTCATATATTTCATTTCATAAGGTTTGAAATACTGGATTTTGCCAGTATGCATCCATTGTAGATGTAACAACTTGGCTATTATAATGATAATGATTTCCTATGCCACTTTTCTTCAGTTTGGATGAGAGTCCTTAAGCTCTGTATAAGAAAGAGCTTCTTTTCATTTCTCTGAAACAGGAAGATCTTTATAGGTGATAACACACTACTTTATGGTAATTGCTTATTTAATGCCTGTCTTCTCTTTTGGATGAGAGCTTCAGGAAGCCAGGAACTAGGTCTGCCTTCTCACATGGCATCTGGCACACAGAAGGTGCTCAGTAAACATTCTACACAAAGTAAGGAGGGAGGTAGGAGGAGAGAAAGGGGGAATGGATATTAGTGATATTACTACTACCTAACAGAGAGAGATGGATGCAGGGAGGGAGAGACTGAGAGTTCACAGTTTACAAAGCTATAGAACAAGGTTTTGTATTGTTCTTTTGAGATTGAACAGAAAAGTCAAGTTTGCTAGGTTTATGAAATCCTGGTTCTAACGATCCAACTATGTATATATGGTTTGGCTAGTACTTAAACCTTATAATCTGAGAAAAAAAAGGAATAACACAGTTATCTTTCAAACTCCTTGCCCTGAAGGGTAAGTAAATGGTTTATAAGAAGTCAAGTAGAACTTTGAGCTCTCACGAACTCATAGTTTCCTTCATTTTGGGGTGCCAACAGCACCTTGGGTGGTATTTTGCACTTAGTTGTTTCTCACTTAGTTGTGTGTGTGGGTTGAGTGTTGCTCTTAGTATTGGCTATTGTTCATGGAGCCCTTACTGTTTGTTAAATTGTGCTGGGCATTTTACCTGCTTTGTCTTTGATCCCCATAATTATGCATGGAAGACATCCTTCCACCCATTTTACAGAATGAGGAAAAACTGAACCTCAAATTCCACATAGCTATTAAGAGGTAGAATGGATTTAAACCCACTTGCTCTAAGTGATCCTTTCCCTACACTATGCTATGTAGCTGCAGAGATTGCTTATTGGATTTAAGCATGTGACTCTTGTGTCATTTAACTCTTATGAGTATCAGTTTTCTCATCTGTAAAGTGGAGGTGTGAAAATACTTAAGCTTTCAGCTCTATTTTGCTCTAAAATTCTATAAGTGGAAGAACAGAGGCCCAGAGACACTCCCTGCTGCGGTGGAGCTGTCCATGGTCCTGAAAAGGCTGGCGCCAATAAAGCAGTAATCAGCTTATCAAAGGAAGAAGCACAAGAAGCCAGAAACGCCTCCATTAATAAAGATCTTGCTGCTATTCTCTGGGTCTCTTAAGTAATTAAGCATGCTATCTCTTACTGCTGAGTGTATGGATTATGCCATGAACCGAGCCACTGTAAATTAAAGATGCAGGTAGACTTGCACAAACCTCTCCTTTTCCCCTCACACCCTGAAGAACCCGTGTGATCCAGCCAAATGAGCTGAAGTAACATTTTGTCTCCACTTTTTATTCTTCTGCCTTGAATTAAAGATTCTTTTTCTGTGCAACAGATGTTCTTAAGCCTTATTTTCCAAGCTTAGACACCCTAAGAACCAAGTGAGATTAATTTAATGAGTTCTCTGAGAAACTAAATAAGTTTCTTTGTTTTCCATTTATTCATAGGAATAGATTATCTCACATATGTTTGTTTCAAGGGACAAAAAATTACTGTACAAACAGCTATATAAGCAGCAGTTTTACTTTTAAAAAAAGGTGAATATAGGGCATGTGAAAAACATAAGATAAGCACTCTTCCATACTTTTTTTCTGTCAATCATGGCTAGTTACTGAATTTTGTACCACCTTTTGTTATTATTTTCAATGTAACTCGTAATGAATTTGTAAAACAACATTAATAATAAACGTCTGGTATTTTGGAATCTTTTTACTCCATGATGAACTTTGCAAGGTTTTAAGAAAATAGCAATGTTTAAAGGCATAAGGAGATCTTTGCAAACACAGTGAAATAGTGTGTCCCACTGAGATTTAATTATAAGCTAGAACTATGTTAGTAAGAATGTATTTTACTGCAGTAAAAGTAAAATTCTAAAGGTAACAAATGATAAAATTATGAACTGGGCACTGCTCTTATTAGTTGAGTCCTTCTTTTTGTGTGCTTGAGTGATAGGTATACATGCATCTACTTGCATATATAAATATGGTTTTACACTTTCAAATACACATGTGTATATTTCATATCTGCATGTATATGTAAATATATATGGCTGAATCTAAGCTATTTGCATATAGGATTGGAGATTATTCTGTTCTCCTTCCTCCAAGTTATGTGCTGAGTGATTTGCAAGGGGAACAGAGTTTTCAAGGAGGACATTTTGTAGGGCCCTTGGAACAATGAAAAAGCTGAATTCTGAAGTCAAAGCAAAGAAAAGAAGCCTGATCTGGTACTCCAAGCACTAAGATAAACCTTAGGAAGAGAGAGGCATTCTCCCCAATTCATGTGCAAAAAGACAGCCTATAGAGCTGTGAGGTCTGAAGGGAACAGAGGACATTAAGGCTTCTAGACAGTTTGCAGCTTTAGAAATTTTGGAAACAACCCATTGGACAGGGGCAGTGTCACCCCAGGAGGCTGCGGCAGAAAAAACTGGCAGGAAATGGAGGATCCCAGCACTCAGGGTAGATGTCCATAGGCCTAGCCAAGCAGCAGCAACAACTGGCTTGTGCAGACTGAATAATTCCACAGAAGGTGGTGAGGACCTGGAGAATGCATAAATTCAGTTGTGTTTAGGGAAAGTTATATCAACCTCCATGATGGTTAATTTTGTGTCAACTTAACTGGGCTGCAGGGTGCCCAGATATTTGGTTCAACATTATTCTGGAGATGTCTGTGAAGATGTTTCTGGATAACATTAACATTTTGAATTGGTGAACTGAGTAAAAGAGATTGCCTTCCCCCAAAGTTCATATATTGGAAACTTAAATCTCCAATGTGACAGTGTTGAGAAAGTGGGAAATCCTATTATGGTAACTGAAAGGTGGTGCCTTTAAGAAGTGATTAGATTGTGAGGACTGTACCCTCATGACTGTGTTAATCCACTGATGGTTTAGTGGTGGTCATAGGCATAGTTATGGTGGCTTCATAAGGATAGAGAGTGAGAAGCATTACTCTCTCCTGCTCAGCCCATTCTCGGCGTGTGATACTGTACAGAGTGACCACGCAGAAGAAGGCCCTCACCAGACGTGTTCCCTGAATGGGGGATTTTCCAGCATCCCAAACTGTAAGAAATAAATTCTAGCTCTTTATAAATTATCCAGTTTCAGGTATTTTGTTATAAGCAACAGAAACGAACTAAGACACTACATATAACTTTTAAAAAATTGTGGTAAAATACACGGCATTTTTAAGTGTACACTTTGGTAGTGTTAAGTATAGTCGCAATGTTGTGCAACCAATTTCCAAAACCTTTTCATCTTGCAAAACTGAAACTCTATACCATTAAATAACTCTCCATTCTCCCCTCCTCCAGCCACTGGCAACCACCATTCTACTTTCTGTATGAATTTGACTACTCTAGGTACCTCAAGTAAGTAGAATCATACAACATTTTTTTCTTTTGTGATCAGCTTACTTTACTTAGCATAATATCCTCCAGATTCATCCATGTTATAGCGCATGTCAGGACTTCCTTCCTTTTTAAGGCTGGATAATATTCTATTGTATTCCAGCTAACTGAACCTCTGCCAAATAAGATGGTATCAGATTAGGTTACATCTGATATACCATCCTGGGAAAATCACCTTTATAGAGATGGCCTTCCAAGTGGTTTTTAAAATGTATCCTTCTATTTAAGTTTTTCGGTCAATTACGTATGCTGACTAAACTTACAAATAAACTAATTTATCAAGAAAATTCCATTGCACGTATCTGCCACATTTTGTTTATCCATTCCTCCATTGGTGGACACTCGGGTTGCTTTTGCCTTTTGGCTATTGTGAATAATGTTTCTATGAACATGGATGGCCAAATAACTACCCTTAACCTTCCCTTTCTCCTTCTCTCCCTCTCTCTTTCTTTGCTTTGTAATCCAAGGTTCTGGTGCTTTCACCCCTACTCAACAATTGTCATCAGGAAAGGAGATCTGAGAATCATTAACACCTTGGTGCAAATATGCTTAATGTGCTATCTCTAAATGAGAGTGTCTGCATTTTAAAAAGAGGACCAGAGGGAAAGGAACACAAGGAAATGAAATTCAAACTGTCCAGTTTCTAGCCGAGGTCCCTGGGCCTAGACCTCCTAGAACACCTCACGGCAGACTGGGAGTTCTTTGCCACTGAAAGCACGACTCTGTTCCCATTAGACCAGAATTTCTTTGTCTTATGTACAATTCCAAATTGAGCCCATTTGAACCATTAAACTCACACAGGAAATATGAAAAAATAAGCATACATGCATCTCAAACTGCTATCATTCAGTTTTCCACTGAGAGGGAAAATCCTTACGATACACTAGAGCAGGCTCGTTCAGCTAACATTATGGTTCAAGTCAAACCCCAGCACGCTCCCTCCCCCGAACATTTTTCTCTGCAGCTCTCACCCTCCCTACTGTGCCTTTACTAATCTCTCTCCATTACCGTCTCTTTACGACAGGCTGCTGCTCTGCCTTGCTGTACCTGCCAGTTCATTCTCCTCTCATCTTCAACCACCACGATTACTTTGTTCCCTGGAACATAATTCCTCCTACAGCTAAAGATTACAACCCTGCAAGTAGTTTTCTTCCTACGGACTATATGCGTAGTCTCAGAAGCTGTTAATAAACTGCAAGCTTTCTTCATTGTTCAATGGAATCTCACTCTTCTTTCTCCAACTGTAAGGTTATAATCTTAGCCTGCCACAACCAATGCTTCCTGTTTGCAGTGCCTCTCAGATCTCTCCCCGCACCCTCTGCTCTACAGAGTCTGGAGATGGGGGCTTGCTGGGGTTGGTACCAAGAGAACAAGGGGAAATATCAAATCAAGTCTGGAAGGCAAGTGTAGAATTTGGAACCATAGCCAAGGTCAGTTACTGAGTGTTGTTGACCAAGAGTTGGATGAGTGGGGCTAGGGGGCTGGTCAATGTGATGGAAGGCTGGGGTGAGGAAGGACGAATGCCAGAATGGGTGACCCAAATTCACAAACTGGCACAAAGATGAGAGGGCAGAGACAGAGACCTAGGGAGGAAATGGGAAGGGAATTTAATCCTGTACATAGGTTTTCGCTGAGAGCTTTAAAAAGAATGGGCATGCTACTCCGTAGTTATGTTTTAGGGGTGTTTCCTTTTTTCAAGATTTTTCATTCCCAGTTAACACTTGTATGGTGTTTAAAAAATATCTCTCCCAAACCAGTGAAACCAGAGTCTCTGAAGGTGGGACCAGGATATTAAATTTTAAAAAACTAAAAACAAAAAATAAATACTTTCCCAGGTGATTTTAAAGTCTCCAGAATTAACCACTGCTTCAGCTCAGCACCCCGATCTGTCCTTCACATTGCTTCTAGATAAGTCTAAGTCTGATGCTTTAGAACCCTTCAGTGACTCTCATGTCCTTCTGAATGTGACCAGTTCCCTGATCTGTCACTGTAGACACTTCGTGTTGATTAGCCACTTTCTCAGTCTTAGCTTCTGTGGCCTGCCTGCCTTTCTCCTCCTGCTCCCCTTGCTGGCTTTCTTCCACGTCTTTGGACACAGTTGGGTGCAGCCTGGTTAACCTGTGCAGTGCAGAGGCCCTGTGAGGGGCAGGCCCAGGTACGGGTGTTGGAAGAAAATCCTGTCTGGCAGGCCAGTGTGGTGTCGGGGGGTGTGAGCGCAGACACGAGTGAAGCCCAGTGCAGGGACTGGAGGTGTCCTGTGAAGTGGAGATAGGAATAGTGCAAGATCTGAGCAGACAGGAGGACCACAGGCCAGAGCAGGGCCCCAGCCACGGACTTGTGGTCTGGGGAGCAGAGTACTAGCAGGACTGATTACCAAGCCTGGATGGGCAATGATAACAAGATAGAATATCAGTCCCTGCTCCCATCCTGGTCCATCTCAGTTTTTCATAATAAGCACCCAGAAATCTGCCATCCATGCCCCTCTCCCAAAGCAACAGGATCTGCCAAGGAAGCATAGCAACAGCCCTGGCCCCATGATCAGGAGGGTGAGAACAGTCATTGGCTGCCGGACCCTTGAGGGCCAGAACCCTGAAGGCCCAGCAGGAAGGCCTGGCCACTTGCCACGCTCTCCTGCTTTTTTCCCAGCCACCTTGAGCCATGGTTGCCTCCTGCTTCCCTGCAGCTCCCGTCCTCTGGACTCCCTTAGATGGCCTACTTCTGTGTCTGCCCCTCCCATGCACTCTGCTCTGCCTTTCTGAAGTCTTGTCCCAGCATCAGCCCCTGACAGAGCCCCTCTTGGCTTCTGCCCCCAGCCTGGAATGGGTTTGAATTAGCCAGGCCCCCTCCACCCCATCTGGACTAGCTTTGTCCTTGTGAGCCCCACCCTAAGGCCACGGCCTCTGCTCCTTTTTCATCCTGTGTTTGCTCAATTCTAGGGCCTTCTTCCTTGCATCAGCCCCCGAACAACCCCCTCCCCACCCGCATGCTTTGCGCCTGGCCGCATGTAACTCTCTACTAGGAGACAACACTTAGAGGGAGTCATTTCAAATCAGACTTGAGATAAAGGTTTGTTGACACAGAAAGATGTTTGTGTTGGTGCGAAGTGGAAAAAGCTGATTGCGAGATGGTTTGTGTTTGTGCATGCTGGTTCCAAGTATGCGTGTGCACAGGAGCGGCTGGAAGGACACTCGGCTGTGCGTGGGGAGTGTTTGTCTCTGGGGCGTGGAATTGTGGAAGTCTTTTAATTTTCTTTTTGTTTATCATCTAATTATTCTACGGTAAATGAGTACTGCCTTTTTAATAAGAAAAACAATGAAAAGATGTTATTATTTTTACAAACATACAGTGTAGGATAAATCCAGGGATCCTGGTTTTCAGAAACAAGGCAGAAGTCCAGCTGAGAGCACCAGCCCAAGAGCAGAGTCAGATTTAGGAGCTAGAGGTTGTAGTTGAGTTCCAAATTGTTGGGCCCAAGCTCTCAAGGGCAGGGAAGACTGCGACTGTAAACAGCTTGCCTGGATTGGTGTTCCAGCCACCACTTAGGAGCTGTGCAAGCCTGGACACATTGCTTAACCTCTCTGACCCTTGTTTTTCTGATCTGAAAAATGGGATAACATTATCTTATGGATAATCTCATAGAAATATTTGAGAATTAAATGGATCATATTATGTAAGAAGCAGTTCAAATGGTGCCTGGTACACAGTAAGTATTCAAGCAGTGTTAGTTATTACAGGAAAGAAGGCTGGGAGGCCCAGGTAGAGAGCCCTCCCAGTCCTCTAACTCCCTTAGCCCCAGTCCCTTTGGGTCCACTCTTTCCACCTTCCCGAAGCCCACCCATTCTTTCAAACTGCATCTCAAACACCACATCCTCCACTCAAGCCTTTCCTTTCTGAACCTCCAGCCAGGGGAGGTCTTACTTTCCTCTGACTCCATCTTTCACTCTGCACCACTTCCCCAGCCCTGAATGTAGTCTCCTTCTCTGCCAGCTATGTGTGCCCTGTTTTATTCCCTCCTTGGAGGTATACAAAGGGGAACTGTACTGTGCCTTACACGCTGTGGTACACATTAATGATCAGAGTCCAATTGCATGTTTTGAAGATGACCCGTTTGACTTAAAAAATTCTAACTGATAGCTCCACCTGGGCACCTGCAAAGTGCTGAGATTTACTGCTTCAGTGAAACTGCATTCAACATTCTGCTTCTCACTGACAAGGAAGATTAATTGCATACTTAAAATGATGACCTTTGGCCACATGTAAAGGCTCAGTGTGGCAAAGGGTACCACCCTTAACACCTTTGTTATTTGTCAAGTGGGTTATAAATAAGATTGCATGTTGTTTGAGGAAACCAGTATCTGGCCACAAATTAGTAAATGTCTGTGATGGCATCTAAATGCTGAACAGTGTTGGCATCTTATTCTCTGCCAATTTTAATGCGAGGAGCTGTGCAAAGCTGTGCTGTTGGCCTGTAGTCAGCAGCATTATATTTGGAGAAGAAAAATGCTAAACTTGCTAGAGTTTTGTTTTATATTTACCTCCCACATGTCTTGGCAAATAAACTATAAATCGCTTGTTATTCTCCATCTAGACCATACTTCCTTTTCAAATGTTTTTGTATTACATTTGCCAGAGAGCCACAGAATCTTAATTGTAGTACTGCATCAAAATCTGTCAGCGAGAAGTGGTTAGAGTATTGGGCACCTATTTGCACAAGGCTATAAGTTAGCCACATATATTCAAGTGACATATCTGAAAGATGAGAGTTCAAGGTCACGCACCTAACATATTTTATTTGGGTTAAGCAGCACTCTGCGTTACCTCCTGTCTGAAGCCCACTGTCAATTTATTAGCAAGTGCTGCAGTTGCCTAGGCATAAAATAGGTGCTCAATAAATGCTTATTGATTAATTACCTTGTGATTTTTTTAATGTCTTTATTTGAAGGGCAATGAATGGAGCATGCACGAATACTGTCTGCATGTAAGGAGCCTACAGTTTTAATGGGACAAAGGATTCATGAACACAGTCTAAAGACATGTGAGTAGGTAAAGTAGGCCAAGGAAATTAAAAGTGATGGAGGGTAGTGCAGGGCTCTGGGACCTTGTGTCCTGCTGGTTTCCTGTGTTGAGAGGCTGAGCCCTACTTCTTCAAGGCATCCCTGAGCAGAAAGATTTGGGGTGATGTGTAGGTGGTGGGATGTGTCTGCCGGACTCTGACCCTAGGGTCTTTGTTTATCTGGAGGCATCCCTGCTTTTCTCCTAGGCTCTTGGGACTTCCTCTGTACATGGGGGAGGGAGGGAGGCATAGATGGATGAATAGCTGTCTACAGAGTTTGAAAACAAACGCTTAAAATTGGGGAAAATGTGGGTCAAAATGGGCAAAGTTCTTGGGAATGAAAATGCATTTTTTTAATTCAGAAAGGCTTTTAGCTTTCATTACAATTTCTGAAATATGATAGGAATAATCTAAAAAGGGAAAATGGCTTCATTTTGAATTGTTTGAAGAGAAATATTGTTGTTACTCTTGTTGTATGCGGGGATGAGTTGGGGACAGTAATAGATCAATGTTTTATTAAATTCCAAATCTGAAGACCCAAATCTAGGGAGAGGAGGGGAGGAGGAAAGGTGGACAAGTGGTGGGCAGATGGGACAATGCTGAACAAGGATAACTGCCTGGTGCCCAGAGCCCTCACTGCCTTCACAGGGTGTGGAGAACAGATCCATGACCTCTTCCACGTGTCTGCAGCCATGAGTTTTATGCACCTGCCTGGAGTGCATAAAATGCACCTGCCAGAAAGATTGTGGAGCAGTTGTGGTGTCCCCAGCCTGGCTAAGCTTGACCTCTTCTGGCTTCCACTGGCAATTGAGTGGGAAACTGCTTTCAGCAAGGCTTCACTGCAATGATCAATAAGTCATTAGCTCTAGCTATATTTAAACCTACAAACATCGATATCTGAGATCCTGGCAATTGTTATTGACATATAGGCTGGTTCCTCAAGAAATCCTTAAAATACAGTGACTCTAGATCTGGGGGTTGATGGATGGATGGAGGCTTTGTTTCTATGCATGCCTGTATTTAACTGCCCTCTTTCAGTGACATTACGGTTTGAGAGGCACAGGAAGAATTCTTAAGGATCCTAAGCCAGGGTTGGAAATGAAATCCTTACAGGGACATCTAGGAATGCTTTTTCCAGCTAATCCAGTTGTCAAGAGGTGAAAGAAAGGGGTGAGTTGTATTAAGGATGGATACAAAAATAGAGGGTGGATTTTAGGTCTTGATTTCTTTTTCAAAATGGAAGCCATAAATAATCACAATCTTACCCACTCTGCAACCTTCTTGGCTTCTCATAAGGAACCCTATCGAGGTCCATAAGTTGCATAGTAAGACCTAAGCCTCAAATCATCTTTATACCAAGAAATAGGAAAAATGGTGTAGAGTTGTCAATTGGCCAGCAAGTGCTTCTCCTTCAGCCCCATGTCTTTCCAGGGCAATCCCGACAGGGAAGGGGCTCAGTGATGCTTGTCAAAGAGAGTGGGACCACAGAATGCCTCCTAGTACTGTCAAAAGAGTTGAGTGATCTCAAATCTCACCAACCCCCCCAAATGTGGCTACTAATAATAGAAATGAAATTAGGATCTAATTAGTTTTAACATGTCTAAGGTTATATTAACACAAGTTGTCTTTTCACCGTCTGTAGGAGAAGAATCAAACGATAAGAAGCTGGCATTGTTTAGGCTGTGTTGTATGTGCAGAGTAGACAAGTCTGCACTGAGTCCATTTGGTGAAATGTGCTACCATGGGGACTACAGGACTCTTGGTCGAGTGAGCTGACAAATGAGATCTCCTAAACCTAGCAAAGTGAAGACCAGATTCTGGACAAGGGGGTTCCCACCACCCTGTGGACACACTCTCCCTGTTTCCATTTCTCAGTGGTAACCCTGGCTATGCACAAATTCCACCCAGTATATGCTAACCAGTATGTCTTCCACTGACAAATGTAAATAACTGAAGGCCATTTTCTCAGGTGGGATTGGGCACCTCTAGATGTTTGAATTAAAGAGGAACACCCCTCCCCTTCTGTGATTTCGGATGCCAGCTGAGGGACAGGAGAGGCTGTGCTGGAGGCATCGGGCCTGGTGCTGCTGCCCCCTCGATGCGCCACCCTGTGAAAAATGAGATTGACAGTGTGGGAAGCCAGGGGCAGCTCAGGACTTTAAGGTCAGCGCCGCTGTTTGCTTTCTGCTGATTTTCTTTCATCCTGTACCATTCTCATAGATAAGTGGAAGTTTTCTTCAGAGCTTTAGCTTTGTGCCTCAGGATTATTTCAGGGCACGTTGTGTGGTTTTCATTGTCTCTTTCATAGTTTTAATATTTCTTCTCTCTCTCTAATATCCAGAATGCTTAGATGTTTTTTAATTGTTTTTACTTGTAATTCTATTGCTTTTTAATTCTGTTTTAACATTTGATTTGTTAGTCTCTATAATGTCTTTTAGCTTTATAATGTTTATTTTAATTGCAATAATTTACCTTTTATATCCTTGTTCTTTATCTTTCTTCTTTTTTACTTTTGTGTTTTAATTATTTACTTTGTTAGATTTTTGTCTTTCTTATCCTACAATGAATATATCCCATCTCTATTCTACTATTTAAACATTTTTTGACTTTCAATCTTGATGTGGTTTAATAAATTCTCTTATTTAAAACATGTAATCAATTGGTGTTTTAAAGTACCATTAATCAAACCTGACTTATTAGATTTATTCTCCCCTTCACTGGCCACCTTCCCTTTTACTTTTTTTCTTCTCTTCTTTTATGTTTTACTTACTTTGTGGATTAATGTTAGAAATTACACATTGTTTAGGATTTTATTTGGGGGGTCGCAAGGACTGGGTAAGAAACACACATCTGTGGCTTGGGCCAGCTGTAAGGCAGTAGGGGAACAGGTGGCACAGGGCACCTGCATACAGCATGTCCTGCCTAGAAGATCCAAATAAAGAAAAAACTGTTGAGACAAACATCTAGGATAAAAAGCAGGTGTTAATAGTGACCATTTCTGAGTAGGATTGCAGTTTTTTTTTTTTCTTTTGCTATTTTCTCTTTTCAAAGTCTTTTAGAAATATATTGCTTTTGTAATAATGGGAGAAAAAGTAAAAAAAAAAAGTAAAAGACAATAAAATCAAACAAACAAACAAACAAACAAAAACAGTGCCCACCAGACAAAACAAACCTGCTGGCTGGATGTGGCCTGCTGGCTCCAGTGTGTGATCTTGATTTGTTTTCACAAGGGTGGGAAAGAAGCCTGCCTTGCAAAGGCAGAAGCTGGACGCCTTGCTCCCTTCGCTTACCCTGCAGCCACCGGGCCCTCTTCATCATGCTCATCACTTTCAAGGGTCATCCTCTCCAGACCTTTACTGATCACATCTCAAAGCTCCTATCAGCAAAATCGCTTAGCAGTGAATCTGAAGGAGCACTTACTACATTCCCAGGGCCACTATTTCTTCTGAACACCTGCATTCTTTCTAGTTGGGAGATATCGTGAGTCATATTTTCTTCCCTGGGTTGGCAGCTAGCAGCTCGGAACCAAAAAGGTGACCTGCCTTTAACTATGATTGAAGATTTCAGCATTATCTCACAAATGTCAAGAAAGTTCACAAATGTTCTGTCTTTGATCTCCTCACTAATTTTTAATTCCGTTTTATTGAGTACATTTCATGAGACACTTTAAATCTTTGTAAAGATATAGGGTATAAGTACATCAACTGACTAAATGAATATAATCTGGCTCAGTTTACCCTCTCGTCTCATTTCTGTGTAACTCTCCCCACATATCTCTCCTACCCACCAACACACACACACCCCTGTCTCATGCATGCTCCTCCCAGGGCTGTCTATCCAGAATTAGTGGGGAGATGTCCTGAGTCCCCCACGCTTTTTTCACGCCCTCACACTTTGTGTCACTGTCTGGGGCTGGCTCTTCGCTTGCCCATGCTGCTTCCTACTCACTCTTGAAGTGTGAGCTTTGAATCTCTTCCTGGGGAAGATTTCAGTCAGTTTTCCTCTCTCCTGCTTTTCTGCTTAAGATGATTGTCTCTCTGATCTGTTAGAACCCTCTAGAACAGTTTGTATATAATAATCTGTTCTCCTCTCTTGATCTTCTCCACTAAATACAAGTTCCTTGGTGGCTAAGACTTTTTATATTTTGAATGTTTTTGTTAAGACAAAGTAAAAGGCTCCCAGACACTTGCCCGTATTGGAACAAGTAACAGAACATAAAATAGAAACCAGTGAGAGCACTTTTAGAGGCATGGACTTTTGTTTGGATGAATTAACATATCCTACATAGATTTTGATCTACTGTCATTTAATCACGCATCAATGTCAATAAATGACATTGCCAATAATCACTTGGTTTTCCCCAGACAACAAGATTTTACTCTGTTAATGTCTGTCATGATTGATCAGTTGGCTTGATACAAATTGACCTTATATTAAGTTTTGTAGAGAGATATAGTTCAGGTTTTCAGATTCTATTAAGTAAACCTCTGCACAGATATATTTTTGACTGTGGCTTTCTATCTTTTTATTTATACAGCACCCAGTAAATTTCCTTAGCATCCACCATAAAACTCTGGATGTTCTTCTTAAACTTGCTCTTTCTCCAGTCTACCCTGTCTGTAATAACATCCTCCTCCTCTTCCTTCCAGAAGCTTGAAACCTTGAAATAGTTGCTGACATTTTAATCTCCTTCTTTTACTTCCAGTCAGTGGCCAAGTCCCCTGGATCTTACCCCTGCAACATATCCCACATTTCTTTTCTTTCCCTTCTCTTTGCCACTTTCTCAGGTGGAGCCTTCATTCCCTGTCACTTATTTGAGAACTTTATAACTCATCTCCTGCCTCCTGTCTCTTCTCTGATGCACAGTACTTGGAAGACAGGAATCTTCACAGTGTACAAGAAAAGCAAAATCTTTATTTTGCTCTTCTCCCATGGAGCTGGGCCAAACCTCAGGGCATAATGTACTTTGCTGAATGGATAAACTGCCTTCAGTGTCCCTCATTGCCTATGCAACATGTCAGTTTCCTAGCAAGACATTAATGACCCTACATGGTCATGCCCCAACCTCTTCTTCCAGCTTCTCCACAATGTTTTCCAGCATTTGCTCAGAGCTCCAACTTCTCCCCAGTGATGCCATTTCTTGCCCTGGAGTGCCCTTCTCCAGCTATGTCTGCTTGTCAAAATGGCATATACCCTTTAAGGTTTGACTTAAATGTCACCTCTTCCATGCTTCCACATGATGCTCCAGTGGAATTTAATTTATAATCTACTTCTCTCCTAGAACTCACTATGTTTTCTTTTTTTTTTGACTTAGAATTATTGCACTTGACTCCACACCTGAGTTTCCCTTTCCATGCTGTGGGGTTCTACTGGGTGGCAGGAAAAAGCATTGGACTTAGTCTGATATCCTCTAGAGAATCTTGCAAACTGTCTCTCCTTTTATAAATGTTTATTGAATATAATTAGTACTTTTTAGTAACTAAGAAACCTCAACAATCTCTTACGAGTTGTGAGGGCTACTGGACCTGACGTGGGGATCACAAAGTTGAAAAAAACACAGTCCTTCTCACCAAAAATGACTCAGACTGGGTACTAAGGCAATCAGGAAATCTGTGATTTGTTAAAACAAAAGTCCTCTGTAAAATTAAAAATAAATAAATAAATAAATAAATATCTGAGTTCAAAATAAAACAAAACAAACAAAATCCTCTGTGACCCCAGTCATTTAACATCCTTGTATCTTAGATGACTCATCTGTCAAATATCCTCTCTCCAAGGACTTTTCTAAGAAAAAAAAAAATTTAGAACACCTAAATCTGTTAAGATCTTTAAAATTTACAAGAAAAGCTATGCATAAATAACCTACATGTATATGGGTTTGGAAGGTTTAACTAGGAAGACTCCTTGGCCCTGATAGTCAAGAGGAACATCTGATGATGAAGGGAACTTTTTCAGGTAGCACCAAACTGAGAGTTAGTTTCTTCCTGCCAAAGCCTGGGGGCTTATATAACTCTACCTCACCACAGCACAGAGATAAAAGCCAGGCCCAGGTGACTGCAGCAGGTGATTTTGCAGAGTGTGCACTGCAGGAGAGTGTTGTATGTTTCTTTCAGGACAAATTAGGAACGGTAATCACCCAAGCAATAAAATGAAGACTCTGCAGTTTAATAATGGAATTTGGAGCAATAGCTCTTCAATTTTTATAATAATAGGAAAACAAGGTACACGTGGATCTAAAAGCATCGTAGGTCCTAGATGAGGATGAACACACTTGAAGGGAGTGGGGCCAGCATAGGGTCATTGCCCTCAAAAACATCAGGCTATGGGGTTTGATCTTTTTTTTTTAATTCCTTATTGGAATACATAGGCTCATCCTATACCTTGTTTGCTGTTTGCTGTTGTTTCTTGTTGTTGTTGTTTTTGTGGCTGGCCAGTACAGGGATACAGGGATCGAACCCTGAAGCTTGGTATTATCAGCACCATGCTCTAACCAACTGATGCTGTTGGTTTCAATATATACAGTGAACTTGAGTTCCCCTCATAAGCTTTGCTTTAGTCATGTCCAGGTACCCCTCTTGCATTGTTTCTAAAATACTGACTTAAGACAAATTTCCTTCTGGTGGAGAAGGGAATGGATATTATAAATCAGCAGGAGGTGAAGGCAGAAATAGTCAGTACCCGCAGACCGCTGGCCATCGTGCAACTGCTCCTGCGCACATTTCCGGTAAGGGAAATGCGGGCTCCGAGGTTTTGAGTCACTTTCCCAAGTAAGCCGTGCCTCTGGGATTTAATCCTGATTCATTTAATTCAAGAGCTCATGCTCTTTGTATCCCACCCCCTTGCCTCCCCAAGGTTCTGGGCTCTAGAGTAAGCTGACAACGAGTGGTGTCTAATTATGGCCTGTGCTTATCTTTCTGGAACACATTCAGCAGCCAGGTAATTTCAGATTCTCTCTCTCCTACCCGCAGCAAGGCCAGCACTGTGTGTCTGTTGGATGAGGGTCAAGAGAGGCAGATCAGTGTCTGGCGAGGCTGGGACAGCGTGGGTGTGCATGAAGCTGCCCACGCTGCTACATGGCAGCCACCTGGGACGTTTTCAGTCTTCCTGGTGCTGTCACCATCAGCATCATGCCCTTCCTAGGGGATGGAAGCCTCTTCTTTACATGCTTATCACGGAGCTTTCTAAGCCTGATACATCGGAGCCCTCCTTTCTTCAAGTGCTATTTGAATTGATTGGATATTAGTTATTCCTATGATACCATGAAAATTCATTTAACAAATATTAACTGTATGCTTAGCACATGTTAGGGGCTAGGTATTCAAGACAAATAAGAAATAGTCTCTGCCCTCCAGGGATTCCCTGTCTGGAGAGGGGCAATGAATTAACTGTGACAAAAAAGCCATGTGAAAGAGTGCAGGGGGATGCAGAGTCGGGCTGTGAATAGCTGTGCCCAGGAAGGCTCCAGACACAGGTGACATTTGAGCTGTGCTGTGAAAGCTGAGCTTCCTAGGTGACGAAGGACGGCAGGCGTGTTCAGACTATAAACGCCCAGGGCACATGGGGAGGATGCTAGTGGTGTGAAGAGCTTTGGGAAAACTGGTTGGAGCTGGATTATTATGAAGGACTTCATTCGGTTTATTCTGTAGACAGTGGGAGCCTCTGCAAGTTTTTGAGCAGTGTAGAGATGCCACCAGATTTATATTTTATTTTATTTTAAATGTACTTATTATTATTTTACATTCTAAGATGTGTTGTGGAGCAGTTGGAGGGGACGGTGAGAGCGGAAAGGGGAAAGTAACACAGTGGGAGGAGAAGGGGGGCGTGGTTGAGGCTGGGGCACACCCCTCACTCTAGCAGGGGAGCCCAGGGAGCTTTTAGCAGAGGCTTGATGGTCCTCGCTGGACTGGATGTGGACACTGGGGAACGTGGTTGAGGCTCTCAGCCACCCACCACCCTGGATTGAGAGCTTGGGGGGCTCCAGCCCTTCTAGGATTTATACATATTCTTTAGTTATGTGAGAACTTTACTGGTTAATATCAGAACTTTGTCTCTGGTTGTGGGTACATTGTTTTTCCTTTCTCTTCTCTGTTGGATTATTAGCTGCCCCCACCACTTAAACTCTGCACTGGATCTAATTTGTTGTCCTTTGGTTACTTCTAAAATGGGGGAACTTCTTGTGGGAACCAGCACTTGAGCCCTGTGGTTGAGCTAAATTGCTGCTTTGCTACTGATTCTCTGGGGAAGGCTTTTTGTGCAGCTTAGGTTTTAACTGTTGACCTTGTAAGCACTTCCGGGTCTCGTGAGGTCCGGTACACCTGGGTTGTGTGGAAACTGGTCTGGGCCTGAGTCTTTTCAGCAAACTGCACCCCTGCAGTTCTACATTCCTGACCAGTCTACACTGAGTGGGCCTGTGCTGACTGGGGGACAGATCAGCTGTCCTTGCTGTGCCCCGGTGTTCCCTCAGTGGCCTGTCTCCCCCACCACCCGCACTCCAAACACTTCCCATGGGACAGGCCGTGCACAGGCCCCTTGCAATGACTCATGGGCCTCTGAGTGGCTCTTTTTTTCTGTTGTCTGTGGCCCCTCATTCCTATGTGGGTCCACAGTAACCCTGTTAGTGGTCTTGCTGGCCTGGGGTCCACCAAGGCCCTCTTCTCCCCTGCAGCCTCCAAGCAACTTCACACAAAGGGCACAGCTGTGGCTTTTGCCAGCTCCTGCTCTGTGCACTCACCAGGGCCAGCCTTGAAGCAGCTGGGGCTCAAAATGGTCAGAGCGGTCCCTCTTTCTCTCATCGTGGCTTCTTCTGCCTTCATGAACTCCGTACGTCTCTCCTCCTCTTCCCTTGGGCTCTAGTGGCTCCAGCTTGTCTGTCATTGCTTTTTAATAGTTGTAAATTGGTTGATTGTGGGAAAGAGTGATGCTGGGGACCGTCTATTCTGCCATCTTGATTCTGAATCTCTATATTTTAAAAGTCACCCATGAAATAGTGTAAAGACAGACTGGAAGAGAATGAAAGCAAGAGAAATGTGTTAGAAATACTGTGACAGCACAGAAGGTGATGATGGTGACCTGGATAGTGGCAATGGGAAGGGAGGGGCAGGGGCAGATTTGAGAGAAGTACTGGCTGTGTCTTGTCAGAATATTGTGCACAGTCTATGGCCACACACCCTGGATGTGCTGGTCTCTTCTGATCTTAGGAGATAAGCAGGATTGAGCCTGGTTAGTACTTGGATGGGAGACCACCTGGGAATACCAGGTGCTGTGGGCTTAAAAAATAAATATATTGTGCACACTTCTTTGTGTTGTCTCTTGGTAAGAATAGCGAATTTTACGGTTGTACTGGTTAATTGGAATAACAGCTTGCCCATGGAAATATCACTGACTCTTGACTGAGTAACCTTGAGGGAAATAACACAATTTCTCTGTGCCTTATCTATAACATGGGCATAAGCCCACATGTCCAATGGATGTTATGAAAGTTAATCGTAACAAGTACACCATACTGCACATGGTTAATTCTTAATAAATGTTTGTTATTTTCACCTTCCCATAATTATCTTCACCTCGGAATAAGGTTACTATCAATATACTGCCCTGCTCTCATGAAATAATTGGGTTAATATTCAAATTTAAGATATAGTTCCTCATGTTTTGGGGAAGATTTTATTCTTCTCAGATGTGGATATGTATATGGGTGCATTTATTTCACTCTAATGTCAAGATATAAACAGATACCATCCTTCAAAAGAAAGCTGGAGTAAGTGAAGTGTGTTTATAAAGATTTATGTCTGGAGCTAAATTAATTCTTGAGAACTGAGGTATTTGTAGTCATTATTTCACTTTTCTAAGAACAAGTACAAATGAACATGTCAAAAATGATGACAATTATTATGCTTTTATAAATTTGATTTCTTACATATTCTAATTATATTCTTTTAATTAGTTACCATTCTTTGTTCTTGAGTTTCTCCAAAGTGAGACAGAACTCAGTTCCTAGTGCAAAACAGTTTGTAATTTTCCTTAAGATGACATGCTATTAAGTAAAAAGAATGACAATTGTTTTTCCACTAAAGACTTAGTAATGACAAATGAGAACTTAAGCAAATCACCGAGCAAATATCTAATTTATAAAGTGTCTTGAAGAAAGTCACTGTCGGATTCAAAGTAAAGATGACACCCAAGCTGCCTACATTTTAACTTTGGAAATTTATCCAAGATTTTGACCAGGAAAGGAACAAAGATGGCACATTTCAAGAGGTTTTAAAAATATGGTTGTGACGATGTTGCTGGAATATGCTTGAGAGCTGTTTGGTTATCACAATGACTCTAGACAGCTGCACCCCTCTCACTTGTGGGCCCAGTACTGACTTCGTTCACAGGCTTTCACAGAACACGAGTGGCCTCTTGCACCATCAGAATTTCCTTTAGCGTGACGCTCTATCACTGCCTCCCCTGCTCCCAAGTCTGATTTTACCACTTCAACGTGATACCAGCTTGTGGGGAAAAGGTCACTGTATATCAGGTTGGTCAAACATTTATAGAAAAAAAGCAGAGAAGGAGTAATGAAATCTTGAGTAGTTACAGGTCTCCATGATCCCATTTTATAGGCTCTGCATGTCTCTTATATACCAGAACAATCAAGAAATTTTTGCTTTGGGAGATACATGCTAAAATATTTATGGTAAATTATCTTGGTGCCTGCAATTTGTCTTCAAGTAGTTCAGTTAAAAAAAAATCATGTGCACACAGAGAGAGCGAGAGAGCGAGAGAGCAAGAGAGCAAGAGCGAGAGAGAGAAAGAGACTGTGATGAACCAAATGCGGCAGTATATAGAAAATTGGTGAACCTGGGTAAAAGGTATATGAGTGTTCACTGTACCATTCCTTCAATTTTCTTATTATTTTTTTTGCATTTGAAAATCTTAAATATAAAAAATTAGAGAACCCCCCCACAAACTTTTAGAAAAAGTAGATGTGATGAAGAATGTTTAAAGATTGGCCAGCAGTTGAAGAGCAATGGAATTTGTGACTGTAATAAACACCTGTAAATAAAGCAAAATGACCTCTTTAAAAATTTTTTTAAAAAGGAAATTTTCTCTTTGTTATGCTAACTGTGGTTTTATTGTCTTGTTTTTTGGTAAATAGTTAGCAAGATTCATTTTTTAGAAGTTTTAGATTTACAGAATAAGTGAGCAGACAGTACGTAGAGTTCTATAATCCCCTCCTCCAGTTTTCCCCATTACTAACATCATGCATTAGCGTGGTATGGTTGTTACAATTAATGAACCAGTATTGATGCATTTTCATTAACTAAAATGCACAGTTTTCATTAGAGTTCACTCTTGTGTTGCACATTGTATGGGTTTTGACAATTGTATGGCGTGTATCTACCACTACAGTATCATACAGAGTAGCTGCACTGCTCTAAAAATCCTGCGCTCTGCCTGTTCATCCCTCCCTCCCTCCCCTCCCCTGACCCCTGGCAACACTGAACTTTTTACTGTCTCCATATTTGTGCCTTTTCCAGAATGTCGTATATTTAGAATCGTACAATATGTAGCCTTTTCAGGCTGGTTTCTCTCATTTAGCTACATGCATTTAGGCTTCCTCCACGTTTTTTTGTGACTTGATAGCTCATGCCTTTGTATCAGTGAATAACACTGGATTGTATGGATGTACTGCAGTTTGTTTATCCATTGACCCAGCGAAGGACATCTTACTTTCTTCCACTGTTTGGTGATTATGAATAAACACTCGGGTTTTTGTGTGGACGTAAGATTTCAACATAATTGTGTAAATATCTAGGAGTGCGATAGCTTGATGGTATGGTAAAACTATGCTTAGCTTTGTAAGAAACTGCCAAGCTGTCTTCCAGAGTGGTTGTACCATTTTGCATTCCCACCAGCAATGCAGTGTTCCTGTTGCTCCACATCTTCATCAGCATTTAGTGTTGTTAGTTTTTTGGATTTTAGCCATTCTAGTAGGTGTTCCTGATATTTCTTTGTTGTTATAATTTGCAACTCCCTGACAACATATGTGGTTGAACATATGCTTACTTGCCATCTGTCTATCGCCATCCCTACTTTGGTGAGACATCTGTTTAGATCTTTTGCTCATTTTAAAATTGGGTTGTTTGTTTTCTTGAGATTTGAATGGCTTTCTTTCCTTTTTTAAAAAAGTGCATCTTCTCATTAATAGAGTGAGCTCAATAGTGAATTTATTTGTCAGCTGTGGCAGATACTGCTGCTGTCATACCTATTGTCGGCATTCCGTTTTTGCCTTACTAACAGAACACCGACATTTTTCCAGACAAGTTTCCAGCTTAAAATACTTAGTATTTCAGACTCCTTTGCAGGTAGGGGTGGTCATATGACATGAGTCTGACCAGTTAGAAGCAAGCAGAAGGTGCTGGTCGGGGCTTCCCAGAAAGATTGTTAAAGGGGCAGACCCAGTTGGCATGCACCTCTTTGATCTTTTGCCCTTCGCCTGTCCCCCTACCATTAGCTTGAATGTGATGCCACTTTGTAAAGTTGAGGATAAAAGTGACAGGTCAAGGACAGTAGATCCAATGGCCAGAAGGAGCCTGAGATGCATGACACCATGGAGATGCTTCAGAAGCCCTGGGGCTGTCTCCAGACTTCTTGTTTTGTGATAAGAAGTGCCACTACTTAGTGAACACTTTAGTCAAGTTGCTGCTCCAGGCAACCAATTCACTCCCTGATTCAGCAACATTTTTCAAGCACTTAATAAGGGGGAGGCACCTCTTAGTGGTGAGCAATAGCCCCCTAATAAGACTACTCACAATTTTTATTGAAAGGACTGGTTTGCAGAAGTTCTATATTTGAAAAAATTTCTTTATATTATGGACACAATACTAAGGGTAGAGTTATATTTACTACATGTTCAGCATTGTACTAGGCATTATGAGAGGAAGGAGGAGTAGAAAATAAGAACCTTACCCTGGTGGAAATGATGATCTAATTAGAGAGATAGGACTGACCTATATGAAACAAACCTGAATACTTCAGGAGCATGTGATTAAGGGCTAGTAGTGGGCGCAAACCCAGTGTAGCAGCAGTTCATATAAGGCGGGGGTCACCGAAGAGGGGAAGAGCCAGGGAAAGATGATTAGCAACCCTGAAAACACTCTGGGTATCCTATGCCTTCATATTTTTGAGTTCTAAATCAATGACCTAAATATAGACATGGAAGCTGTTCCCATGGGTAAGTGGGGATGAAATGATGAAATGAAGGAAAGTCATTTTAATTAGAATGTCAATTCAGCTTTGAATTTAGCAGAAATTTATCACTCTTGTACCAGTATTTCAATCTGGGACATTGTAATCATTCACTAAAATCCTGTTTACCTTAGTAATTACCAGTATATTTTATGTTGGCACGATATGGAAACTGAGTATGTGTCAACTTAAAATAGAGCTTTAAAAGTCCTTTCCTTTGAAAGTAATGTAGATTAATAGATTAGACATTTTATGAAGAGGGGTGCATGATTTTTGTACTGCATTTCTCATGTTGCAAACCTTGCTGAGATTGCTATCAATTGCTAGTCTCTCTTTTTTTTGCCAGCTTTTACTTGCTAACTGTTACTAGTTGGAATAGACGAGGATCGATATCACACGTCTGTAAAGACAAGAGCAAGACAATCTGAATTGGTTTTTCTTGGGTTCTATATTGGAATTTGAACTTTTTTCCTAAAAGTTTTTCAATTTAGTGATCTTATTTATAAATCAAAAAGAATATAGGTATGCAAGTGAAGACAACACTTTCATGTGACATTTTAAAACCCCTTTCCTTCGGGACCTAGGAGAACATACTTAGTTTTTCTTCCTTCTCTTCTTTTCTTTTCTTCCTCCCTTATTATTATTATTTTTCCCCCTTAAGTTTATTTACGCCTCAGTCACCTGGCTGTGATCCCTTGTGACGGGGCTTAGGTTGGTAGCTTCAGGGATAGCCTATGTTGAATAGGTACTGTGGATTTTCTCACATGTGGGGTGGTGGTGGCTCCTCACACGTGAGGCTGGAGACAGACAGGGTGAATGAAAAGGGAAGAGGATCTGCAGAGAGAAAAGATGAGAAGATTTTGAAGGCAGAATGTTAACGGCTTTGAGCCGGGCATAAAACCAACCGATGACAGGGCTATAATCCTCTCAAGTTTGCCTGATCCCTCAACCCTGCAGGACGTCTGACAACATACAGGTACATAGACCTGTTTCCAGGAGCCCTCAA
Organism: Cynocephalus volans; assembly: GCF_027409185.1. Lineage (NCBI taxonomy): Eukaryota > Metazoa > Chordata > Mammalia > Dermoptera > Cynocephalidae > Cynocephalus > Cynocephalus volans. The sequence goes on along the minus strand of NC_084466.1, from coordinate 83,149,237 downwards.
ATCGCAGGTGAGATTAGGGTACAGGTGGAAACTCAAAGGGACTGTAGTGGGTACCTAGCAACCAGAGGTGACACAAGGGCCCCTTGGATCAACTCGGCCCCAAGTGCCCCACTCCACGCTGGGAGGGACTCCGGCCGAAGCCTCATCTGGAGCTGGGGGCGGAGGACGAAGGGTGAGAGCCACCTCCTCCGCAATCCCCCGCCCCTCGGCGCCGACGCTCCGCGCCCCCGCCCGCTCCCCATTGGTCGAGGCCCTCGCCAATCCTGGTGAAGCGGCCCTGCGAGTCGGCCCTGGTTGGTGGAGCCGGCGCTGAGCCCCCCTCCTGCTCCGGCCGGCCCCCCCGCCGGGAGGGGGCGTGGCCGCGGCCGTGGCCGGGCCGGAGGCGGCGTCGCTCGCGCCGCTGCGTGCGGTGTGGTGCGGGGCGGGGGCGCCTGGCGGCCGCGGCGCGGCGGGACCATGGATCTCGGAGCGCCGCCCCGGCGCCGGCGGCGGGACCGCGGGCCGGTGAGTGCGGGCTGCGGCCGGCCCGGCACCCCGGTCCGGGCTGCCCTTCCCTGCCCGGGTCCGGGCTGCCGGGGAGGGGCGGGCGCAGGGCCGGGTCCCCCGCGGCCAAGTGAAGTTGCTGCATCGCGCCGCGCGCGCTCCGGCCGGGCGGCGGGGCCCACTGCGGCCCGCGGCGCCGCCCCGCGCCTCGCTCCGCAGCCCGGCTGCATCCTCTGCCGGCTCCCGCGCCGGCCCGGGCTTCCCGCCGTCGCGGCCCGGCTCGGCGGCCCTTCTCTCCCGCGCCACTCCCGGCCTCCGGCCCCCGCGCTGCCCGGTGCGCGCTCCCTGGACGCGGGGCAGCCGCCAGCCTTCCCGGTCTCAGGTGTAGCCGCGGCCTCGGCTCGCTCCCCACGCCCGGCCCGCCCGGCGTCCGGGACCCTGCGCCTCGCCCGCGTCTGGCCCAGTCCCCGTTCCCGCTGCCCCGGGTTTCGACCCTCCGCTCGGCTGCGCCCGCCCGTGCCCGCGTGCGTGGCGGGTGCGGGCGCCCCCTCCACCGGGACTGAGGGGCCGCGTGGCTCCCGGCCTCGGAGGCCGGGCTCGGCTCTCCAAGTGCGGGGAAGGAGGTCGGCCGGCCCGCGAGGGGCGCGCTGCCGGGCGAGGGGAGAGGGCTGCGCGCCCCGGAGCCGCTCCGCCGGCTCGGAGCCTCCCCGGGAGACTTTCCTGCGCGGCGGGCGGGGGCCGGGACGCCTGAGCCTCGCGCCGTTTCCGCGCCGGAGCTTCAGCGAGTGCAAAATCTTTTCCTCTTCGTGGTACTTACGGGCAATGGCGATTTCTTCTTGGTTTGGCCTCTCTGTAAGGGCTAGTTCCCTGGTCGAGAGCAGAGTTCTTAGTTATTAAAAAACTATGCGATGGGTTTAGGAATGAATGGAGGCATCTTATTTTATTAGCTGCTGTTGGGTGGAATAGGAATTCTTTCTTATTCTGGGGTTTCTTTTTAAATTGGTAGTTTATTTCTAGCAATAATCTTTGAGCTTTCAGAATCGAAAAATTAAAAAGGTCAGTTTTTGCTTTGAAGCTCTTCACATTAAATGCATAATGGGCATGACATTTTAACTTTCAACATTCGGAATTCACATTTTGTAAGGGGAGAGAGAGGCTAACCGTTTGAAACATTTTGCATCTCAAAAATCAGGTTGGTCTACAACTGTTAAAATTCTTGCGACTCTGTATCGAAGTGTTATAACCGACTTATTTTTCTCTTGCCTCTACGGCAAATTCTATTGTAAGTTGGTTGTTTCTGTTGGTAGAGCTTTACCCAACTTTCCTTTTCTAGCAGTGAAACAATGCAGGGATTCTTTAAAGCTAGTTCTTTTATATACTTGAGAGGTTAAACAAAAGACAGCTGGGTTTGACCTTTCCCAAAGGCAGTTCTCATTATTTTCTCTTCCATTCCCTTCTCCCGGGGTTCTATAGCTTCAGAATAGTACTCATTTTTCTTTATTTTGAAAGATTTTCTTGATATTCACATAGGTTGTGTCTGCTCAGATGTTGAAAGCTCACTAGGTTGGAAAGATTGGTTGACTTTATATATTTGGCATCCGACCTGTGTTTGTTCTAGAACTGTCTATGTATAAACATTGTTCTTCCACTTCCAGTTGCTGATATCAAGTGGCATTATAGGATTGTTTTATCTGTTTGCTTGAAATTGATAACCTAAGTCAATGATGTGCTACACTGTTTTAAAAAATTTTGAAAATAAGGGTGAAACACACTTTGCTAAGTGGTCATGCCAACATGCCTCATAGCTATTGTCGGTGTCTTTGTAGACATACTTTACAGTTTCCATAGCAACCTGCACGTGGCAAGTAGCCTTTGGTTATGGGATGTTTCGATGAAAACAAATGCACATTATTAGTATTAAAATAATTGTCTGTACTAGTGGGCCAGTACTAGTGGTCTTTTTTAGAGTTCCAAAAACTTTCTTTGAAGAAAGATAATGTTTTCGTTTGGGAGTGGCTCTACATTGCTGTACAGACCTTAAATTGCTCAGCTTCTCTTCTCAGTCCTTTCTCTGTAGTACATTGTTTGCTTCTTTAAAATCAGAGTTTTGGGGGGAGTGTTTGGAACCAAATGCTACTTGTAGTCCATGCATTCTTCAGGGCTGGTTCTACTTGTAACTTAATTTTATGCTGATAATATGGTAATATTTTATGCTAGTGACATATTAATGTCAAAATAGAGATGTGTGGACTAAAAAAAATCTTAGTTTCATTTTCCCCTTCTTATTACAGCCCTAATCCTGTTTCTTTTTTTCAGACGTAACCATGCTTAGTACTATGGCTTGTATCCTTTCAGATTTTTTTCAATAACCTTTTATATTCAAAAACCATTTAGTGAATGCTTACTAAGTATGAGGCACTATTTTAGTCATTGGGGTTGCAGAGATAAGAGCTTTCAAGATGTTCATAGTCTACCAAGACAGACAATTACATGCAGTGTGGTAAGTGCTGTGAGTCAGTAATCAGTGAGGGTCACGTGAGCCTCATACAAATGACCTAATCCATTCATTCACTTGTTTTATTCATTCAATACACTTTAGAGTTTATAATATGTACTGGGGACATAGAGATTGACAGGATAAATATCTCTGTCGCCCTCGATGAGCTTACTGTTTAGTTTGGGTCTCAGACAGTTTTAACCATTGGTTACAATGCAGCCTCTAAGATGGACTCTGAAAGAGGCCAACTACAGGAAGGAGCTCAGAGAAGGACCACAAACCTGAGCTTAAGGACTGTTCAGAGACATGAGAAAAGCCTCCCAGAGTAGGTAACATGAGAAAGAATTGGTCAAAGTCTGGGTTGAGCAGAGAGTGTACAAAGAGAGGGTGTGGGAGATAGTGCATTGGAGCAAGTGAGAACAAAAAGCAGACTGTAGTATGGTGCTGCAGTTGGGCACAAGGGCAGAGAAGCGGCACGAAGTGAGATGGAAGAGTTACTAGGGGTCAAGCCGTGTAGGGTCTTATGATTCCTGTTATAAGGAGTTTGGACTCCTGTGTGAGCAATAGGAAACAGTTGAAGAATTCTGAGCAAAAGAGTGACATGGTCAGATTTGCCCTTTGGAAAATGCATTAGAGCAGGGAAGGCTGGAAGGAGGAGAGTTTGAGGAGGTAGAATTGCTGGGACGTGGATGTGTGTGTGTGAAGCTGGGGGGAGGCAGGTAGGAGAGGCCCAATTTTGGCTGGGCGTTTGGGTGGCAGTGCCATCCTTACAGGGCAGCAGCATCCGTTTGGGGCAAAAGATGATGGGTTACACTCGGCTGGGTTAAGTTTTAGGTGCCTGAGGGACAAAGTATTCAGTTGGCTCTATTAGGGATCTGGATATCAGGAAACGTCTGGACTGGAGATGCAAATTTGAGAGTTCTTAGCTGTTCCAAACTGTCCTCAAACTGTCAGCCAAGGTGCCGCGGTAAACTCACAGGGAGATTAAGGGATGTTTTAAATTGGTGAGGGAAACGCAGCAATACTTCACTTCTGTCCAACCCTATGGAAACTACTAGCTCAAGGGAGTTAAGTTTCTGCACTAGTCGCACTTCATTCTGCACCATGACCTCGTCTTCATAAACAGGAGTTTTTTGGTGGTTGCTATACCACGTGTAAATCAGTGTGGAACAGTAAATGAGAGAATGAGGCAGTGTCCGGTGTGGCTCAGAGTTTGAGAAATTGTGCAGTGGGAACAGGTGCACAATTAGTAAACACATGCTGTTATTTAAAAATGAAATAAAAATACCATTTTTCTCTAAATTGCAGTGTACTTTTTCCAAATGGGTATTAACGTTGTTAAGACATAAATACTTAAATCAACAATTTTGTTACTCAGTACACATTTCTTTTGGCCTGAGACACCAAGGGTGCAGTAAGAGAAAGTTTTAGAGCCTCTGCCTTTGCCTGTATTAATGGAGGCTGTTGGAGTAGGTGAGGTTATCCAAGGAGAACGTGCAGAATAAGGGAAGGAGTGGTATGGAATGCGATCTGAGAACTCTCATATTTGAAATACAGGCAGGGTGGTGGGCTCCCACACCGAGGCCCAGAAGAATGGGGTCATGGTGTTCAGGAGAACCTCAGCAAAGAAGGTGTGGTCAGCTGCCAGGGGGTGTTGCAATGCAGGGGACTACAGTGGCAACACAGTAATGGGGACAGGAGCCAGAAGGCTAGTTTGTGTAGGGTTTCATAGTGAGCAGAGTAGGAATTGGAGCCCTGGGATGTGTAGATAACAGTGCTCAAGAAGTTTGGTGGTTTTTGGGAGGGCGGCTAAAGGGGGAACCTTTTTGATTGCTGTTTTTGTTTTTTAAATAGAAGGATTTGAGCGTGTTTAAATGCTACTGAGGAATCAAGAGGGAGAGAGTATTGGAGAAAGATCCAGCTAGATCTTGGTTTAAGAGTTTCCATTGGATTTAGCCCTAGGATATAATTAGTGATCTTGGCAGGAGGAGTCTCAGGGAGCCTTATTGCTGTGGATTAAGGAGTGAAGGGAGCAAAGGAGTTTAGTGCTCGGGGGAGCTGGTTCCTTCTAAAGCTTGATTATGAGGAGGAGAGAAAGGCATTAAAGAGGGGCATCTGGTGCGGTGTGATTTTTTTTCTTTAAAGCAGTGACTTTATTTTCTTTTACAATTAAAAAAATTTTTTTTTTTCTTAAAGAACACTTTTTTTCTTCCTTTCTCAAGATGTGCTTTTTTTGGGACTGGTTGGTCATTCTCAAGGTTATCTCCTCTTGGCATGGCCTTGTCTTTTCCTTGGTGCTGGTGTCTCTGGAGGTCGTATTGTCTTTGTGACTGACTGTCCCCTCCTTTGCTCTCCCGCTCTTCTCTTGCCTGAATGTTGTCCTGTCAGTGCTTTCTCTGCTACTTACCTCAAGGCTGGTTTTGTTTGTTTTGTGTCAGAGCCTATCCTCCTGCCTTAATAGATGTCCTTAGAATAGAGTAATTTTTCCATACTAAGATTTCATTCTTACTCTTTGGAGCGAACCCTTTTCTATTTCTTCTCTTTCCCTGGACCTGTTTCTGTTCTCTTGGAAGTTAGCTCTTTCCTTTTGTTGACTCTTCTTTTTTTTTTTCTTTAAAAATTTTAAACATCCCAAACATCCCAGGGTATTTTCTCATCTTTCAGGTCTACTGTAGCTTCTAGGCCTTGGCTCTGAACTCAGCATCTCTCAAGTTTTTGAAATTTTCCCAGGGGCTTATTCTTAGGGTGCCCTGCATCCTGGAGCAGTGGGCTTGTGTTTGATCTAGAGAGATCATCTGCTGTGTTATATATGCTTGAACCTTTTCAGTGTTTTATTTTAATTTTTTATTTCTTTTAGTTTTTGTTTCTTTTTAGTTGGCCCACAAATGTTTGAATGCCTACTGTGTCTCAGGCACTATTCTAGTAGCTGGTGATGAGTGTTTAACATGACCAAGCCCCTGCCCTCAGAAAGCTTGTTTTCTAGTGAAGCAAAACAGGATAGGTTGTTTTGCTAATGAGATTACAAACTCCTTGTGGGCAGGAACCAATGCTTGGTGTGTGTGTTCTAGCTTGTCAGGTAACCTCTTGATTGTTATGGTTGTGTAAAGGCCATCTTAGGTCTTGATCTTAGTTCCCAGTGATAATGCTCAGATCCTTCTCTCACATTCTTCCCATAGCCTCTGTGATCTTTGGTGTTTGAGTATTTCTGTTTTCTAGCAACCATAGAATGTTGTATTGGATTTAAAAGTTGCACCAGCACATGCTGGAGATTTTATTACCAAGCTGCAGCAGTTCCATTTTAGCTCATCTCATAGCATCCTCTCATTGAGAGCTGTTATCCATTTTGTACACACGAACAGCTCAATGAAATTATATTGCAGTATGGAAGTACAGCGGTGATTGTCTATGAGCTAGAATCCATGCAGCCACATTTCATCAGCTAAATAGATGAAATGGTGCATTCTTTGCACATAGTAGATACTCAGCAAAAACTGAAAGTGTCATGTGTTTTGATTCATGATAATATAATAAACAGGACACTTATCACTACTGTGTAATTTACAAAATTTGGTCTGAGGCATTTTGTCCTACTACTATACACTAATTTTTTTAGCCCCTCAAAATATGTGCATGATGAAGTTGTTTTTGTTTTTCACCTGTTTCATTATGTAGTACTGTGTTAACATTTTACCTAGGCAGTTTTCAGCTCTGAATGGGCTCTGAAATTCTTTGCTGGGCCCCATTCTATCCTAAGTTTAGAGTCAATGTTTAAGGAGGGGCTCATGAATTTAAATTGCCTCCTGTTGGTACATGCAAGAAAGTGTGGTCCGTATTAAGGGGTGACATTAACCAGAAAGGTAGTAAAGAGAGAGAGAGGGAACAATTTATGTTCATGTTTGTATCATTCTGAGAGAGATTGTTGCACAGCATAGAATGAAGAGGAAGAGACTGACTTTCCCTCTCTTCAAAAGTAAGGTCATAATTTTGAGGGAAGCTTGTAATATTCCAATATACAGTACATGTCCATTTTTAATATAAATAGAAAAACACATTTTATTTTATAATCAACACTGTAGAATTTAAAATATATCTTCGTTTTTGATTTACCATGGTTATTTATCTCCATTTTTGTACACCTTTTAGAGTTAATTATCTTGGTTTTTGATCAAAAAACCAGAAATGTACAGAAACTCAAATCCCCTGTCACCTTCATATTTTAATTACACACTGCAAACAGCATTGTTTCCCAAGGCTTCACTAAAATGTGAATTGTTGTTGAAATATCCCAAGTAGGAAGATTATTAAAATGTTACTCCTTTTCAAAAGTTGTTATTGCAATTTGGAATGGTTACAAGGTTTATCAATGATAATAAAGTTCATACCTGAGCTATAATGGACATTTTCATAGCTTCTCTATTGTTTGTCCATTGTGTTTCATCGTTTTAATTAAAAACTTCTTCTATTTCTGACATGTTAAGTTCCCTCCATACTATCTCAGAAAATTATGGAAACTACAAAGCTTCAGGATATCATTTGAAAGAATTGTATAGGGATTAGGCACTGAAGAGTGTAGAACAGCTACATTACTTTAAGCTACATTTATGGTTACTTTTTCTTGCCAGACAGGAGTTTAAAAATTGGTGGTTTTATTTCTTAGGCTGTTATTTGGTTTCTAATAATTGTCAAATTTCATTTGAGACAAAATAGATTGCCCTGCATTTTAATATTTACTCAGCATTCTCTCTCTTTTTGGACACTGATATAACTTAGATCAAATTGTGTATTAATGAAAGTTACAAATAGAGTTTTGTTTAAGTGGAATATGTACGTTATCCAGATTTTTGTTGTCTGAGATACTTATGATTTTATTGAACATAAACAGTGGAGTTTGTTTCTCTTGTCCTCCATTGCATAAAGATCTGAATTAGCTGGTAGGAAATACTCAGAATAATAAAGCTAAATATAAATAATGAGAAGCAAAAGTATATGAGGACCAGGAATGAAAGTGACAAAACCTACGCTTTCAATAAGGTTCAAGTCTGAGTGTTTTAGATGTGTGAGTGAGCTGCTTCAATAAGTGAAGATTTCAGTGACTCAGCACGAGAACATCTGTTTCTCACCCATGTGGAGTCTCTGCCCCAGGCTGACTAGGAACATGGCTGAGCATCCTGGTGGCCACAGTGAAAGGGAATCATCCTGAGCTTTATGCTGTACTTCCCACCACCCATAAAAAACATACCAGTTGCTGTTTCTTAATGAGTTTCCTGATTTCACATTTGGGGTGTTGTATCGGTTACACTGAAAAGTGTTACAGGTGATATGCTCAGTGGCATTCTTATAGCACATAGAACAGTGGCTTTTGTAAGACTGATTATTCTAATGAAGTCAAAATGAAGTCAAAATGCAGCTTATTAGAAACAGTTCTGTGGAGGGTCGAACTAACATGGCTTACATGCTTTTGAGTGATAAGAATGGACACACTGCGTATCCTTCCAACAGCCAGCTGTTCAGGGATATAATTTTTCTCAAATGGATTTTTTGGTGAAAGATGTATAGGAAGATGGTTTGAAGTTATTTCTGATGAGCTTGAAGTGCCAATATTTCATGTTGTCAATTAGAGGTAGCTTTAGGGATCAAGAGAGAGGTGGCTGATTAATTCAGAGTCAGTATACTGCTTGCCAATCTTGTTCTAGAGCAGCCTATGGGCCAAATCTGGCTTTTTGCCAGATTTTATAAAGAAAATTGTATTGGAATGCAGACATGCCAATTTGTTTCTGTATTGTCTGTGTTTGCTTTAGTGCTGTAAGGCAGAGCTAAGTAGAGGTAGGTAGTGGCAGCAGAGAGTGTCTAACCTGGAAAATATGAATGTTCACTATCTTGCCTTTTACAGCAAAAATTCCTGACTCCTCTTTTGAAGAACACATTTTCTGCCTCTTCTTATGGGCCTCACATTCTAGTGGAGGAGAAAGGTGATTAACAAAGAACATGTCAATATATGTAGTAATAATAGCTATGAAGAAAATAAAGCAAGTGAAAGGGACAACATCAGAGACTGCCATTCTTGATGGGGCGGGGTTAGGGAAGACCTCTGTGAGGTGACATTTGAGTAGAGATATGAATGACGGTGAAGGAGTGAGCCAGCCAGGGAACTCTTTTGGGAAAGAGCCTTATGGGGGGAGAGAGGACAGCAAGTGTACCCTTGAGGTGCTTGAGTAGTAACAGGGAGAGCAATATGAGGAATTGCAGTGCATGGTGACAGAGGTAGCAAAGGGCCAGATCATGTAGGGCCAGATAGACTGGGCAGCGGGAGGGAGGCGCTTTGGATTTTATTCTGAGGTGCAAAGCCATTGCAAGGTGTTGAGCAGGGAAATGATATTATTTGACTTAAATCATAAAAGTATCACTACGACTGCTGTGTAGAGGTTGGATTGTAAGGGACTAGAGTAGAAGGAGGGTGTCTGTGCTAGGCATTGCTAGGTGCTGTGGCTATTGGGATGAATCAAACTGTTCCTGTCCTCGAGAGGCAGATAGTGTAATAGCTGGGTAAAGAGATCACTGTGATGCATTGCTGTAGATGGAGAAAGGTGCCCTAGGATTGCGTGGCAGGATGCCTGGTCTAAACTGGGAGGTGACACTTGATCCCAGGACTTGGAGGGTACTCTTCAAGGCTCTGATTCTGTACAGGAGTACCAGGAAGGACTACTTGCATGCAGGAATTTCCCCCAACTGTTTGACCACCTGAACACATACTCAGATCATCAAGGGTTCTGCTAGAGTGGAAGTGGTTATGGCTTTTAGTTCACATGCCAACAGCATCAGTTGCCATCTGGAGGATCTCATTCAGTGGAATACAATGCCGCAGGCACTGAAGGGTGGGGTGGGATTTGCCATCTTTGCCAGAAAGCAGGCCAGGGTACCTTAGGGCTGTAGAGATGTCTCATTAATGTATTGTAGAGTATTGCTACTTTCCCCTACTTTCTCCATGTACCTGGCAGTGTGAATTAGTTGTAGAATGTACCTCTGAGTGATTAAACAAATTGGTCTGTTGTTGGAGTTATTGGATATGACCCAATTAAACTTTGGAGGATGTCTGTAAAAATTTTATTTTTGAGGTAGGTTGTATTAATCCATTTTGTCTAATGATTAGCTGAAAAACTTGCTGCCATTTTAAATCATAGAGGGAGACTTTTCCCCCACTATCTCTGCAACTGATAGAACACAATAAACTTGCCCTGACATGTCTAGACATTGCACCTAACAACTGCAGAATATATATTCTTTACAAGTACACATGGACATTCACCCAAGTTATCAGCTTGTTGGGGTGAAAGGATGTTTCAGTATATTTCAGAGGACTGGAATCAAACAGAACATTTTCTAAGTTAAACTAAAACCAATAGCAAAAGGTAACTGGAAAATCTTTTCTGAATAATCCATGGTCAAAGAAGATATTACAATGAAAATTAGAAAAGTTTAGAGAATATTTTGATTAGAATTAATATGAAAATACTGTATATCAAAATTTGTGGGGTGCAGCTAAAGTTACACTCAGAGGAAAGTATATAGCCTTAAGTACTATATACTAGGAAAGAAGAAAGCCTGAAAAGTATTTAGTGATCTGAGCATCTGTTTCAGGAAGTTAGAAAAGAACAGCAGACTAAACCTAGAAGAAGTAGATGGACACTAAAAAAGGAGAAATTAATAAAATAGGGAAATATATAATAGAGAACATCTACAATGCTAGTTGTTCTTTTGGAAAGACTGTACCATTTTTATATCCATCACTCCATCTTGTTTTTAGTCTTCGTTCTACAATTAAGTGTGTAAAATGTTCATTTCTTCATCAGTCCTTTTGCTTAAGTTTCTTCAGTCATCCCTTGCTTACATGGGGTTCAAGCCATAATACATACATTGAATGTAAGGGATCAGCTTCTGTCCTGTGCATCTAGAATTGTGTTAGTTGTGTACCATTCTTGGGAGAATTGAGAACATAGTCACTCAGATCTTTTCTGTGTCTGTGGTTCAGATGAACCTGGGTTGAGAAAGGTGATTAGGATTCTCAGGAAGGATGCATGTGTAAATATTTTGTGAGTTCTTGCTTGTTCAAAAAAATTTTTTTTTGTTTAATGGCCTTGTTGGTGAAAGGACAGCTTGGCTGGGTATAAAATCCTTAGTTTCACTTTTTTTTCCTTGAGTTTCTTAAAAATGATTTTCTAGTCTTGTTATTCTTTGTATGTTGTTTTGATAAGTCTGATGCCAGTCTGGTTTATTCTCTGTCTTTGTATGTTCTCTTATCTTTTAGCCCGGAGGCCTTGCGGATATTTTCTGTTTCCTGGAAGCCTAATAGTTTACTAAAGTACATTGTGGAGTTGTTTGTTCTTGGTCAGTTTTTCCCAGTTGGCTCTTAAAATGTGTAGATTTATGTCTTTTATTTCAGAAAGTTTTCTTGCGGTATTGTTTTAATATTGTTTCAGTGTTTTGAATATCTAATTCCAGAGTTTTGTATCTTGGGGGTATATGTATTTCCAGTTACACAAATATGAGGGTACTTCAGAAAGTTCATGGAAATATTCATATTATCTTTTAATTCTATTTTTCCATGAACTTTTTGCGGTACCCTTGTATTTGACCTTGTTTGCCTAATTTCTATTTCAGTCACTTCCTTTCTGACCTTTCATACTTCTTTCTTTATCTCACTTTCTTTTGGTTGTTTTTTTCTACTTTTCCTTAATTCCCTTTATAAAATTTTCCTTTGAATCTATTCTCCCTTGGGCATCTTCTTATTTAATCTTCATTTCTACTATGATTTTTCCTTTTTTCTTTACTGAAGTCAATCCACTCTTATTTCATTTCTTTCTTTTTTCCTCCATTTCTGCTCTTAGTATTTGTTGGGGTTTTGAACTATAAGAAACACAAATTTGGGAATTTTTGCTTCATACAGCAGTGGTTCACCTGGGCAATTTCAGAAATACTGATGTGTGTATACTTGTCCCAGAAATTGTGATGGTCTGGGGTGTTACATGTGCTTTGAAAATTTTAAATGTTATCCAGGTAATTCTAATGTGTAGATGAGTTTGGAAACTTTTCTGGTATATAGTTTGGAGTGGTGGTATATCATGTGCTTATGCAACTTTTGTACTTGCTGTCTCAAGAAAGGTATAAGACTGGGGTTCCCAAATTTGCACAAAAGAATCACTTGGAAATCTTAATTTCATTTTCTGTTGTTTGTTGCTAGTATCTAGAAATACTATCAATTTTAAAAATAACTTTTTATTTTGAAATAATTGTAGATTCATAGGAAGTACAAAAATAGTACAAGGAAGTCCTGTGTACTCTTCCCCTAACTTCCCCCAATGGTAACATCTTACATAACTATAGTATAATATCCAGACTAGAAAATTGACATTGATGCAATCTACAGACCTTACTCAGATTTCATGAGTTTTTACATGCATTCAATTGTGTGTTCTGTGTATAATTTAATCATGTATAGATTCATGTAACCAATACCACATCAAGTTACAGAACTGCTCCATCACCACAAAGGAACTCCCTCATGCTTCCTCTTTGTAGTTGCTACTTTTAATTTTTGTAGTTGATTTGTATCATGTGGTCTTGTTGAACTTCTCTTTTAATTCTAGTAGTTTTATCGTGGAATCCTTAGGATTTTCTACATGTAAGATCGTGACATGTGCTAGTGATGAAATCGACTATGGCAAGACAATTTTATTTCCTTTCAATCTGATTCTTTCTTTCTCTCCCCCTTCATCCCCCTCCTTCCTTTCTGCCTTATTGTACTAGGTAGAACTTCCATTACAATATTGCATAGAAGTAGTAAGAGTGGATTTTCTTGTCTTGTTCTTGGTTTTAGGGAGAAAGCATTCAGCCCTTCACTATTAAGTATGATGTTAGTTGTAGATTTTTTTTGGTATGATGCCTTTTATCAGATTGGGGAGGTTTCCTTCTATCCTTAGTCTAGGAGTTTTTAATAACTGTCATAAGTTTAATATAGTTGCTGCCTCAATATCCATCTTAGGCCTGACATAGTTGTGACCCAATTGTGCCCTCCTTTGGCTGAGTTAAAACTTTCCCTCCCTGCATGATTGTTTGCAATTAGCCTGCATAGTTCCATGGGTCTTCCTTCCCTCTCTCTCTTCCTACCTGCTGGTTCAGCCCCCTGCTGTCTCTAGACCTCCTGTCAGCCTCCTGTCGGCACCCCTAACCTCTCTGGGGCCTATGAGTAGTACAATTCTTTTGTTTCATGCATTTTTTCTTCACTTCCTCATTGTGTCTCATTTGACACATACTGTAGTGTTCTTCTCAGTATTATTTATCATCTTTAACACATCATAACAGTCGTGAATGGATGCTGGATTTTGTGAAATGCTCTTTCTGCATCTATTGAGATGGTCATGTGGCTTTGTCCTTTATTGATATTATATACTCTATTAATTGACATTTGGAGGTTAAATCAACCTTGTATTTCTGGGATAAATCCATCTTGTTTGTGGTGTATAATTTTTTAAATATGTTGCTAGATTTGGTTTGTTATGTTTTTTTTTTTGCTGGTTGGTACAGGGATCAATCTCCTGACCTTGGTGTTATCAGCACCATGCTCTAACCAAGTGAGCCAACTGGCTGGTTTGTTAATATTTTGTTATAGGTTTATTTAGCTTTTTTTCTTTCCTTTTTAGTCAGTTTTGTTAATTTATGTTTCCTGGAATTTTTCTTTTCATCCAAGTTGTCTAGTTTGGTTGCATAAATTAGTTTATAGTATTGCCTTATAGTCCTTGTAAAATCTTTATGGTAGTTATTGATGACTTCTCTTTCATTCCTGATTTTGGCAATTCATGTCCCCCTTCCCCCCCCCCCCCCCGCCTTTTTTGGGGTCAGTCCAGCTAAAGGTTTGTCAGTTTTATCTCAAACCATTTAGGTAAGATTTAACCTCAAGATTTTTTTTTTTTTTTAAGAAAGATCATTATTTGATGTCTGTGACTGTCTTTTAGACTCTAGAATTTTAGAATGATGATTATTCTGGGGCTGTGGTTTGAATGTGAAAATGATATTTAGTCCCTGTAAAAACAAGAAGAGAGAAACTGGATAGTAAGTAAAATATTCAAGCTAGCAAAGGGGAAAGATGGTGATGATTATTATAAGCAAATTATTTAATTATAGTAATTTTTATTATTTTTTGCTTACTACTGATCAGTATTGGACAGTACGTGATGGTGTTTGGATGTATTGTCCTCCTAGAACTCATGTGGAAATCTGATCCCCACTGTGACAGTTTGAGTCACAGAGGTAGATCCCTCATGAATGTATTAGTGCTCTCCCTAGGTGGGGATAGTAATGAGTGAGTTCTCACTCTGTTAGTTCCTGCGAGAGCTGGTTGTTTAAAAGACCCTGGCACCTCCTGCTCTCTCTCTTGCTTCCTCTCGCCCTAAGATCTGCTTGTAATCACCAGAGTACAAGCAGCCTGAGGCCCGCACCAGATGGAGCTCTCCCAGAATTGTAAGCCAAATAAACCTTTGTTCTTTGTAAAGTACCCAGACTCAGGTATTCTGTTATAGCAACACAAAATGGACTAATACAGTAGACAAATAATTTCAAATATTTAAAATTCCATGGAGTATATAGGTGGATAGTCTGGTTCCAGACAAATATGAAATTTAAGCCAACAATAGGAAATAAGGCTGAAAATAACAGCATTCCTGTACTAAGGAGACATTTATTTTTTAGGTTGTTTTGCAGATATAACAAAATCTCACATTTTCACCTTGTCTAATTTGCTGTTATTTTTTTGTCCAATGAGTTCCTGAAAAAGAAAAGCATGACTCTCTCTGCACCTCTCCTCCTTAGTGTTCTATAGACCCTTGCCACCAGGAGGTGACATTCCCTGAGGTTACTGTGAGCACTGGTGATTCATGGTCGTCAGAAATGAATGAACTGACAAGGAAAACAAGTGCATGAGCCTCCCCCAAAATAAGACCAAACCATGCTGAAAAATAGATGATTTCTAGGTTGACTGTATTTCTGAAACCTCAGATGTTGAAAATTGGAGGTGCCTGTATTTCCAGTAGTTGGTCAGTTCTTAGGTGCATTTTTGTTTTTCCAATATATGAGATTTTGTTTAGAAATAAACCTCTTAAAATTTTTTTTTAGGAGAGTGTTAGGATAGACTGTTATTAATATGAATGTGTCCAGAAGTTGGCTTTTGTGGCTTTCTTTTTTCACAAGTGCCGCAGCATAATGTAGGTTAAAAATATTTGCAGTTTTCTATTTCTCTCAAGATGTTCAGTTCTTTTTCAGAAACACCTGAATTTCAGTGAATGGCACTAGACTTTCCATGGGCTTAGTCTGAAACTTGCCAATCATTAGATTCATGTTCTCATGTAGGTCCACTTAGTACTCAAATATTATTTCTGGATTTCATATATTTTGCTGCTTGTTGATATTTTTGGGGGGAGAGGGTGCTTAATTCTAGTGTCAATCTCAAATTATTTCTGGTAATTTTGGAATTTCTTCTTTTAAAGATTGTTTTGCGTTATTGGTTGTTGATAAAATGAGGAACCCATGTCTGAATGGATGGAATGTGGTTTCCTAAATTGAATAAAATTTGATTAATCTGAGTATCTTCATTAAAGTACTAAAATAAATGATAAGATTTAGCAAATCTCATTTACATTTAAGTTCATAGAATTTCTGAGGTGGTAATATGAACAATGATCCTAGTTTAACCACATTTTTTAATAGTTGAATGGACAGAAATTTAGAAAGGTTTGAGTTAACCAAAGCATTATGATTTGTTTCCTTTTCCTCTTCCCCAGAGAAATCTATGTGAAAACTTTCACTCTTGTTCCAACCAGAGCCACTCCCTTTTAGCTGTATTGATTAAAATATATTTAAGAGAAAAATTCTGCTGTTAAAAATAAGAATAACAGAACCCTTTTGGGGTAAGGGTGCCAGGTAGTTATGTTATCAATGGTAGGTAATTAGAATCTCTTGGATTTTTTAAAAAGAATTTGCACCGACTAGAGATTCTTTTCTTGACAGTCACTTGCTATAAGCTAGGCTTTGGTGTCATCAGAATAGAAGGTGCCATTTGGATTATTGAATACAGAGGAAAACGGTGATTTTTCAGTCTTTGCTTTCAGGTAGGATTTTAGGATGTATGGACTTAACTGTGTTTGTTGAAATTACTTTTGGGTCTTAGAGTCAGGAATAAAGGCACTCTCTCTGGATAGTTGGTAGATTTGTGGTTTGGAGCTACTAAATTCTGTAATCCATCAGCTTCCTCTTTAGAAGTTCCTGAACCAGATTGGTGGTTTACCTTAAGCCAGTGGACAGGATTTAAAGGCATGGTTTTTTGTGTGTGTCATTTCTAGCTCATTTGATGCTTCTATTCTTTCTGTCCCCCTGCCCCCACTTCCAATAAGTGTTATCTTGCTTTCTGGACACAGTGGGATGTGCATGAATGCAGTCATATGTGGATGGTTTCTGACTAGACCTACACCCTGTGTAGTTTTCAGGCTCTGAGTGGATGATCGATTGCCTCTAAGATCTGATG
Source organism: Cynocephalus volans (assembly GCF_027409185.1). Classification (NCBI taxonomy): domain Eukaryota; kingdom Metazoa; phylum Chordata; class Mammalia; order Dermoptera; family Cynocephalidae; genus Cynocephalus; species Cynocephalus volans. The sequence continues at coordinate 83,132,690 of NC_084466.1, read as the reverse complement.
AGACAAAAGAGCAACCTGGTCAAGAGCAGGGGCTTTGGGGCTAGACTGACTTCAAATCTTGGCTCTGCTGTTTGTTAGTTGTGTGGTTTGGGGGACATTTCATAACTTCTGTGATCCTTAACTTCCTCATCTAAAAAAAGAATGCCTATCTGCAGGGTTGTTGTAAGGCGTACACTTAAGTAAGAGAATGTAAATAATAAATAAAGGGCTGTGTATTGTACCGAGAATAGAAAATTGCTCAGTAACTGGCAGGGTAAAGAACAACGGAACCTGCAGATCTGTGTGTGTGCGCTGTACAACAGAGTCTTCAGATCTTTGTTTTGAGACCACACCTTGGAAGAGCGGGTCAAAACAACCTAGCTGTCTTTTTCAACTATTAATATATCTTCTAATAGGATAGATATCTTGAGAGCATAATTAGTAAGAAAGATGATGGCAGGAGCCTCTAAGGGTGCTTAAAGTGGGGGCAGAAAGAAATTAATGCTAAAGTAGTAATTTGAAGCCTGAGGTCTTCTTAGTGAAAAGATAGCAACAGCTATGGTAAAGTGGCTTAGACAGAGCTAGTGTGGATAACATGCAGTATATCAGTCTTCAGAAGGGTGCATGTTTGTTTAGTGATCTATGGTGTTATGTGTCTTTAATTATGCGATCTCATTTGATGTTTACAACAACCCTGTAAAGTAGCTTATTATTCGGGTGATCCTGGTTCACATGGGGGCAAGTTCCAAAGGGAACAAGCAAGAATCAGGAGAAATAGAAATATTTTCCTTACTGAGTGAGAAACAAAGGATTTCATGGTCACACACAGCAAGTGAATGGTAAAGCTCGTTCAAGAATTCTTGGTTGTAGTATAGGGCTTTATCTCCTATAGAGTGCATTGTTATTTTGTTTTTGCTCAAAACGGGAGTACTTAAAGATGCAGAGTAGTTCCTGCTTAGAATATGCAGAGGTAGGGGTGAAGCTGGAGCTCAGGGCTCCATAAGTCCAAGTAGGAGTTCTCTTCTGCTAGGTGGTGCTCTTTTATTGAAAATTCCTTATTTCATTGAAGATTATTTATTCTTAAAATTATTAATTTGATTATATTACTTGCTTTTTGTTATTTCTTTTAACAGTTTTTCAGAAGAATGGCCCTGAACACACTCCACTATGGTGTTTGGATTTGCTGTATTCCATTTCTAGAACATTCCATTTCCTCTTCTTAAAGCCTTGATCATCTTTTGAAATCACTCTAGCTTTGTTGTAGTTTGATTTTGTGATCAGGAGACTGCCTAAGGACCATGTCAGTTCTCAAATAGCCACAGCAGGAGTCAGAAGTGTGCTTGCCACCCAAGTAGCTTAGGAAGGTTTTCAGTGCCAGCACTGAAAGGGCTCACCAGTGATGAGATCTGCTCAGAAGGTCCTGAAAGCTCAACTTAGTGAAGTATGTTTGAGCTTGATGCATCGGACCTGTAACCTCCTGTTAAGATAGTGCATTTTTGCTTAATGTTTACTTAAGCCCCTAACTTTTAAGTGGTACCCTGTACAAGGTGGGGTTCTCCAGAGAGACAGAACCAACGGGATATGTATAGAGATACATGAGAGGGGATTAATCAGGGGAATTGGCTCACATGATTATGAAGGCCGAGAAGGCCCGCAGTAGGCTGTCTGCAAGCTGGAGACCATGGGATGCCAGTAGTATGGCTCGGTCCAAGTCTGGAATCCTCAGAACCAGAAGAGCCGATGGTGTGATTATCAGTCTGAGGCCAAAGGCCTGAGAGCCCTAAGGTGCCGCTGGTGTAAGTCCTAAAACTCAGAGGCCGAAGATCCTAGAGCTCTGATGTCTATGGACGGGAGAGAAGAGTGTATCCCAGCCACAGTGGATAGAGAGATTTGCCTTTTCCCCTGTTTATGTTCTTTCTGGGCCCCCACCAGATTGGATGGTGACCCCCCCGTACTGAGGGTGGATCTTCCCCATCCAGTGCACTCAGGCTTACATGCTAATCTCCCCTGGAAACACCCTCACAGACACACCCCAAAATAATGCTTTACCAGGTTTGTAGGTATTTCTTAAGCTAGTCAAGTTGACACCTAAAACTAACCATCACAGCGTGCTACCTCTGAAAAAAAAATAAGACACATGCTTGGTTTTGTAGGATTGTGGAGATCAAGCAAGCTTTGTAATAAAGAACTTCCTACCAGTTGCCTCTTTTTCTCTCATCACAGATTAGTCACTTTGTTGCAAGGGACGAGGAAATTTGTAGAGTGATGGAGCCTTTTCTGTTGTTTTTTCCTGATGGCTTGTGGTTTCTGCTAGAAATAAAACAGCTGATACATCTCAGGGTTTTAAAGATCGTTACTATGAAGATCCCCCTGACTGTGACAAATGAGAGAGTATCTTCTTAATTCCGGGGAAATATTTGCTAAGAGTACTTCCCAGAGTGCTATGTATGAAGTAAAAGTGTGACTTAAATTACTGGTACTATGCAGTGAGCACAATTTTTATGGAACACTAGTCATAGCATTTGGAATGGAGACTATGCGGCCTCTGTTAACTTAATCTGTATTTGATACATACACCAGTTTATTGAGAAGTCTGGTCTTTAACCAGTGGAATTATTTACTACAGAAATTCATTAAGGATGCTTATTGACTTGTTGACTTGTAATTTCAGTCATTTCTTTGTAATTACCACATAAAAGGAGGATTTGTCTTGAGTTCAGTTATTTCTGTAAGTTAAAATAAGGAACAGATATTTGCAGGTGCTTTTTAAAGAATTACTGTGTACTTGCAGATTTTTTTTTTTTGTCTTTATTTTTTCAATTACCAGATAGAGATTATAAAAATTCTCAAAAATTTTCATTACAGAGGGGTCCTCATACTTGCTGCCGAAATTGGAAACAACTAAGTTACAGTTCTCAGAGCTCTTTTTTGTTCTAAAATTCAATTCTAAGTGAATAAAAGGTGGTATATTATCAATCCAATCAAGGATTGAATTTAAATCTTTGTAGCCACTGAAAAGGCTACTCTACCAAGAGAAACTGCAGAAATGGTTCTTGGCAGGATCATTTGTCTGTTTCTTTCTTTTCCTGTGTAACCAGTTGGTGTTTTGAAAGGAAGCATATTGTCTAGATTTTCAGAGTTTTCAAAAAACAGGATGGGGGAGTATGTTTTTTTCGAAGCATGTAACATGATTGCATCTTCAGCAGAATTAAGTGCTTTGAAAGCTTGAATTCTGTGTTGTCATAGTTGACTGTTATGATTGAATAAGTGTGTATGTATCGTCTTCCCTATCTGAGTGTTGGTTGTTAAACTGAGCAAGAGCCTTGGGATAGAATGATTGGTTTATGGGAGAAGACAATCAAGTCTGATGATTCTCGAAAGTCAAACTTAACGTTTTGAAGGTCACATGAGATCTATAGTTTTGTATAATTCTGTAATAGGTTGGAAAATAATGGAAGAAATGAAGAAAACTGGCCATCATCTGTTGGTGAGTAGCAGTCACCGTTAAATCAAACTGGGTTTTTAAAATGAAGAGACCAAAAGTTTTTTGTCCCTTTTAGAAAATTTCTTTTAGGATTCATTGATTTAAGTTTGCGCGGCATGCTGGCCTGTTAGCTCAGTTGGTTACAGCTGCACAGTGTTGTAACTCCAAGGTCAAGGGTTCAGATTACCATACTGGCTGGCTGGCAAAAAAAGAAAGATTGCTACAGGAATTAAAAAAAAAGAAAAGGAAACCCTAAAAAAAATTTACTAGCAATTCTGTATTTTCATCATGGATAATATTCTGAAATAGAAAGTGAGGTTTGGAATTTGGTGAGCCTAATTACAACAGACTCCGTCTTTTAAAGAACTACAAATAATGTTCTTAATTATGAATAAATATGATAATCAGGTAAACTGATAGAAATGATCATTATTGAAATTAGAAGGCTGAGAGAAGGGAATTTAGAAAAAACAAGAATATAAAAAGATATAGTAATTCTAGAGTGTGAATTTGAAAAATTCAAAATAGAAGTCACTTTATTAAATTCTCAAATGCTATTTGTGTGTTAAACAGGAATAGAATATGCCAGGAATGTGGGGCTTCTTAAAGTTCCTGGTGTGAGTTTTATGTTTTGACTGTTCAAGAGCACATGTGACCAGGCTAAACCAGAATCATACAGTCCCAATTCCACATTCCTGTGAGGAAACTATGGCCCATTTTGGGTAGTTGTCTGTCCCCGTGCGGTCAGCTGTGGCCAGGAGGTGGGGAGAAGGGATAAACCTTCCTTGTATTTCTACTGACGTCAAATAGTACCCTAAAATTGACTTCTGTTTTCAGTTGTCATCGCAGATTACATTTTGGGAAATATATATTTCTTTCCTCTAGAGTCTACTTTGATCTTGTGAACCCTTTGTAGTCTTTAAATGCTTGACAGTCTACTCTTCCACTAGTAAAGTGTGAGAGTACTTGCGTCCCTGTTATCCTGGCCAGCATGGGATTTTTCATGTGTTTTAATCTTTGCTGATCTAATAAATTAAAATGGCATCACATTGTGTTTCTTATTTACATTTCTTTATACTGTATGAGGTTGAGCATTTTTCCTCTCTTCTTTTCAGATAATCAGTAGATGGATTGTTACTTGGTTCCTTGCTCTTTTTGTCCAGCTGAATTGGTGGGCTACAGGAAGTTTTCTGTTTTGTGAGTATAAGTTTGGAAAAAGTTTCAACTTCCTCTAGTGCTAAAAATGGTTCATTTCAGGGTTGGCTAAAGTGGAGTGGTGGGAGCAAGTACCTGGAAAGCATAAAGGGAAGTGGTTACTGACCAGGGTGTCATGGTGGGAAGTGTTGTGATTGGTTGATTTAAAACCTTTCCTGCACATTGAGCCCAGCAGGGATGGATGACTGTGCGTTTAGAAAGTGACTTATGAAGGCAAGTGGTAAAATCCTAGTAAGGCTTAGAGATTTCGGCCTGGTGTGTCATTGTTAATAGATGCATTTGTATGAGGGGTCTTGCTGTTTTGGCATTAGTTGAATGTTAATAAAATAGCTACCACGGTAATACTTTCAGAATGATTTTGCCTATATCTAGCATTTAAATCTTTCCTTTAATTATCTCTCCAAAGCACAACAGAGTTAGGCAGATTTATGTGTGCACTTGTCTTAATATTAAATTAAAAATTTTTCTGTTAGTGTGTGAGTGTTAGATCTCATGCTTTGGATTGTCTTGAACATACTTCAAAAAGTTCATGGAAAGATTTGTATTAATTCCATTTTTCTGTGAACATTTTGAAGTACCCTTGTATACTCTGTTTGACTAGGTGTACCTGTAGATTTTAATATTAGTGAGCACTGTTGTCATGCTTCTTACATTGGATTAAAGCCAAGATAGTGCTGTCTAAGACCTTTCCTCATTTCTTTTGCATTAGTTTCTTAACTGGCTGTCGTCCATTGCTGGGTTTCTGCCAGGGCAGATGAAGATTTACCTCATATGAGCTATGTGTACAGGAGCGAGTGGAAAACATGGACATACTTTTGCTCTTGTGTGTGTAATTTCCTCTCCCCTTTGAAGACCCATATTTGAATAGCATTCTAACAGTATTTCTCATTAATATACTTTGTCAGTTCTTAGTTTGCAAGACATTTCAGGATGTTCTTGGTTTGAAGCCTGGTTGCCTTGATTTCCATCCTGTTAATTTCTGTCTTGTTAATTTCTTATCTGGGACCTTCCGCTGAGAAGGTTTCCCCCACTGCGTGTTTAATCACACTGAGAAGAAAAAAGGTAAAACTTGGGATATGTGTTTTTAGTTGTTTCTGTACTAATAAAATTGCCATCTCTTACTCTTTATGTGAAGGTGTCGTATGATATTTACTTTTGTTTCAGTATTTTTTTTGAATTTTGAACTTTTTTATTTGAGTGGGAAAAACTTTAAAAGAAGGTGGAGAATTGTTGATTATTCTCTTTAAATTTCTCTTTCATTTTCTCTTTAAAAGTCTTTCCTCCTACAGATGTCTTAAAATCAGAAGTATGCCCTACAAATATACTCACAGAAATTATCTGGATGAGATTTAAGTGCAGGCAGATCTGGATGTGATCGTTAGATGAGATCACTAAGGGAGGGTGTACAGAGAAAAGGTCCAAATAAATATATCCAAAATCTGGTAATCTCATAGTTCTCTAGTTTCTTCTATATAAAATACAGGAGTGAAATGCCACGTAAACTTTTCATTCTTAAGGCATCTAGTTATTGGACACCCCTGTGTGTCATGCACTGTTCTGGGCATGGGGGACAAGTTAGTGAACAAAACATCAAAAGAATCCCTGCTCTCAGGAAGCTGACATTCTAATGGGAGAGTTAGGCAGTAAAGGAGACAAATCAGTACATTATACACACACAGCATATCAGAAGACGATAGGTGCTAATGGAGAGAAATAAATCATTGATGAGGGGTAAGGAGGTTCCAGAGTTGCAATTTTAATTGGGGTGAGGACAGAGGAGGTAATGATTTGACCAGAGATTGGAAGTGAGTGTGAGGACCTGAGCCACAGCATGGGCAGGGAAGGAGATGCCAGGAGAGGTGGTGGCAAGAGCAAAGGTCTTCTGGTGGGTGCTCCCTGGTGTGTAGAAGAACAAGGAGGACTGAAGTAGAATGAAGGAGAAGGACAGAGTAAGAGGAGGACAGAGTGGTTAGGGGAGGCAAGGAGGCAGTTTGTGTGGCTCTCTTAAGTCATTGCGAGGGTCTTGGCTCTGGGAGGAGAGACATGATCTGACTTCTCCTTTGACAGAATCTCTCAGGCTCTTGTGTGGAGAACAGGCTGTTGGGGAGCAAAGGGTAGAAGCAGGAGACCAGGTGAGAGGCTTGGTTAGGATGGAAGCAGTTGTAGTGGAGAAATAGTCTGATTTTGATATATTTAGAAAATGGGATCACCAGTAGGATTTGCTGGTGAATCCAATAGGAGTTTTGTGTGGGAGAGAAGTTAAGGATGCTCCAGGGTTTCTGACCTTGAACAAGTGAGATTGGGGTGACCATGAACTGAGATGAGATGAGGAAGACTATGAGCACCCGATGGCAGGGGAGGTCAAGAGTTCAATTCTGGGCATGTTAAATTTGGGGTGTGTATTAGACACCCATGTGGAGATGTTGAGTTGGTTGTTGGATATACGGTTTTGAAGTTCAGGGGTGTGGCCTGGGCTGGAGATGTGAATTTGAGCATTGTCAGTGGACATGTGGCATTTAAAACCCTGAGAATGGAAGAAATCACAAAGGGAGGAAGTGGATGTAGAAGAGAAAAGGTCCAAGGACTGAGTTGTGTGCGCTTCATGTTGGGGACGCTTTAGGAACAGCTGGGTGTTGGTAACTTTAGCACTTGTTTGCTCCTTGAGGTACTTCCTTCGCTGGCTGGTTCATGCCATGTGTTAATCTCAGCATATTCAGCTGTTTTTTTCAGAGTGGATGGCTGACTGGAAAAGATATTGGGTAGTCATTCAAAAAGACCTCAAAGAGAAGGGGAAGTTATTTTTCTCTTTTGCTTTCTGTTAGGGTGATTCTAGATTGCTCTGGGTTTTGCTTGATCTCTGTACTGATAAGCTTTGCTGTACTATTGTTGAAATGAAGTTGATGATGTCACCAACCTCTGCAAAGTGCTTTATTTAATTGACTTATCTCTCATAGTAAAATACCTCATTCTGACAGTTGATTTTTTAAAAAGAAAGCCATTAACATTAATTTGAATCTTTTTTTTTTTCAGGAAAGATTCTAGAATATTAGGAATATTTTTGTGTTTTTTGGGGGTGAGTCCCAGTAGTTTTCGTCATGGAATCATATGGTAATTTTACTTTACAGTGTGTTTTAGATTGCTGGGGCCACCATAACGAAATACCACAGACAATGTGGCTTAAAGAACAGAAATTTATTTTCTCACAGTCCTGGAGGCTCTAAAGTCTAAGATCCAGGTTCTAGCAGGGTCCAGTTGCTGGTGAGGGCTCTCTTCTTGGCTTGCATACAGCTGCTTTGGGTTCACATGGCCTTTTCTCTGAGCGATTGTAGAATGAGTGAGCTCTGTTGTCTCTTTCCTTATTAGGGCACCAGTTCTGTTGGATTAGGGTCCCATCCTTCTGACCTCATTTAACCTTAATTATCTTTGTTAAGGCCTTCTCTCCAAATACAGTTACCTTGGGGATTGGAGGGAGCTTCAACATTTGAATTTTGGTGGTGGTTGGGGGACACAATTTAGTATGTAACACAAAGTTCTCAATTTTTCTGCCTCTAATGTGAGGACATTCTTATCTGTTTCTTGTCATGTATCTGTTCCAGGGTAATTATTGAAGGATAATTGTCCGTGTGTGTGTGTGTGTGTGTGTGTGTGTGTGTGTGTGTGTGTGTGTGTGTGTGTGTGTGTGTGTGTGTGTGTGTGTGTGTGTGTGTGTGTGTGTGTGTGTGTGTGTGTGTGAAGCATAGACGGATTGTTTTCAAAGGGTGTTTCTGTAATATGTTACATGACTTGGGGCAATATTTTCAGTGCTTTTTCTTCAGTATAATCTTTTCGCAAATGTTTAAGCAATCTAAAAATATTTTGCATTTTAGGAATTGGTCCTTAAATTTCTGTAGCACTTTTGATAGTGTTTCTAGGAGATGTGATTTTAGGGAGTCCCTGCCATGCAATATTGGTTCAATGAATGAATGAATTTAGATGAGAGTATCTGTGTGTGTGTTTGTGTGGGGATTGTATTGCAACGAAAATGGAAATGTAAAAAGTACCATCTTAGCTTGTTTATGGAAGGATCATTTGTCTTATGATACTCTCTACCTTTAGCCTTTGGTCCACACTGACTGGGCAGAAGCGTGGGTCCCCCTCATTGTCCTGTTTGCCTTTGCCTCCTAAGGTTTGGGTTTGAGGGTGAAAAAGAGGGATTGTGAAATTTCTGCCTCATGAATATACTAAAGAACAAAGCATAAAGTACCCAAACACTCTGCTTATAATTCCATCTTTATTTTTCTAGACTGTTTACTAAGCTACCTGAAATTTACTTTGTTTTTAATTTTTATTTTCCATTGTTTTCTACTATTATTCTTGTGTTTTATTTCTCTTAAGTCAGTTTCAGGTATTCTTATATAGTTGATAATATTATCTTATTATATCCCTGTTAGGTGTACAATAGCATTTATTTCATAACAGATTCTCTTGCAGATTTATTTATTTACTCTTTTTGGGTCACTTTACAGTAGAATCCAAGCTCCACAAAAGCAAGGAACTGTCTGTGTTTTACTTCATTTTATCCCTAGCACCTGGGTACTAGTACATAGTAGGTATTCAGTAAATATTCTTACATAAATAAATACTGGAGACACTGCTTTGTATGCTTTCCTATTTAATGTTATGTATTAAAAATTTTATCACATAATTAAAAATTCTTCTAAAATACTACATAGATGGTTGTATAATAATTTATAGATCTGGCCAATTTCTTTTGAATCAATTCTTTTGTTTGGCATATTAATTGCTTCTATGTTTTATTATAATAAACAACACTGAAGGGAACATCTTTATGTTTAAATCTTTGCCCACATTTTTATATATATATATATATATATATATATATATATATATATATATATATTTTTTTTTTAAGTATAAATCTTCAAAGAGCCTCTTTAGCCTAGACTTTGATCCCTGATGCCGTTTTCTTCCCATTTTGTATTCACTCCCTTTGGTGATCACATCTATTGCTATTCTATTCTAGTCCTTTGCTTTCAGCCAGGGCTCATGATTTATGGTCTCTGCTCCAGGTTCTAACTGTATTTACTAGACATCCAGAGGTTCCACCTGCACCTGAAGTTCATCATCTCCAAAGTGTAATTATTATCTTTGCATCAAAAGCTGCTCTCTGCTGCTCTATTTCCTTTTGAGATAAATAAAGATAAAATCTTTTCAGCTTCCAAGTTGGAATTGTGGGAGTGATTCTCAGTTCTTCCCCTTTTTCTTTATCCTTAACTGGTTTGTAGATGCCTCTTTATTTCTGTGTTCCTTGCTGCTGCTTTGGCTTAAGCTTATTACCATCTCTTTCTTGGATTATTAGTATTATTGCCCTGTCCTACCTCCTGTGTTACCTTCCTCTAATACATCTCCCACATTGCCAAATTTGTCTCCCTAAAACGCCCATCTTCTCTTCCTTTCCTGAGTAAATTCAGTTCCTTTAAAGTTGTTTGCAGAGGGGTGTTTGAATTTTTTATTTAACAGAGGCACTGTGAGCTCTGCCTGTGCTCCCCCCGTCCTACCCCTTATCACTTGCTGGGGATTTTCCTCCTCATTCTCGGGCATCTTGAACCCTTGGAGCTCCACATATATGTCTTCCTTGTTTATACCTCTGTGGCTATGTTCTGACTAGACCCTTTGCCTACAATATGGTCCCTCACTTGTTCACTTAAGATTCATCTTCAAATTCAGCTCTGGGAAGAATTTTTTTCTACCAGCCCTTTCCCAGTGACATCTTCCTTTTCTGTACAACCACCAGCAGTGTATAAGTACTTCAACAACAGTCTTCAGTATTATTTATTGGTAATATTTATGTGTAGGTTTGTATGCTAGACTAAGTGACTGAGTTTATTTATCTGTGATTCCATGGCACTTACCGTAGAGACTGTTGTAGAAAAGACATTTAACAAATGTTAGTTGAACTAATGAATATCTCAGTAGAAACATACTTTTTGAGTTGGCATCTTTTGGCATTCTTCTTTTCTTCTCCATGGTACTGTTTCCATTCAGTCTGAAGAACTTCAGCATCTTTTGTAGTATGGATCTGGTCAGCTTTGGTTTACTAGAGAATGTCTTTATTGTGCCTTTTTTCATTAAATAAAACTTTTATTTTTAAATAATTATAGTCTCACAGGAAATTGCAAAACAGAGTCTCATGTACTCTTTGCCCAGCTTCTCCAATGATGACACTTTTATAGCTGGTAGAACAATATCAAAACCAGGAAACTGACACTGGTACGTTACTGTTAAAGTACCAATGACCTTATTCACTGTTTACTATATATTAAACTGTAATCATGTGTGTGTGACTGTGTAAGGTTTTGTGCAGTTTTGTCACATGTGTAGATTTGCATAACCACTGCCACAATCAAACCAGTGCTGTTCCATCACCACAAAGATCTCTCTTATGCTGGTTCTTTGTATTCTCATCCATCCTGCTCCCTGCCTGTCCTCTGTTCTCCATCTGTTAGTTGTATCATTTTCAGAATGTTATATACATGGAATCATACAGTATGTAACCTTTTGAGATTTGTGTTTTTCATTAAGCAAAATTCCCTTAATTTCTGTCCAGTTGTTGGGTGTATCAGTAGTTCATTCCTTTTTATTGCTGAGCAGTATTTCATTGTGCGGACACACCAGAGTTTGTTCAACTATCCACCCAAACAAAATTTGCGCTCTTTTCAGTATTTTGGTATTACAAATAAAGCTGCCATAAACATTTGTGTACAAGTTTTTGTATGAATATAGATTTTATTTCTCTGGTATAAATACCCACGGGTATGATTACCAAGTTGAAGGGCAAGTGCGTGTTTAGTTTTCTAAGAGCCTGCTGAACTGTTTTCTATAGTATCTATTCCGTTTTCCATTCCCACCAGCAATGCATGAGTGATCCATTTTCTTTGCATCCTCATCAGAATTTGGTATTATCACCATTTTTAATGTTAACTGTTCTAACAGGTATGTAATGATATCTCATTTTGGTTTTAATTTGCATTTTTCTAATGGCTAGTGATGTTGACCATCTTTTTTCATCTACTTATTTGCCATCCAAATCTCCTTTTTGGTAAAATGTTTCTTTATGTCTTTTGTTCATTTTATAATTTGGATTGTTTTCTTTCTTTTTTTCTTTTTTTTAGTGCTTAGTTTTGAGAGGTTTTTTTTATGTGTTCTAATATGAGATTTTTTTGTTGGATATTTGGTTCCCTAATATTTTCTTCCAGTCCATAGCGTGTTCTTCAGCCTCTTAACAGGGTCTTTCATAGCTCAAAAGTTATAAAGTTTGATGCTTTTGTTTTTGAAGGATATTTTTGCTGGATAAAGAATCCTGTGTGATAGTTGTGTGCCCCCGCCCTGTCCTCCCCAACAGCCAGCATTCCAAATGTGTCATTGTATTCTGACTTGCATTATTTTTGATAAAATTTACCCTTCTTTAATGTCACCCTTATTGGTGATTTCTATTAGTAATATGTCTGTTTTTCCTCTGGTTGCTTTGAATATTTTCTTTTTGTCTTTGGTTTTTTACCAGTTTGACTATGATATGCCTAGGTGTAATTTTCTTTGTATTTATCTTCCTGGGGGTTACATGAGCTTCTTGGATCTGTGGGTTGGTATCCTTTACCACATTTGGAAAATTCACAGACATTATATCTTTAGATGTTTATTCTGTCCCATTCTGTGTCTCCTCACCTTCTGGAATTCTGATTACATGTATATTCAAGTCATTTGATATGATCCCACAGATCTTGGGCAGTTGTTGTTGATGTTGTTTCTTCCATTTTTTTCTTTTCAAATCATAGAACCTTCTTCTGCTGTGTCCAGTTTGCTGTTCAGCTCATTGAATGAGTTCCTTATTTGTGATATTTTAATTTTCATTTCTAGCTTTTTTATCTGTTTAGTTCCTATTTTACCTCTGCTAAAATTCTTTACCTGTTCATATTTGTTTATCTTTCTCACTAGATTTTTTTAGTACATTTATTATAGTTATGTTTGCTGCTAATTGCAACATCAGGGTATGATGACCTCTACTGAACAGCTTTTTTTAAAAAATATATTCTTTATATTCCATAATATTTGGTTGTATACTGCACATTGTGTGTGAAAGAACAATAAAGACTGAGGAATAGCTACTCCCAGAAAAGGTCCTGTCCTTTCTTTTGTCACACAGCTAATTGTGGGGGATTGAGCTGGGTCTGGGCTTTGTACTAGTATTGGTTAGATCCAGTTCACTACTGGCTTCACGTATTTTGAGAGTGCGATCAGGACTTTGTTTTCAGCATAGCTTCGTATCTGAGCCCCAGCAAGACCTTGGGGATCTCCTTATGCTTCAGAGCCAAGCTGCCAACCTACTGAACAGTGGGAAATCTGTTTTATAGCTTGGCTGCTAGTGTTTTTGGACACTGGTGAGTTCTCTTTACTCTCCAGTCCATGGCTTTCTGCTCCTCAGGAGACCTCTTTTTGCTCTGTTGTTCTTTAGAGGGATTTCTCTGGGCTCTCCTGCCTTCCTCCTGGTGTTAGGCTGCTGCTCAGCATCCAGGATGTTCACAGGTGCCTGAGAGAGAGGATCTCTCAGCTGTCCTAGCTCCTTGTGCACTACCTGTGTGTATTTGGTAAAGACCCATAGGAAAGAATTGGCAGGGGGCTGCAGACTTGGTGTGTGTTGGGAATTTGTGGAGATTCTCACACAGCATTTCAGCTCACATGTAGACATTAAAAATTTAACAGTTCAGCTGATATCTTTTTACCCCTATCTACGGCAGATTCTTTGTCTTTCCATTACTCTGCCAGGGAAGAGAATGGCTGTGGATTCCTACTTTCCTAGGAAGGCATCGTTGATATTTGGTAATATACTTCATTTAGATTTTTTTGTGTTCTGAGCTTTCTTTCTTTTTTTTTTTAGATATATATTAAGTATACTTGATGTCTGTACACATACAAGAGAAATTGCCCTCTGTTCTCACCCAGAAAGAAACATGCACCAACCCGAGGTATATGTGGAGTGGGGAGAGGGGCCCCTGACCCTCAGCCCCAATCAGGAGAGGGCTGAAGTGTGGTGGACCAGTGCCTTCAAATAAGCATGTGTGCATCATAGCCAGAGGTCCATTTGATGCCATCAAAGTAGTAGTACCACGATGTCGGTCCTGCTGCCATTGTGGCTGCTCCTTCCTCAGCAGCAGGGACAGCTGGTCCGGCCTTCCACGCGCAGCTCGTCTCATCATTTCTGATGGATAACAGTCAAGGTGATGATGGCAGAGTGCCAATTTTGGAGGTTAGGAAGTCGAAAGTCCAGGGAACACATCTGGTGAAAGCTTTCTTTGGTGGTGACTTCAGTGACAACAGGGTATCATATTGTGAAATGGCAGAGCAGAGAGCAGAGCTTTCTAAACCCTGGAGCAAACTGTCTCTGTGTAAATGTTATAGAATGGAAATTATGGTCATCCCATGGGATTTGATTCATTTAGACAAAGCGCACCCACAAACGTCATCTTTGAAAGGACTGAGGAGTTCCGACCTTGCCTATGCCACCTAGAATCTTTGTGATAGTATTCAATTATCCACTCTCTGAAAGTATTTATTTGTTAATTAGAGATTATAGTACCCCCTGCTACCATACTTTTTAGGCTGTGAAGATGAAATGATGTAATGTATGCAGAAGTACTTAGTGGACTTTTCAGGACTTGAATGGCTTGCCTAGAATTGCTGTAGAGGGAGATTTTTGAAATTTACCTTTAATAGTGGAGTGGGCAGTAAGTGAGTGGAATGGACACTTGATAGCTTTACATTTTCTAAATTGTCTTTACAATGAAATTATTATTTCTTTTCAAGTAAGAGAAGGGCAGGCTAGTGGTTAAAAGCATAGTTTTAGGAAGCAGGTTTCTTAGGAGTTTGAAAGCGACTCCATTATGTACTGTATGACCTTGGGCAAGCCATTTAACTTCTGTGTTTCCTAGTTATCTCATCGGTAAAATGGGGATACTTATAGTACCTTCTTTGTAGGGTTGTTGTGATGATTAAGTGAGAGACATAAGCATGTAAAGCATTTAAGCAGAGTGCCTGGCTCACATTGTAAGCTTGGTATATGTTAGCTACCATGCTTCTCATTTTTTCCTTTCCAAATGCCCTTATGTCAGGGCAGAGACGATTTTGGTTAGCTTTTCAGCTCAGCAGAGAATTTATACAAATCCTGACTAAAAGGGTGTTTTAAATGAGAAGTCTCACAATGCTCAGGGAAGCTGGGGCTCTCTTTTCTTTGTGGGTGTGTTACTGGAGGAGAGGGTCTGGGGAAGTTAGATAACTGACCTCAGCCCTGTCCTCTACCAGGTTCTTGACTCCGCCACAGGAAAGAATTCAGGAGCAGAGTCAGAGTAGAAAGCAAAAGCAAGTTTAATGTAAAGGATAAAGAATACACACTTCAAGGCAAAGTGCAGGCTGACTTGAGAGTGAGTAGCAGCTGCTTTTATCCTGGCTTCCACCTTTTATAGTTGGCTATCTATACATATTCATGCCATCTATGAATATTCAGCTAAGGGGGTGGTTTCCGGTTATGTAACTTCTTGCCTTGTGCATGCTCTGTTTGTTTCTTTTGGCACATGCTCAGTGGTCAAATTCCAGCCTATACACGGAGTATACTTAAAATGTACTTTGTACTCTCTAGCGCTTGCAGTGGAAGGTCATTCAAGGACAAACTCCTTTCTCTTCAGCGAGCTTGGCCACTGAAATTGATCAAACTTGCCTCCTGTGGTCTCTATCTTCCCATGCTGTGCTCGAACATAGGTGGAACATGCAACAGTAACTCTCTTCTAGCTCAGGGCCCTGGGAAAGGGCCTGAGACTTGGGGGAGTGGTCTGAGTCCCAGACTCCAGGAAACTGAGCACCTCCTATCTCAGGTTGTTACTGTTGTAGGCCAGATGTGTCAGCTCCTCTTTGATGACTTTAGTCTCCCTCCGTTGGACTCATCATTAAAAGAGGACGAGGCGTGTCTGCCCTGCATTGCGTATTACCTCCAAGAGGAAAGGGGCCAGGTACTGGTGAGTCTTAATGTCTGCTTCTCCTCTCCAGATGCCCATTAACGTGTGTCTTTCTTCTTTACCTTCCTTGTTGTAGGAATGTGGCGTGGAGCAGTGGTGACTGCTTTCTTTGTGGCGGGGTAGAGATGATCAGCATATGGTTCTTGGTTGAAAATGCTTAAGTTTATGGGTTGCATAGTGGGGAAAGCCATGATGTGTGGAAATCTCATGATTTTGTTGATTTATAAAGTGTCTTTTCAGTATTTTAAGTGCAGTAACTCATTCACTTGCTTTTAAGTAGGTTTCAAAAATTGCTGACCACTTTTTATGTTAAAAAAAAAAGATTGGAGATAGTTAATTTTAAGCAATGAGATTGATAAAAATGGTACTTAATCTCTGTGTATTTGTAATACATGAAAATTGACATAATTATGCATCTTTGGTATCTGAATTATATAGTATTTATTTTAGGAAATTTCTATAGAATTTCATTTATCCCAGTAGCTGTGAGGGGAGAAGATAAAACTGTACATGAAACTTGCTAGAGTGCCTTTTCATTTCAAGTCTGTTGATTGTCCCTGTGTATAGGTTTGTTGTCACTTTAATTTCTTCAGTTTGCTTTATATGTGGAGTCCTATAGTCATTTAATCATTACTTCTGGGCTGAAAGGTTCTACAGAGATGAGGTCTGCCTTTGGGAGAGTAGGCTCTTCTAGACTTTGAAAGAAGAATGCTGTAAACGTAGATGGTAGAAGACGGAGAGAATAGGAGCAGGATCTGGATCTCGATATCCTTGCTCTTTCAAGGTTGACAGATTCAGCTGGCATTCTATGCAGAATTCAAGCTATTAACAGAAAACTTTACAAAAGTAAATGGATCTTTAGTTAAACATGATGTTTTCAAATATCGAAAAGATCTACTGTTTGGAATATCCACTTTTCTGTGCCCTTACTGTGGGTAAATTGGCTATCATTATCTTTACTTGTAGAAATCAAAGAAGAGCTGGGTCAGGGACATCCAATACATTGGCCACTTGCCACAAGCATCAGCTTCGTCATTTGGAGACGGATCAGTGCTACCACCATAACCTCAGAGTGGAAAGTGGCATACGTAAATGTAATGTGTCGGCACTTTCTCTTTGCCAGGAGTGGTCTCAGTGAAGCTGCTGTATCGTGGAGGTTGTGCTTTTCTGCCTCCTCGTCTTCCTACAGTGTGTGTGTTTGTTTTCAATAGTAGAGGAACAATAGCTAACATTTATTAAATGCCTCTGCCACCTTGCTGGGTTCTTTGCCCATACAGTTCATCATCCCCTCATCTTCACACTATAAGGGGAGGTAATTGGTCTTATTTTTCAGATGGAGATTGAGGATCAAACAGTGATAACTTTCCCACGCTCTGGAGCTTTTGGTGGTAAATGCGGGTGTGGAATGCAGATCTCTTTGCTCTTTCCCCTTTACCATGCAGGCTCTGGTAAACGTTTTCTACAAGATCATATTGGATGCCACTAATTAAATGATTACTGCTACTTAATTAAGTGGAGGTGGAATTTAATGCTAGAAATATTTTGGTAGTAATGGGTTACTTTTTTGCTGATGGAAATTTTACATTCCTTTGTGGGAGGTGACCATTTCCCCCTAGCTTTTGTTTGTTTTTATCTTCTCTGATAAACTGTGGTGGTCTTGTAGTGTGCTGGTGAGCCATGTAGCTCCCCTATTACTTAGATATAGTGTGAGTTAGGGTCTGACTAGAGGCTCAGGAGAATTGAATGTAGACATGTTTTAAAATGTTACGGTTGTGTTTGTCAGTCTTGTTTGAAACATAGGGTCCCCTGTGGATAGAAGCTTATGGACCCATTTGTTACAGTGGCTGCTACTATACTTTATCCTCAGAAAAAAAAAAACAAAACTGAGTTGCTTGTTGAATTGCACATGAAATCTTTATGTCAGGTTTAGTATTATGGAGCTAGATTTGAAATACAGTTTGATTCTGGAATATGTAAAAATTGTCATGATAATAATGAAAAAAACCCCTCTGCAATGCAGCATTCATGTGTTGCTATTTCCGTCTGATAATGTGCAAATTTCTTAAGTATTTTTGTATTATTACTCATGTAATAGTTTTCTTTGTCTACATTTAAGGTTCAGCATATTTAATGAAACTAAATGGCAATCCTGATTTGGTTATATGGTCTAATCTGTTGGTATCCAACAGATTGCTGACTGTAAGGTATTTTAGCCCCAGATATTTGTCACACAGTTTTTCAGTATGAGTTTGAAGAGGAAGGAGATAAGCATCCCGGGGAGGTAAGAGGAACTGCCATAGTACCTGTGTTACATTGTCTTTCTCCAGAAATGGCTGTGGAAGAGCTCCAGGTATAAGCTTATGGTAAAAGAGAAGGCCAGTTGTAGAAGGTTCAGCACCTCCCTGTGTAGGGACCTGGGTGGTACCCTTGGTAGGGGTCAGACTGTGGTTGATATGAGGACAAATTAGAAAGTCAGTATCAAGGGAACCAAGATAGGGCTGGAAGTTAAAGGTGAAGGTTCTGGCACCTGAACAGAAACCAGGTGGATTTCTAGGAATCAAGGTAGGTCAAATTAAGGAAGTAACAAGGATAAGCAGTGGATCAGGTGAGCAGGTGCTCAGGTAGCAATTTGCAGGTAGAAACCTGGGATGGGACATCATTATGGGAGAAAGACGGAAACTCAAACCAGTAAAAGGTGTATGGCAGCTTTAACCACAGTTAAGAAAACCTCTTTTGTACTTATTTGTGATGGCCTGTGAACGACTTCCAAGGATTTTCTGGTTGGAGCTGGGAAGGTAGAGCCAAAGCTAAGGGTGATGCCATGGTTTGGTTGCTGAAGTTAGTGAAAGAGAGACATTTGTCTACTCGATTATCCTTTGACAGATGTCGTCATAAACACTAATTTAATGAATGCCTGTCATGTACAGGGCATTATTCCAGACATTAAGAGCTTCTTACTGAGTTGAGAACACAGAGCTTAGGCCTCCGAAGGTCAACCATAGTGGGAAATAGGGTGTGTTGGGAATCACATGGGTGATACTCCTGGTGAGTTCTGTTGAGTTCAGAGGAAGGGGTGATCTAGTGTGTTGGGGGTGGTCCCCAAAATATAGTGAAGAAGATAGAGTGAGTTGTAGAAGGAGTTGAGTTTGGAATAAACTGTGGGACTTAGGTGAGGGTGATGTAGGTGAGTGTGTCTCCCACCTTTTACTTGCTGTGTGATTTTTTTTGGGTGAGTCTCTTCGAGTCTGTTTCCTAATTGTAAGATAATTAAAGTAATTCCTACCTTGCTCGTGTCAGTGTAATTGTGGATTAAATGAGATGATTTATGTGAAAGCCCTTTGTAAATAGCATCATGGATTCAGATTTAAGTTGTTATTAATAATTTGCCATTTGCAATGGGGAGCCTGTTGGATAACAGCTCTGTTTTAATTCATTCATCACATATAAATGGGATAGCACTCTTGCAATCAAATGTGTTTAATGAAGGTCATGATTACATGTGAAGGGAAAGAGTCAGGAGACTTTTTAAATAAAGTTAGTATTGCCTGAGATTTCACTTACAAATACATAATTAGTATTGAAAATTAATGTTTAATGTGTATCTGAAGTGTTTTTAATTTTTTGGTTAATAAACAGGAAATTTATTTGAAGAATAAGTTACTGAGCTGTGAAAAAAATAGGAGCCCATTTAGTAGCAAAATTACATGAGGTTTCTCATTCTATGTTCTGAAACAGGCCATTTTTAGCATCTCTTTGAATCAGGGATAAATTACAGTTATAGGATTCAGTAGTTTAAACAGAAAAATATAAAGTAGTTTAGACAAGAAAATCTTTTTACTTGGGTTGGATCTGTTTCAAGGTTTCAACTTATCTTCACGGGCCTCCCTGGAAGCCACTGGTTTGTAATCTTTGTGAGGTGAAGAGCAACAGGAAGGACTGGAAGGTTGGCCAAGAACACAGTGTCCCACTTTTTAGAAGAAGGGAGTTTTAAAAGTTCTGGGATTCTGGGATTTTGTAACTGGTAACCTTGTTGTATTATGTTATCTGCAAAATTCTGGACAAAGATTCCAGGATCCTTTGGCTTGCTCCTGTTTTTCCTGTCCTCAAGCCCTTCCTTTTAGTCAGTTTGCTTCCACCCTAGGACCTCCAACCCTCTGTCCCCCACACTTGCCCCGCCTGCTAGCTTTTTTCCTCCAGTTCTCAGGCCACCTCTGAGTATTGCTGAAGAAAACTGCATAATGATGCCAATTGGTACCACTCCACATTTGTATTTAATAATTGTAGATTGTTCTGTAATGTTGCCAAACAGCTTTTTTACTTCCTCCTGGTCAGCAGTTTCTCCTCAAGCCTTATTTTATTGCAATCAAGTTGTTGTTATTTATCTTTTTTATGCCCATTGCAAAGAAGCTCATTAACTAGTTGAATTGAAACAACTGTTCTGTTGACTCAAATTCTCATGCTTTTTGCCTTTACTGACATTTAAAAATGTTAATCACAGAGCCAACACGAGGATACTAAATACAAGGAAAGTCCAGGTTTTCTGGTTGAAGTAGGTCAGGAAGATGCATTGTGATTTTTTTTTTTGTAACTAAGCAATTGAGAAAGTTCACTTCTTTGACAAATGTTTTTTGAATATTGTCCATGTGCCAAGCATTGGACCAAATGCTAGGAATTAAAAAGAAAAAGATTTGTGCCAGTGGAGAATGGAGTTGGGGGTAAAATTATTAGGACTCAGAGGTGGCTGCTGTGGGGCCAGATCTCTCTACCACAAACATTACAAAAACAAAAACAAAAACAAAAAACCCTAACAACAACATATAGGCAGAACTTTACAATTAGATAATCAATTTTTCCTTTGAAAACCAATTATGTTTACTATGAATTTCTGACCATTTTCAACCTCTAAAATCTTTGATCTCTCAGATCAGCACTTTTTGCAGTAGTAAGGAATAACTAGACACATTTGAGAATGGACTAAATATGAATTTCTTAAGTCAGGTTTTAGTTTGCTGTGTGCTCATTTGGTCATTGTTTTGTTCTGGACCCGCATTGATGGATACTTTGCCATGACCTTTCTCTGTGGAGCCCTGGGGACGACAGCAGGAGCAGTGGCATGCTTCCCCTCTGCGGATGGCACGTCGCGGTGGGGTGCTCCTGGTGTGCCGTCGCAGGGATTGGTACTCTTTATTGCTTGTTATATGCTGAGACCGGCTATTCCCCTGGAGTAGCTCATTTAATCCTCACAGTCCCATTTTTGTAGTTGTAGAAACTTAGGTGTAAATAAGCTGCCTGGCGTCTCCCAGTGTGTGTGAAGCCTGTTTGAACTGGAGGCTGCACGTGGCCTATGCGGCAGGCACGAAGAGGTAGTTGAGCAGCGCTTTGCAGTAGAAGTGACCGTGGAGTGTCGTTCACTAGTCAGGCGCCTGAAGACCTGGCAAGGACCTGCGTGTGTCCTGCCGGTGCTGGGGCGTCGGGGTGATTGGGGCGGAGGAGGAGGGGGGGACCGCCCTGGGAACGCGGCTGGCGTCCGGCAGGGCGGGCCTGGGGGTCCCGTTCCCAGGAATTGGACGTGGCTGCCCGTAGTGCTGCGGAGTGGGGTGCGCCGCGTGTGGCAGTGGCCCAGGGCGGAGAGACCGGCTGTGAGCGCTGCGTCTCCTGGAGCAATGGGCCGGTGCCTGCCCTGCCTTCAGAGCCTTGGAGGTGGGCAGGCGGAGCGGCCCAGACGCTGGATTCAGTGGGCAGCACCTGAAGCACTGGTTTTACGTAACTGCGTATAGAGAAAGCCTTATTTCCAGTAGTGCTTAGTGAGTGGGGTTACAAGTCATGATCCCCGCCCCCCCGTCTCAACAGTGCTCTAGTAGAAGCGGATGGGGTGTGCTAGAGCGAGCCTGAACTAAGTGGGGGTGGTCTTGCAGGCCTTCCACGCCTACATTGCTGCGGTTCAACTATGTGGGGCCCCTGGGTTTCCTGGAGATGGACTGGCGGATACACATACACACAACTCTACTTCAGGAGCAAACTTTGCATCTGGGAACTCACTGACCGCCTCTTGATAGCGCAGTATTTCTATGATGCTGAGCATTTATCTTTATATTAACTTTGCATACTCTGTGCATCTCAGAGGACAGAAGTCAGTGTCTTCATGTCACTGTTCCACATGCAAATCTTAGATCTTTTCTTGTTTACTGCAGCTGGAACTAGTCTTCTCAACACTTTGCATGTATCTCTCTTGCCACTTAGCACTTTCCAGCTTGCAGTATGGTGTCTTTCTCTATATAGCTTTACTTCTGTCTGATTCATGGTTATATTTCTAATGCATAGTAGGAGGCTGGTGTCACAAGACAAAGTTATAACAAATTTAGTTTAAAGATCGAATTGACTTTTATTTATGATTCTAGAATCAGGCAACATCTCATTCTGTAAAATAGAATGCGTGTTCTGATCAGCTGAACAGAGGAGGTAGGCTTTTTAGACAGAAAACAGCTGAAGAAAGAATAGGAATGAGAAGTGGATTGGTTGTTCCAAAATTACTTTCCTTATAGGGTTAAAACAGATGGAACTTTCTTATTATGCTGGCTCAGATAAACTGGTCCTCTTCTGACTGGTTGCTGTGAATCTCCTGGTGTTTTTTTGGGGGGTGTGGGTGGGGGGAGGAAAACTGGCCCATTTCAGAGTTCAGTTTGATTACGAGACAATTGGCACCAATGACGAGACAGTTGGCACCAATGACGAGACAATTGGCACCAATGACTCCACTGTGGTCTGGTCTGGTCTGCTGGGGCCTAGTGCTGAGCTCAGTCTGAAACAATGGCCTTCATAAACTTTGTTTAACACTAGTAAATATTTGAGTGAATTGATGAGTGGTTGATGAGATCTGGGCTATTAGATTTTCTGGGCAGGGACTGTTAGGTCAAAGGTATGGGCCAGTCACGGATCTTTGCAAAGTCATGTTATATCAGGAACTGGTTACTCTTTCTTTGTATTTTACTAGGTAGTTGTTCATTAAATGGAAGGGGAAGAAAATATTGTTTTATGACTCTTGTATTTAGGTCTGTGCTAAATAACTTTCAAATGAAAAAAGTATTCAATTCTGGGAGAATTTTTCTTTTATTTGCTCTCTCATATTAAGTATTAAGAATTGAGTATTAAAATGAAAGTGCACCTACCTGAGATGCATATAGGTGTTCAGTGAATATCAGCTAACATTGTTATTTTAAGTTATGGCAGTATCCCTTCTGCTCATTTTATATTTATTTGTGTTTGTTTACTCTCCCTCTTCAGATAAAGCTTTGAGGGGTGGGTTAAGGATCTTATTACTTGATATTGTTTTTTCCTCACCTTCCACATTAAGAGTTCAGTGGTATGTTGAATTGAATGGTGGGGCCTGCTAAATCTGTTCAGACTGGCTCTGCTTTAAAAGATAGGGACTGTTCTAGCAACGGGGAATTGAAGCTCAGATAATCAGCCTGAGAGACCAGAAGAAAAACACAATGATTGCTGTTTTATTGTGCTAGACAAATGCTTCTCGCTAAAAAATTTGCATTTGACATTCTAATAAAATATGTTTCTCTGAAGCTAATACTCGTAGTGGCTACATGTCTGTAGTGTCTAATAATCTTGTAAATAGAACTTCATATGTGAATATTTGAGAACATTGGGGACATGATCTCATGGATAGAAGTGAAAAGAAGAATGTACAATTTCAGCCAGGTTTCAGCCAGTAGGAGATAATGCTGGTAAATGAATTGGGGAAATAGAGCTATATCTATAGCACGTGTGAGTGTTGTATATACACTAGCTTCTGATTTCTGGAAAACGAGGCTTAAGAGAGATAGCAAGGCCCCAAATAGTAAACAAAAATCTGAATACAGTCAGATTAGGATAATATCGGCAAATTAACAATGAGTCATTTAGACCTAACCTGTTCTCAGGTTAAACATTTTCATATCACAGAATTCTTATTTCATATTGACTTTGGATGTCATGAGTAGGTAAGATTAAAGGGCATATTACTATGAAAAACTTTATTATTGCTGACGTTGTAAAATGCGCTGTAGAACAAAATTAGATACGAGATAAATGTAGTCGTTTTTCTCATCAGAGTACAGAGGAATATAAACTCAATGTAAAGTGAACTGTTACAGGTGAATGACCTGTCTGTATTTGAAATTACCTGGAATGTTGATTAATACAAAGCTGTTTGGTCCTCTTTTTCCCTTCCCCTCTTTAATTTAGAAAAAGGCACTTTTTTACTTGGCAGTTATTTATCTTGGTTTGACTTTGGTCTGTGATTATTTCCTAAATTGTGACTTGCTATGGTTTCATGATATAGGCCCCCCCCCCCTTAAAAACTGAATGGTATAAGGAATTTTTACTTAATAGTAGTATTTTAACAATTAGACTGAGACCTGAGACAGCATGATTACTATCAATATGATGCCATCATATGATTATGATGAGACCTGGATTATGAGACCTGGAGATAGCATGATTACTATCAATATAATGCCATCATATTGAGGCCATTAATTGGAACCCAAATGAACAAAGGATGATCTTGGATGGGATTTTAGAGGGAGGGCAGTCCTTAGAGATCACCTAGTTTGTTTCTCTATTCTTTGATTTGTTCATTCTTTTATTCAACAAGAATTTGAGTCTCTATATGCTTTTCATCAAAGTATGTCTTTTCTCAGATATTACTAATAACACCTTCAACCCAACTCTGTCAAGCCAAAAACCTTAGTACAGTACTGTCAAATATAGGAGCCACTAGCCACATGCTGCTATTTAAATTAAGATTAATTAAAATGAAATAAAATAGAAAAATTCAGTCCTGAGTCATATCAGTCACATTTCAAGTGCTCAGTCCAGCACTCCATGTGGCTGGAGGCTACCATGTTGGGCATTGTAGCTCAGTGGAACATTTCCATCATTGCAGGAATTCAGTTGGACAGTGCTGCCCCAGACTATTCGTTTACCCCACAGCCTGAGAGACATCTCAGCACCCCATCCCCTTCATCTCTCAAGATCTACGTCTCTCAGATTTGTTCACTTTAAAAACTTCTCCCTTGTCTTAGTTTAAGTCTCCATCATCTGTCATCTGAATTAAGGCTCAAATTCAGTGACCAGTTCTGTGAAGCCTTCCCTGCCACTGCCTCCCTCCAGGGTCAGTCATCCCCTCCTGTGTGCTCTGCTAATACCATGCGTGCACCTGTTACAGCCCTGACCACACTGAATGAATGTTGCTTGCTTTTTTCACTGTATGACTTTTCTTCTGGTGGACCCAGAGGCTCTTGGTGCAGGATTGGGCTTTGGTCATTCCAGAGTAGGGACACACAAAATGCCTGACACATAACCACATATATGTGTGTTTATTGAACAGCTAGAGAGAAGCATGGGTGGTTGAAGGAGGCTGTAGTAGTAGTTGCATTCTGAAGGCTAGAGACAATCTGGATACCTGTAAGCTAGAAGAGAGGAGGGCGTTCCTGGCCGGGCGAGCCTCACGGATGCAAGTCCAGAGGTAGAAAATTATGGGACAACTAATGCTTCTAGATAGTAGCCACAGGACAGCACTGTCAGCTCCACCTAGAGCTTGACCATGGACATAAACAGAATTGGAATGATGGTGGTGCGGATAAATGTGCTTCCCTGTGCTGGCCAGTATTGCACCTCTTAGTAGAAGTGCTGTGTTTCATACTTGATAACCTTACCCTGTAACTTCAAAGGAGTTAAAGATACGCTTTCCAGTATGAAATGAGGCTGCACACTCACAAAGTCTAGTTAATTCTTCAAGACCTTTATGGTTCCTGCCTTATGTTCAAAATGTTAGCAGCTCAGTAGGAAGAAAAATGCATGTGTACTTGTCCAAAAGGAGACAGTATAACATAGATATTAAGAGCAGTGACTTTGTGGTCAGACTCGTCCTGGCTCTTCCTGTTCCTTGCTGGGTGATCCTGGGCAAATCCCTTCCAATCCTAATATTTTTATTTTTTAATGGAGATATTACCTACCCGTGAGGACTAAGTTTAAATGTATGTGAGGTGTTAGCACTATGCTTAGACCTGAGTGAAGTGTTTACCAAATACTGGCTAATCACAATAATAACTTCATAGCCTTTCACACAAATGGGAAAATTTGTAACTGGGTTTCTCAAAAGAAGAGTTACTCATAGTTCCTAAACATAACGGCCATCTGGAGCACACCTGCAGTGTGGACACTTGCCTTGCCCTTGGGTAGGCACAGCTAGCTAGAGAGGCCTGTCTCTCAAGTGCGGCATGTGGTGCTGGTGACTCTCAAAATCATCAAGTCAAATTAGCTGATCTGGTGGAGGTAAAATTAGGCCTGGATATTCTAAAACCCAGGGATAATTTTCTGTATTCGGAAATGAGGTGATCACTTATGTAAATTACTTGGGAAAAAACTCAACTTTTCTCTTTTATTCTGCAATCAAGAACATACTGTACAAATGCTTCTAAGGAAAAGAAAGAAAATTGCGTGCTGCTTTCAATTTTAAATAAGCAAAATAGGAAATGTATAAAATAGAGTATCACTGAATGATCATTCTATTTTTTTTTTTCAATAGTTTCTAAAGGATGGTGGCAGTGTTAACTGTGTGGATTCCCCACATCTACCAGCCTACGTATAATTCATGCATGTCCAGATATTTCTTTTTAGAGGACTCAAAGTTGCTTTTCTTCCATACTGGAATTGCACAATTTCTCCGTTCCCTCCGGTGCCTGGACTGCTTCTCCCCAGCCTCCCTCCTGCCTCCTGTTGACCTCCCTGAGGCTGTTTGGCATATCCCACCAGCTCCGGGCTGTGTTGCTCTTCAGTGCTTGCATCTGCCTTATTGTATTAAAATTATATGCATATATCTGCCACCCTCCCAAAACTGTTGAGTTCTTTCACGAACAGACATTTTCTTCATTTTTGCTCATTCAGTGTTTAAAGAGGGGCTGACTTATACAAGATGCTTGGTAAAGTTTTGCTGAACAAATGAATGCTATTCACTAAACATTTCTTGTATGCATTTTCTCTAAGTAAGCATAACTCTGAGTAGGAAGCCATATTATTCTTTTTGATACCTCATATCTCTAGCGCATTGACAAACAATATTTATTGGATTGGTCTATAGCCTTGATGTTAATATCCAGTATTCTGGAAACATTTTATAGGGTCTATTCAGCAGGTATTAAATCTTTCTTACTATTTTATGCACCATACATATTGTTGAAACATTTATGAAAATGATCACCAACGTTTTTACTACTGAATTTAAATATTGTTGTGGGAAAAATTAATACAAATACTCTTATCAGGTACAGTTCTTACATGAATGATTACTGTTAATTGATTGATTCTGTAGGCAGTAACAAAACCTAAAATGTATGTGCTGTTGAGTAAATGACTTGAATAGTTCAGTTGAATATATCTATAATATACTCAACTTTTTGTTCGTTTGCCCTTTGACTGGTATTTACTGTGAGTCCTTCAAGTTAATTTCAGAGGTTTTTCCAGGATAGGGAGTTGGAATTATACAGGAATTCACAAACCTTATTAGCTCCTTGCTTAAACTAATTAAAAAAGAACTAGTTCTGGGATTAGTGCTCCCTTAATGAAATTGGTGAAATGTGAGATTTGAATTTAAGACTTTCTTGAAGACTTGAATGTATTTTGTCTACTGGTATTTAATTTTTTTTTTTTTTTCAGCTTTAATTTTGATTGCTGTTACTACTGATATCTGAGCCAAAGTGATGATGCTACCTGAGGGAAATTTCTGCAACCCATAAGTCAATGATTATACGGTAAGCATGTGTGCCTTTTACCCTTAAAGCCATTTAATTTCTATAACATTATAGTTTAAAATTATAATTGGAAATAGGCTAGCATAAAATATTTTAATATTTTGAATATTAAACATTTAATGTTAATGCATTGTTTTTTTTTTTAAAGATGACTGGTAAGGGGATCTTAACCCTTGACTTGGTGTTGTCAGCACCGTGCTCCCAAGTGAGCTAACTGGCCATCCTTATATAGAGGGATCTGAACCCATGGCCTTGGTGTTATCAGCACCACACTCTCTCAAGTGAGCCACGGGTCGGCCCTAATGTTAATACATTTTAATATAGACATATTAATAGCAGATAATATTTTAGCACTTTAGATGCTAATCAACAGTTTAGGACTTTGGAAGAGAAAAAATATAACTTGATATATTCCTTTTATATTAATTTTTTTGTGTGAAAAACAAATGTGGCTATCTAGTATATGACTTTATTAAATTAAGATCTCATTTTCCTGTCTATATTTTTAGCTCATTTTCTTTTTCTTGCCTGGGGTTTAACCAAGTTCTTTACTTTGTGAATCTTGCTAATAATGAATGGATATGAGAAAGTTGAAATTTAAAAACTTACACCTAGTTGATTTTACTGTAATTTTACACTGAATTGATGCAGTGTTGACTCCAGCAATGGCTAAAATGAGGTTTTTGAGTTGTTTATGGATTTCAGTGATCTATTTTGCTCTATCTTTAAAGGGTACTTTAGGAATAACGGGACATAGCAGACTGGTAGGGCAAGTGATTTCTTTGAGCTTCATTTTCCTTATGTGCTAAATACTGTCCTCTGTCTTGCCTGTTCTATAGAATTGTAAAAATAAGATGAGATGATGTATGTGGGGTTTTCCTTCTCGCTTGCTTGCTTGCTTT
The DNA here is from genome assembly GCF_027409185.1 of Cynocephalus volans. Lineage (NCBI taxonomy): Eukaryota > Metazoa > Chordata > Mammalia > Dermoptera > Cynocephalidae > Cynocephalus > Cynocephalus volans. The sequence continues at coordinate 83,104,246 of NC_084466.1, read as the reverse complement.
TTTTTGGAGGGGTAAGGGGAACATAACCAAAGTCTTTTGGTTTTTTGAGTTGATATAGAGAGAAGCCATAAAAAGTAGATGAAAGGATGCTGTACCAGAAGCTAGAAGACTTGATCTTTAATCCTTGACCTTGGCATATCATTACATTAATTTACCATAGGAAAGTTGAATTTGATTTTCACACTTTCACTTTACGGGTAATTTTTCAGGAATATATCTGTGTTATCTCATCACAGTGGGTTAAGCTAGAAATCAGTATCAGACATCTGGAAAATTCTCAAATATTGTAAAATTAACTATTACATTCTGAAAACTCACGGGTCAAAGAGGAAGTCATAAGAGAAATCAGAAAATATTTTGAATTGAATGAAAGTGAAAACAGCGTATCAAAATGTATGTGATGTGCCTTAAGCACTGCTTTTAAGGGTAAATTTATAATGTTAAATGCTTATATTCAAAAACAAAAGTTTGAAATAGTAGTCTAAACCTAAGAAATCAGAAACTCAAGAGCAAATTAAACTCAACAAGAGGAAGGACATGACAAAGGTAACAGAAATCAATGAAATGGAAAACAAAAGAAAAAATATTAGTGAAACAAAGAGCTGGTTCTTTGATGAGATAAAATTGATAAACCTGTAGCCAGACTAATCAGGAACAAAAACAAAGAGAGAAAACAAATTTCTATTATCAGAAAAGAAAGTGGGACCATCAGTATAGATCCTACAGACATGAAAAGGATAAGGTAATGTTGTGAACCACTTAATGTTAATACATTTGATAACTTGGATAAATAGACAAATTTCATCAAAGACACAAACTGCCAAACCATACTCAAGAAGAAATGGATAGCAGTTATAACTCTTTATCGAATAAATTGAATTTGTAGTTAAAAACCTCCTACAAAGAAAGCTCTAAGCCCAGATGGCATTTACTGGTGAATTCTACCAACCTTTAATACCATTTGTATACAAACTATAGAAAATAGGGGCTGACTGATTAGTTCAGTTGGTTAGAGGGCAGTGTTGATAACACCAAGGTTGAGGGTTCAGATCCCCTTACTGGCCAGCTGCAAAAAAAACAAAACAAACAAAAACTCTAGAAAAGAGGAACACAGGCTTATTTTATGAGGCTAGTATTACCCTGATACAAAACCCAAAGATATTATTTAATAAAATATTAGCAAATTGAATACAATATATAAAAAAAGCATAATACATCATTCCCAAGTGCCATTTATTCCAGGAGTACAAGGTTGCTTCAATATTTGAAAATCAATGTAATTCCTAATATTAACAGAATAAGGAAGAGAATTAAAAAAACTCTTGTGATCATCTCAATAGATGAAGAAAAAGCATTTAACAATATTCATCATCCATTCATGATAAAAACTCAGAAAAATAGGAATAGAAGGAAAACTCTCAGAAAAGTAGATATAGAAGGGAGCTTCCTGAACTTGTTAAAGTTATCTATGGAAAACCTACAGCTAATATAATTATTGATGAAAGACTAAATGCTTTCACTTAACACTTTGGAAAAAGGCAAAGATGGTCTCTTTATCATTTCTATTCGACATTGTACTGGAGATCCTAGCCAGTGCTCTAAAGCAAGAAAAAGAAAAGGCATACAGCTGGGGAAAGAAGAAATAAATACAATTCAGAATTCCTCCAGCGAGGGAGCCTGAGAAATGTAGATTTCACTATCCAGCCTCTGAGGCAGGAGAGAGGACAGAAGGAAGTGGGGCTGGATGCCAAATGCCAGTAGACACTATTTTACTGCATTTTGGTTTTTTGTGCTTATGAAATGAATTGGAAAGTCCTGAAAGCAAGGCAACATTTATCACTTGTGGTTTTAAGTTACTGTTTTCCTTAAAGTTAAAAGTGAGCATCCTCTGCTGGGAGAGTCTTATGTCAGCATTTTCTTCTTTCTGCTAATATGAGTGTAATCAGGAAAACTGTGTGTGGTACTTAAAAGATATGTATTGGTTTAAACTCCATTAAGTAGCTCTTGTTTTTTTAACTTAAGAAAAGGGCTATCTGAAACGATGTTAAGATGTCCTCTTAGATTCTAAGAGGGCAAACAAAATTATTTTTTGAATGTATTATAACTATCATTTAGCTTTGGGTAAGTTAAAATTGTTTTGTATGCGTGCTGTCCATGCCGTAGAATAAATGGGCATGTTTTGTATAACGTATAAGCTGTGTATTATGCCTAATGATTTCAGCTCAGTAATGTCTAAATACATGCTTGTTTTCATGATGGGTGGTAGTGTAGAGCTGGAGCCTGAGTTCCAGTCCCACCTGCCTGGGATAGTTATGCAACAATACATCCAGTGTTTCTGGATGTTTTTAGTGGATTTATTTCTAAGTCCCTTGCTAATGAAACAGTTTTATAGCCTGAGTAGAATGCTTAGAAATTTAAATGAATATATGGTTTAATAATTGTGTGTCTTTCTATTTTAATGATAGAAACACAAGGTTATGTATTAACTCCTGAGTACTTACTTGGTAAGGCAGAACGGTATAGTATAGAGTGATATAGCGAGTGTAATAAGCTCAGGAGTTAATACATAATCTTGTGTTTGCATGCTAAAAAGTACAGTCTCTAGTTTTTGTGAAAAATCCACTTAAATCCTTGAACCTTAGTTCCTTCATCTGTTGGAAGCATCGGAAATAATACTCAAAGCATCTAGAAGACATTGGGCACCCAAATAGTGACTCTAATACAAAGGGGCTTTGTGGCTGAAACATTCTAAGACTTTGTCATCTGATATAACTGGTTTTGTTTGTTTTTTGTTTTTCTTGATTTTTAAATTATTTCTCTTTCTTTCTTTTTCTTTCTTTCTTTTTTTTTTTGATAGAACTGTATTTATTAGTTATGTCACTTTGGGTAAGTTACTTAACCTTTTTGAGCCACGATGTGTGGTCAGGTGTTCCCAAATTTCATCATTAAACTGGTTTACTACCATTATGATCTTGATTGTTTGATTGATTTTCTGAAAAGTTACCCAGAAACCCTGACTGATCCTTTTTGATGGTAATCACTGTTTATTTGTTGGGATATGTTCAGAAGAATGGAACTGATAGGATGTCAGAGGTGGATGTTTTGAGACCAAGTAGTAGGTTGTAAATTTGAGATATTTTACTATCTAGTGTTTCTCTAACTGCCTTTTCATGGTTCAGAGAAATGGGAATTGTTAGCTAAAATAACAGCATTTAATTTATATTAACTTTCTTTCATGAGCACAGTTTGTAGTTGCCAAAAATAATGCCATCAAGATGTTTCTTGTCTAAAAACACAGAAATCCAGGTTTGGTAGCATGTGTCCTGGGGAGCTGTTGGTGGATTACACGGCTTTACTGCTGTTTTGACAATATCCTGGTTTATGATTGTTCATATGAGATTGCCAATATTTGACCATTTTTAGCCAACAAAAATGGTGATTTCCTGTGGTTCAGCTTGACATTTCAGGGCACGGAAACTGTTTTCTTTACATACTAGGCAAATTGTCCCAGTTTGTATTTTATAATTTGTTGTTTCCTCTTGGAATTTAAATTTCTTTTTAATGCATTTGGGATTTTCTTTCATAATTTGTGTGGTGAATGTCATTCGCAAATAATTGATAGACAAGAGTAAAGTAGCAAAAATAATATATTTTTCTAACAAATATATATAACAAATAAATAATATATTTTTCTAACAAAAAGAGGAGATGCTAATTTTTTGTAAGACTTGTAATTTGTTGTTATCTAGATGGTTAGGAACAAAAACTAGAGCTCTTCGAGAATTGAACTTTGAACATAGGCCATAACAGATAGATTCTGAGAACTTAAAAATTCTTTGTGAATTTTTTGAATTCTTCGAGATCAGTATTTTTCAGAAAGTCATATCTCTCTAGCAAGTGTTAAAATACTCTTGATTTAGCTTTTGAGTGTTTTTATTGATGTATTATAAAAATAATGCAGCTTTAGCTAAATTTAAAGTCGTGTTTGTAAAATATTTGTAGGTCATGTTTTTATTGTACCTTGAATAAGTAGCTAACAATTTTAGGGTTTTTAAAAGAGCATTAACTAAACAAGTATTTAATGTGGATTATAAATAATAATAATAATGCAGTAAACAGCTTATGAGCTTTTCATATACATCACAATGTGATTACAGCCTGATCGTGGTGCTGATAAACAACTTCTTCCTCTTTCTATCCAATTAATGAGAAAAGGGAGGTAGTTAATTTTTTAATTTGTCAGGTAAGCATTTTTTTAAAAATATGAATACTACCTAGTATGTATTTGTGTTCCACTTTATAGTTTGTGGAGGCCTTTCAGGTATATCATCTCATCGCAGCCCTTTGAGATAACCAGGCAGATATTATTGCTTCTGTGTTTTAAGAAGGACTTGCAGCTTATCGAGGTCTTAAATAACCTAGCCCAGGTCTCAGCTCTTGAAGAACTTGGGTGTCTGCCTGTTGTGCCATCTGCTCCTTTGGCTGCTGTGCTGGATTTCCAGGCCTCTGGAAGAAGAGCTGTCTGTTCAGACTAAATGGAGTGGTATACTTTCTGACTAGGATGGAGGAACAAATTCTTCTCAAATGAGGGTAGTGTCCAGGGGAAAACCTTTCTTAGTTAAGAATTCATTTACCATTTCTGTTTGCTGTCCCTGTTATGCCCAATAATTGTGGCCTTTTGAAAGTACCCTTTAGGAGATGTGCCAGTTCAATTCCTAAATTTATCCTTCATCCCTTGTTTCTTCTATCATGATATTCAGTCCTGTGTCTGTGGCTAACAGCAGATTTATTTTTACTTGACTGTCATTGTAGAATGTAAATATTAAATATTCAGTCATTTTCCAATTTGTCTTACTCTTATCTACCTCTGTTGATCCATTTTTTAAACCACTTCATTGAGGCATAATTGATGTACAGTAAACTATGCTTATTTAAAACATACCATTTGATAAGTTTTGAAATGTGCATACACCCATAAAACCATCAACACAATGGAGACAGTGAACACGTGATTATGCACGAAAGTTTCCTCATGGCCCTGTGTCATCTCTTCCTCCCATCTCTCCACCCTCAGGTAGCCACTGATGTATCTGCTTTTTGTCACTGTGGATTAGTTTGCATTTCCTAGAACATATACAAGTGGAATCATACAGTATGTACTTTTTTTTAATTGACTTTTATTCAACATAGTTATTTAGAGACTCATCTCTGTTGTTGTATGTGTTAGTAGTTCATTCCATGCTATTGCTCAGTAGTATTCCATCGTATGGGTGGAATGCGGTTTGTTTATCCATTTACCTGCTGATGGCTGTTAGGATTTTTTCTAGTTTTGGGCTATGACAGATAAAGCTGCGTGAACATTTGTTTATGTACTAGTCTTTATGTGGGCATATGCTTTTGTTTATTTTATTTTATTTTTTGCAGCTGGCTTGTATGGGGATCCAAACCCTTGACCTTGGTGTTATAACACCACACTCTAACCAACTGAGCTAACAGGCCAGCCCTCTTTTATTTCTTTTGGGTATATACCTAGGAGTACAATGGCTGGATCACATGGTAAATGTATGTTTAGCTTTTTAAGAAACTGCCAAACTGTTTTCCAAAAATTAATTTACATTCTTTGAGCAGCATATGAGAGTTGCAGTTTCTCCATATCCTCACTGATACTTTGTATGGCCAGTCTTTTTTAAGTTTAACTATTCTGATAGGTGCACAGTCATATCTCACGGCAGTTATGATTTGCCTCTCCTTAATGACTAATGGTTTTGAGCATCTTTCACGTGCTTGTTTACCATCAGAGTATCTTCTTTAGTGAAGGGTCTGTTCAAATCTTTTGCCCGTTTAAAAAAAGTTGGATAGTTTGTTATGGAGTTTTGAGAGTTCTTTATGTAGTCTTTATAAGACCTTTATTATTTGCACTTTTATCCATTTTATTAGCATTTGTTCATTTTTACCTCAGAATGAAGTTTTGGGGAGTGGTATGGGACGATTTTCTTTTCATACTTTTGACACTGTTTCCAGCCCCCATAAAAGTAGCTACTCCTTGCCATTCTCTTCTTTTTCTTCTGTTCTTTTCTTCTACTTCCTGTCAGGGCATTTACTTTGTATTCTCTTCTTGGGGCCAGCTTCTCAGCTAGCTGTACAAGAGTTGATCTGCGAGGGGGTTTCTTCCCTCTTCAGGGCAGAAGTGACCCCTGAGTAGTGAATACGTTTGTTGGGCAAGGATGGCCAGCCCCTTCTTCTTTGAGTCTAGAGGTCCACCCCTTCCACTTGCTCAGCATTGCCTTGGCATTCCTGGGGCGCAGTCAGAGCAGTTTAGTCCTTTCCTGAAGAACTCTCAGGTCAGCCAGAACAGGGATTCAGACTCAACAATGAAAATGCCAGAAACAACTTACCATATCCCTTCATTTTTAAATGTTATTCATTTCTAAGTTAATTGCATTGTGTTTACTGTGTAATGTCAACTTTTTGCAATTTATTGACTTTTTTGTGTGACCTAATTCCTGGTCATTTTTTGCAGCTTTTCTGTGTATTTCTTTTAAAAAGAATGTAAAGTCTTGATTTTTTTGAAAAGAATGCACAGATTCACATTTACATACAGCATTTAAACTATCAATTGAAACTTGTTAATTGTATTATTCAAATCTTGTTTTTTGTTTGGGTTCTGAAAAATGTGTCTTGGGTCTTCTACAAAAAGAATAATAAATGTTCATGCTTGTCATTTTTTAATGAGGTTTTACCCCTTAAAAATGAACTGTGTCTTTGCCTCCATCTGTTTTATTGCTTTTTAACCTCAAGTTTCTATTGTGCCTATGTTAGTAGTGCTGAACCTGTCCTGTTTTTGTTAGCATTTGCCTGGTGTATCTTTTTGTTTTTTATTCCCTCCATTTCCAGCCTTCTTGGTTATTTTGTTTTAGACGTGCTCTTGAATATTTAGTTTTTTTTTTTAAAAAACTCCGTTTGTATGTTGCTTTCTTTTAGTGGAGACTGTGTTTGGTGTAGTGGTTGAGAACGTGGACTCTGAGTCTTGTTTGCCTCCGCTTGAATGCTGGCTTTGCCATAAACTGGCTATGTGGTGTTGGTCAGTTTACTTAATTATTGGTTCCTCAGTTTCTTTGTTGTAAAATGGAAATACTAATGGCTTCTATTGCATTTGGTAGGAATTAAATGAATTAATATATGTAAAACTTTTAATAGTGCTTGGTGCAATATGTGAGTCTTAGCTACTAATAAGTAAATTCGTCCATTAACATTTATTGTAATTATTTGGAAGGCCATTATTATTGCCTTCTTTTTATTTTTTAAAAAAATTCTTCCTATCCATTCTTGATTTTATTACAGTTTTTTTCCCTGTAATGGTTTGTTATTGAAACATCTAATATCTTCTAGTTGTTTGTACTAAATAAAAACATTAATTATACAAATAATACCTGAATATATATTTTTTCAAAAAACTTGAAACACATTTGCGATTAAAGTGTCCTTTGAGTCTCACCTCTGCTCATTCCCCTGTAGAGGTAACCCATTTGGGATATTTCCTTCCAGACCTTTGATGTGCTTGTACACATATATACATATACATATGGTACTTTCGTGTGTGTGTGTGGGGGGGTAATTTTTATTTTACTTTATCAAAATACAATGTAGTTGATTTTCATGTGCCTTTACCAATTCCTCCTTTTCCTTTCTCCCTCTTCCCCCTACCCCCCATCGAATTCATATCTGTTCACTTGTCTTAACAAGTTCAAGGAATTGTTGTGATTGTTGTGACTTCTCCCCCCCCACCGCCTGTTTGTTTGTATATTTATTTATTTATTTATTTTCATTAGCTCCCACAAATAAGTGAGAACATGTGGTATTTCTCTTTCTGTACCCGGCTTATTTCACTTACTATAATTTTCTCTAAGTCCATCCATGTTGCTACAAAGGGTAGTATTTCATTTTTTTTTTTTTTTAACAGCAGAGTAGTGTTCCACTGTGTAGATACATAACATTTTCCTTATCCATTCATCTGATGCTCAGCATTTAGGATGGTTCCAACACCTGGCTATTGTAAATAGTGCTGCAGTAAACATGGGAGTACAAGTATCCATTCAGCATGATGATTTCCATTCCTCTGGGTATATTCCCAGCAGTGGAATAGCTGGGTCATGAGGTAGATCTATCTGTAATTGTTCGAGGAACCTCCATACTATTTTCTATAAAGCCTGCACCATTTTTCAGTCCCACCAACAGTGTGTGAGAGTTCCTTTTGCCCTGCATCCTCACCAGCATTTATCATTCTCAGTCTTTTGGATATTAGCCATCCTAACAGGAGTGAGATGGTATCTCAAAGTGGTTTTGATTTGCATTTTCTGAATGCTGAGTGATGTTGAGCATTTTTTCATGTGTCTGTTTGCCATTTATATATCTTCCTTTGAGAAATGCCTGTTTAGCTCCTTTGCTCATTTTTAAATTGGGTTACTTGTTTTTTTGCTGTTAAGTTGTTTGAGTTCCTTGTATACTCTGGATATTAATCCTTTGTCAGATGTATATTTTGCAAATATTTTCTCCCACTCTGTTGGTTGTCTTTTAACTCTGTTAATTGTTTCTTTTGCTTTGTAGAAGCTTTTTAGTTTGATAATTTATTTTTCCTTTGGTCGCCCATGCTTTTGGGGTCATAGTCATAAAGTCCATACATGCTCCTACTTGCTGAAGTATTTCCTGTATGTTTTCTTTAAGGAGTTTTATTGTTTCAGGACATATATTTAATTCTTTAATCCATTTTGAATTGATTTTGGTATATGGTGAGAGATATAGGTCTAGTTTCATTCTCCTACATATAAATGTCCAATTTTCCCAGCACCATTTACTGCAGAGGCAGTCTTTTCCCCAGGGTGTAGTCTTGGTGCCTTTGTTGAAGATCAGATGGCTGTAGGTGCATGGGTTGATTTCTGGATTCTTTATTCTGTTCCATTGGTCTGTGTGTCTGTTTTTATGCCAGTACCATGCTGTTTTGGTTACTATAGCTTTGTGGTATAAAGCCAGGTAGTGTTATGCCTCCAGTTTTATTTTTTTTGCTCAGGATTCCTTTGGCTATTTGTGGTCTTTTGTTATTACATATGAAAGTTAGAATTGTTCTTTCCATGTCTGAGAAGAATGTCATTGGAATTTTGATAGGGATAGCATTGAATCTGTAGATACTTTGGGTAGTATGGACAATTTCAAAGTGTTCATTCTTCCAGTCCAAGAGTGTGCGATATCTTTACATCTTCTTGTGTTCTCTTTCATTTCTCTCAATGGTGGTTTGTAGTTTGAGTCAGAGAGATTTTTCAAATCCTTGGTTAACTTTATTCCTAGGTATTTTATTTTTTTGGTGACTATTGTAATTGGGCTAGCTTTTTCAGCTAGTTCATTGTTGGAGTGTAGAAATGCTACTGATTTTTGCATGTTGATTTTGTGTCCTGCAACTTTGCTGAAATCATTTATCAACTCTAAGAGTTTTTTTGTAGTCTGTAGGCTGTTCTGTATGTAGGATTGTGTGGTACACAAACAGGGACAGTTTGATTTTATCTTTTCCAATCTGGATGCCCTTTATTTCCTTTTCTTCCCTGATTGCTCTGGCTAGTACTCGAAACTCTATGTTGAATAGGAGTGGTGAGAGTGGGCAGGCATCCCTGTGTTGTTCCTGTTCTTAAGGGAAAAGCTTTCACCTTTTTCCCATTCAGGATGATATTGGCAGTGCGTTTATCATATATGGCTTTAATTGTGTTGAGATACTTCCCTTCTATACCCAATTTATAGAGTCTTTATCATGAATGAATGTTGAATTTTATCAAATGCTTTTTCAGCATCTGTAGAGATGATCGTATGGTTTTTGTCTTTGATTTTATTGATGTGGTGTATCACATTTATTGATTTGTGTATGTTGAACCAACCTTGTATCCCTGGGAGGAATCCCACTCAATCATGGTATATAAATTTATGTATGTGTTGCTGTATTCTATTAGCTAGTATTTTATCAAGAATTTTTGCATCAGTATTCATCAAAGATATTGGCCTGTAATTTTCTTTTTTTGTTGTATCTTTGTCTGGTTTTTGGTATCAGAGTGATGTTTGCCTCATAGAATAAGTTTGAGAGAATGGCCTCGGTTTCAATTTTTTGGAATAGTTTGTAGAGAATTGGTATTAATTCTTCTTTAAATGTTTGTTGGAATTCTGCAGTGAAGCCATCTGGTCCTGGGCTTTTCTTTGTTGGGAGACTGCTGATTACAGCTTCAATCTCTTTGATTGTTACTGGTCTGTTCATATTTTCTATATCTTCTTGGCTCAGTCTTGGTAGTTTGTGTGTCCAGGATTTTATCCATTTCCTCCAAATTTTCAAATTTGTTGGTGTATAGTGGTTTATAGTAGTCTCTACTGATTCCTTGTACTTCTTAGGTATTGATTGTAATATCACCTTTTTCATTTCTAATTTTTGTTATTTGGGTCTTCTCTCTTCCTTTTTTAGTTAGCCTTGCTAATGGCTTGTCAATTTTATTTATCTTCTGAAAAAAACCAACTTTTTGTTTCATTGATCTTTTGTATTGTTTTTTGGGTTTCTATTTCATTTAGTTCTGTTCTAATCTTAATTATTTTTTTCCATCTCTAACTTTGGGTTTGGATTGTTCTTGTTTTTCTAGTTCTTTAAGGTGAAGTGTTAGGTTGTTTATTTGCCATCTTTCCATTCTTCTGAAGTAAGCATTTAATGTGATAAATTTCTGCCTTAGTACTGCTTTTGCAGTATTCCACAGGTTTTCGTATGATGTGTCATTATTTTCATTAGTTTCAATAAATTTTTTTATTTCCTGTTTAATTTCTTCTTGGACCCATATGTCATTAAGTAGAATGTTGTTTAATTTCCATTTATTTGTATAGTTTCCAGAGTTTTCTTTGTTATTGGTTTCTTGTTTTAATTCATTGTGGTCTGAAAAATTACATAGAATAATTCAATTTTTTTGAATTTGTTGAGAATTGATTTATGACCTAACATGTGGTCTGTCCTGGAGAATGTTCCATATGCTGATGAGAAGACTGAATATTCTGAGGTTGTTGGATTAAATGTTCTTTGGATGTCTGCCAAGTCCAGTCGGTCTAAAGTGTTGTTTAGATCTTGTGTTTCTCTGTTGTTTTTTTTGCCTAGAAGAACTGCTAGTGTTGAGAGTGGGGTATTCGAGTCCCCTACTATTATGGTATTAGTGTCTATCTCCTTTCTCTCTCTTTAGGTCTAATAGTGTTTGCTTTATAAAGCTGGCTGCTCTGATATTGGGGGCATATATATTTATGATATGTCTTCTTGTTGGATAGATCCTTTTGTCATTATATAGTGGCCTTCCTTATCTTTTTTTTTTATTTTTTTTATTTTTGGTTTAAAGTCTATTTTTTTCTGATATAAAAATAGCTACTCCAGCTCGTTTTTTGTTTCTATTTGCATGGTATATCTTTTTCCATCCTTTCACTCTTATTCTATGTGTGTCTTTACAGGTGAAGTGAGTCTCTTGAAGGCAGCATATTGTTGGGTCTATCTTTTTAATTCAATCAGTCAGTCTGTGTCTTTTGAGTGTGGAATTCAATCCTTTGAAATTAAGAGTTATTATGGAAAGGTGTTGATTTACTCCTGGCATTTTATTGATTTTTGTTTGGATGTTTTAAATATCTTTTGTTCCCTTTGTTCTGATTTATTGTTGGTCTTCTGAGTTTGTTGGTTTCTTAGGATGGTAGATAAACTGTTTTTTTCTTTATCGTTATCATTTTTATTTTACTGGTGGGTTTTATTCTTTGTTGAGTATACATTGGTAGTGATGGTACCAGACCCAGTACTCTCTTGAGAGTTTCTTGTAAGGCTCGTCGTGTGGTAGTGAACTCCTACAGTTTTTGTTTGTCTGTGAAATATACTATTTGTCCTTCATTTTGGAAGGATATCCTTGCTGGGTAAATATTCTTGGCTGGTAATTTTTGTTTTTTAGTATTTTGAATATATCATCCCATTCTCTTCTGGATTTTTAGGGTTTCTGATGAAAAATCTGATGTTCTGATAGTGGCTCCCTTATGGGTGACTTGATGCTTCTCTCTTGCAGCTTTTAAGATTCTCTCTTTGTCTTTGAGTTTTGCCAATTTGACTATAGCATGTTTTAGAGAGGATGACCTTTTTCGGTTGAAAATGTTTGGGGATCTTTGAGCCTCCTGAATCTGAAGATATGTATCTTTCCCTATACCTAGGAATTTTTGTTCTATTATATCATTGAATATGTTTTCAATGCCATTTCCTTTTTCCTCCCCTTCTGGAATACCCATGATTCAGATATTTGAGTGCTTAAGGTTTCTGTTATCTCTCTTAGATTTTTTTCAATTTTTAAAATTCTTTTTTCCTTTTTTTTGTTCCACCTGTGTTATTTTGAACAGGTTGTCTTCAAGGTCAGAAATTCTCTTTTCTGCTTGTTCTAGCCTGCTGGTTAAGCTCTGTGTTGTGTTTTTTATTTCACTGAATGAATCCTTCAGCTCCACAAGTTCTGCTACATTCTTTTTCAGGGTGTTGATTTCTTTGTTCATTGTCTCTTTCAGGTCCTGTATACTTTTCCTCATTTTATTGTGTTGTCTGAGTCTTCTTTATCTCATTGAGTTTCCTTGAAATTGTTGCTCAAAATTCCTTGTCAGTCATTTCAAGGACTTCCTGTTGTATAGGATCTAATACTTTTGAGAGTTATTATATTCCTTTGGTGGTGTCGTGCTTTCTTGTTTTTTCATATTTCTAGTATCTCTCCATTGGTGTTTGGTCATTGTGGCTGAGGCTTTCATGGCCCACTTGTTCCATCCTGGTGTCTGCAGCAGTGGTAGAGAGTGTTGCTGATGCTCAGCTTGTCTGTTGCTGCATCGGGGCCTGAGGGTTGGTGGGGTGGGCCTCTCAGGAGCTGGGTCTTACCTGGCCTGGATCCTGTGGATGGTGCAGGGTCGTGGAGGGTGCAGGGGCCTGAGGGTCGTTGGGGATACATATAGTACTTTTTACACGAATGGTATACTGTTATTCTGAACCTTGATTTTTTTTTTCCATTCATCACTATGTATTGGAGATCATTTATATTTATCCTGTTGCTTTTAACAGCTACCTTTCTTCTGTTGGTAGTCACTTCCAGTTTTTCACTATGTCAAGCAGTGCTGCAGTGAACATTCTTGTACATTAACCCTTGTGCACAAGTGAGAGTGCTACTCTCAGAAAAAGAAGTAGAAATGTTAGGTCAAAAGTGTGCATCTTCTGGGGTTGGCTGTTTAGCTCACTTGGTTAAAGTGTGGTGCTGATAACACCAAGGTCAAGGTTTCAGATCCTCTTATCAGCCAGCCACCAAAAAAAAAAAAGAAAGTATGCATTTTTTGGTTTTATTAGATATAACTCTTTGGAAGGGCAATTTGACAATATTTACACGTCCATACACCAACAAGGTCTCCTGTTTCCCTGTAATCTTTGCAGGGCTTGACAAAGCTGCTACAGTCTGGATATGATTTGTCTCCACCAAAACTCCTATTGAAAATTTGATCCCCAATGTGGCAGTGTTGGGATGTGGTACCTAGTGGGAGGTGTTTGGGTCATGGGGACCGATCCCTCATGAATAGATTAATGCCCTCCCTGGGGCTGAGGGAACACTTGAGAATGGATTAGTTCCAGTCACAGCAAGTTGTTAAGACTCAGGCTTCTTCGGTTTTTCTCTCTTGCTTCCTCTCTTGCTATGTGATCTTTTTGCACACACAGTCTGCCCTTCTACTTTTTGCCTGAGTGAAAGTAGCCTGAGGCCCACATCAGATGCAATTGGCCAGTCATGGCCCACATCAGATGCAATTTCCAGGCTAGAGAACTGTGAGCCAAATAAGCCTGTTTTCTTTATAAGTCACCCCAGTTTGATGTATTTTCTTATAGCAACACAAAACAGAGTAAGATGAGCCAAACACAAATTTTTGCCAATTTGCTAAGGGAGAAGTAGCGTTTTATGATTGTTCTGCTCTCCTGATGGTGAGGTATGTAGGGCATTGCCCTTTGTCTTATTCATCTGCTATTTGTATTTGTTTGATGTGAACCACCTGGGTCTTCTCCTAATGGTTCTCCAGCCACACTTACTGATGGCCACAGCTCTTCCTGTCGTATTTTTCACTTGTGGTTTTTTTCCTTTAACCTGGTTATATTGCCTTTCAACTTTTGGAGGTTATCTATCATTTGTAGTCCAGTTGGTACAGATATTTTAAATGTAGGTCTTTTTTGTTATTTCTGTGGTTTTGAAACTGAAGGGGAAGCCTAAGCTTAGGTGCTCTGTTTATTCTCCTCACCTAGACTTGTTTATATTTCTTCAGTTCTTCACTTGGAATTACAAAAACTTTCAAAATGACTTTCTGTAAATGAGCTGTTATCATGTACACACACGTAGAACACACACAGCATACGCAGCCTAGTTATGTGTCTCTGATTTTAATTGAGGAATATGCTTAACATGTGCTAGGGTCTAAAAAGAATAGATTACATATGAGGGGTCTTCAAAAAGGTCATGGAAGGAATTGTTTTATCTTTAAACAGTATTTTTCAGTGAACTTTTAAAAGTATTCTCGTATAATCCCAAATCTAGGGAAAGGAGATTGTCCTCCTTCTTTGACCCAAACATCATGTTAACCTGCAGTTTCCTTAGGTTATCCACACCCAACAGTATTTCTCTAAGTTTCCTTACAGACTGGGTATATACTCTAGTCTTATGCACACAGCTTCCTGGAGATATCAAGTGGAATTTGATTAACCAGGTATCATACAGAATCATGGTCTGCAGAGATCTAGGCAGAATGCTTCCCTGGCCTGGAAAGTAGGATAGGATACAAATATCTAGGTCTACACAATTGCTAACCAAAGGCCAGTTATGTTATAAAAAGGCATGGGTATCAAAAGTACAAAACAACAAGATGATGGGGGTCTAAAGCTCATGCACAGAGTCAGCAACAGGGCAGTACACAGGAGATGAGGGACCAGACAGAACCATCTATTTAGTAAGTTAATAAAATATCTGATATAAGTGGGACCTTGGAAATGCAGACCAACTCCTTCCTTTTCCGTTAGAGTTGACTCTTCATGGCAAATGGTCAGGTTTTTTGAGAGTTAAAAATTGGGAGGGGCCTGCAGGGATAGAGGGAAGGAAAATCAATAGAGCATCGTGTTAGAAGTCAAGGATTACTTGGATACTGAAGCAGACATATTTCTCTACTTTGGCTGCCTCCGTATCATGGTAAGACACAAATGAAGTAGTCTTGGCTTGTATTTATGAATGGGGCTTGTAGGGAACATTTACAAATGGGGTGTGGTGGGCAGAGCACCAGTGGAAGGTGGAGACTGAGATTCTAGTACCTACTCCTTGGTCTTGTAGCTTTTAGGTCTCTTTGTCTTGATCTTTGACTATAAAATGAAGCAGTTGCTCTGGATCTCCAAGGTTCTATTAATCTTAAAAAATATATGAAAGATCTGGTTTTGTCTCCCTGGTCAAAACAGGGAAGGAAAATAGTTACTGGTAAAAGCATCTTTGAGGTTTCTGGGTTAGTAACATGCATCAGAATAAATTTTTATGCAAAACAAAAAATATAAAATAGATGTAGGCTCAAGTATAAAATATATTCTATAGTCCCAAATGTACTGAGTATCTGGTTATATGCACATCACGGCCATAAAGAGACTTAGAAATAAAATGTGAATGTATTTAAAAATACATGTAGTAGGAACTCAGTAATTTATTTAACTTTAAAAAGTCTAAATGGACACACACAGAGCATAGAAATCAATTTAAGTATAAATACATAGAGATAAATGGTGGCAAGTTCTAGAACAGAAGTTTTTCTCTGAGCTCCCTTTGCGCTTTCCCCTCATCCCCAGGAGAGAAGGGCAGGGGGGTGACTGAAGGCTTGTCCTTTACCAAGCTCCCCGCTTTGCTTCTCTGTATGCCCACTCACGATAGATTGTTTTTCTTCACTTTTTACTGGCTTTGAGGTTTCTACCTACAGCAGAGAAACTGCAGGACAGAAGTCAGTGGTGAAAACCTTGGTGGAGAGAGGTCTCAACCTCGACATCTAATCTCTGCTCTTTCAGTGAGAACCAGATATTAGCTTCCACTTCAAGTGTCTTCATTTGGCCCATGGAAGACAAACTAACTGTTCTTATCCCAGAATGTCCTCTAAAAATAGGTACTTGGCAAAGATTTTTTCGGATGTATTATTACGTTATTCCGTAGACATAAGTCTGCCCTTTTTTTTTTTTTCTGGGATACTTATTATTTAGTTGTTGAGGCAATAAAGCAAAGGCTGAGTGATTTTTAAAAAGTGGTGGGATCCTACTTGTAAGCCTTGAACTCCATTCTTCCATCCTCTAACTTTGGTCGAGTGGCCTCTGTGTGCCAGGCACAGTGCTGCAGGGTTGGTGATGCAGTGTTATCCACCCCTGTACCCCCCTACTCCCCACAGGGAGTGGAGTCTTTCTAGTTGTGTTTTTAGTATTCAGGTAATGAGAAATACCTTTAATACAGTGCTGTCACACTGTATTGTAAATTTGTTTGTATGTCTGTCTTAGTAAACCATGAATATTTTCTGTTTTAATATTTTTATCTGTTCTTTCTTTGTATTTCTGCCGGCTAAAGCATAATGAAACACAAAATATTTGGAGAGCGCACAAATGGTAGTTTCTGAAAGTCAGCTGAATATCTAACTGAAAAGAACAGAGGTATATTAGAGCTGGAGGGAGCCTGGGAGAGCGTATCTGTTTTTTAAGAGAGGAAACGGAGGCCCACCCTGATTAAGAAACTTGCCCAGGGTCATGCAGGTGTTAATGGCAGGACTGGGATTAGATCCCAGGCCCTCCAGTTCCTAATCCAGTGTTGCTTCTCTGTGCCTTCCTGTCTCTCATCCTGCAGAAACATACAGACCATGTTCCAAATAGCAAAATGGAAACATTTATGCCAATGAAATGCTCACATTGATT
This sequence comes from Cynocephalus volans, assembly GCF_027409185.1. Classification (NCBI taxonomy): domain Eukaryota; kingdom Metazoa; phylum Chordata; class Mammalia; order Dermoptera; family Cynocephalidae; genus Cynocephalus; species Cynocephalus volans. The sequence continues at coordinate 83,087,244 of NC_084466.1, read as the reverse complement.
AAATTTTATGTGGTCCTTCTCCACCACCCCCATCACAATTTTTATCTAAAGCTTAACTGAAGGAGAAGGTAAAGGCAGTGTAGCTCTAGAGTATAATTTAACAGGCTGGGAGTTTAGGGAGCCTAGGCCTTCCCTTTGGCTGTGGGAATGCAATGTTATTAGTGACTATCTTCTGGGAAATGTCAGTAGGCTCTTGACTCCAAGCAAGGTTACCGTAAAACTGAGGCAGGTGACATAGCCCTTGTCCTTCAAAATGAAAAGGGTGTATGTAGTGAGGTGAGAAGTCAGATGTAGAGCTTGGGCTAGCATCTACCCCGTATGGGCATTGGAACGGGCCCACTCTGCTTGAATCACATTTATTTTGAGGGCAAAGCTCATACATAGAAATAAACATGATTACAAAGCCAAACATCTGCAGTATGCACACATTTAGTTTTGTGTGTGTAATGTAGTCTGTACTGTGTGATTTAGCTCTGCCACGTGCTGCACTCTAATTGCCTGCCGTGCAGCAATCAGAGCAAAGGTTACTGGCACATCAGAATAGAAAAGACAGAATCATTAACACTGTCAGGTTCTGTAGGCTATGGATGCTCCCAAAACTTGCAGAATAGTCTTAATGCCTGCACGGTGGAGAAAAAAATCCATCACAAAATCTATTCAGTCAATTTCGTACACTCATCTAGCTCTAATTATTAGTAATACAGTTTAAAAATATGTAATAAGGACTTCATGTAGTTAATACTAGTCTAAATCCCCTCAACCTTTTCTGCAGTGGCTGTATATCCTGGGGAATGATCAGAATTGTGAGTTTCAATTTAATTTATATGGCTCATTGCAGTATATTCTATGTATGAAAGCTATTATCTATGCTAATATAGTAGTGGTATTCTTTTCTTTCCAAAATAGTTTGCTCACTTTGGGGTCTGCACACACAAATACTGAGAGTGGTCATGCATCAAGAATGTCAGTTTACTGTTTTTTCTCCTTTGTGAGTATAGTTACCAGTTTAAAGTCTTAAAAAAAAAAAAAAAGCTGATGTGCTAATTTTGTTCTTACCATGATGGTGGAGTTTCTTTTCCAGTTAAGATGTAAAAAGTTTCAAGGGAAATTTCTTCTATTAAACTGAAAATTCCGGATGATCTGCAAAGTAATAACTTAAATCCCAAAGAGTGGCAAGCCCTCCTGAGGAGACACAGGATGTGTGGGCTGTTTTACATTTAGCAGAGGACAAGAGGAACAGGTGACCATGATAGAAGTGAGTAGGAAGAAATCAGCTAAAATTTCAGCAAATTAATGAATTATTAAAGGTTGAATGTGGGCTAATGCATCAGTTGAGAATAACCAGGAACCCCAGATACAAGGGGAATTCATACTCACAACCTCTTTTCTGCAGGCCTCCCTTGGGTGCTCGTAGGAAAGATTAGGGGCAAACCTGGAGACTAGACAGATCCTCAGTGTAGCCCCGCAGGAGGTAATCAGCTGCCACTGGGGTACTGGCATGATGGAATGTTTGCTTCCTCCAGAGCCTTCTCTCCTGTGTCACAAAAGTTACTGGGTGGTCAAAAAACCCTCTAGCTTGTAGGACCCAGAAAAAAATATGTAGAGGATTAGGAAACCCTCTTTCCTGCTCCATGTAACCAGAAAGATCCTCTGCTTCTGGGGCAAAGGGCAGTAGCAAAAGCAGGACAACCTTTTAGGGCCCCGTTCTTTCACTGATGCAAAAGCAAAGGTCTGCTTCTGCTGCATAAGGGGCAGGAACTCTCTCATGCCCAGGACAGGGGCAAATATAAGACAGAGTTTGGTTGTTATGGAAGAGAGGCACAGATCCTGAGAAGGCCTCTCTCTGAGGTCCAATATACATATCCTTTCTAAGATTTAGGATGGACCAGTAGAACCATGGAGGCTAGCTCTTAGTAACAAAGCAATAGCAATCTTCTCTGGAGAGTGAGAATGTGGAGAGGGACCACCTTTGTGACATAATTGTGAAGGGACTGCAAGGTATACCAGGAACACTGAGAAAATTCTGGCCCACTAGGCATTGGATAACAGCCAGTTGCTAGGGGATTTTGATGCTGTGTTGTGTCAGTTAACAATAACAACACATCTCTCTCAAACACTAAGTTAACTCCATTCCTCTTAGTAACGGCCTGCCGGAAGGCCATGGAAACCCATTTCTAGACAGAAATACTGGTTATCTAGTCTCTGCTGTTTTACAGATGATGTCTAGCATTCATCAAAAAATTAAGACAGAAAAACAAAGAATGACCCATTGTAAATGAAGAGATAAAACCATCAATGAAACAGACTCAGAGATAACTTAGATTTGGGAACTATCAGACAGGGACTTTAAAATAACTATGATTAGCAGATTAAAGGATGTAGTGGGAAAGGTGGACAGCATGCATGGACTCATGGAGAATATCAACAGAGAGATGGAAACTTTTTTTTTTTTTGGCAGCTGTCTGGTGCAGGGATCTGAATCCTTGATCTTGGTGTTACAACACCACACTCTAACTGACTGAGCTCTCTGGCCAGACCTGAAACTTTTTTTTTTTTTTTAAGAGTTAAATGGAAACTACTGGAAACTACAATATAAGTCAGGTTTATCAGCAGACTGGATATAACTGAGGAAAGAATCAACTAACTGAAGCTAAATCAACAGAATATAAAAAGAAAATGAAACATATGAAGGAAAGAGAAAGAGAGGTAAAAAATAGAGGGTGGACAAAACAGAGCATCTAAGAGCTATGGAACAGCATCTGTAATCTAACATACATGTAGTTTAAAACCCAGAAGGAAAAGAGAGACAGAGTATTGTCCAGAAGAAATACTTGAAGGGAAAATTGCTGAGAATTATTGAAAATTAAAGACAGCAAACACCTAATGAAAGACAAACAGATTCAAGAATCTCAGAAAACCCCAAGCTGTATATAAAAAACGTGAACCTTCCCAAATTTTATAAACACCAGAATAAAGTTGCTGGAATACCCAAGATAAAGGGGAAAGTCTTGGAGGCATTCACAGTAAAAAGAAGTATTACAGAGGAACAAAGATAAGAATAATAGTAGATTTCTTGTCTGAGATTATGAAAGTCATAGGAACAGTGGAACAACATCTTTAAAGTACCACAAGGCAAAAAAAAAAACCTTAGCCCTGTCAATCTAAATTCTTTACCCAGCAATAATACCTTTGCAAAATAAAGGCAAAATAAAGAATTTTTCAGACAAACAAAAGCTGAGGGAATTTATTGCCAGAGATTTGCACTGTTAGAAATGTTAAAGGAAGTTCTTTAGGCAGAAGGGGTATCAAATGGCAGTTTAGATCTACACAAAGAAATGAAGAGACCCTGAAATGGCAAAAATGAGGGTAAATATGTTGTATTTTTCCTTATTTTTAATTACTTTAAATGATAATCATCCAAAGCAAAAACAATAACAGTGTATTATGGGGTTTATAACAAGTAAAATATGTGACAACATAAGACAAAGCATGGAGGGAGATGGAAATAAACTATTTTTATGAAGGTTCTCCAGAGAAACAGAACCAATAGGATAAATATACGAGGGTACTTCAAAAAGTTTATGGAAAGATTCATATTAGTTTTCAGTTCTATTGTTCCATGCACCTTTGAAATAACCTTTGTATATAGATATATGAGGAGGTTTGTTATGGGAAGTGGCTCATGTGATTATGGAGGCTGAAAGGTTCCACGGTCTGTCTCTGTAAGCTGGAAACCCAGGAAGTGGAGTGTAATTCAGTCTGAGTTTGAAGGCCTGAGAACTAGGGGAGTTGATGGTGTAACTCCCAGTTCAACATCAAAGGCCTGAGGGCATCTCTGGTATAAGCCTCAGAATCTGAAGACCTGAAGACTAGAAACTTTAATGTCTGAGAGGAAGAGAAGATGGATGTCACAGCTTGAGAAGAGAGATAAATTGTCTTTCTTCTACCTTTTTATTCTATTTGGGTTTGCAGTGAATTGGATGATGCTCGCCTACATTGGTGAGTGCAGATCTTCTTCACTCTGTCTGCTGATTCCAGTGCTGATCTCTTCCAGAAACACCTTCACAGACATATCCAGAAATGGTTTACCAGCCATCTGGGCATGTCGTAGCCCAGTCACGTTGACAGATAAAATTAGGCATCACACTCTTCTGAAGTTACTATGCGTGAAGTATTTTAATAATATTTGAAGGTAGATGTGATAAGTTAAAAATATACTTTATATGTTTCAGGGCAACCACCAAAAAAAAAAAAAAGGTAAAAGCAAAAAGTGAATAAAAGCCATTTATGGAGGTAAAGTGACATCATAAAAAATAACTAAAAGAAGGCAAACAAAGAACTTTTGGAACAAAGAACACATGGGACTAATAGAAAACCACTAGCAATATGAAAGGTTTATTCATCCATATCAACAATCACATGGAATATAGATGATCTAAATACCCCAGTTCCAAGTCAGAAATTGTAAGATTGGATAAAAAAGCAGGACCCAACCATATGCTGTCTAGAATAAACTCACTTTAAATATAAAGACACAGAAAGGTTAAAATTTAAAGGATGTAAACACAAAAGAAGAAAGAATGAGTGTTCTAATATCAAAGTTCAGAAAAGGGATTATTAAGTTGAACATCACATGATGATAATGGGGTCATGTCACCAAGAAGATATAATCTTAAATGTGTGGATACATTCAACAACATACCTTCAAAATAAACAAACAAAACCTGAGAGAACTCAGTGGAGAAGTTGACAAGTATGCAATTATCACTGACATTTTCAGCAACTCCTCTCAGTAATTTGTAGTACAAGCATATTGGAAATTAGATAAGGATATACAACATCTCCCAATACCATCAGTGAATGCAGCCAAATACATATGCTTTGAAGTGCACATGGAACACTCCCCAAGGCAAACCATTTTTGGGCCAAAAAGCAAATCTCAACAAATTTTGAAGAATTAATATGAGGGGGTCTTCATAAAGTTCATGGAAAATGCATGTTATGAAAAACTTTGCATAGATTTCAAATTCTTTTTCACCAAAATAAACTCATAGTAGCTTGTTGTAACATGTCTGAATAGGATCTAGTCTGGTGCACTAAGAAGGATAAGACATCGGTTTGAAAAGATCCCCTACAGAGCAATGTGAATTCTGCTAAAATTGAAGCAAGAACAAACATCAAATTTATGATGAAGCTTAGGTGGAAAAATGATGAAATCATTGATGCTGTACAGGAAGTTTATGGGGACAATGCCTTAAAGACATCATCAGTTTACAAATAGATAACTCATTTTAAGTAGTGAAGGGATGGTGTTGAAGATGAAGCCTGCAGAGGCTCCCAAAACATCTCTTCTATGAAGTGGCTCGGACGGGATGATGTATAGGACTCCATTGGGCCAATTTGGGGGGAACTGATGACTCAGGCTGGCAAATATTGTCTACTTTGTGTTCAGTGTGTCTTCCGTGGTTGGGAATTTCCCACTGGGGGTTATTTGTGATGCAGAAAGCTTTACGCTATTCCCACGCCCTGGTTTCCACCCCTCTGGCTTTATCCACATCTCCTTATCTCTCATCTTGTAGTTCTATGACCACTGCCCAAGGATCCACATGTATTCTCAGCTCAGGCTACTTTTCCGTCTGCACAAAGTGGATGAACTAATGTGCTTCTTGCAGCTCCACCTGTTGGGAAGATTTTCCTCACTGCCGTCTGGGGCCATCCCCAAATGCTGCTGTAGTGCAGCCACAGTCCATTGATTGGCACACACATGCCAAGCTGACCCTTCTGAAAACCAATCTTGGGCTTTCTCTTGTCCCTCAGCTGGATGGAATGGTTCTCCCTGTAACACCCAGCTACGAGGCAGTGGTGGAGCACTGCAGCTCTGGTGAGTGACTTGGATGTCTGGGTCCCCTGTGCATGCAACTCACTTGTGCCTACTGGTTCTGCTCTGGCTCTGTTTTGCTAGTTTGAATTAATAACTTGGCTGGCAGCTCATTCTGGGGAGACTTGGATGCTTGGACCCATAGTGTTCCATGGTCTTTACCAGGGCCTGGTAATACACCATGAGGTTTTTTCAAAGAGTGTGTAATTCTCTGATGTGAAAGCAGAGTCCCAGAGGCATGCATTTGATTCTCCCTCTGGCCCTCACTGTAAGGTCCAATCTGTGTCTTCTCCCACCATTGACACCTCTGTACCATCATGGGTCTGCTGAGTCGTGCAGCCTGAGCAGCCAGGCTGCTTATACCACAGCCTAAACTGCAGGGTCCTTTCTTGCTCCAGACCCCATTCAAGGATGGCAGCTGCATGTCACCCAGTCTGGGGGCCAGAGCAATAGTCCCAGGTGTGTTGCCTCCAGAACCCAACTTGATGGGCATTGGGCTTCCTTCTGAGCATTGGGGGATGCAAGATGTGGCAGTTTGTCCTTTACTTAGGAGGGGATATTTCAGCATGCCCCTGACTATCAGGTCCCTCTAGACTCTGAATCTTCATAGGGTTTATCTGCCACTCTCTGGAGCACATGTGTCTTACCAAGGCCTCCAGTGTACTAGCCACTGCATTTCTGTTCTATTGAACATGGTGTGTAGATCTCTTTCCTCTCATCAGGCCCGCACTTCCATAGATGGGTTATGCTGGGATTTGTCCCTAGTTACCAACTTGGCATCCAGGAAGAAGACATGCATGCAGTGTTGGGGGGGGATGGGGACCTGTCACCTTGTGGGGAGAGCCTCTGGAGCATCTTCCAGCTCAACCAAGTGCAAGCCCAGAAGGTTCTGGTGGGAGACAGTGGGAAGATGTTTGGACTCAGCAGCATCATGGGCATCCATCTAGAAGTCTCATCCCAATTTGGAGGATGCTGGGTTTTCTCCACATGGGTCTGTACCTGCATCCTATACCTGCCCCGGCCAAGCATTCAGACATTTCCAGCTCTGTAAGTTTCCCTGTTGGGTCTGCAGCCCACAGTTCTCCATTATGTCTGCCTTTCCAGTATATGTCTCCTTGAGGACCACTTTGTACCCACCAGGAATGCCCTATCGTTCTCACACTTAGCTGTTAACTTGTTACAGCTTTCAGTCTCGTCCTTATGCAGGGCATCAGTACAACTTAGCAGTAACTGGCCAACTCTGCTGTTTTTGTAGGTGTTTTTCACTCTGAGTCTTCCAAGTGTCTGCCTCATTGCACCGGCTTGGCATTTCCCTCTGCCAGGACATTTTTCAGGTCACCACCAGTAAAATCTTTAGCAGTTGGACCATGACCTGCACCAGGGACTGTCCGTACCCCATCTATCAGTTAGGACAGCATTTTCCTCACCTGCAGAGTGGATTGTGAGCAAGTCCTAAATCCCCATCTCACCACCTGCCTCCTAGACCATTCTCAGGCCATTTGGATTAGTCTGAGTCTGAGAAGCAGACCCCAAGATGGGATCAGAGGTGCAGGGATTCGACTAAGGAAATGGCCTTTGTGACAGGAAATCAAGTGGGAGCTGGGGAGGCTGGAAGAGCCATCAGACCACACAGCCAGCCTGACCCCTGCAGAGAGGAGAAGGTTTGGTGGGAGCGTTCTCTCCTCATCTGCCACGGTGGCTAGGAGAGATCTGGCAGAGCTGTTGGGCAGTCCTTGTCTTGGGCTTGTCTTTGTGAGCTGCTCTCAGGTACTTGGTTGTGCTTTCTTGCTGTGGACTAACTTTGTCAGTCTCTATTTCACGTGGTGGGAGAGGTATCCATTTTCACTGTTGAAGGGAGCAGCCACATCCGACTTCCTGGGAAGGACCCTGGCCTGGTTTCAGCTGGGTCTGGAATCTAGTTCACGGTTATGTGAACCAGGTTGTCTCTCACTAAATTGAGACATTTCCCAGAAAAGCTGGACAGACTACAGCCCTAACGCTAATACTTTACGTAACCTCCAATAATCCTTAAACATTTCATTAGCAATCTTTGTTTTATTCTTAGCATATAGATTGACTTTGAGGAATGATTTGGACGGGTCGTAGTTCCTCCAACAAAGGGACGAGAGGCATGCTTACGTATTCCTTTGGTGAGTCACTGGATTAGTTTATTACAGGTTTGTTTTCATAATTGTAGGGCATTTTCAAAAGTAATGACTGGCCCAACATTTTTTTTCTTACCTTTTCCGTGCTTTCTGATTTATTCAAAACTGAATTAGTGTCAGATAAAATGAAGGCTGTCTGGAAAAAAAATACATCGGCTAGAGGACTTCACACTGAATTTGAAAGTGATAAAAATCATTGTTAGGTGATTAGAACTTTAAAAAGGACCTGTGAAACCCTTTTTCTAAAATTGTGGATAGTAGCATGGCCTCTCTGTTGTCTTTTGCATTTTGACAAGTGTGGAAGCTCCAAGTAAAGGTATAACGATAGTGAGAAATGAAGGCTGTGGATTGAATAGTCAGGGCTGAAATCTGGAGCAACAGTTGAAATGCCCCAAGAGAGGCTGAAGAGAAATGCACACATTTGTGTACGTAGGTGTGTGACAGTAGACACTTGGAATAATCAGGTTGTGTTGAAGACTGTTCAAGGGATGTGGGGAGCACAGAATTCATAGACTCAGTCCTGCTGGTACCAGGCACAGAGACTCCTGCAGGTTGCTTGGAATAGTCAGTGGGGAGTGAGTGAAGTGCTGATATGTCTCCTCTTCTGTGTCCTTCTCAGACCTCCCTATTGTTTTAAAATACAGTGTATTAATAGAAAATTGGAAGTATCCCGAGGCCAAGGGAGCAGAAGATGCCTGCCAGTGAGGAGATAATTTGTTATGTATAGTTCCCATGAGAAGGGAGCACTTGGGGAATAACCAGAGTCTGTCAGCAGGTGGGGGGAGGGGGAAACTGTGGGCAGGGGCTTTATTGTGGCTTCCGTGGGGTGGGAAGGGCAAGGCAGGGCTAGCAGGTTCAGGTCTGTCTAGTTTGAATTCTTGCAGTGGGCTCTACAGCTTAAGAGCTGTTTGTAGTTGGCTGGTGCTTGGCTGTGGGATGATAGGGTGGATAGATAGTGGCTGGAGTGTGAGAGCCCGATATAGGAGCTGATGGGTGTGGGCTCTGGACTGGTTGGTCTACATTTGAACAGCATGCCCTTGGGTGAGTTGCTCACTATCTCTAGGAACTGGTAACCTCTAGGTTAGCAAGGCCCCTGATGTCAGAGCATCAGGATAAAGAAACTACATGGTTTCTCTTTTGTGCCCTAGTAACATCTTAAGCGAGTCCCCGGGTTAACACTTACAGCAGTTCTGCCAAGTATACAGTGAGCCTCCCAGTGTCACTGTGTTGTTTTGTCTGCAGTCCTCTGTGATCAAGAAAGAGATGTCTTGAATGCAAGGCTGAAGGCCTTTGGCAGGGGTGGGGTGGGGCATCAAGGGACATTGACTTGTAGAAATGAATGACAGGGACAGACGTTCCCTATGTGGGGAACAGCCTGAGCTAGCTCCGAGATATGCTAAAATGACAGAGGTGTTTGGTATTGGGGAGCTGCTGAGTTCAGGAGAAGATGGAGGAAGGTATTTAACTGGTTTGGATATGTTTTAGACATGACGGTGGGACGTCAGCGTGTTTCGTGTGTAATTAGGGTTCTGTGTATTTGAATAATTGTAGGTCCAAATAAATGTGGGTGGTGGCTGGGGAGATGCTATACTGACAGATTTCTGGGCATGTCAAAGGTTTAAAAATATGGGGAGAGAGCAGCATTTCATCCTGAATAAATACAAAACGAATGTGGAAGAGGAGAATATGGTGCACACAGTCAGCATTCAGCTCCTCAGCTCTTGGACAACCTTTTTTTGATAAATTATTTAGAGGATAATTAATGCTTGGGCCACTTTCACAGACCAGCATTACAAGCAGACTGCTGATGAGTTCAGGCGTGTGCAGTGCGTCTGGTTCATTAGCTCATCTGCGGTATCTTTAGAAACTTTTGCCAGCCCCTCCCTTCCCCCTTTGGTTGCTCTGTGCTTCTTTATGGACATCATCTTTTCTGTGGCTTAATTTCCTCCTAGTTCTCATGGAATGGTTCCCTGCTGATCAGTGTTCAGTATTTTTCTTTCCCACACATTATTCTTTTATTAAGTTTACTAATGGATTTTTTCCTAATGATGAATTCTAGTTTTCTAGTTTATTTTATTGTGATTAGGTACCATCCTATTATTCTAATTGATTCTTCAAGAAACAAGTAACAACTCACAATAAATCTTTTACACTTTTGCTTAAAGACCTCCATGTCTACAATTTTCATATTTTAGCACTCCTACCCTGGGTGTGTACCTCTTCCTTTAATAATGTATTTATTGCTGTCTATTTTCTGAGGTTAGACTTTAGCCTCAACCAGCAAATTATTCTTGTTTCATTATTATAATCAGAATAATAATTAACATTATAGCAGTCAATATATAAGATGCAATAAGATTTAAATAAGTCACTTTTTTTATGAGTGACACTTTATGCCAGACACTGTTCTAAGTGATTTATATATGTAATAACTCATTAAGTCCTCATTTTTTGAGTAGGTATTCACCCATTTCCCAGTGGGAAAATGTTGTTATTCCCATTTTGTGGGAGGAAACTGAGGCACCGAGGGGTGAAGTGATGTGCCATAGGCAGTGCGCCTGAGTCTGTGGATGTGAGAGTGTGGTCAGCGTGCTCACCACCGTCTTCATAGACGTAAGGCAGAAATAGTGAATAAACACGTTGAAGTTCTGCAGAGCTCTTTACTGGTACCTGCCATCCACATTTGCCCTCCTCCACTTCAGTCTCCGTGTTACCCCTGCCGCAGACCTTTTGTGAACCAGCTGTATTCACCCTTAGGTTTCATTTCCATGGTCACATGCACAGAGAGGCTGCCCTGACTCCTGAGATAGCTCAGCACCTGCCCCCCAGATGTTTCATAGCCCTTCAGTCCCTCCTTGTAGCACCAATCACAGTGGGAAGGTGCGTTAATCTGCACAGTTTGATCAATGTCTGTCTTTCCCACTAGAATAGCATTCCATTGTGGGAGGGACCTTGTCTGTCTTCACACCATTGCATCCTTGTCACCTCCCGTGCCACTGGGTGTGTGGTGGGTGCTCAGTAAGTATTTATTGAATGAATGAACCAAAGGTTATGAAGAAAGGAGAAAGAAAAAGACTTATTGTGTGCTTCCCACAGCCCAGGTTCTTCTACAGGTACACTATACCATTCATGGCTGTATTAGCTGGGAATACGTTTTACTTCAGGTAAGAGAAAACCCAACTACAGTGTCTTAAACAAATAGGATGTTATTTGTCTCACATAATAAGAATTCCAGAATGGCATTTCAGGGGTGGTTTAACTGCTAACAGATGTCATCAAGGTCCCAGGCTTTTCTGTGTTTCTATTCTTGCAAGTTGGGCAGTAGGATAATCTTGTCAAAATGGAAATATATCCCAGGCATTGTATTGTCTAGTGTTGTGTGAGGTGTAGGTTTGTTGTAAGAGTAGTGGGTTTGAAACTATATATACCTCCTTAAACAGAAATTTGAGATTTCATTTCCTTTATGATGTACTTTTTGAAGAAAGAGGTGAAAGGTGTTCCCAAGATGTTGAGAAAGTCTTTTCTGAAGTGTCTGGTGATCCTTGACTATCTCTTCTTGTTTAAATCTGAGGCACTAAAAGCTGATTGGACATCAAGGGCTTGGGGGGATTATTGACAAGTGTGATTGAAAGGTGACCTGGCTGGCAATTTTAATAGGAAGGAGCCTTCTTCCCCAATGTTAATGTTTGTAGATCTGCTCTCTACAAACATCCCCCGGGGAGGAATGTTCCAGACTCTTTGGGTAGGGAGTAAAAACCAGACTGCCTGTGTTCCAGGAGCCAAGTGGAGTAGGGAGCTGAGCTGGGGACAGGTAGATCTGTCTCGCCAGTCAGTAGAGACTTTGATTTAATACTCCTGTTTTTAGTGCATTTCCTACCCTACCCTTAGCCAAGCCTAGCATCCCAAGTTCTGGTTCTCTAATTTACCTTTTACAGAGAGTAAAACATTCTGGATGTGGTAGAGGAAGGGCAGCCAAGGAAGGGCAGCCCAGGAAGGGAGAAAGAAGTTTTAAATGGATTTTTAAAAGCCATTCCTCCTGTTTCTTCCCCTGCATTCCCATGTTTTGGAGGTACCTGGCGCCTCCTGTTCTTGAGCCTTGGTAGTGAGGATGGGAAGGTTCTGTGGCTCAGGTGTATTTACTTTCTGCCTGCTCCCACCCTCAGTCCCTTGCAGCCTAGCTCTGTCCTTTTCCATCTCTTAATCTGGTTTCGTGGCTGCTGTTCCATCTCCTGCTTGAGTACTTGTGGGCTTTTGCCTTTTCTGTCTTTCATCATTTTGGTGGAGAGGGAAGGAGATAAAAATGCATGTATTGGGTTCTCTCTTCCTTAACGGGAGATCTGGCATACATTATTTTTCTTTAAAAGTAGAATTATACTATACATATATATTTGAAATCTATAAAATTCATTTAAGTAGTTCAATATTTGTTGCATTTTAGCTGATTCATGTAGAAATAGGAAACTCTAGATTTGTTAAAATGTGACTGTGAGCTTTTTAAAAAATGTCTTTTTAATTTTCAGATTGTGAGCCATGCCTTTAGTGAAGAGGAACATTGAGCCCCGGCACCTGTGCCGGGGAGCCCTGCCCGAGGGGATCACCAGTGAACTCGAATGTGTAACCAATAGTACTCTTGCCGCTATCATTCGCCAGCTAAGCAGTCTCAGTAAGTCATCTTTTTTCTGATTACCAATGACATTTTATTACTTTTATGTTAGCAAGTTGATTTCAATGCAGTAGCTATGTGATTGTCCAAAGAGACTACAGCTTTAAAGGAAAGAACCTCCCTCTCCCCTCCACATTTCCCCATGTGAAATTAACCACTGCACCTGAACTGGGCTTGTGATGCCCAACTTTATGTGATGATGGTGCAATGCTAAATTTACCAACTCATAAATTATTAGATGGGATTAAATATGTAGATTTAAAATACTGTTAATTTTTTAAAGGTTTTTAAAATGAAGATAATTCATAGGTTTTTTAGTGAATTATTTTGTTCAACTTGAACAGTTTAACAGTTGTTAAAAAAAAAAATCAATTGTTTTTTTAAAAAAGTAACATTGAAAACTCGTTAACCCTGTAATATGCCTGGCACATAGTAGGTGATCAATAAATATTTGTCAGTTGAATAATATTCCAAATGAATCACTGAATAAAGGCAAAAGGCTGTAAGATTTGTTGATTTTAATCTACTGAAAGTTAAAATGCAGGTACTGACTTCCAAATTGAGGTCAGTGGATAAACTTATTATTACATTTATATGGTACCATGCATGTATTTGTATCCAAATACAAGTATAAGGAAGAAAAAACTTTCTGTCATTTCAATTTAAACAGTGATATTAAATATCCAAGGAATATTCCATTTTGGGGGATTCAAATATGCATGAAAATGCTTTTTTTTTAAATGCTTTTTGAAGTTGCAGTATTTTCCCCTCTTACATTTATGTCGTGATCTCGTTTTCTCACTTCATCCTACTCCTTTTCGGTTTAGATGGCTTATGTGTCATTTTTGGTGACAGGTTTTCACAGTTAAAGTTTTCAGAAACTCTGTTAATAACTAGAAAATCCTCCATGAAATTCCACATACTGGTATCCTCAAGCACAGGGGAATTATTTTTTGAAAACTCAAGTATTTTTATTTATTTTATAGAAGAAACACTGCAGATAAGTATTTGTTTCTTTAAAAGAATTGTACTATATTGTTATTGATATATTTTTAATATGTCTATAACCATTGGCTAAGGCAAAAGTAATTTGGAAATTACTTGAAATGTATTTTAAAATAGATTTCTTCTGGAATACAAACTAATTACAATTGAATTTTGGTAGTCGTTATTGATAAAATACACAAATTAACATAATTACAGGAAGATGCCTTTTAAATTATTGATGGGTAAAAATGTTCCTGTTGGAATTCATGTATTTTTGTAGGAATGCTTTAGTCTCTTGTGGCTGAAATGTCTACTAGTACAGGTATAAGTGATGAAAACCAACATAGACTGATAAAGCTTTAGTAACCAATCTGTTGCTCATGCTGTAATATTCAGTATAGTGCTGTGTTCTGTTTTCGGTGCCTACTTGGCCACAGTCTCTTGTAAGTGAATTTGCCCACCCAGTATGTTTTGTTCCACATGCCCTTGTGGTAGGAAGAAGACGATCATCCCTACTAGGTAGGTCTACGTCTTCATCCTCAAAACTGTGGAAGTGTTAACGTTACATGCAAGGAGGAATTAAGGATGCTGATCAGCTGACTTTAAGAGAAAGAGCTTATCCTGGATTATCTGGTTGCGCCTGGTGTGATTACAGGGGTCCTTTAAATGTGGAACAGGGAGGTAGAGCCAGTGTCCGAGTGATACGATGTGAGGAAGACTCAGCAGGCCATTGCTGGCTTTGAAGATGGAAGAAAGGGCTGTGAGCCAGGGAGTGCAGGTGGCCTCTAGAAGCTGGGGAAGGCAAGGAAACAGATTCTTCTCTAGAGAGCCCCCAGAAGGAACACAGCTCTGCTAATGCCTTGGATTTAGCCCAGGGAAATCCATTTAAGACTCTGACCTCCAGAACATGATAAGTTGTGCTGTTTTAAGCCACTGTATTTTTAGTAATTTGATACAGTGGCAGTAAGAAACTAATACACCACTCTAGCCTTGGTTACATTTTGTACCACGTAATCCGCTCTTGCCTCATGATTGGACCAGGGATGAGGACCTGCCTCAATCCTTAGTTAGGCTGCCTCAGTGGATCTCAACCCTGCCTCTCTATCAGAATCACTTGGGGAGTGTAAAACAAGATGTTAGGAATCACCCCAGAGATTGTGATTGGAGTATGCACCAGAGATGTGATCCACAAAATTAGATATCTGTTTGTCTGGACTGAAAAGGTGAGCTGCTAAAGAAAAAAGTATTTTCATGCATATTTGAATCCTCAAAAATGGAATATTCCTTGGATATTTAATATTAATGTTTAAAATAGTAGAAAGTCTTTTCTTTATGTTTATATTTGCCATAAATCTGTGCATACAAACATACGTGGTCCATATACATGTAATAAGTTGAGCCAGTCAGACCATTTCAGGAAGTTTGAACTAAGAAACATAATGAATTTGCTAGTCTGTTATGGGACTTTCTGCTGAAATGTCATCCTGGGCTGAAGAAGCCAAGATGACTTCCTCTAAGCTGAAGTTGTGGACAAAACAGAACCAAGGCGAAAGCAGAGGAAGTCAGTTGGTGAGGAAAGGCAAAAGGAAGGACGTGCAGAGAGAAGCAGGAACCGAACACGACAGAGACCGTGAGGCCCGTGAGGCAGAGACAGAAGCTGGTCTCTAGACCTGCCCAGCACGGCTTTCCACTCCCGTTCAAGGTACAGGGCTTGGATGTCCTCAGAGGGAACCCTCCTTCTCTTCAAGTTTCTTTGGTGTGTGTGGGCCTTGTACAGTGATATACGAGGGTACTTCAAAAAGTTCATGGAAAGATGTGTTATCTTTTAATTCTGCTTTTCCACAAACTTTCTGAAGTGCCCTTATATATGCCAAAGATATAATTTTAGAAAACTAAGATAACTAAGTGCAATGGACTGAATGTTTATGTCTCCCCCAAAATGGTATGTTGAAATCCTAGTCCCCAATGTGATGATATTTAGGTATGTGGGACCTTTGGGAGGTGATAGATCTTGAGGGTGGAGTCCTCATGAATGGGATTAGTGCCATTATTAAAAAGGCCTGAGAGAGCTCCCCGCCCCTTCTGCCGTGTGAGGAGGCAGTGACAAGATGCCACTTTGAGGCAGAGAACAATCCTCACCAGACACAAAACCACCCCACACCTTGATCTTGGACTTCCTAGCCTCCAGAACTGTGAGAAATGAATTTCTGTTGTTTATAAGCACCCGATCTATGGTATTCTATTATAGTAGCCTGAACAGATGAAGACACTGAGTTATTAATTGGTGATAGAATAGCAAATTGGATTACCAGTAATTTATTTATTAGTGTTTATTCATTCAGTATCCCTCTAGGTGCAACAGACAGCAAATAAAATCAAATTGGTCCCTACTTAGAAGTTAAACATTTATAATTTGTTTATAGTTTATAAATAACATCAGCACGGTCATAAAATAGGAAACAGATATGTAGTTATTACAGCCTGCTACAAGACAACACTAATGCATAGTAAATGACATCTATGTTTTGGGTGAATCTTTAGTTTTTGTAGGTTTCCTCCTGGGTATTAATTCATTATAGGAGATGAGGAAAGTTAAATGTATTTTTTTTTTTAAGATCTAAAGTTGTTAGGAAGAATAAGAGAATTTAAAAAAATGTTTTAATGTTTTCTAATTTTGTAATCATTCATCAGGTGTTCTTAAAGTAAGGTTTTAGTAATGTAAGAATCTGTCATATTAAAGTCTTCTTTTACTGAACATTATCCATCTGGACCATTATTCGGTAGGTTCCAATGAAAATGGACCTCTCAGTATTCCCCATTTAACTGCCCATCCTCCCACAACCCCCCACCTCCGCTCCCCACATTAGAAACTCATTTTCAAGTGCAGATTGTGATAGGTGATGTACAATTATCTGGACTCCATACAAGTGATATGGAAAGAGGCTAGATTTTGTCTACACATGCCATCTTGGGGTGAATCCCAGTGAGAATTTAATGATTTGCTTTGACCCTAGACTGATCATAGTTGCCTGAGCAGTAGAGACTTACACTAGGAGAACTGCTGTGATGACCCAGGGTGACTAATTCTCTGGTGTGACTAGGGAAGGAAAAACAGACCAGGACTTCAGAAGGAATTTCTTTGGTGTTTTTCAACAAGGAAGACTAGCAATTGAGGCCCTGATTCTTACCACATCATTCTGATTCTTACCACATTTATGGGGACATTTCAGGGTCATGAGAATATAATTGACTGCATAAAGCAAGAAAAGAATCTGGTCTTAGATACCAAGTAGATCTCTGAAGCCCCTACAACTCTACATACCTTTTGGGAAATCTCTAGGTTCTTATCTATTGCTATGCCCCCATTATATCCAAATCAGACCACTTGGCTTAAAGGGTCCGAAGTCTTGCTACTGGCTGGCCGGTTAGCTCAGATGGTTAGAGCATGGTGTTGTAACATCAGGGTCATGGGTTCAGATCCCCTTACTGTCCAGCCAGCCAAAAAAATAAAATAAAATTCTTTAGGGCTGGCCGGTTTGCTCAATTGGTAGAGCACAGCCTTATAACACCAAGATCGCAGGTTCGGATCCCCATACCAGCCAGCTGCCAAAAAAAAAAAAAAAAAGAAAAAGAAAAAGAAAAAGAAATCTTGCCAGCATTATAGTTTTAACATGCTTTTTAGGGAACTGAAATTCTTTCAATGAGAATATATTGATTATTATTGAAATTTTTCAATGAGAATGTATTGATTATTGAGTTTAGGAACAGTCATAGAAATGAAAGAGAGGATATTTGTAACTTCAACAGCCTTATAGTTAAAGAAAAAGGACAAAGGTATAAAGCTTTTAAAAGCTTTATTCAATAAAATAATAAGTTGTTCTTTTAATTTTCAGATTTTTTTTCTTTGAGTGTTATTAACTTCTAATGTGAGAGATCAGGGGAGTGGGAGGGAGGAGGAAAGCCACTCGCTAAAACAGTTTTAGTTAACAGTGTGTGACTTGGTTTTCCAGCTAGGGAATATTGATATTTTTTTCTTCAGATAATGACAGTTTGGTGCTGCAATTAACATTAAATCAGGAGGGCTTTTTTTTTTTTTTTGATCATTTTCCTTGATTAATAATCTGATTGCTCTTGTTTGTATCAGCTACATGCTCAATTTACAGTATCTTGTAATCAAATTTCTAGTGATATTATAATGTAATTTTAATATAATTTTCTTAAAAAGGAGATGGGAACATATGCCATGTGTGCCAGGGATGATGCAAGTCCTTTTTAATACCTCATAGGCTGGTTTTTACTACTTGTTTTCTCTTTGTTCTTGTGCTAATAGTCATCTTCCCTTACCCCCTTAAGAGTGCTCCCAAGATGTCACAAAGAAAGGAGCTGAAACTTCAGTGCACTCCCCTCCAAAGTTTTTGGTTATATTTGATGGTACTAAGAAAATGATATAGAAAATTTAGCATAGAAACACGCAAAAGAAAAACATTTACAAAATTCCTTTAATTGGAGAAAATCATTGATAATGCTTTGTATATATCATTATAAAAATGGTATCTCACAATTGGTATGCACACAATTTTGTAGCCCATACACACTTACTATTTTTGTTGATTCTTCTAAGACCCATTTCTTAATAGCTGGAGGTTATTATATTATATTGATGTGCCATAACTATTTAACCATTTTCCTAGTGTTGGACATACAAGTTGTTTCTTTGTGGGGAGACACAATTATAAATTCTTAAACAAAGTTATTGCATACATTTCTGATTATTTCTAGCATTTTTTAAAAAGACTTCTCATGTCTTCAGAGTCATCAAACTTCCTCATAATGAGCAAAGGAAAGGCCTCACAAATGACCCGAAGTTCTGTGACTTCATTGATTTTAAATATTCCTCTTTTTTAAAAAAAAAGATTGCAAATTCTATTTTTCCCTTAATTTCCACGTTTGGAATAAACGTGTAAATGAGAAAGGAAGTCTGTTTTTTTCTCAAAGATTTTAAAAAGTGATTGTTTTTATTAATATTCCTCAAGGCACACATTGTGTTTATATCAAACCAAATCCTGAATTGACATAATAATTCTTCCTTAAGGGCTTGCATTCTAATACATTTGCTTTATGTAATTGGATCTGAAATTTGGAGCTATGTTAGTTGATTATACTAAATGCAGTTCTTCTCAGAATAGAGATTTAAATATTTTGAAGGCATGCTCTGAATAGATATCTTGGATGTTTTTAGCCAAGGGATTTTTTTGTGGGGGAAGGAGGAGGATGAAGCAGTTTATAAAGGAAATAGATCACAAATACATTTCTGCACAAGTTGGGCTAGGGTTAAGGGTAGGTTCAGATAAAATATATTGGTATATCTAAACAGAAGCTGAGTGGAAGAAACAGAGCAAGAATTTTAAAAATTCTAATGCTTTAAACTTAGATAAGTATTTTTACTTCTCATGAACAAAAATAGAAAGCCAGTGAAGGGAGGTAAGAAGCAGTGTATTGCTATGGGTTAAATGTGTCTCCCAAAAGCTCACGTATTAGAAACTTGATCTCCACTGTAACAGTGCCAAGAGGGTGGGACATCCGATTATGATATTTGAAAGGTGGGGCCTTTAAGGGGTGATTAGATTGTGAGGACTGTGCACAATCCTTGTGAATGGATTGATCCATTTGTGGAGTAATGGGGTAGTTTTGATGGCATTAAAAGGAGAGCAGGTTAGCTCACTTGCCCAGCCCATTCTCACCATGTGGCACCCTGTATTGCTGTAGAGAGTCACCACCAAGAAAAAGGACCTTGGACTTCCCATTCTCCAAACTGTAAGAATAAATTGTTTCTTATAAAGTAAGCCAGTTTCAGATATTCCATTATAAGCAATAGAAGACCGACTAATATATGTATATTTAGGAAACTATAAGTTAAAGGTTCTGTCAGCAGTGGAATTAGAAGTAAGTAAAATAAGAGCCTCCCCACCCCTACAAAAAGCAGGATTAGAAGGGTTTCAAGTGCTTTCCTGGCCCACCATTTGACCTGGAATATCAGAAATGCTTCCTTAATGGCATTATGGAAGTACTTATTAGTTAGGTTTTTCATTTTTCCATTCTCTATATGCATTTCAATATAGCAAGATTGAAGGCAGCATAATGCTTAAGAGAACAAGCTGGAGAGTCTGCCAGATCTGAACTCTCAGTCCTGGTTTTCACTAAACTTCTCTAGTTTTGTCATCTATATTCTATTTCTTGAGTTTATAGGCTTATGGTAAAATATCTTAAGTGATTATAGATATTTTTCTGATTGGTTTGATTTACACTGTTACTAAAGCAGACCCTCTAAAAACTTTGAGGGAAGATTTTAAAAGTTTTTAATTTTTTTCTAAAACTTGACTATAACCACTTTCATCTCAGGTATGTGATTGTGATTGTTAGCAACCTAAAGTAGTATCCTTCTTTAAAGGATGCCCTTTTATGGGAGTAAACGTCCTCTACTTCAGCATACTCTTTTTTTTTTTTTTTTTGTGACCGGTAAGGGGATCGTAACCCTGGGCTTGGTGTCGCCCGCACCGCGCTCAGCCAGTGAGTGCACCGGCCATCCTCATATAGGATCCGAACCCGTGGCCTCGGCGCTCCCAGCGCTGCACTCTCTCAAGTGAGCCACGGGGTCGGCCCATACTCTTCTTTTACATACATACATACATATATACAGAGAGAGAGAGAGAGAGAGTGTGTGTGTGTGACCCATAATCAAGAAAAAGAAGTCAGTAGAAGCAGGACCCACAGGTGACCCCAATTTTGGAATAACTGATGAATATTTAAAAGTAGCTATTAAAAATATATTGAAGGGACTTCTAGTTTCTAATTCAGCTTTTAGGGAGCTTGGAAGTCACTCTCATCCATACATCAAGAAAAAAACTGAACAAAATGAAAACCAATTTTTCTTAGATCCATCGGAGAACTGAGGTCACAGGTTAAACTACTGCCCCCAAATTTGAGAAACAGGCAGGTATAGAGAATCAACCAGAAACCCATGAACAGATGCCCCTGTGGGAACCATTCCAGGGCTGGAAAACCTGGACTATAATTGGTGAATTGCTACAGATGCATTGAGGATAAATTTGAGAGTTAAAAGCTCCAGGGGGTTGCAGTCTTAGAAGGGATCCCACACTTTTTTGTGTTTTGCCACCAGGAACCCTACCCAGTTCTCACAACGAAGATCAGAGAAAAATTCCCCTGTGCTTTCAATAGGGAGAGGAGGAAAGTAACCATTTTGAAATAAGCCCAGAAAATTCTGCTTTTTAAACATGTCTGCCCTCAAAAGAAACTCTTTTAACAGGGCCCAACAGACCGAGGGTTTACCAGAGCTTAACATATCTGTGGGGAGGGAAATAGCCAACTCCACCTGTAGCCTTTCTGTCACCCAAAGTGGCAGGGGAGTGAGACTTAGGGGCCCATGCTCACTGACTGAGACCTAATCATGGGACTATAGAATACTTCCCCTCCCTGACACCTTTCCTTTTGTGAACTAAAGGCCTGTGTGCTCCAGTTCGTTTTAGCTACTCTATCATATTTGGCTTTCATCAAAACATTACAAGACATATTAAAAGGCAAAATACACAGTTTGAAGAGACAGAGCAAGCATCAGCACTAGATTCAGCTATGGCAGGGATGTTGGAATTGTCAGACTGGGAATTTAAAATAACTGATTAATATCCTAAGGGCTCTAATAGAAAAAAAAAAAGTAGACAGGATGCCAGAACAAATGGGTAATGTAATCAGAGATGGAAAATTTAAGAACCCTTAAATATATTCAAATATATATTTAAGAACCCCAATTTAAGAACCCTTTCAATATATTCAAAAATATATTGAAGAATATAGTGGAAAAGGTGAGCAACGTGTGTGAAGAAATAGGAATTTCAGCACAGAAATGGAAACTTTAAAAAAAAATGATAGAGCTGAAAAATAGTATCAAAAAGAAAGAATTCACTTGATGGGCCTAACAGCAGTCGGGATACGGCAGGACTGATCAGTGAGCGTGGAGACGAGTCAATAGAAATTATCCAAATTGTTTTACAAGAGAAAATAAAAACCCAAAACTTAGAGCATCCAAAATATGAGACAATATCACATAGTCTAAGACATATGTAATTGGAGTCCCAAAAGAGGAGAAAGAAAGAATAGAGCAGAAGAATTAATGGATGAGAATTTAAAAAAAAAAAAAAAATTATTTATTGAATCAAAATCGATTATACATATTTTGGGGGTTGAACATTGAGATATGTTGATTAAATCAATATTACTAACATATATATTATTACAAATCATAATTATTCTTTATACCCCTTGTCCAATCTCTCCTCATCCCCCTCTCACTCCCCCTACCCCCTCTAATAGTCCTAGATTTCTTCTTTCCTTCTGAAAGAATAATGGTTACTCTGTTAATTTGTTGCCTAGATGATCTGTCCAATGCTGAGAGATGTGATCAGGTCCCCCAATATTATAGAGCAGATGCTTCTTCTGTCACTCTGGAATGGGCTTTGTGGAAAGAGACATCCTCTTCTTTTCTTTGTCTCTGCTGGTGACTCTCCTTGTGTGAATGTACTCCAGTGGTTGGCGGACCATCTACATGGTGGCTGTGGCGTCTAGCTGTTTTTGCAGCAGCCATGGTTATTGTGGTGGTTGTGGTGGGCCACCCACATGGAGGTGATGTCTTGGCACTGGCGGTATGCCTGGTTGTGGGGTGTGTTTGTTCCCCTTCTCCATGCCTCTGGGCAGGCCCCAAGCACTGGTGCCATATGCCTGGTTGTGAGAGGGGTGGCTGGTCCCCTTCTCCATGCCTCAGGTCACCAGATGAGACCCAAGGAGCTGGCTTGGTGTGCCTGGTTGAAGGAGAGGGGCCTGGTCCCCTTCTCCATGCCCTGGGTACCTGGGCCAGCCCCGAGGTGCTGGCGTGGTGTACCTGGTTGTGGGAGAGAGGTCCGGTCCCCTTCTCCTTGCCTTGGGTCCCCAAGTGGGCCCCCAGGTGCTGGCATGGTGTGCCTTGTTGTGGGAGGAGGGTCCGGTTCCTGGCTCCATGCCTCGGATCACTGGGCAGGACCCACGGCGCTGGCTTGGTGTGCCTGGTTGTGGGAGGGTGGTCTGTTCCCCTTCTCCATGCCTCGGGTCCCTGGGAGGGTCCTGAGGCACTGGCTTGGTGTGCCTGGTTGTGGGAGAGAGGTCCAGTCCCCTTCTCCATGCCTCATGCCCCTGGGCAAGGCCCAAGGCACTGGCGTGGTGTGCTTGGTTGTGGGAGAGGGGTCCGGTCCCCTTCTCTATGCCCCAGTTCCTTGGGCGGGCCCCGAGGTGCTGGCGTGGTGTGTGCCTGGTTGTGGGAGGGTGGTCTGGTCTCTGACTCCATACCCCGGGTCCCTGGGCGGGACCTGAAGCTCTGGCTTGGTGTGCCTGGTTGTGGAAGGGGGGTCCAGTCACCTTCTCCATACTTCAGGTCCCCAGGTTGGCCCCGAGGCACTGGTGCAGTTTGCCTGGAAGCGGGAGTGGGGTCTGGTCCCCAGATCCAAGCCTCCAGTTCCTAGGCAGGCCCCAAGGTGCTGGTGGTGTGCCTGGGCTGGAACTAATTTTTGTCCTTTGCTTCTGACATGGGGGAACCAGTACTTGAGCTGTGTGGTTGTTTAAATTGCTGCTTTTCTGCTGTTTCCCTAGGGAAGGCTTTTTGTGCAGCTCAGGGTTTAATGGTTTATCTTATAGGTACTTCCAGCTCTCCAGGGACCTGGTGGATCTGTGTTCTGTAGAATCTCTGATCTGGGCCTGAGTCTTTTCATCAAACTGCACCCCATGCAATTCTGCATTCCAGACCAGTCTCCTCTGAGTTGTCCTGTGCTGATTGGGGGGCAGGTCAGCAGTCCTTGCTGTGTCCCAGTATTCTCCCGGTGTTCCCATCTCACCCACCGCCCATGCTCCAAACACTTCCCATGGGATGGGCCCTGCAATGTTCCATTGCGATGACTCACCAGCCTCTGATTGGCTCCCTTTTTTCAGTTGTTCTGGCTCCTTCCTCCTGCGTGGGTCCACGTGAACCCTATTAGTGGTCTTGCTGTCCTGGGGACCACCAAGGACCTCTTCTCCCCTGCCTCCTCCAAGTAACTCCATCTGAAGGGCACAGCTGCTGCTTCTGCCGGCTCCTGCTCCATGCGCTCATCAGCTCGAGCTTTAAAGCAGCCACGGCCTGAAATGCTCAGAGCAGCTTTTCCTTTCTCTCTTCGTATTTTCTCCTGCCTCCATGAACTCAGTAGGTCTCTCCTCCTCTTCCCCTGAGCTCCAGCGGCCCTGGCTTGGCTGATGTTACATTTTTATAGTTGTAAATTTGGTTGATTTGCGGGAGAGAGTGACACTGGGAACCGTCTATTCTGCCATCTTAACCGGAACTCCAAGAATTTTTAAATATTGATTATAAATATCAGCCAACAGATACAAGAAGTTCAGTGATTCCAGAAAGTTTAAATTAGAGAAAACCACATAGTAGTAAAATTGCTAAGAGAACAAAGATGAAGAGAAAATCTTAAAAGGAGCAAGAGGAAGAATGTACATTATGTATAAGGAGAGAACAATGTTGAGGATGAAAGCTGAGTTCTCATGAGGAACAGTGGAGACCAGAAGACAATGCATGGAGCGCTGAACGAAGAACTGTCATCCTACTATAGCCAGTGCAGATACCCTTCAGAAGTGAAAGTGAAATAAAGACATATTTAGACAAAATCTGAGAGAGTTAGTGTCCCAGTAGATCTGTATTGCGAAAGTGCTTAAAAAACCCTAAAAACTGAAACACTGTTCAGGCTGAAGGGAAGTGATACCAGATGGAGACCTGAATCTGCAAGAAGGAATAGGGCTCACCAGAAAAAGTAAATATGGGAATAAATATAAAAGGTCATTAAAATTATATGTCTATATCTATTTGTTTAGAAGACTTGACTGTCTAAAGTTTATTGTGAAGTTCATAACCTACATGACAATAAAATACGTGGCAGTAAGAACTCTAAGTGTAGAAGGGGTCTGTGGAATTGTAGTGTTGTGTCTTACATTGTTTATGAAATACTATATTATTTGTAAGTAGATTGTGGTGAGTTAAGGATGCATGTTGCAATTTCCTGTAACCGTCAAGAATAACACATAAAAGAGATAAGTTGGAATCTTAAAATAATTATTTAATTATCCCAGAAGAAGGCAGGAAAGGAACAAGAAGCAGAGGGGGAAAAGGGGAAAAAACCCTGAAAAACAGATGATAGAATTAAACCCAACCATATCAATAATTTCTTTAAATAGGAACATTTTTAACACTCCTCTTAAAAGGTGGAGAATATCAGGCTAATTAAAAAAGTGAGACTAAAATATGTGCATTTTAAGGATGAAGACACAGATTTAAAGAAAATTATGGAAAAATAGAATGCAAACACAAAGCATAAGAAAGCTGGTGTGGTTATGTTAATATCAGAATATCAGATAAAGTAAACTGTAAGACAAAGATAAGGACATTTTATAGTGATAAAAGAGTCAAAAACTCATAATCTTAAATGGATGTATCTATTAAGAAAGCTTCAAAGTTCATGGAATAAAAATAGAACTTAGAGGAGAAATAGACAAACCCAAAATCACAGTTGGAGATTTCAATAAGAACCCCTCAGTCATCAAAAGAACAAGTAGACAAAAAAAATCTGTAAGGACATAGAAGGTCTGAACAACAACACTACCAACCAGTCTGATTTAATTGATCTTTATATACGAAACTCCCAAACTGTAGAATATTCATTCTTTTAGTTTTACATGAAACATTCACCAAAGTGGGACAGATGCTAGGCCATAAAGTAATAAGACTGAACAGATTAATATACAGGATGTGACGATAATGAGATAATTATAATAATCTTTTTAGATAATTCTCAAATATTGGAAAATCAAGCAATATCTTTGTAAATAATCCTTGATCCAAAGAGGAATTCAAAAGGGAAGTTAGAAACTATTTCTAAGTGTGTGGTAACATACACAAAATACCAGTGTATTTGTGGGATTTAGTTAAAGAAGTGCTTGGAGAGAAATTTGTACCTTTAAATGCCTATTTAAAAAAGCAGAAACGTTTAAAATCATGAGGACATTCCTCAGGCGAGCCCTCTGCTGCTCAGCAATCCTGCTGCAACTCCCCTGTTAATTAGCTTTCATGCTTTAGAGGGTGTCCTTGGTATCTTGTCTTTCCATCTCACACACCCCCACTCTGAGCTGACTGTGCTGCTCCTTTCACTGTAAAACAAAAGCAGTCAGAGAACAGCAGACATCCCCCCTTTGACCAATCATCCCGCTGACAGGCCTCTGTGCCAGTGTCCTGCTTAGCCTCCCTTCCCTCGTGCTCACTCCAGGACCACATTTACCTTCTCTCTTTCCTGCATCATCTTTTTTCCTCTGTCTACATCACTCCCATCAAATGTAAATATATTGAAAAATCTATCAGCTTAAGGAAATCTCAGATCAGCTTCTCCATATCACCCCATTTCTCACTCCTCTTCACAGCAAGATTCCTTGAAAGAACTATTCATATTTCCACTGCCTCTACTTCCCTTATTGTCTCTTGCCCCATTAAGGTTTTGTCCTACCCACTCTTTTGAAATTGTGCTTGTCAGCATAACCAGGGACTTCCACTTTGCTAATAAAGTCATTGGTTAGTCTCAGTTCTGTTACTTGATCTATAGCATTTGACTCATTGACAAGTTCCTCTTTCCGTGGCTTCTGGACCACCTCACTTTGGTGTCTCTCCCACCTCCCACGCTGTTCTTTCTTAGTCTCCTTTGATGATCTTCCCAACCTCTCTGTCTTGGGGTGCTCCAGGGCTTGGTCATTGAAACTCTTTCTGCCTATTCCCACCTACTAGGTGATCTCATCCAGCCGCATGGCTTGAAATACCATCTTTATGCTGATGACTTCCATATTTATATCTTCAGTTCTGAACTCTCTCCTAGACTTCAAACTTGTATGTGCAGCTTCCCATTGGTATCTTCACTTGGATTTTTAATAGGCATCTCAAACCCAACATGTGTAGAAATGGATTTGTGATTTCTTTTTCACTTACACCCCCCCACCCCACCCCCGATCTGTCTTAGCAGATGGGAACTCTGCTCTTCCAGGTATCATATCCAATAGTAAGCGAGGTCAGTCATCTTCAAAATATGTACCAAATCTTTATACCTGTTAGCTTCCCAGTGCTACTGTTCTAGTCCAAGTCACCATCACCTCCCACTTGCTCAGCGGTAGCCTCGTATCTGACCTCCCTGTTTCCACTCTAGTCACCCCAGCCCCCAGAAGGAAGGACATTTATTTCTCTGTCTTCTTATACCATTTTTTCCCACCATTCACTAAGCTGCAGCCACATTGGCCTCCTTGATGTTGCTCACACATGCCAAGCATGCTTCTGTCTTCTGCCTGGAAGGTTCTTCCCCAAGAAGTTCATATGGTACCCTCTGTGGGAAAAATAGGATAATTTAGTCAGGCTCCCTTGGCTCAGGTCAGGTTGGGGGTCGAGCAGCACATTTCTTGTAAACAAGCTGTGTGTGGGTGGAGTTAGTGCACATGTGCACCCGTGTATCTTTTTAGTTAATTGCTGTTGTGTGTTCTTGAGTTTGTGAAGCAGGCTGGCCAGCAGAGAGCTCGCATCTAAAAATAGAGCATGTTTACTATGCTGGTAACTGCTCAGTTTTTCCTTGGACTTTGCCAGTAGCAGTTGAGTTTTTGAGTTTCTCTGTGGACTGCTTAGCTCTTAGATGTGTGTGTGCTGAATAAAGACTATTCTTTCTTCACCCACAGCTGCAAGGACCTTTTTGCTGTTACCTAGCTCATAGACCTGTGTGTGAAGGGTTTGTGAATGGGATCAAGGGGTCTGTGAACTCCAGACCCAGCCCTAGCTCTACACCCCTCCCTCGTTTCAGTCAGTTGATACCACCTTATCAGAGAGGCCTTTCGTAACCCCTACATACCACCTACTTCCCACCACTCTCTAGTCTCTCCTGTTTTATTTTCTCCATAGCTCTTATTGTCACCTGGCACATTATCTGTTTGTTTATTGTGTTTCCCCAACCATAATACATATTCCATGAGAACAGGGACTTTGGCTGTGTTCACTGCTGTACTTCAGGCAGCTGGGACAATACCTGACACACAGTGGGTGTTCGATGAGTATTTGCTGAATAGCTGAATATGTTTAATAGTCAATGTCTACTCTCTCAATTCTTATAAAATGCTTAGAATGAATATTGTAAAGAAGTACACAGAAGTTTTGACTGTAGTTAATTATGGCTAACATTTTTTACTTTTTGAGTTTTCCACATTTTCTACCATGAGCACGTATTACTTTTATAATCAGTCACAATGTTAGCAGTAGATATCTTTCACTGGACTTTGGGCCATTTTTCCTGTTGTTCATGTTTTTATATTTCTTGTAATAAGCATGGATTACTTTCATAAGAGAGAAAATAAAGCTTTAAAAAGGAGAAAGAAAACCAACTTAGGGCCTAGTAATTCCAACTTGTTATTTCATGGAATTTAGTAACTGGACCTCATTACAGATAGTGTAATAAAGTTTCTTTTTTAACTTTTTATCTTGAAATGATTTTAGACTTACAAAAAGGTCAAAAACATTTCTCTCCCTTTAGTCTCTTTTAATCTGAAAAAGTTCCTCAGTCTTTTTTTTTTTTTTGTCTTCTATAACCTTGACATTTTTAAAGGGAACCAGCCATTTATTTTGTGCAGAGTCCCTTAGTCTAGATTTTCTGTTTTCTCATTATTAGATTTAGTATATTGACAGAAATATTACAGAGTAACGATATGTTCTGCTCAGTGCATTTTATCAGGAAGCACATCTATCTGTCTCCTTGTCCTATAACTGGTTGTATTGACTTTCATCATTTCATTACCATGGATTTCTCTAATGTAAAGTTTTTTCCCCTTATGTAATTAATAAATAAGTATTTGATGGGGAGACACTTTGAGACTGTGTAAATGTTTTATTTCCCATCCCACTTCTAGGAACCACTAGCTTCAGCATCTGTTGATGATTCTTGCCTGAAACAATTGTAGCTGTGTTTGGTTGCAGAGTGGTGATTTTTGTCATTCTATAATTTTTTCTACATCAAGTAGTTGGCATTCTGCCATAAGTGCTTTAACTTCTTTATTTATTTACTCCATTCATTCATTCATATCAGAACATACGTGGTTCATTCATATCAGATCGGACTAATGAATTATTACTTTATTCTGTGGGCTATATAATCCATTATCTTTTTTTTTTTATTTTAGTGCTCACATTTTTGCAGATTTGGCCAGTGGAAGCCCTTTCAGGCTGGCTCCTGTGTTCTTTGGACATGTCCCCACCAATCTTTGAGCATTTTACTTTTTCTAGCACAGCAGTATATTCCAGGCTCATGTTGTACTTTTCTGCCCTCAGCCTTGAAATCTGTCATTTTTCTAAGGAGCCTGACTTTTTTTAGTGGAGAATGAAAAGCCAGCATCTTGACAATCCAAGATTTAGGTGGTAGGTAGTGTGTTAACATGTTTGAAGGCCCTTGTTATGATAGCTTTCTTGTTCAACAGAAAGGACACATATAACACATCTTGATTATTTCCAATAAATCTTCACTTTTAAATACAGTTGAAAATCCATGCATAATTGTTATGCGTTGGCAATTCAGAGGCATACTTCTCAATGTGATGTACTTGGACACGAATTCATAAGATACTAAGTCCAAAAGTGGAACCTTTGTCAGTGAAGAATGAATAAATTGCACTTACCTCAATGTGGTCTTTTAATTCAGTTCAGAATTAGTTTAGCAATGAATGGACTTGCCATTGAAAGAGTGAGTCAAATTCAGTTTTTTCAGATTACTTGCTGTTTGCAAAACTGAAGACTGTGATTGCAGCACTTTATTCTTTGTCAGAAAGTACAGCTTCTTCCTTTCTCTTCCCTTCAGTCACTTGTCAGTTTTCAGCAGCTGGCAAAATATTAATAATGCAGGTCTTTAATTTCTGTGTCTCTTTATAAATCAGGAACTTCCAAGTGAAAATATAGTATCGATTGAATGTTTTTCAAATTGGGTAAGCTTTGAAGGTAGAGGGCACCTGTTGTTCATCCTTTTCCACTCATACAGCATCTAGCAGAGAGTACAGAGTGCTGCTCTCAATAGTAGTTGCTGTGCTTTGAGAATGCTGCTGTAACTTTTGCAAAACACTATGGTGTATACTCCATAATATAATATGTTGGTCTTATATTGGTAGTATGTGCTTTCCCTATTAATTAGTTTTCTGTACAGCTGAAGGGGAAGGGAGGGGAGTTTTTGGAGTTGCATTGGCATATATATATGTTTTAAAACTATGAATGGTCAAGTAGAAAAATAATAGTTGGTTTCATTTTGACTATGTCAGACATTCAAAAGTAAAGAACTAATAGACTTGGATGTGAAGCATTTGGAACATGGTGCTCGTCTGCAAATCACCCAGAATTTCTCAAATGGATTTCATAAAACAGTAGTTTCGAAAGATGTTGTTAGGTGTTTCCACGCCCAGTCATTTTGAAAACATGGTATGCTAGATACTTCTCTAGCAGATTTCCAGTGCACATTAGCCTATTAAATATTTTGAGATGCCTCAAGGCATGGAAACATGTTTAATCTTTTTAGTCCAGCATTTCTCAGACTTCCTTGAGCAGGGAGCATTTGTGGGCTGTGTACTTGTTATGTTAACCAGGAAACCCTGGTATAGACCATATGTGTCCTGTTCAGCAGATAGTCATTGAGCATGGGCTCGACACAAGCTGTGCAGAGGTAGATGGCACAGTTCAGACCTCAGAGAGCTTAGGTAAAGAAAGACAAGAGGAGAGTTACATGACCAGTCCTGTGATCGAGGTAAGCTTAGGGTATTGTGGGAGTGCAGAGGGGGGTATCTGCTCTTACCCCAGTATACATCCTGAACATGACCGCTCAGTTAGAGCGTTCTTATTCATTTACTCCAAAATCTTTTCTGGGCACTTGCAGTAAGCCTGGCATGCTCTAGACAGTGGGTGTTGATGCAGCAGTGCACAGAATGTAGGAGAATCCTTGTCTTCGTGAATCATACATTCCCATGGAGGGATACAGACAAGAAACAAGATGGATACATAAAAGTGCACAGTCACAGTTTGTTATGTGGTGATAAGTGCTGAGGAGGAAAGTACAGCAGCGAGGGGACATGTGTGTGTGTGTGGGGGGAGTGAGGTGGTGCAGTTAGCCAGAGTGGCTAGAGAAAGGCTCACTAGGAGGGGGACTTGGGTGTAGAGCTGGGTGAGGAGATGGAGCACCCTGTGTGAGTCTCAGGGGCTATGGGAAATGTGGGGCCTGAGAAACAGGACGCAGGGTAGTGGGAGTGGAGTGTGTGAGGGGGGGGCATTAGGGGCTGAAGCCAGGAGGGTAAGTGGGGCCAGTGAAGCTGGCACCTGGCTTTTGGCTGCTGTTCTGAGTGACATGGCCAGGCATGGGCAGGATTCGACATGCAGAGGAGTAGCAGGATGTGAGGTAAGTTCTGACAAGATGGCTGGGGCTGCTCTTGAGAACCGAGGGGCTTATGGGGGAGAGCTGAGAGCAGTCCCTTGGCTGCTAGGGCAGTGCAGGTGAGAGGTGACGGTGACGTGGACCAGGTGGGGGAGGGGAGGTGGGGCAGAGTAGTCAGACCCTGCATGTGTCATGAAAACACATGTGCAAGTTTCCTCCAAAATTTCATGGAAAAACAGAATTAGAAGATAGTATGAATCTTTCCATGAACTTCTTGAAGTGCCCTCCTTTATGACAGGGTTTGCTGCAGAGCCAGCGTGGGGTGTGAGAGAACGGGAGGAGTCGTGGAAGACCCCGGAGTCTGCAGCTTGAGCAATAGAGAGGATGATGGAGTTGGCACTTCTTGAGAGGGAAAGACAGTGGGAGGAGCAGGCTTAAGAGAGGGCACAAAGGCTTCTGTGAGTTGTTAATCAGACACCAGGTGGACTTCCACAGAGCTGGGCATGAGTCTGGCTTTCAGGAAGAGGTACGTCTGGAAACAGAAACTCAGGAGCCACTGGCACAGAGGGAGTGTTGAAGGCGGACAGACTGGGGGAGCTGCCCAGGTGGATGTTGACAGCAAAGAGAAGGGGGCGGGGTATTTAACACACAGTTCCTATTCTGTGTGTAGTTTTTTTTTGTTTTTGTTTTTTAAGAACTTTCAACATACCTGTCTCATTTATTGACAAGTTGAGCAGACAAAAATTTTAAAAGAAACAAATTTCAACAACAGAATCACTAAGATCGAATTAATGGACAGATATAGAACCCTGGACCAAACCACTAGAGGGTAAATATTTTTCTGAAACGCACATGAGGAGTTTACAAAAGTGGACCAAAAATGATGTCCTAAAACCAGTTTCAACATATTTCAGAGAATTGGTGCACACAGGCCATGTTCTCAGACCACACTGTAATCAAGTTAGACATTAAACACCAAAATAAGTTTAAAATCCATGCAATTGGAAATTTAGAAACACACTCCCAAATAACTCATGGGATGAGAAGAAATTATATTGGAAATTTAAAAAATACATAGAACTGAAGAAGAACGAAGATATTTTTATTAAAGTAAAAACTCAAGGAGAAATACATATCCTTAAAATAGGAAGAAAGGCAAAACATAAATGAACTTTAAGAAGTTTTGTACCAACTTAATGGAATGCTATTAGCTTTGTCTATGCCCCAGGTTTCAGAAAGAGCACTCCATCACCTAATCTTAGATATAGCAATTGACGATGTACTACTGTATAGTTTTGGGGCACTGAAACATGACCTGGCCCCCAAATCGCACTCCGAAGTTTTCTTCGCTTTTACTTACTTTACGAAAGAAGAAAAGAGGAAAAACTAGGAAGGATTTTTTAAAAAATAAAAAACAATACAAATGGCTAGAGAGCTGGGGAAATGATTTTTCTTTGATCATTAGCTGTCATCTGTCTCTACCACTGCACGTAACCATCCAGTGTATAATTATGGAGCTACTAAAAATGTAATGAATTGTAGGTTATGTCAGCCATAACTAAACTCCTAACGTTGCCTCTATTGCTTCATCAATTTAAAGTCCAGATTCGCTAAGCAGTGTGACTTTGGAAAAATCACATAAATTACCTGTTACCTCATTTAGTTTTCTCAAAAGTAAAATTGTGGTGCATTTCTCAGATGTTTTCTGGTGAGGATGAGATGATACAAAATAATATAGCACAGGATCTAATGGCTTCAGCTGGTAGTTATCTCACATTAAGTGTCTGCCTAAGAGAGACATCTTATAGAGGAAGTATCTGGAAAACACTTGACATCAACCTGAACTGAAGGTTTTAATGTATCAGAAGAGGACACGGAGTGAAACGCCGGTTGGCATTGAAATCAGAGGAAGGAAATGAGAGCCGTTAAGGCAAACATCAACCGTGCCATGAGAGAACCATCCGGGATTTATCTTGTCTAGTAGTAATAGCTGCATAACTCTTATCAGGGACTGGATGAATCAGGCTAGCAAACCACAGGCCTCCCAATCTGGGTGGTATTTTTGGTAGACAATTAAAATGCTGCATCCTCCCCCCAACATTTGCCACAGGGTGGGAAAATCTAACAGTAACAATCAGGCTTTTCTATTCAGGCACTGTGTTTAAGGATACCCTGCTAAAATATAACTGCTATTTGGGAAATATGTTAAGTATTTTCGCAGTTGCTAATCTGAAAGAAGGGAAATATCACAATTGAGTTTTAAGATGAGAAGTGCAAGGAATATCATATATAGCATATGGGTTTCGGCTTTGGGCCTGGGTTAGAATTTCCACTTCTGTTCTGGTGGGATGATATTGGGCAAGTTACTTATGCTTATTGAGGCTGTTCCCTTATGTACAAAATGGGGATTAAAAAATATCTACCTCACAAGATGAGGTGAGGTTAATGAGCACTTGTGTGGTGTGGGGTACGCTAAGCATTCGATGAGTGGTAGTCGTTTAACAAAAGGGGGAACACTGGTTCTGGAGCCTGGGCCTGGCTGAGGAGGACGGGTCTGGATAAGGAGCCGTTGTGGAAGAGGTGCATCCACTGAAAACACCATAAGGGCTTGGGATATCTCCTGAGAAGTAGACAAGAAACTAGGGAATACCAAGAAAGAATGGGACACAGGGGACTTGTTTCTCCTCCTTCCTGGTGGAATCTCTGACCAGGAGGGAGAGAATGTTCTCCATTCAGAGTAAAGACAGTTCAGGCCCAGAAAGATCTAGCCTTGTAGGGTCGCCAGTTAAGCCCCTGGTCAATGAGCCCAGGCCCGTCTTGAGTTTTTGCTGCCAGTGAGAAGCAAATTGTTTCCTGTAACATAGCTTGTCTTTCCCAGGCAGGATCTGCCTACTGAACACTGCACATAGGTTCCAGATGAAAGCAGGGCATCTATTTCCCAGTAATGCAGCTTTCCCAAACACTGTACAGATGTATGGTAATGTTGGGCAGCTGTGCAAAAGCTTGCTTTGTGTTCAGTAGTGGTAGAGTTTCTAGTTTCAGGAGGATTTCAATCGAGGACCTTTGAAGTGGGAGCTTGAATCATGTGTCTGTAAATTCCTCATTTTCCACAGTTATTAAAATACCCACTGGAGCCAGGTTATCCCACTGTTCATTCACTTTATTGGCATGCCAGCGTGGGGGTGGGTGTCAACTACACGACCGCCAGACACACAGACAAACAGTGGGTGAGGTGGGCAGGCACATGGAGACGAGAGACCAGCCATTCTGTCACTTCTCAGAAGTCTTGTTAAGTCCTCGTATGTGTTGAAAAACCCTTCAGAGCACCACCTCTGCCTTCCCTCCTCGCCAGCCACATCTTTCACTAAAGAAGCAGAGATTCCACAACTCAGGTCTCAGCAAGTCTGACCTGCTCCCCATTGTGTCCGTATTTAGACCTTTCTCCAGGGCTTATCACCATAATGCCTGTGTACTCAAGAAGAGTTGTTACCAGGGTACTTCGAAAAGTTCATGGAAAAATAGAAGTAAAAGAAAGATAATATGAATCTTTCCATGAACTTTTTGAAGTTCTCTTGTATAATGAAGCAAAATGATAGGCAATCTGTGTTAGTAGTTTTTAGAAGTGACATTTCGGGTAATATCGAAACATTAGGTTTAGAAGCAGAAATAACTAGCTTTTTAAAAAAAAAAGTAGCAAAAAGAACTTCTGCTAAATAAAAGAAAAAGCTTAAGATCTTGAGTCCTGGGCTCCTGCAAATCCTGGGGAGGAGAGGAGGCAACAGAGGGAGCTGAGGGGCCAGGAGGCTGAGAAGTGCTTGACTTAGTTAGGAGGAGGCATGGTCTGCTGCTCGGGGAGCTCTTTCTAAAGCAATAGGGCAGAACAGGAGGGAAGAGTAGGGAAAGTGACCCGCAGAGCAGTGCAGCAACTCTGGGAAGTGTTGCTGCAAAGGGGGGAAAGAAGAGGGAGGGTGGGAGAGAGAGTGGGTGTGGTTTTTTCCATGCAGAATTCTATGATTCTAGATTTTTATGATTTTTCTTTTCAAGCTTTTTAAATTTTAATTTATTTGTTTTTGTTTTGGCAGCTGGCCAGTGTGGGGTCATTTTTATTTTTAATTGTGGTAAAATATACATAATAAAATTTAACATCTTAACCATTTTTTAAAATTTTATTTTAATTGGCACATAATTGTACATTTTATGGGGTACAGTGTGATGTTTCAATACATGTGTACGTTGTGTAATGATCAAGTCAGGATAATTAGCATATCCATTACCTCAAACATTTATCGTATTTTTGTGGCAAGAACATTCAAAATCCTGCCTTCTAGCTATTGTAGTGTACATTATTGCTAACTATAGTTATGCTACTGTGCAATAGAAGACCAGAACTATTCCTTCTGTCTAACTATAACTTTGTACCCATTGACCAGTTGCTCCTTTTCCTCCCTCCCTGTTCCCCCTGCTGTCCCCAGACTCTGGCAACTCTTCTGATACGCTCTGCTTCTATGAAATCAACTTTTTTAGATTCCACGCATGTGTAAGATCATGCAGTATTTGTCTTGTGTCTGTATGAATTTGACTACAGCAGATACCTCATATCAGTTTAATCATATGGTATTTGTCTTTTTGTGACTAGCTTGTCTGACTTAATAAAGTGTCCTCAGTCATCCATGTTGTAGCATGTGTCGGAATTTCCTTCCTTTTCAAGGCTGAGTAATACTCCATTGTATGCCTATGCTACATTTTCTTTGTTCATCCATTAATGGATGCTTGGTTGCTTCCAACTGTTGGCTATTGTGAATAAAGCTGCTATGAACATGGGCATGCAAGTATTTCTTGAAGTCCCAGCTTTCACCACTTTGGGGCATATATCCAGAAGTGAAATTGCTGGTTCACATGGTAATTTATGTTTAATGTTTGAGGAGCTGCCACACGCTTTCCACGGCGGCTGCATCGTTTTACATTCCCACCAGCAGTCCACAAGCACTCCACTTTCTCACCAACATTTCTTTTCTATTTTTTTCTTATAGTAGCCATCCTATTGGGTATGAGGTGGTGAGAGAGATTTCAGTCATTCTTAAGATGACTGAAATCATAGCAGATTTGTAAGAAAACAAAAAGTAGGTAAAATACTTAGGCTTTGACCTGCTACCGTGAATGCTTACTGTTAGCTATTATTATAAGAAAGAGGGTGCAGGAAGTCGAAGTAGAGGGCACAGGGCACCTTGTGTGAGGGAGTAGGGTGGGTTAGAGGTTGCAAGTAGTTTGTTCTGGCTGGAGCCCAAAGAGAGGGCAGAGACAAGGTGCATGATTCTGAGGGGTGTGTTAGATTTTATCTTGAAATGATAGGGAACATTAAAGAATTTAACAGTAACGACACATTTGTCAGCAATGTGATGAATGGGTTTGGGGATGGGAGGTGAATCCTAAAGCAGAAAAAACAAAGGTACTTGTGTAATTTAGAAGAGACAAAAGGAGGGCTGAGCTCAGGTGGGGAAGGTGGGGAAGGTGTGGAAGTGGCAAGATGAGCGTCCAGATGGCATAGAAAGAGGGGCAGCCACAGATGACACCCTTTATGGCACGGTTTCATTTTGGGTGGTTGGTGCCTTTCAACATAGGGATGTAGGTTTGGGTTCAGGTGAAAAGGAATTATTTGAATTTGTGCAGCATTTAAGATTCTTAGTAGGCATCAGCATGGAGATGTTCATTAGCTAATTAGATGCACACTTCTGGAGCTCAGGAAAGAGTTCATAAGGCAGCAGAGAAACATTAACTCTGGATACCACATCTAATTATGGGACTTTTTCACATAATGTATGTGAAGACTTTGTTTTTCAAAAAATATACATAATATATGTGAAGACTTTTTTTTTTTTGCCTTTGTGGAGCCATTTTGCATATTGTGGAAGTAGGAACTATGGACAGTGGGCCATGCTATAGATACTAGGCTTTAAGAGAAACAATTTACTACTCAGCTGAAATAAGTCTGGGCTTTCCTCCCTCACCTCCCCTGTTTTTGATGGGGAGTATGGGTTTTTTTTTTAAATTGATTTCTTTATTCTTATTTTCTAGGACAAAATTCCTCTTATTAAGACAGTCGTATAGTTAGAACTTATAAAATAATACTAGTTTTAAATTTGTAAGAAATGCCTATCCAGTGTCCGGGAGTAACCAGTTAAGCAGCAAAATATTTTAGTCCATGTCTTTAAGTAGATGGGAGATTATCAAGTGTCTGTGGCTTGAAATAATTCATGAAAGTTGCTGACTTCCAGCTAAGGCAGTTCAAAGAGGTATATGAACTGAAAACAGAGAACTAGGAAGACCAAATTTTTGTTTCATCTGTTTCTGCCACTTACTGGTCATGGGATTTGGGCAAATCACCTTTCTGATACTCACTTTAGTCATATAGAAAATGAAAACAGTAACTCCCAATTTACCTCCTGGGCTCACTCATCTGTTCATTGAGCAGGTATATGCAGAAGGCCTTGTAAGACTGAGGCGATGACGTTGAATGGACAGACGTGGTTCCTACTCACATGGAGTTCAATCTCATGGATTAGAGCAAAGAGTACTGAACGTGGCTGTGAGGGTCCGTATACACTGTAAGGCACTATGAAAACCTTAGGGTTATTCCTTACTCCAATGAAGTTTTCTTCCTGGAGGGTTCAGGTCCTCTCTCTTATTTGAGCAATCAATCAATGGAAGATGACAAGAGAAAGAAGTGGTGGTTATCTCTGTCAGAGAAGTTAGGGTGTCGCTGTGCCATGCACACTCCGCATAGGCCATTGTTTAATATTTGTTTAATGAATAGAGGAATGGTGTTAGGATTTGGAAATTCAGAGTAAGCAGATAGCTGTTCCTATCTTGTTAAATTTTCAGAAATGTTAAATACATTTTAAGAAAAACGAGAGTTATATCTAGCACTCACAAGAACGTAGAGGTGAGCTATACAGAAAAATTTAGCTTAGAATTCAGAATATTGATTTTAGAGTGCCAGAGTCAGCACTATGTACCTAGATTTCAAAATATTAATTAGAAGAATTTAATGTCATTGGAAAGTGTTAGATACAATTTAAGAAATGTAATGTTTCTGATTGAACAATAAGGTAAAATCCTAAATTTAAAGGCCAACATGATTTATTGAATTATCTTGGAGAATAAATGGAAAGCTTACTTCCTGAAATTATCTTTATATTCAAAGCATGCAAAGTGAGAACTTTTTTTCCTAATTAAGTTGCATTTAGTGGGAAACAACTTGCCTGCTCATGTAGCAGTAAAGATTCTGTATACTATCTGGAATATTTTAAAATTCTACAACTTTGGGTCACTTACAGATTTATGTGAATATCTCTAATAAATTTGAAAGTTCTGGAGGCCTTGCGTTGTGTAACACTTTATTTTGGTACTCGTTTGCACAAAACCCTGCGTGCTGACAGTGATAAGCACCGGTGGTGCTTGTGAATGCTCGGCATCTCCTCAGCAGATGGCTTTCTCCACTTGTTTTCTTCTCCAGGCAAACATGCTGAAGACATATTTGGTGAGTTGTTTAATGAGGCTAACAACTTCTACATCAGAGCAAATTCTCTTCAAGACAGAATTGATCGCCTTGCTGTCAAAGTTACCCAGCTGGATTCCACGGTGGAAGAGGGTAGGTAATTGCTTAAAAGCTGTGAGCTGGAAGTGATGTTGACAAGACGGGAGTCGTTAATTGCAGTGTGATCACTGCTTCTTCTTTGGGGTAGTATGGTGATATTTCATCTTGTCTTTTCCCAGAAGAATATCGAGGGGAAAACCCCACAACAGTGGGTTTACCTGGTGATGGGAAGATTCATATCTTGTCTGTCTCATGCGCCATGCTCCTTTTAAAAAAATTACAAGCGCAATATTTGTTTTAAAGGCTTCTTCAGATGCATTCAGTATTAGAAGTCTTAACTTAGGATATAGGTAGTTTTTTAAAAAATACTTTTTTACCTAAGAATCACAGAATCACTACAAAGATATGGTCCAACTAAAAGGGACAGTTGTACATACGTTGGGCAACAGAGTGAAGGCTTCAACCTGATCCTTTTGTTAGGCTTGATGCCTATAAATAATCTTGGTTATCCTGCTGATTTAAACATTTTATTAACTTTCTAAGACATAGCATTTACTGAAGACCTTTAGGCTTCAGGTTTTAAAATAATGTTAATATTGGTGAGCCCTGTGTAAGTTAACTGATAATCATTTTAATGATACACCCTGAAATTGTGGCAATTCCAACAAAAATTAAACTATGAGCAATTCCTTTTTGAAAATTTCACTTTCAGTTTTTTTTTAATGAAAGGCTGAGATTAGACTGGAAAAAAAATCTCCTAGAAAATTACAAGAAATATCAATTAATATTTACTTTGAGAAAAGTGTTCAGGATAAAAATTTATTTTTACCTTTATATAATGGTAGTTACAATTTCTTTTGTTGCTTTACAAAGATCCTAGCATCTGATTTTTGTACTATACCTATATATTAGAATTAGTAAAAAATAAAGCTTTTTTTTTTTTTAAAGTAGTTACTTATGGAATTTATCCCTCATTATTTAAAAAAGATATGTTTGCCCATGTTTAGGTATTTTTCAAAGGTCAAAATTAAATTAGTGAATTAGAAATTTAACAACAGCATAGAACCTTAAAATTTAATATTTATTATGAACATTCTTACTTTTCCGGCAATAAATAGAGAGCTAAAGACATGCTCTTTTTAATCCAATTTTTTAAATGTGCTTTTTACTTAGAAAAATAAAAATTTGAATAAGTGAGTTGGTCTATTCAGATAAGGAATTCTTAACATTTTTAACTCAATCATTTGCTTTTCTAATTAGTATCTTAAGTGGTTTTTAATAGTTATTCATCTTCAGTTTTTTTTTTTTTTTTTGTCGTTTTTTCATGACCGGCACTTAGCCAGTGAGTGCACCAGTCATTCCTATATAGGATCCGAACCCGCGGTGGGAGCGTCGCCGCGCTCCCAGCGCAGCACTCTACCGAGTGCGCCACGGGCTCGGCCCCATCTTCAGTTTTTTTATTGGCTCCTGCAATTGGACTGCTTATGATAAACCTTATACTGGAAAAGGTTAATTTGTAGATTAAATTCTATGAAATT
Organism: Cynocephalus volans; assembly: GCF_027409185.1. Lineage (NCBI taxonomy): Eukaryota > Metazoa > Chordata > Mammalia > Dermoptera > Cynocephalidae > Cynocephalus > Cynocephalus volans. The sequence continues at coordinate 83,046,879 of NC_084466.1, read as the reverse complement.
TTACAGCACGTGTCACGTCTTTAAAATCCTTTTCCTATCAAGATATTACCTTATTTCTTTCCTTGGCATGGTTGTTAGAGTAGAAAAGACACTTGACTGTGAAAGTTAGGAAATCTGTGTTCTGTTTTGGGTTTGCCACTTCTTTGCTGGAAAATCTTGGAAACATTGTATAACATTCCTGAAACTTAGCTTCAATGGCTGAGTAGGTGGGTTAATAGGACGACCAGTTTGCCCACCTTACAAGGTTTGTGTTACAGTCAGATGAGTTAATAGGTGACATGCGAAGTGCTGTACAAACCCAAGAAAGTGTACCCAACTCTCATTGTCTGACGCCTTGGTGTGGTTTTGTATTGTAGATCAGGCTATTTATTTCTAGGACTATATGTATGTTGAAAGCTTTGCCATCTTTCCTTAGTGTTAGTATCAGAAAAGCTTAGTGTGTTATTTACATTTGTGTCATTTTTGCAGAAGTGTTTCCCACATGTATTATATTTGAACCGCTATTAATTGTTTGATTGGTGTTTTCCTTAGGACACCCAAATATATGTATTTACATGCCTATTATAACTATGTTCCTGGGTGGTTTCTGAGAAGTGCTATTTAAATAAAGAATGATCCTTCAGTATTAGGTTTAATGGGATAATTATATCACTAAAAAAAAAAAGAAAAGCCATGATTTAACCTCATTTCATAGAGATAACTTATTTATAAGAGGAAGGAATGCACATACTATTTAAGCATGGTTTTAAGTAACAACAAACTTTATTTGGTTACTCTAGGGGATTTTTATGATTGTGAGTCAAATAATACTTATTTCTAAACAGTTAAAAATATTTCTATCTAACTCAACTTGGGGGACTTTTCTCTAAATAGTGTCACTACAGGATATCAACATGAAGAAAGCTTTCAAAAGTTCCACAGTTCAAGACCAGCAGGTTGTTTCAAAGAACAGCATTCCTAATCCTGTTGCTGACATTTACAACCAGAGTGATAAACCACCACCTCTGAACATCCTCACACCATACAGGTAAGGCTTTTGCCTTCTCAGAGCCTTTCAGAAGAGACAAGCTGAGAGAGGTAGACAGAGCAGAGAACGTGTTGGCACATTGTGTAGGAACATACTTGATGGCTATTTGGGTTAAAATTAAGGGAATTCTTTCAAATTTTGAAAATAATAGTTGCACTATTAAACACAATGTAGTCATTGATACAGAATTATTAAAGTTTTAGTATTTCAAAATATAGATATATTGGCCAAGGGACGTGTGAGCTCTAATTTTAGCTTTTAGATGTAAATGTCTTAAGTAGAATAGGCACGTGATATAACAATATTGTGCGCGGTTGTGTTGTTGTTCCTCATGTTCGAAGTCAATTATAATTCATTTATGATGCAGCAAAATACCTGTCTCAGCATTTCAGCACTGCAGAGACATTTGTTATTTAATTCAGAAAAATGTACTCTGCAGCGTTAGGGTTTTTAAGGTGAAAATGTAGTAAACAAATTAACCTTCTGTTATTGTAAAATGGCAGGACACATTATCAGAACCAAACATTCGAGAAAAAGAATGGAAAATAAGTAGTGCAAAAGATTAATATGAAGAGACTAACTAAAAATGCTTTTTAAAAACACCTCTCCTCCTGCCTCCTAGCATGTTAGCCTTTTCTTCCCATTTCTACTGTCCCCTGCTTTCCCATCTCTCTTCCTCATATACTGTCTCATTGTCCCTCCTGGCACGTCTTGTGCCTCACCCGTCTCTGTGTCCCCCGTTGAGCTTGTTCCTCCAGCCTCTGACGAGCACAGCTGTGGTGGCTGGTGGCCCCCACTGCCAGGGTTGGCTCTGTTGGGTGATGCTCCTGTGAGGCCGTCGCTTCTGTGACTGTTCCCGCCCTCCTGGGCCCTTTGGTCCTTCTCAGGGAGTGCCTGAGTTTTTTTCGGTCTGAATTCCTGTCCTTTCGCAGGGTCCACAAGGAGCTGTGTGGAGCTGCCCTTTATTGCAGCTCTGCTAGGAAAGCACAGCTCAAACTGCATCATTTCTCTCTGTGCAGACAGAGAGATTCTCTCAGTGAACTGTAAGAGACTCCTGGAAATGTGATGGGAGAGGAGCAAGATGACATGCCTTTCTATGGAACAAGGATACTTCTCTGGAGGTTTTAGCACACTCATTAAAAAAATTAGTGAATGTATAATTAGAGCATTGTAAGCCAAACGTTTTAACTTATGACTTTGATTTTGTCCTGTGGTCGTTTTTCTGGGGCAGTTTCAGTTTTGCTTAGCACTGGGGACCTCCGTAAACATCCTATTGCATGAGGGCTGGCTCATTAAATTTTCCCACCTGGTATTACTAAGAAACCTCACCAAAATTTCTGTTCTAAAGGAAAAAAACCAAAAAATCCAATGAACCACCTATATTTGATTAATCAAAATCATGATTAAATATTGTTTGTGGTGACTTAAAATTTTTAATTGCATGAAAAATGATGGGACTTTCATATATATTATGTATGTATTCATTCTTAAAGTGGAAAATACAGCATGTCTTCGACTTTTTAATAGTGTGTTTAAGAATAGCTGTGCCAGCTCAAATCTACTTTTGATTAATAAAACAAAATTTGGGGTATGTAAAACATATAAACTTTTGTATTTGAACTTAAATATGACACTGTCACAACATTGTCTTAACATAAGTACAAAGTGACTGAAAAATTAAGTGTTTAGATGCTATAAACATAGGACATAGCTGCTTATTCTTATGTGAAGATTAACATTTGTTTACTTAAATGAGTTTCTACTCATTAAAGTATTAACTCCACTTTTAAAAAAAGGAATGACATTTTATACATCATAAATTTTGCAGCGAGTTCCTAAGTCAATTTTTCTGTGCCTTACCTATATCCAAGGCCTCAGTATCTTAGGGAAACAGATTCTCTTTTTCGTAATACTGCTATTAAATAAAATCTCTGTCATGCAGGTTGCTTATCAATTAGTGATTTTCAGACACAGTGACTAGAATAGCCTCCGTAGGAACAGGGGCCTTAGTATTTGGTGGTGAGAACCCACTAGGAGATGGCTTAGCAGGAACTTTAAGGACAGACTTTTTTTTCCTCTTGAATAATTCAGTTAGCTTTCTTTGACTGTTTGGGGATAAACTCTTTCCTATATTCATTTAACTGATTTTGCTTCCCCTATATGCCTTAAATAACTTATTAAAATACTAATATGAAATATGAACTTTCTGCTTTCTCTTGAAGGTAGCCTACAGGCCAAATACTTTTTAAAACATTAGTAGAATTGTGTTGATTTTGTATCATGATTGTTTGGAGCATTAATATTGATTTATATTACAACTTTGGATTCATATTTGTTGTGTTATTATGATAAATGAGTACCTTACATAAAGACAAAATATTCTTTAGACCATAGTAATTGTAGCAGTACTTTAAAATGAAGTGGCCATAAGTGAATGAAGTTTCTTTTGTAGGTTACTGACATTTTGAAAATACATAGTTCGTCACTTTTTTTCCTAGTCACGTTTATACCTTGTGAACATTTTGCTTCTTTCCTAATTGAATTTATAGATGCTGGGCAAACTTTACTGAGAAAAAGGGACAGTGTACTTATCAATTTTCGTTAATAAACAAAAAAATTCCTGAAATAATTGAGGTATTAAAAATTGCTGTTCATGAGCCATATTGTGATTTTTCTGGATCAGTTTTCTATACATAATTCTAAATTTGCAGGAGTTCATTTAACCTAATTATTCTAGAACAGGTTGCTGTTCTTGCATGTTTTCACCTTTTTTTCAAATAAGGAAATTTAGAGACTTAATAATTTATAGGATAGTTAAAGTGCCCCAAATAGATGTTATAATCCTGTGAGTTAAAATTGAATTGACATTAACCTCCATATGAAAATATCTAGCCGTCTTTTTTTTTTTCTGACTTGTAATGCATTGGTTCATAGAGATGACAAGAAGGATGGGCTGAAGTTCTATACAGATCCTTCTTATTTCTTTGACCTCTGGAAAGAAAAAATGCTGCAGGACACAGAAGACAAAAGGAAAGAGAAAAGGCGCCAAAAGGTAAGTAATTCCAATGTGGGAAGTGTGCATACTGGTGTGTAAAGGATTCTTGTTTAGAAACAAATCAGTAAATTCTTCATTTAAGTGGTTGAGATGAAAGATTTAGTGCTAAAGAATTTTTTAGTGGTTGCATTTTTCACGTGAAGATCCTGGTATCCCAGCCTAGCCCAGGAACATGGTTTTTCAGTAAATGCTGTCTGACTTGTTCTCCAGCACCTGCTTTGCTTTAGCAGAAGTAGTGGCTAAAATTTCAGTTTTGTTTGTAACCATGTTTTATGACCTTTTCCTAGTGATCTCTCAAATTTTCATAAAGCAATGAGCATTTCACATCAGATGTAATGATATGCTTTTGTCTTTTTAACATTTTTAATTGCTGGGTTGCCACAGCTGTATTTAAGACCTTGGTGAGAGGTTTACGTTGGATGGAGAAGCATGTGTGATCCTCACATTCGGGGGATAGGGTCTAACTGAAGCTGAACCCCCCTCTGCGGGTGGTGGTGGGCAAGAGGACTGCAGGTGTAAAGGCTGAGAAACAACCGCAGTAAGAAGCAGTCGTAAAAGACATGCCCACTTTGCCCAGGTCCAGAGACTTCTGTTTTGAAAATTGCCCCTCTGGGACCCAGAAATTAGACTTAAGCTGCTGAGAAGAGTAATTCTCTAAAGGCAAATATTTGTTTATATTTTTATATGTAAGCTATGTTTTAAAATGACCACCCAGTTTGCTTTAGTTAGGAAAAAGTCTTAGATAACATTTTGTGGGTTAGTGGCCTTTAAGTTTTGAGGCATTTAGGTATATTGGCTAGGTAGGAATAAAACAGTTTGGGATGGAGGAAAATTTGAGATGTGAAGCAGGATTTAAGAAAGAGAACATGAGAAAAGTTTGCAGGTGGCTGTGCAGGTGTAAGGAATTATCACTGGATTCCGGAAAAGATTCAGACTTGTGCGTGAGCATGCATGCATGCATGTGTATTGAGTGCATATTGATAAGATTTGGAGACTGAACGATTGTAAAGAAAGTTGCAGATATCATAACACTTAAATATGTCAGTGTACATCTCTTAAAAAGCAAGGGTGATAGTTATTAATTAGTTCAATGCAGTGATTCTTAATCAGGATGCATATTGGAATCACATTGTAATCCCTCCCTTCCCCTTTTTTCTTTTGGTTTTAAAAGTATACAAACAATATATGCTGTTTATAAAATGCTCAGATAGTGCTGAAGGAAATAGAGGTACTCCCCTGCTCAGGAGTAACTGACCACTATAAACAGTTTGGTACGCATCTTTTTTAGACGTTTTAAGCATTCATAAATAAATGCGTTCACATTTTACAAAGTGTTTTTCATGTATATAGAATTGTACCTCACATGACTTACACACACGTGCACACTGATGTTAAAGATGTACTTCATTCTTCTTGATAGTTGTATGGTATTCCGAAGTATAAATGCTGCATAAATTATTTATCCCATTACTGTATTAATGGATATAGGTTCATTCTAAATTGTTGCTATTGCAGCGCTGCAGTGGGTATCCTTGTATTTATGTGCAGATATTTCTGCAGGATGAATTTCTAGAAGTTTAATTGCTGTTATCAAAGAGAATGTGAGTTTTAAATTTTGAAAAGTACCGTCATATTGCCCCAACCCTTAAAAGACTGTAGACCCAGGTTATGCCTTTACCAGACTTCTCCAGTCCTGGATATTATGATTTTTGTGATGAGTGCCGCCCTCCCCCCCCCCCGCCCGCAGTCTAATCTGCATTACGCATCTTTTCATATCCTCAACAACCATTTCTGTATCTTCTGTGAATTTTGTGTTCATGTCCTTTGCCGATCCATTCCCAGAGCCTCCTGAATACCTCTGACAACAGCCTGGTGCTCTGTCTTCATCCCTCCCTTGAGCCATCTGCCTTCTTTTCCCCTAGATCTTAGTAGCTTCCTAACTGATGTCCCTGTCTTTCCCCCTTTAATCTGTTCTCCACAACACAGAGGGACTTTTTCAAGTGCCTCCTCAGTATGTCAACCCTACCTTCTCATTTTTCAGTGGTTTCCTATTGCTCTTGGCATTAAGAACAAAATTTTTAGCATGGCCTTCAAGATCTTGCCTATCTGTCAGATTTTGTGCCAGTCACCCCAATTTACCATTTATTTTCTTCATTTCTCCTAATGCAGTGCTGTCCTTCCTCCTCAGAGGCATCGCACACTCTGCCCCCTCCTCTTGGCGTGTGTCTAACCCGTACGTACTCCTCTGCAGGATCATGCCTGCTCCTGCTACAGACAGTGTCTCCAGTCACTCCACCACACCTCCCGGACTTCCAGAGTAGACAGCAGTTTAAAATACATATATAATTTATAAATACAATATATAAAAACATTAAATATGTATAAATATATTCTAAAATATAAATACACTTACATTTTACCACCTTTTGTAAGCATACATTTATTTGCGTCATCTTGTAGGCTTCCCCTACTGGATCGCAAGCTCTACGAGGGCAGAGACTGTGTCTTTTTTGTTTGTTTATTGCCATTTGAGACATCAGTGCCTGGCACGATGCCTGGGGTTAGCAGCTCGTGCTTGTAGCTTGGCTGTGGATTTGACCACTTAACCAGCATTTCCTGAACGTGTGCTCTACGTAAAGCAGGACCAACCTTGAGGTACCATGGAAGTGCAGGAAGTAACTGTTCATAGTTCTCGTCCTTAAAGGTGATAAAGTCTCATGAGCGGAGTGGGGAGAACTCATAGACACACATAGGAATAACTGTCCTCACGTTTGAGAAAGTACTGGTGTTGGGTCTAAGTATTTTTTGAATACATTTTCGCTGGCCTAGTAGGGCTGGAGCAAGAATGGTTCTTTGTATGTGCAGGTAAGTTTTTATCTTGTTTTGTTTCATGTGAAGCTGATTTCAGGATTAGCTTAAATATTCTTTAACAATCTTTTAGAAATTGGGAATAGAATATTTTGAATTATTTTCTTTGAAAGATAATTATGTGCTAAGTCAAACTGGTGAAGTGGTGAGAAGTAATTTCTCTGTGTGGTGTTGTCAGATACTTCACTAGTACGATAGAGATCCAAAAGGTGTAGTGCATTTCAGACAAGCTACAAGTCTGGTGAACTGAGAGTTCTTTACCAGAAATGACGGTAAGCAACTCTAGTAGTTGTGGCACAGTAACTTTTTGTTTATTTAGATTGAAGAGCTAAGTATCAATTACTTTTTGTTGGGAAGACTGAGTAGGAGGAGTAAGCTGTTTTAGAATTTTCTTAACATTAGGGTAATTGAACTGTGAGTGTCTGTCATACATCGGGCTTGTTTTCTATGCATTATAATCGCATTTAACCTGCTGTTTTCCTTTCCCTTCTGTCTTGGCATGCTTTCTTTCTTTTCCGGAACATCAGGAACAAAAACGTGTAGATGGCACCACCCGTGAGGTGAAAAAGGTTAGAAAAGCCAGAAACAGGCGCCAGGAGTGGAATATGATGGCCTATGACAAAGAGCTTAGACCCGACAACAGGTTGTCTCAGAGTGTGTACCACGGCGCGTCTTCCGAGGGATCCCTGTCCCCAGACACTAGGTGTGTGTGTGTCATAGTTCCCTCGTCCCCGATGCTTTGGGCCACTGGGTGCAACCTGCTTTTATTATAAACTGGAAATGCATGGCAGCTTTGGGGTTTATATGGCCACCAATAGGTTTTAAAACTTTCCTTAAAAATTTTTTTATATATTTTGATTTTGAAATAATTCTTTAAGGCAGTGTTATTTTACAATGGGTTTCTTTGTCTCTCTCTTTTTTTTTTTTCTTTTAAAAAAATTTCTCTGACTTAAATTTATTGTTCAGTTAATCTAGATGGAGTGTTTAAACATCAATTCTGAATTTGGGGTAACCTCCAATGACTTAAATTTTTATCTTAATAATCATTTAATCCTTTCTCTTTATCTTAGCTTGGAATGTTGAATTTCCTTTGCCATTTGGCATCTAAAAATGATTGGTAGGTGGTAATTAATACGACTGAGGATACTATCTATCCTTCATTGTTCTTTTTGATATTCTTTCAAAAAATTAATGAACATTTCTTACTTCAAATAATTAATCTTATGTATTGTAATTTCAGGAGAAGAATTCCATTCAAGCTTACTTTAAAAATTTGTCAGCATTAAGTAAAAGTATTTCTTGCAGGTGTGAGTGATGGGGTCACTAAGTCACATTTATCACAAAAGAGGCTCACTGAGTGACAGGAACTGACTAGTCAATTTTAACTTTTGGTTTAATTTTCTAGTCTACTTTTGTGAAGTGGTAGTCTTCCATTTGCATAAACCGTTAAGGTCTTCTGTCAGCATGTAAACATTTGAATGGATAATTTTTATAATATGTGATTCAGAGTGTTTCAACAACAGCAGTAACCTGACCTTGTGTTCTGTGCGTCCTTTTTGTTTTTCCTTTTTACCTTTGTAACCTCAGTATTTAGCACAAAATCTGACATACCGAAGGTGCTAAATGAATATTTGCTGAATGACAAACTTATTTGGTAGTTACAGTGCCTTAAATGTTCCTACCCCAGAAGGTGTGTAAGTCATTGGTAGGATGTAGGCAAGTTCTAGGTAATTTTTCTGTACAAGCTGTTATCTTTTAAGTATTAGGGAATTATGGGAGTTTTAACTGAGTTTGAATTTTAATGTCAGTTTATTTCTATGGAAAGTAAGAATGATGGTACAGTTCTGCTTGTAGTTCTTTGGGTGGGGAGGAATATGTGAATTTAATTGCTCCCATGGTGTCAATTTGCTGTGGTTTTTTTTTTCCAAATAGTTTACTCATACAAAACATATATTTTATTTTTATCCCATGTATACTTTTTAACAGATACAGATGGGAAATGGATTTTTTTTAATCCCTCAATAGAATGATTGATGTTCATTCTAGCATCTGAAATTAGATTTTTCGATGTTGGGTGTAAAATTGATAGTCATTCAGATTATTTAGTATTCTGCTTTTATGTTTATGTTGTTTGGATATATCTTCATTTCTCTTATTTTTTCAAAAAGCAAATACAATCGTAAGTTTTTTTCTTTAGAATTTTTTCTCGTCACATACTATTTCCTGTGGTGTCTCTCTATTTACATATATTATTTACTAACAGTAAATAGATTATAATTCATCATTGTACTTGAATTATATCCCTCAAATTAACTTAAATTTTTTATTTTTTGTTTTACTAAAGTATGTCACTTTTTTGTTATGAAATAAAATGTGCTTACTATATCTGAAAATTATAGAAAAAGTTAAAATTAAATATTATTCATAATCCCACATCCAGAGAAACCACTGTTTCCATTTTAATGTATTTTTCTTTAGTCTTTTTCTATAAACATTTGTGATTTTTTTCTTTTACAAAATTGGAACCATGCTGTGTTTTCTATCTTTTGACTTTTTAAAAATTATATCTCATGTTTTAAGTATTATTTAGAAACACGTTTTGTAATGTTTTAATTCTTGTGACATTATTCAAGATCGTGAGTGTGAGTGTATTCAAGATCCTGAAGGAAATTTAAATACCAAATGGCATACATATAAGCCATTCCTATAAGTAGTATACTTTAACCTAATCTGCATAAACTCATCTTAAACTTTTGCGCTCTCTCTGTAGATTGTTAAGGACTGGTTTGTTGCTCAGTGTGGATTTTAGATGGGGATTGATGAAATGTTTGTCTGCGTGTAACCAGCCCAGCTCGTTACTCGGGAAGTGTTATGCCTCCATGCCAGCATTCTTGTTTCTTCTCATCCAATTCTGGCCCTATTACAGCTTGCCAAGTCTGCCGCCTGCCTACCCTAACGCCCTGGGGAGTCTGTGGGACTCTCGCACTGAGACTCAGCACTGCACTTTCTCCCTCCTGTTGCAGTATCGTCCTCACCCCTACCGGTCCCCTTTTCTATAGCAGGTGGTCACTGACCACCACGAAGCTCCAGGACCTCCCCTGCTCATCTCCACATTGGCATCGTGTCCCTGTCTCGTTTCTGCCTTTCCACCAGAGTCTCTGTCTCCCAGCAGTTGCCCCACTCCCCATGCCTCCTGATGTGTCCCCCCCTTTTCTGTAGTTCTTCCCTCTTCAACTGACCAGTGCCCTCTCCCTTCCCCTGTGCCCATGGCGGCCACCCTTCATCAAAGTCCTGCCCTCTAGAAGTCTTCTGCTCTGATTTTTACTTCCGACATTCATCACCTTTTCAACTATCTTCTGCCTCCACCTGGCGAGTCCACTCCTCCTCTTCTTGGTTCCTTCTGGCTCTGTGTCACAAAGCTACTTCACAGGGGCAGCACCCCCAGTTATGCCCAGCAGTTACAGCTCTCTGCCCCCCATCCCATCAGAAGTGCTCCAGGCTTGCTTAGTGACTCTGTTTCCTTTAGAAAGTTACACACACAGCCAGTTACACACAGTCATGCACATAGAGTCAGCAAACGTCACCAGAGGCTCCAGAGTGTTAGGTATTGACATCTTTAAAATATAGTAAATACGAATGAATAAATGGGAGGTTCTTCCCCTACTAAAAATATTTTTAACTCATTTGCTAGCAGTTTGCGTAGTTAAAAATACATAATCATAAGCACACTATAATCTAGAATTCATTGTGCAATTAGGGAAGAGAAAAATGAGTTATTAGTTATTATACTGCAATTAGGGAAGAAAAAAGGAAAAAAAAAAGTCTCTTCCCACTTAGCAAGCTTTTCCATGCCACGTGCTGCAGTGAAGGAAGGCTGCTGTCTGGAGAGCAGAGCCCAGCGTGTGTCTTCCCGCCCCCTCCACCCCTTGTGTGTGTGTGTTTGCATGTTTCCTTCAGAGAGAGAAGCACAAGCCGAGTCCTAACAGAAACCAGCAAGTCAGCGTGAGGAAGGTGAGAACGAGGAAAGAAGAGTGGGAGCGGAGGAAAATGGGCATTGAGTTTATGAGTGGTGCCAGGAGCCCGGAGCAGGCCAGAAGCCCGAAGGAGGCCAGGAGGCCCACAGGGTGTGTCACGTCGCTGCTCCTGGATTCCCAGCTCAGGCCACCCCTGCTTCAGCTGTTATGACCAATGTGCAGCCCCTACTGACCACATGTTCTGTAACCTGGGCGGGCCGTGACAGTCCTTACTAATGCCCATGGTGCTGCGTGCCCCTGTCCTTACGCTCCTCCTGAGGGCTTAGCTGGCTCCTAGCACCTCAGCATCTTTCTGAACTCCGCTCAACTAATACAGAATTCCCACTCCCTTTAGAATTTGGCTCTCAGCTGTGCATTCAAAGAAAACAGGAGGGCCTTGCCACAACGCACTGCGCTGCTGCTTCCCCTATGACTAAATACATGTCTTCTCTTTAAGAAAAATATAACTCACAACAGTGCATTCTTGATTTCTTTTTCTGTTCTTACTATTAATATTTATCCAGTTTACCTGCCATTTTATGTTTTCTAATTATATGCTGTCAGTTTCATTGCTGCTGAAATCCTCTGTGTGTCTAAGATGCTATTTCTAAATTAAATGGGATTTCTCTTGTAGCCTTCTCTCTTAGAGAAAAAGTATGCTGAAATACCGTGAAAATGAGGCTCTGCTCTTTCCTGCTTGCTGATCTATCTGACTTATTCACTTCAAAGCTGTGAATCTGAATCCATGTAACAATGGGGCTTGCTGCTAAAATAGTAATTATGTTGTTGCTCGGAAGCTCTTGTGGGGCCAGACCTAGTTGATAGTAAAGGAAATACATGTCTTATATCTATACATTGGCAATGTTATTATTCAAATATACACTTACACCTGCTGGGGGAAGTTTCCTGAACTTAAATTTCTCCCACCCTTTTCCTTGATTGTCAGGTCCCATGCATCAGATGTTACAGATTACTCTTATCCGGCTACTCCCAACCACTCTCTGCACCCCCAGCCGGTGACCCCTTCCTATGCAGCCGGTGATGCACCACCACATGGGCCTGCAAGCCAGGCCCCTGAGCATGAGTACCGGCCCCCCTCTGCCTCAGCCAGGCACATGGCCCTGAACAGACCTCAGCAGCCACCACCCCCACCTCCCCCCCAGGCCCCAGAGGGGTCCCAGGCCTCTGCACCCATGGCTCCAGCAGACTACGGGTAAGTCAGTGTTCCTTGTGCTGTAATCCCTACTTGCTCTTGTATTTGAATCTTGCTGTGCATGGTAGAAGAATTTTAACTTTGATATTTTAGAGGCCAGAATATAGTCAAGAATGACCGAATAGTCATACTATCAGTTATGACCTATTCTAAGTGAAATAAAGTAGTATCGTGCTACTCTCCCTTTTTATTACAGCTGAATCTCAGGTTTGTCTGTGCTCATGTGTATGCACTCCCTCGATACACACACTTATTGTGCGTTTGAATGGATCTTTAAGACAAGGCATTGGTAAAGGGTGGAGTGACGATTGTGTGAGCCTGTTCCAAATGCCCAAGTTTCTCTGTGTATCCTGGGTCGACCCCAGGGAATTCACATCACAAATGAGAAAACCACGTAACACAGCTCCTGTGTGTCCTTTCTTATGCTTGGCCCTATAATCTCCTTTCTTGACCTCTGGGCACCCAGCCAACATTCTGCCCCAGGCCCTCATGTCTTCCAGGTAGAATTTAAATGCCTCCTACAAAAGATCTTCTGTTCAAGTGTTGATCATTTTGAGCACCCACCTTTATTTTTATATGTTGTCTTTAGCCCTCTGTTTTTTGGCTTAACCCTACTTTTTAAAGAATTCATCCCCTCTGAGTCAGTGCCCAGGAAAGTTGAATATACGCCTCTGTTAATGTGTGTATTCTTCAGCCCAGGGCAGAGTGAATCACTTTCCAAATCTATGTCCCTTGGCTTTCAGGGGTTTGCTTCCTGATCACGCAGTCCTGGAGAGTCCGTTTGTTGGGCTTCCTTAAATCAGGATTCCCGGTGGGTTCAGAGGTTGCTACTGTCCAGCGAAGAGAGTGCCTGTCCATGGTCTAGTTGGTTTGGAAAACCCTTGGCTGGATAGAATTCAGCAGATTTCTTGGCTGTGGGACTTTTCAAAGCTTTTGAGACTCTCCCAAGGGCATGTGGAATTTCCATGGGGGTGGGCTAGAGAATCTAGGATTTTTCCCAGGTTGGCTGGCCACAGAATCCATATAGGGCAAGTTCATGAGCCCCTGCTTTTGAGAAGCCCAGTATGAAGGGTGATCATTGCTGCTCTCCCGACCTCTGCAGTCCACTCTTCATTGTAGCTCTCCACAGAAAACGGCTTCACTTTTTGAGAGGTCCTCTTTTCTTTGGAACTTAGTAGAAGGTCGTGAATTCCATCATAATGAAAAACATAGAACTGTGAAAATAAGTGACCCAAGTGTGCATACTTGCATCCTGCGTGACTTAAATCCTGTTGGCAGTATGTGTTGTATCTAGGGGACATTTCTCCACTGGGCACAGCAGAACTCAGAGGACAGCCCCTCGACTCTTACTCTAGTGACTCTGTATGTCTCATATCTTTATCAGGATGCTGCCAGCACAGATCATCGAATATTACAACCCATCAGGACCACCACCACCTCCGCCGCCCCCCATGATTCCATCAGCACAAACTGCTTTTGTGAGCCCCCTCCAGGTCCCCATGCAGCCCTCCTTCCCCATCTCAGCTGGCTCCACATACTCAGCTGCCCCACACCCGCCCTCCACCGGGCTACTGGCCACCGCCCCTCCTCCCCCGGGGCCACCCCCACCCCCCCCAGGCCCCCCAGGCCCCGGCTCTTCTCTGTCGTCCTCCCCGATGCATGGCCCCCCAGGAGCTGAAGCAAAGCGTCAGGAGCCTGCGCAGCCGCCCATCAGTGATGCTCGAAGTGACCTCCTGGCTGCCATTCGCATGGGTAAGTGGGACACCCCAGATACACAGCCCTCCTCCTGGAACGAGATTTCGTATGTCTCCATCTAGCTACAGACTCGTCGTCTGCAACCGACTCCTCTCTACATTAAATTATTTTTTAGAATAGAGTTAAAGGAGCCCTTTTTGTATTATTTTTTAATAGTAGATGTGTTTTTGCCATCATGATAAAGAATTGAGAATTCAGGAAAGCTTTACTTGACTGGAAACCAGACAACAGAAATGAGTGATTAACTAATTAGATCTTTTCTCTGCATTCTATTCTAAGGGTAAAAGTAGGAATGAAAGAAAGTGAGCGCATGCCAGTTATTTAGTGTTTTTAAAACAAACGTAGGGTATTTCCTAGACTAGTCACATTTTTAGCTAGATGTGCTGTGCCATTGGTTTTCTAGCATTTATTTAGCAACATAACCCTTTTGTCGGAGTAAAGCCCTACACGGACCCCCAGCCCCTGACACATGTAGGAGCACCTCGGTCACACAGGGTGGGGAGCTGGGCCCTCGCCTGCCCTGGCTGCCCTCCAGCGTCACTTGAAAACCTGCAGCCCTCACCAGGTCTTCTAACCAGGTCACATTCCAGGCTGATTGTCACACACACAATGTGGAACTAGTCCAAGAGCTTCTCCTGCAGCATGGAACTGCACAGACTCTAGGTCTCACTTTAGCTGTCTTAGTCTGGAAGTGACTGGGAAGGGGCCTGGTTGCAGCTCCTGACCTCAGTGTCGGTGATGTCCCTCACAGGGCGGCCTGGACCTCTGCCTTCTGCCTGCTGTGAATCAGGCTTGTGGTGTGGCACACACACCCTCCTAAGACCCCAGGGCCCTCTGCATACTTCAGTATCATTGACACACTTTGATTTTGTCAAAATAAAGCCAAGGGGTTTAATACCTCATAGATATCAAATTTGGGGTCATGGTAGGACAGTGTTGGATTTGCTTTTTTTTTTTTCAACACCTGTAAGCTCTGTCCAGTATGGGTTGATATGTAACCTGGGTCTAATCATGAGGAAATATTTGATACACACAAATCTTGGGACATCTACAGAATAATTGCATCTGTTCTTCAAAAATGTGAAGGTCATAAACACAGACAGAAGAACTGCTGAGATTAAAGGACATTAACAAAACATAACCACTAATTAACAGGTGACCCCATGTTGGATCTTAGACTGGAGCAAAACTTCTTTCATTTGTAATTAGATTGGGTCTACTGGGTCTACTGGGTCTACTGGCAAAATTTGAATAATGTTTGCAGGATACATAGTAGTAGTATATCTCTGCTAATTTTCTGATTTTGAGGTTTTTTTTTTTTTTAAGGAAATAACATTTGAAGTATTTTAGGGGGTAAAGGGACGTTATATGCCACCTACTCTCAAATCCAGAGAAAAGTGACTGTGTGTGTATGTGTGAGAATGACAGAGAAAGACCGTGAGGCAGTTGTGGTCAAGTGTTAACAGTTGAGGAATTCAGGTGAAGGGTATTTGGGAATGTTTTTCTGTTAGTCTTATAGCTATTCTATAAATCTGAAATTATTTCAAAAGAAAAAGTTAAAAAACGAGTTGATAAACACTTAATCATCAGATATCTGTGCCTAAGCAAGAGACTAGACGATTATAGATTATATCCATTTTCAACAGTAACTGTCGAAGCAGGGGTAGCTGTTACCTTGCCAGGCTGGCTGAGGACCGCAAGTGTAGAGCACCGTGGCCTGAGCTGTAGGTTAGAGGGCAGGCCAGCGGAGTGTTCCATGATGACAGAAATGTTCTGTGGCTGCGCTGTCTATTAGGGTGGCCGCTGGCCACATTCCCATTAACATTGAAAGGCTGCATGTGGCTAGTGGCCACCCTGCTGGAAAGTGCAGCACTAGCATTTTCTTTGATGGTGTTCATGTGCACTGCAGTTATAGCTGACTTTTTAATGTTTCAGCACACCATTATAACAAATGTCATGACTTTGAGTGCACATTCTTTTTTTTTTGTCATGAAACTTCTAATATTTCCTAAGTGTTTCTCCCCTCCAATTCCCGAAACTTTTTATCCTTAGTGAGTAGGAGAAAATATTAGTAGACATATTAGTTGTTCTTCTTTAACTGAGAGCAAGCTAAGGGATTGGATCTAAACTACATTTTGTGTCTCCAGGAATTCAGCTGAAAAAAGTGCAGGAGCAGCGTGAGCAGGAGGCCAAGCAGGAGCCTGTCGGGAATGACGTGGCCACGATTCTGTCCAGACGCATCGCTGTGGAGTACAGCGACTCTGATGACGACTCCGAGTTTGATGAAAACGACTGGTCTGACTGAGGCAGTGTGGGGGACGGGTGAGCCACTAGTGGCTGAGGACAGCGTGGCAACAGGCTGGTGGCCAGCCGGGGGCCCTGTGTTGGCGGTGCAGTAGAGATTGCAAGTGTCGCAACACCCAAATAGTGGTATTATAATCCTGTAGCTTAGCACTTTTTGTATTACTAATGTGATATTGCTTCTGCACATCCAAAAATTCTGGGTTTTTTCAGTATTTACTGTGTAATACTTAAGTGCCACTAAACATAGCAAGTCATGCTGCACATGAGGAAATATGCTGTAACTACTGCATTGTCCTGAAAACAGCATTTTGCTTTCCTCTCAGCCATGACCGTATTTAGTGCAGTTTGGGTTTACTCTTACTGATAATTCTGCAGACTCACTGTGTGTTTGTGAAGCTGCCTGGTGTTAAGTCTTTGCAAGACTAATGACTATGTGTCAGAGTGATGTCTTCTGATCAGTAAATGATATTGTTTTACTGTTTGAAGTTTGGGTTTTTTTTTTTTTTTTTTTTTTTTTTTTTTTGCTTTTGTTTTTTAAATGCGTTTCAGAAGAAATTGGTTCTAGAGGGAAAGGTTTAACAAACAGAATCAGATGTTTCTGCTTTCAGTTTCTTGGCTTGGTAGCCTCTAAGTGAATTTGAATTTCTGTTGAATAATTTCATTGCCTTCGCACATGCTTGTCAAATGTGAAATTGAAAGGGCCCTTTTCAGGCAGGGTTCCCTGTAGGCATTCACTTAGTAAATGCTTGCTGATGATTTTTGTAAGAGTGTCAGCAGCTCAGTAGTAATGAAAATGGGTTCCTTTTCCCTTCAGGGGCCACTGGGAAGGACACTCAGAATATTTGCCAGCCCTTCCAGCTTGGGTACTGGCCAGCAGAACAGAACAGTGGTCCAGGAGCAGTGCCAAGCAGCAGAGCTGCCTTGCGTGGGGCGGGTGCAGAGGCGACCCATTCATTTTAATTCCTGGGAGCCGTGTCCCAAGCAAGGATGCAGAACTCTTAGCTCCTCAGTGCACGACAGTGCTTCCAATGGCACCTCACTGCATTTGGTCTGAAACTCAAAAGCTTATGTTTAGTGAAAGTAGATGTTGACACTCACTCTGCACGATGCTGCTGCCAAATTAGGGAGCAGTCCGTGAGCAGGGCCTTGCCCTGACCTAGAAGCACACGGTTCTCTTTTCCACATTGTTGTTGGCACATTACATTTTAATGAGTACCTCACAGAGTTTTCCATAGCTGCAGCAGAGCACTTAGTCCACCTCTGCCCTTCCTGTTACTGTCCCTGCCGGGTGGTGCTAGAGACTTGCAGGGAACTCGAGAGAGTGCTTCTGTTTTGTAATTCCGGATGAAGGAAAACTGCTTGTTTAGAATAAATACACGCCCCAGGCTTTGATTGTAGATATGACTTCAAAAACACACTAAGACACTTCAATTCCTGAGGACTCTTTCCTACTTACCGTATTTCAGACAAATTGTGACTCTCAGTTGTTGAGAAGGGAAGACCCTTGGCTGAAAGGAAAGTGGTTTGGGTTGATGGTAGGAACGTAAACGGGAGGGTAACTCATGGATTTTCTCAGTGACTTCTCCTGAGGAAGTGAGCCGGCCCCCCAGGGCACATCTGTGTGTCTCTGGATGGTCATTGTGTAAAGCCTGGACATTGGATTTTAGTCATGTAGGTTTTGAAACCCCGAGAAACCAGACATCTGCATCCCCTTTCCAAGACATGCGCATGCCGGCCTGTCCGGGTCGTCTCAGCTGCACTTGCTGTAGTGCCCTGGCTTCTTGGAGCTGGTCACCATTTGTCACTATCATTTTCTCGAATATATGTAATTTTTTTATTTCTCTCTCTTTTTTTAAATGCCTACTATATTGGCATTATTCTTGGGACTTTTACTATTTTTAAAACTTTATTTTGCCTTTATTCTAGTAGTCATCTTTATTGTTACTTTTGTATTAGGAGTTACCTGTATAGTTTTAGAATTTATATTTGGTAATGTGTCTCTGTTTTTTATGGCCCTTCTGCTCTCAGGATGGAGGTAACACATTAAAGTTAATATTCATGACAGGATTTCTTTTATTTATATCTTACTACAATAAAATTAGTGGCACTTTATTCATAAATATTCATGAGCCTGTTATTAGTTGTCTTCCTGCAGTTTAATCAACAGGTTATTTTCAACTTGATTTTATGACTAGTGAGAAATCTTCTGCCCTTTTGTGTTCTATAACCTTTAAAAGAATGGAAAATGACGACAGTCCAAATTAGATTATTTTTAGAGTATTTTTTCAGCAAACTCAATTCATTCTAAACTTCAAAGTCAGACCTTTTCTAGTATGGTACTTCATGAAAAGAAAAAAATGAAGATTTTGAATTTTCATTTTCATTTTCAAAAAGTATTTACAAAACAAATGGAGAAAAACATTTAAATGCCTATTTCATTTCTATAAATGTTATGTTTTAAATTACAGTTATAAAGTGTAAGGTTATTTTAAATTGTCCCCAGTTTTATTTCTCCACGTGCATTTTAGGTTAATTTCTTATGAAAGCTTTTTCCTCACAGCTTTGACTGAGGGATGCAGAGATGACTCAGAACCACACACTAGCCACCCAGATGTGATGGGTCACGCAAAAGATAACGACTCTGCATAGTTAGCTCCAAACCATGAGATTTGGTACATTCATGTTTTTCTTTACTAATGATGCTGTTAGAAAATATTTTCATTTCAGAAAATTTTTAGAACATCGAAATCTTTTCTGAGCACCAAGTGGCTAGGTTGGGAAAGTTTTGTAATAATTTGCAACTGAAATACATGATACATTTTACTCCATTAAAGACTAGTGGGAATGTATCAGCCAGAGTAGCAAGTAATTTTTGTTTTATAAATCAGAGTATGTCATCTTGCAGTATTACCAATGTTGTTGTAAATTGAATTTAAAGTGGTATTAAAAAAAAAATTCCTGTTAAACAATTTTTATCTGTTTGTATATCTTACTATAGATTATGTACAAGTAACATCTAAATAAAATTACACTTTTAACCCTAAAAGGCTTTGCTTATTTACAACAGAGTTGTATGTTTCACTTTTGGAGGGCGAAAGTTCAACATTGTGTGGAGTTTATTTAGCATTTTCTTTATAAGTTAGCAGAAGATACCATTGATTTCTGTTTAAATTTCTACATAATCTTTGTGTAACCAAGAGTCCGGGTTGAATCCTGGAGTGACTCAGGGAAGCACTGGTGTAATTAGGAAGAAGAAGCCGTTCTGGAAGCAGAAAGCAAAGTTCTCAGAGGATGGAGGGTCTCAACATGCTCAGTCTCGATGACAATAGTGACTAGAACCCTGTAGTGTTTACGACTCATGAGATATTTTCACTTATCCTTAAAATAATCCTTTAAAATGGGCATTTTCTCTGTTTTGTATATGGTAAAACTAGGGGGAAGTTAAGTTGATCACTCGGGGACCTGGGTAGATATAAAACTCAGTCCTGGGGCAGAATTACCTGTGGGGAGTCGAGATTGGGTGAGTATGCATGACCCCATGAGGGAAAGCCACACTGGAGTTCAGGCTTCCTGTAGTAGCTGCCTTTGAGCTGCCAATGCACACGGTGTGGACCTCCATCACCACATACGTCACACCGTATGGAGACAGGTCCTTGTGCACCTGCACTGCACTGTGTGTTCCGTATAGACCTCAATCGTCTCTGTATCCTGAGAGCCCCAGCGCAGTGCCCCGTCTACTAGACAGAGCAGCTGCATGTTGGATGCTTAGATGAATGGATGGATTTCCAAGTAACTTTTTTATCAAAAAGTAAGTTGTGTGCAACTTTTTCCCACCAGACCGAGCCCAGTGAGGCAGCCATGGGCCTCTTACTTACTGCTGTATCTCGTTTATTGAGAACAGTGCCTGGTGCTTACTCGGTGTCAATAAATATTTATTGAGTGATTGTCATTTGTAGAGCAAAAGGGGCGGCTTCTTCAACAAATAGTTGAGGGCCTAATAGACCTTAAATACATGAGGATATGTAAGGCACTTAGAGCTGAGTGCCCAACACTGACTGCCCATATACAAGTCACTTGCTGAAGAAAGCCAGTTTCCGCCCTCATGGAGCTTCTTGTCTACCAAGGAAAATGGATATTAAATATTGTCAAAAGAGTCTTTTAGATCATTTAGATCATTTTATGTCATTGAGGTCATTTTATGTGTGCTATAGTTGGAGATGGGTGGGGAGTGTCCAAACCTGTCTGTGGGCCAAGGGAAGCTGAGATTCAAGAATGAACAGAAGTGAGCTGGGGGCAAAGGGCAGGGAAGGAGTTTCTCAACAAACACAGTGCATGAAAATGGGGGATTGAGACGACTTCAACAAAACATCAGCCTTAACCTCAGTGTTGATTTTTATGTTCACCAAATAACCTTAATGTTTCACTAAGTGCTATAAATTCAGATTCAGAAATAAATCGATACAAATAAAAGCACTTTTTAAATTGGGGTTCACTTGAAAAAAGGGTTTTCACTACTAAAAGTTTGAAAACCACTGCTTCATGTCACCACTACCTTGTTTACTTAGCTTTAGACCAAGAAGTGTTCACGTTGCTATGGCACCTCTTACTGTATTCTCATTTCGTATTCTGAGAAGACAGTACTAATACAGAGGTGTGTTAAAAGCTTGAAAAGACATACATATTCAATTCGGAGGTGTGAGTAACTTGTAGAAATACCCCAACAGGGACCTAGATAATAAAGATATTTGCTTTCATAGTACACTTCATTCGCAGAGCTGACACCTGAACGTTTATTTGCCAAAACATGATAGTGCTGTCCTGTGAATACTTGCACATGTGGTCTTTGTAAATCCTTTGCTGCATTCACTCTGTGCACTTGTGATTTGAGTAATTAGCTTCAAATACAGCACCATGATTAGTTAGAGGTAGTGAATTGGTAGATGATTTACCATGAAGAAAAATTTGAGAGTAATTTTCAAACCTACCTAGTGGTTCTTAGGATGAAGTGACATTTAAAAGCATTTAATGTTCTAGGATGTCCTTCAGCTGTTCTGGCCTAAAACCAGTTTAAATAGAAGTAAAGCAGTCTGAGAATATATAGCCTGCATGTTCTGAACGTGTGACTGTCACTTAGCATTTACATTTATAAGGCAGACGGTGCCTTTTGTGTGTGTATGTGACACTGGCTCCAAATGTACCTTCTACTGTTCTGAAATCAAGACTTTAAGATCTGGATAATTAAGTTAGGGTGTCAACTTTCAGCTCCTTTGAAATGTGTTTTACTATTTCAAAGGCCTGGGCATTCATTTGGTTTTGGAGTTGGAGAGTTTCAGTGACATGCGCACAGTGAATCAGCTGTAGATAATTTGCCATAAGAGCCCATGGAGTCTTCCTGCCGGGAGCGCCTACGCTGGCTGTCACCAGCAGCTCTGTCCATTTGGACAGGCTGCAGCATTGTGTGGGCTGCCGCAGTCCTGCGTCCTTCCTTTCCCTGGTTTCTGGGTGGCTCCCATGCCATCTCTCTAAGCCTCCCCGACCTGAATGGCTCTGCCAGGCTCCTTCCTCACAGTGGTTACCATGTCGCTATGGCTCCCGCCATTGTTCTGTGTCCCTGAGCTGCCAGTTGTGTTCTGTCCTCCTCTTTCCTCCTCCCCCAATGCTTCCATTTCCAGCCTGGTCAGACCCTGCCACACTAGACTTGAGACAGCACTGGGCGTGCAGAAGCCCAAGAATGTTAAAAAAAGGAGCAAGCCCTCTCGGAAGCAGTTATGAAGTTGGGTTTGAGCTGAGATGCCCCAAACACCAGGGAAGGAGCAGGTGAGAAGTCCCCTTTGAAGCCTTCTGAGCTGCGGCTGAGTTTTCTCCAAGGGTGGTTCCTATACCACCTAGATCGGAATGACCTGGGTTACATGTCAAAATCCTGTCCCAAACATACTGAATCCAAACTCTGAGCCTGGGACCCTGGAATCCACAGTTTATCCAGTAGCATTACAGAGTGATTCTTATTAGGCGTGCTGAATTTCAAGGACCTACTCCCTATTAGCGCCTGGCCCGGCAGGGTTGATACAAGCCTGGAGATGCCACCTGTGATGATCTGGGCTATTGGTCACTGCCCAGGGCTGCCCATCAGTCTCAGATCTGGTTGGTGGCTGATGGAGCCCTGCCCACAGAGGTGAGCAGGCGCAGGGATGCAGGATTGCCCTTGCAGGTTGTGTCTGGAGGCCCAATTCTGTGCTCCTTTCAGAGCAGTTCTCCCTGGGATCTGCCTCCCCAGCTTCTCCCGTGGTCATGCCATCGGGTCTCGGCTGCACAGAGCACAGGTGAGGTGTCTGGGCCTGGAGCATGTCCTCCAGGGACTCCTTTTGGCTCAGGCGCTCAGTCCCTGGGGAGGAGGGATGTTGGGGCCTGACCTCTGTCCCTGTTGAGATCACTCAGTGGGCGGGGCTTTGCTGGCTGGAGCGGGGAGATGTTAGTGTCATCCTGTGCTCTTGTTTCCACCGCCATTGCTGTCGTCCTCGCACCAGAAATTTGGGCTGGGGCACCACAGGCAGGCATTGCACACCAGCACAGCTCTCCTCCCTAGGTTCTAGGGCGCCAAGAGCACCCACCCTCTGGAGCACTTTACGGCCTGCATTTCCTCCCCCTACTTCTTCCCTGATCTGTTTGCTGCAGGGTGTCCCTCCCAGTCCAGCCGGCTCTGCCGCAGTGGCGTCCCCTTCCAGCAAGCGGTGGGGATGCTGGAGGCTGTGAGTAACAGCAGCAGCACCTCCACCCTGGGCCCCTCCTGGGACAGGCATCAGTGAGGGAGCCTTACAGAAAGCAAAGTCCTGCATGGGACTTTGGGTCATGGGTTTTACGAGGATGCTTTTGCTGGGGCTGGCTGTGTTCTGTCACTCTTAGCAGACAGGTGAGAAGGAAGGTTTCCCCTCCATGTGCAGTCCATCTGGGCTTCCCTTGGGGGTGATCCCTGTCTTCTATCTGAAGGGGGTATCTATGGGGCCTCCCCAGGGGTCTGCTTTCCCATTTAGTTAATTGACTTTAAATGTGAAACAGAATAAACATTCTTGGGTTGGCCCCACATGTAGGAATCATGGTTATCTGCCCTCTGCTAAGACAAGTGGCCAGAGACTGATTCACCATGGTGGGCCCTGGACCTCACTCCGACAAAGGCCACATCTGAGTCCGAGTCCAACCTGGTGGCCCAGGATGGCACAGGGAGCCCAGTGGCCGGGCCAACTGGAGCCGGAGCCTGCCCTGTCAGGCCTGCTGGATTCAGTCCTAGCTGCTGCATTCAAAGGGAGCAGCGCTGCCTTCTGAGGCCTTTGGAAGAAAGAGATTGCAAAAGTAGGTTAGGACAAATGACTCCCTTCAGGACTAGTGAGGGCAGGAGGGGGGCTTCCTGTGCTCAGCGCCTCAGTGGGTCTGAACTAGGGAACAGTGAGAGCACAGCCAGGGCAGGCGAGGAAAGGACAATCCTACTCTTCTGAGGCCTCCAACCTGAGGTGGGGGAGGGAGGGTGAAGGTGAGTCTCTGAATGCAGCATAGCGTGGCCCAGCAATGAGCCCTGACCCTCTGCCTGTTCCCTGGAGGAACAGATGACACACCAAGGTCACGGGTTCAGATCCCCATACCAGCCAGCTGCCAAAAAAAGACAAAAATCTATCGCTGCATTCCCCCGGGCTTTGAGATCAGCATTTGTCAGCTGGAGGGAGGCCTGTGGCTCCAGAAGGGTGAGCTGTGGGTGTCCCAGCCTGCCCCATCTCTGTGGCGAATGTGACCACAGTGCTGCTCGAACGCCCCCATGGAGGAAGGAGCTTTTACAGAGCCCTGTTTGGGCCGAGAGGTGGAAAGTCATAGAAGGGTTGAGTGTTGGCCTCTGTGTCTGGCATGTGCTGTCTTTTGTGTTTGCTCTCTGATGTAATACACACACTCTCTCAGTGTCATGCGTTTTATAGGTGGGAAAACAGAGGCCAGTCGTTTGCCCACAGCCAGAGAATTGGGATTCCAAGCTGGGCCCTCCTGACGCTGGCCATCAAGCTGGAGGAGTGTCACTGGAGGAAGGTGGCAGTCGACCCAGCTTGAGGACACTCACAGCTGTGCCCCTCGAAGCTCTGAGCCAGGACTGCCACCTCAAAGGCTGGGTTAAGGCCCAGATGGACTCCCAGCAGCTGCAGAGCTGCAGAGCTGCATGCAAGGGACAGGCCTCCTGAGTGCCAGGCTGCAGAGCTGGCCCACGGCACCCTCCAACCCCCAATTTGGCCTGAGAGCAAACTGCTAAACTTCCAGAGCTGTCTTGTTGCTTCCAGGTCCTGACTCCTCCGCCCCCTCTCAGCCAACCCTGGGTCCCAGGGGTTGAGGTAAACACCCCAGATTGGGGGACATCAGCTGGTCCCAATGATTTTTTACAAAGTGTATGGGCTGTGGAATGATCCTGTCTGCAGAGCTGCAGTGTCATCCTGCAAACGTTGAAGGTGTTCGGGGAAGCAGGAGGCTGGCCCTGGCCTGGCCCTGGGGAGCCGCTGGGTGCTGGCAGGTGCCGCCCGAGTGAGGGTGGTGGCGGCTGGGGACAGAAGAGCGGATGTTTTGGAGGGCGGGCGGCTCGGAAGGGGAGGCGGGGGGCAGGTGACAGGCTGCTGTGCAAATGAAGGAACAGGAATGTGTTGGCTTCAGGGTGGCCCGGAGACCTCAGGGTGTGACGACGACGTGGACAGAGACAAGCGCCTGGGTCTGGCAGACGGGAGCCGGCGCGTGGGGATGTGGTTTGATCCAGCTCCCCACGGCCTCCCTGGGCGGGGAGGAGGCGGCAGGCCAGGCCCAGGTCTGGGGGCCCAGAGCCGTCCTTGGGAGTGAGCCAAGGGCTCTACTTGAAGGTGGGAGTGGGGAAGGGGCGCCACCCTGGTGTCACCTTAGAGGGGTGCGGAGGGGGGTGTCGCCATCTCCACAGCCCCTGCAGAGCAGCGTCCCCGCCCTCCCAGGGCTGTGGTGTAAGCCCAAGCATTTGTAAGTTTAACACCAAAACCGTTTGGAAATCTGCCTTTAAAGAAATTGCACCAACCCCGCTGGGCCCTGAACACAGGTCAGCTGAGTTCCCGGCCCCTGCTTCTCCACGGGTACACTTTACACAAGGGCCAGAGGCCCCCTGCACTGTAAAAAGCTAAAGAAATGGAAAGCTGCGATTCCGTCTTCCCTCCAACGGTTTATCAGGGGCTTCCGACTTAGGCAGCCCCTTCCGGCCCGGATGCAGGGAAGCACTGGCCACCCCCCGTCAAAGCACGTGTCACAAGTGCTATCAAACCTTTTCCAGGGCGCCTCCCTGAGCTTCCGTGGGCAAACACCGCCCTCCAGTGGCCATATGGTGAAATGCGTTCTCTGAAGCCCGGTTTCACAGGTCATTCAGCGACCGCCCGCCCTTCCGCAGAGATGTATTTCTTATGCACTGCTGTTAGGAGTGAATTGGTACAACTTCCCTGGAGGTCAGTTTAGCAAACCTCTATGAAAATTAAAACTGTGCATACCGATGGCCGAGCAAGTCCATTTCTAGAAATATATCCACATCAGACTGGATTTTCCAAAGCTGTTGTCAACAGTATTTCTGGACTTACATTCTCTTCCAGAATGTTAACATTCCCTATAGAGAGGTGGACTGCGTTTCCCTCCCCTTGAAGCCGGTGGGATGTTGGAACTGTCTCACTGTGTGCCTGACTTCCCAGCCTAGGCCCTGACTTGCTTGGCTGTGGAATGCCACTTCAGTGACGCAGCCACCATGTTGTGAGGAAGCCCAGGCCGCCTGGGGAGGCCGCAGGTAAGGGTCTGCTCCCAGCTAAGGCTCCAGCCGCCAGCCAGCACCAGCCGCCAGCCAGCACCAGCTGCCAGACCTGTGGTGAGAAAGGCTTTGGAGGACTTCAGCACCCTGCAGGTGAGCTGCCCTGGCCGCTGTCACGTGGGACAGAGATGACCGTCCTTGCTGGGCTCTGCCTGCTGAAATTGCAGATTTGTGAGCAAAGGTAAATGTGGTCACCATTTTAAGTCACTAAGATTTGGGGTAATTTGTTACACAGCTTTAGTGACTGGGACACATACATTTCAGATTTGTTTGCTCATGAACAAAATGACATATTGATGACAGCATTGCTTGGAATAACAAAATACTGGAAAACATCCCACTGTTCTAGCCACAGAACATTGGTTAAATTATAGTATATACACAATGGACTACTCTGCAACTGTAAAAAGAATGAGGATGTCTTCAGTGAATTGATGTGCTCTTCAATATATACTGTTAAAGTTGAAAAAGCAAGGAGTAGAAAAATGTGTGTATGTGCTATTCATTAAATAAAAAAGAGGAAAAAAGAATGTATGAACAAAACGTTTATAGAAAATGGAATTAAAAGATAATAGGAATCTTTCCATGAAGTTATTGAAGACCCCTCATATGTCTTTATTAATAATAAGTGCATAAAATATTTCTGAAAGGATCCACAAGAAAGTTATAGCATCACCTGTGGGGAGAACCCCTCGGTCTCTCAGGGGCTGGCTTGGAAGGGAGATCTCTACTGCAGGCCTGTTTAGTACCTCTAACCATGAGAGTGTTTCTATATAAAAAATTCCCTAATGATTTTTAAATGTAAAATGCCTCTTTGATAAGCAAAGCACAGTGACATAGAGTTGAAAGACATAGGTCCCACTCACCACCATAAAATTTATCTTATTGCTCTACCACAGGCAAAACAGTAAAGCATAGGGGTTGTATTAGTTAAGGTTCTCCAGAGAAACGGAACCATTAGGAGATATATATATATATATATATATATATATATATATATATATATATATATATATATATATATATATATATATATATATATATATATATATATATATATATATATATATGTGGGAAGAGATTTATTGTGAGGAATTGGCTGATGTGATTATGGAGAGCAAGACGTCCCACTGTCTGCCATCTGCGAGCAGGAAACCCAAGGAAGCTGGTGCTGTGATTCCAGTTCGAAGGCCTGAGAGCCAGGGGAGCTGATGGTGTGAAGTCCCAGTCCACGGGCAGCAGAAGAGGAGGTGAGGCGTCCCGGTGCAAGCAGGCAGGCAGGAGGCAAAAGGAGTGAACGCCTTCTCCTTTTGTTCTGTTCAGGCCCTCAGTGGATTGGATGATGCTTACTCCCATTGGGGAGGGTAATCTGCTTTACTGAGACCACAGATTCCAATGCTAATGTCTTCCCAGAAACACCTTCACAGACACACCTGGAAACAATGTTTAATGTGGGCACCCGGTGGTGCAGTCAAGTAGACACAGTAGAATTGACCATCAGCGGGGCAGAGAGTGAAGACTCTAGACTCAGACAGCTTGGGTGCTGTATTAGTCCGTTTGTGTTGCTATAACAACACCTGAGACTGGGTAATTTATAAAGAACAGAGGTTTATTTGGCTTACGATTCTGGGACAGCTGCATCTGGCACGGGCCTCAGGCTGCTTCTACTCATGGTGGAAAGTGGCAGCAGCCGACGGGTACAAGCAGATCACATGGCGAGAGGAAGCAAGAGAGAGAGAGAAGGTGCCAGGGTCTTTTTAAGCAACCAGCTCTCGTGGGAACTAATAGAGCAAGAACTCACTCATTACTCCCCTGCCCCCCAGGGAGAGCATTAATCCATTCATGAGGGACCCGCCCCCATGACTCAATCAGTTTCTACCACTGCTACATTGGAGATCAAATTTCCACATGAGTTTTGGAGGGGACAACACATCCAAACTGTATCAGGTGCGAATCCTGGCTCTGTTCTGTGATCTTGGGCAAGTTACTCAAATGCCCAGTTCCTTATTTTCCTCATCTCCGTGGTGGGGACCAATAGTGCTCATCTCAAAGGGTTGTTTAGGTTTTGGTAACTGGCTATTGATATATTCATAGTTTCTACTTATGTCGATGTAAGCATTTAAAATTTTTTATAGAAATGTGACCATTTCACCTATTTTTATTTTATATTTCTGTTTATTTGAATCTCCTTTCTCCTCGATTAGTTATACTACTGGCTTGTCCATGAGTTTTTTCAAAGAACCAAATATTTGGTTATATTCATCTTCTCTATTTTTGTATTATCCTCTGTTTCGTTCTTCTTGCCTTAGGTTTGGGATTTGGTGTATTTCTTTGCTTGCTTGGGTTTACTCTTTTCCTTTCTGGAGCTTATTGAATCAGAACTTAACCCTTTTTTGTTTTCTAATGAGTGCATTTAAAACTATAAAACTATAATTTTATCTCTAAATATTGCTTTAGCTTTCTTTGTCCTACACATTTGACATAATTTTATTGTCATTCAGTTTAAAATAAATTATTTAATAACTTCCCTTGTTATTCCTTCTTTATTCCAAAGATGATTTAGTCATATGTTTATATCCATATGGGATTTCATAAATTGATCCTTTTGATATTGATTTTTTAAATTTTAAATAGGGCCAGAGAAGATGCTCTGAATGATGCTGATTCTTTGGAATGTACTAGGGTACTCCAAAAATTTCTTGGAAAAATAGAATGAAAATACAAATCTTTCTATGAACTTTTTGAAGACCCTTCATATTGAGATTTCCTTCGTGGCTTTATGAGTGTTCTGTGTGCGCTCAAAGGCAAGGTGTATCCTTTCTCTAATATCTAATTGATCAAGCTTATTAGACATATTAATCAAATCTTCCATGCCTTTGGTTATTATTTGTCAGCTTGATCTATCAGTGCCAAAGGGAATATTTTTTAAATCTCTAACTTAATTGTTGATTGTCTTTTTGTTGATTATATATTTTTTCCTTTTCTCTTTGATTTTTAAAATTTGGCCTTAAAACAGTTTTATACTAGAATTGCTACGTAGCTTTCTTTTGGTTGATATTTGTCTGGGATGTGTTCAATAACTTTTTAAAAACTTGCTGGATTCTTTTGTTTTAAATACATTTCATCCACCCATATATACACATACTCACATATATGTAGTAGATAGCTTTCTTTCTCCTTTTCTAATCTTTATTAAAAAATCTTCATTAGATTAGTAAAGTTCCCTTTAATTTCTAGTTTAAGACTTAAAAAAAAAAAATTATAGATGTTTCCCAAACTGAAAAGGAACTGAAACAAAGAAAATTGTAGATGTTAAATTTTATAAATGCCTTTCTGTATTTATTTAGATGTTCATGTGATTTTTCTCCCTTAATCTATTAACTACAGATTACATTATTTCGTTTGGAAGTTCTGTATTTATGTTCACAAATGAGATTAGTCTACAATTTTGCTTTCTCAATGTATTATCAGATTGTGGTATAAAGTTGTGTTTCCTTCATAAAATAATCAAATGAGTATTTTTGCTTTTTTTTTTCTGTTCTGTAGAAGAGTTTGGATAAAATTGGCATTTGACAGAGCTCAAAAGCGAAGCTGTCGGAGTCTGGGCTTTTCTTTGTGGAAAGGCTTTTGATGCCGATTCAATTTCTCTAATGTTTATAGGACAATTCCATGGTTTTATTTCTTCTTGATTCATTTCTAAGTTAACTTTTTCTAGAAATTAGACTATTCTAAATTTCAGGAAGAAGTTGTTCATTATACCCTCTTCTTTTCTTTTCTTTTATGCCAGCAGCAGCTGTGGGGATGTGTCTTTCTTCTACTGTTGAAAATAGTTTTTTGTCTTCTGTATTTTTTCTTAATCGGGCCCACCGGAGGCTTGCCAATTTTGATAGTCTTAAAAAACCACATCTTTTAGCTTTGTTGAGCCTCTATATTATATGTTTCCTTTCCATTTCATTTATTTCTGTTCTGAATTTTATTATTTCCTTCTTTCTCCCTTCTTTGGGTTTAGTTTGCCATTTTTTCCTAGCTTCATGAGGTGAAGTCTTAGTTCATTATTTCTCAGCCTGTCTTCTTTTTCAATATACAGATTTTATGGCTATAATTTTCCTTTAAATTCTTCTTAATTGAGCTTTATAAGCTGTGATATGTAGTCTTTTCATTAATATTCAGTTCAAGATATATTCTAATTTGCAGGTGTGAATTATTTAGAAGCATGTTTCTTAATTTCCCAACAGATGAGGATTTTCTGTTTATCTTTTTGCTTCTGATTTCTAGCCTTATTGCACTGTAGTCCTAGAACATGCTTTTCATGATGTTACATATGCTGTCTATGAAATCTGATGAGATTTACTTTTTGGTCCAGTATACGACC
Source organism: Cynocephalus volans (assembly GCF_027409185.1). Taxonomy (NCBI): domain Eukaryota; kingdom Metazoa; phylum Chordata; class Mammalia; order Dermoptera; family Cynocephalidae; genus Cynocephalus; species Cynocephalus volans. The sequence continues at coordinate 83,016,449 of NC_084466.1, read as the reverse complement.
AGTTTCAGAAAATAATGTACATGAGGTTATTGGACGCAAGGTTTTATATTTATCCATTGATTTAAGTTTTCTGAATTGTCACCTTTTCTATATCCTTACCGATTTTTTTTTTTTTAAATCACTGAGAGGATGTGTTGAAAAATAGCCCGCTAAGAACTGGACTGGCCTCTCTTCATTTTTGTAGTCCTGTCTTACTTTCCTTCACATACTTTGATGCCTGTTATTAGGGGTTGCAATTTCATGCCTTATTTATGTGAAGAATACACACCAGGTATTGTTCCAAGTGCCGTCAACATATACTAACCAGGTCATGTCCTCATAACCACACTAAGAGACAGATACTATTTTTATTCCCCTTTACATGTAAGAAAACTGAAATGACAGAGATTAAGTACTGGGCTGAAAATTACACACACAGGAAGAAGCAGAGCTGTGATTTGAACAGGCATTTGGAATTTCTGGAATTTGTTCTTTTAGCCAAACTTCCATCTTTTTGCTGAATGAACTTCTATCATGATGACGAAAGCTTCTTTCCAGTAATTTTCTTTGCCTTAAGTCTATTTTGTCTAATATTAATAATGCTCCACTGATTTTCTTTTGATTAACATTTTCTTGTATATCTTTTTCTATCTTTTTACTTTCAACATTCTGTATCCTTATGTTTTAGACATGTCTCTTGTTAACAACTATTTGGATTTTTTCCTCATTCTGACCGTTTTTGTGTTTTAATTGGAAACATTTAAATTTAATATGACTTTTTATATGTGGTGTTTAGAGCTAACGGGGTAAGCTATGCTATCTCTTTATCCCTTCTTTCTTTTTCCTTCCTTCTTTACCTTATTTTGGGTTGATTTTTTTAAAATATAAATCTTTCTAATTTTATCATTATCAAGTTAGGAACTTATATACTCTCTGGATTTTTAAAAAATCATTACCCTAAAAATTACAATATAGAAACGTAATTTATCAAAGTCTAAAGTTAATCAATAATTTTTCCCAGTGGTAATTTAAAAAATGTTTTAAACAACCGGTTTGGTGCACACATGGACAGATCAGCACACATGGTGGCCAGTGCACACGTGGGGTGACACGTGAGCGTGCACGTGGGGTGACGCGTGAGCACCCACAGGGTGACACAAGAGGCCACGCCGGCTGTCTCAGCCCTGCCTTTGCACTCTGCTCCACAACACAGAGGCTTTCACTCCATTTGCCTCTGTCTTAGCTCAGGTTGCCAGCATGAAATACCACAAACTGTGTGGCTTAAGCAACCCAAATTCATTTTCTCACAGTTCTGGAGGCTGGAAGTCCGAGGTCAAGGTGCCAGATGATTCTGCGTCTAGTGAAGGCTCTCATCCTGGCTCATAGACTTCTCCCTGTGTCCTCACATGGTGGAGACAGAGAGCACACCCTGGTGTCTCTTCTTACAAGGGCACAAATCCCATCATGAGGGCCCCACGTTCATGGCCTCATCGAAACCTAACCATCTCCCAAAGGCCTCATCTCCAAATACCACCACATTGGGGGGTTAGAACTTCAATCCATGATCTGGGGGGAAGGGAGACACAGCTCAGTCTACAGCAACCCTTGTCTGGCCTACATGTTCATATTCTTTTTTCCTAACCTCATAAGATAGAATTATCCCATGCAGTCAGTGTTCTTTTAGATTTATCCCACTGGTTACCATTGGTTTTGCTCATCATTTCTTTGTATATTTCAGACCTTCCATGCGGGATCATTCTCTTTTCTCCTGAAGTACATTATTTTAGAATTTTCTTTAGTGAGGATCTACTGATGGCAAACTCTTATTATGTTCATCTGAAATTATCCAGTTACTGAGTGATTGTCTCTTAGCTCCAAATGCCCCCTTCCACACTCTGCTTTGGGCCCCACGCTTGGCCTCTGTGAGCTACATTCCTGCCATCACCAGTGGCTCCTGGTTGCTCTGCCAGTGGGGAGCTGCACCAGGCAGGGCCCCATCAGGAGACAGAAACTGCACTGGTTATTTGACTGGGAATATTTCAATATAAAGAATCATTGAGTAGAACAGGACAAGGTGTACTAACAGGGATAAAGAGGACCCCCCCAAAAGTCCAGAAGTAGTAGATGCTGAAGGACAGCTACTACTGCTAGGGCGAGGAGTATGAAGGGATGAAGTACTAGGAAAGAGGCCCTGCAATAAGTCTGAGGCTCTTCCAAGAGGGGATGGCTACCACAAAAACAAACAACAAACAAAAAACTAAAGCTTGCTAGAGAGCGTGGGCTTCTGCTGATCTATAGAAGCAGCTCACTATTCCTGGAGGACATGGGCAGGCTGGAGCTTATCTGTAGGAGTGTCCTGATGTTGCCAGAGTGTGTGGATGAGATGGGGCCGGTCTCTAGAAGCAGCCCACTCTTGGTAGAGAGTATGAAAGGGCCAGTGCTTGTCTGCAGAAGCAAGAGGCCAAAGACCCAGAATAGCCAATGCAATATGGAAGAAGAACAAAGTCAGGGACTGACACTACCTGAAGTCAAAACATACTCTAAAGCTACAGTAATCAAGACTGTGGTATTGGGGAAAGAATAGACAAATAGATGAATGCAAAAGAATATAGAGCCCAGAAATAGACCCACACAAATACAGTTAACTGACCTTTGACAAAGTAGAAAAAGCAATTCAATGGAGAAAGGAAAATCTTTTCAACAAATGGTACTGTAACAACTGGACATCCACATGCAAAAACAGTGATCTGGACACAGAATTTTACCCTTCAGAAAAATTAACTCAAAATGGATCATAGACCTAAATGTAAAACGCAAAACTATAAAACTCATAGAAGATAATATAGAAGAAAATCTAGGTGACCTTGGGTTTGATAATGAATTTTTAGATGCAACACCAAAAGCACAATCCATGAAAGAAAAAGTTGAGAAGTTGGACTTCCTTAAAATTAAAAACTTCTGCTCTGCAAAAGACACTTTCAGAGAATGAAAAGACTATTTACAGACTGGGAGGAAATTTTTGCAAAACACATCTGGAAAAGGACTTGGTAGATATGGGATAGTTATGGTTGCAATGTGTGTTAATCAAATATTTGATAATTCATTTTCCTTTGTGGCTGTTGGTACAAAGCTGGGGGAGTTCGGTCTCCTGTGATGTACAGCACCAGTGTTTCATAGGTATTCTTCCCTCACTTGGATTTGTGTGTTCAACCAGATATCCTGCCTGCCTGCCTTCCACAAATGTCTATTAAATGCTGCTACATGCCCAGTGTCATGCTAAGCATGAGGCTACTCTTGTGAGCAAGGCTCACACACAGATCTATGAATGTTCTTACATTGAGGGGAAGAAGATAAAGACTACCCCAGGGGGCTGGCAAGCATCAGTGACCCAGGATGGGGAGGAGGGCAACCTTTATTCACACAGGTCATCTCAGCCCCTAAGATATGAGAATCTCATGGCTTCTGAAGGTGAGGAAGCTGCACTAACAGTGTCATCAGCCACTTCCGTTTTGACAGCTACTCACAAATGGTCTGCATTATGGCTCTTTAGCTCTGAACCACAGGTTTGCTGGGAAGGAGAAGGTGGGCTGCTGAGGGCTTGGCCCGAGGCCACTCAGAGAGGAAAGTTCAAAGTAGGACCCAAGACCAGCAAAGGTGTAAGCCTCGAGTGAGTGTGTGCATGCACGTATGTATGTATGTGTGCATGTGTGTACATGTGTGGGTATATGTGCATATACAAGTGTGCCTATGAATGTGTGTGTGCATGCATGCATGTGTACATGTGAGCATGTGTGCAAGTGTATGTGTGCATGTGCATTCATGTGTTGTTTACCTATATGAGTGTGATTGTGTATGTGCATGTGTGTATGTATGCATGTGTGTTCCAGCATGCACGTGTGTGTTCTACTCGTCCCATCACTTAGCACAGAGGCCCTGCAGGTGGGACCAGGCAGTGCTCTGTGTGGTCTGCATGCTAGGGGCCAGGGCTATAAGATGGGCCCTGACTAGTCACACATCTGCCTCTCACTGAATGCATAGCCCTGGTCAGGTCATTCACCATTTGGAAGCCTCAGTTCTTCATCTGTGAAGTGCTGAGAATGCTAGCTACCCCCTGTGTGTTGTGAGCACTAATGACCCTAAATTCAGTGACACATGAGGACTTCTCTGGGCTGATGGGGAGAGGGCAGGGTGGCAAATGCTAAGCATTGTCATCACCATTGTTATGCTTGTTATTGGGGCCCTTCTGTGAAGCCAGTTTACAGAGAAGTTCAAAAGCTTTTCACAGGGTGTCAGTGGTACCTCAGGGTACCTAGGAGGCTTCCCAAATCTGAATATGTTTGAAAGGACTAGGATGAGGTAGATGTCCACAGGTGCCAGGTGTCATCAGAGCCCAGGGCCCCTCAGCACCCCTGCAGGTCCAGAAGTGGTGCCTGGGGTCTTCCTATCTGCCTTGTCAGCCTCCACCCCCTAGCCCTCAGTTTACCTAGCCACCCAGTCCCCAGGTGGGCACTGCCACTGGGCCTGTCCCCACAGGGCCTCCAGTGCCTGTCAGCTGAACCTTCTGACAGATAATTAGAGTGATTCAGCCTAACACTTTTGCTTCTGAAGTATACTCCTGCTTGAAAATAGGTGCTTCCTACCAAATGGAAAGTCTACTCAATGGAACTTGGGAGAGGGAGATGACGTGGGGGTGGGGGGTCAGGTGGAAGCTCTTGGGTTCTATTGACCTATTCCTCTTGGATCTTCTTTCCTACTACAGAGGAGCAGGTGTTTAACAAGTTGTCCCTATATCTGAAAGGTCACTTTTTCTTGATATACACATGCCTTAATGGGCTTGGCTCCAAAGCCTCAACATCCTCCATGAAGTGCCTGCTCTGGAGTTGGGCGCTGCTTGCTTACTGGGACTCTGGGAAAGTTGGCCTCTGAGGTGTGCTGGTAAATGTTTGATGACCAGGTCTTAAGTAAAGACAGAGAATTATGAGATCCCTGATTTGTAGCATTTGCCAGTTTCTACAGTGTTAAGACTCCATGGCAGTTGATTTCACACGGCATCACTGAACGCAGAGTGGAGAAGCCAGGTGTGTGGTGGAGCCCATGCTGCCTCAGTTTTCTCATAATGAAAATGGGAATAACATTCATACCTATTCCTCAGGGAGAGTGTGAGGATGAAAAGTCTTAATACAATGTAAAGTGTATTTACATTTACTAAGTGCTGGATAGTTTAACTCTTACTGCTCATCTTACCACAACCTCACAATTTCCACCTCTACGCCTGGCCCCTGGGTAGAGCTTCTCCTGACTCTGCCCTTCCTTCCCTCATTGCAGTTACCTCCTCTGTCTTCCATCCTTCATTTGTGGGATTATCTCCTCTCTGTGTTATAGTGGGGTGATGATTGACAGCATGGGCTCTGGAGCCAGGACTACCTAGGTTTGAACCCAGCTCTGCTACAGACCAGTTGGGTAACTTGAGCAAGTTGCTCAATCCCTGTGCCTTCATTTCTGCAAAATAGGCATATTAAATACAGTTTCATACTGTTGCTATGAGAACTCTGGGAGTTAACATAATTAAAATGCTTAGAATCATTCCAGTTGCAAAAGAAGGAATCATTACAGTTAGATTGTAGGTGAATTCTCAGAAGCAGTGTTAACAGACAGGTTCTGGGGCCTCAAAGTCGTAGAAATGAACAATACATCCAATAGTAAAGCAAACAATGCTTTATTTAAAGAGAAGAGAGCTTATGCACGAAGGAGATAGCTATAGAGAAGCTAGCTCCCTGACGGGAGCTGTTCAGGGTCCTGCATAGGGCAAGGGGGCAGGGGTGCCTCTGGAGTGGTGCATTTTCTTCTTCCTGGTTGTGGCATGGGTGCAACTGCTCAGTAGGTGTAAGATGGTGGTGTTTCTCAGTACCACCACCTCAGGAGGATCATTGTAGCAGTCACTTTGAAGCTTTGTGCACATGTAAGAGTCAAGCTAGCTGCCTGGGGGAAGTTTGGGAAGGGTTTTTAAAGGCAAAGAGTTCTTCAGTTGACATCAGCTTCTTGCTTTGGTGATTTGTGGTATTTTTACAGTGGGCATGAGGGAGGTTGATTTCAGGAGCATCTTGTGTATAACTCCTAAAGGCGTCTCAGAGTTAATCTATAACTTAATCTTTACAATTATGTAGAAAGAAAGAATGGGTACATAATGATAAGTTTTAACCAAAGCTAACAGTTATATTTTAACAAGCCTTGGGGAAGGAGTTTTGCAACCTAGTAAATATCTTTTCCTCTCTTATCCTCAGTTTATCAGGACAGTTATGCCCAACCAGTTTCTTTTGGTCACTTTTATCAGGGCCATGGAGTAATTGTGGGGTCTCATGACTGCTGAGGAGTGGAAAAGGACACCTTGTAACAAAATGTCCTTTGCAGGGAAAATGGAGTCAGTTTGGTTCACAGGCCTACCCCTGTCCTGTCTCAGCAGGATGTTGTGCCTTTGTCGTGTATCACATAGCACTGAGCTGGTGCCCTCAGAGACTGGCTGATAAGGCAGGACGCTCCACAGAGTCTTGGAGTTTAGGGTTTAAGAGAGGGTTCCAGACCCAGCTCCCTGAAGATGGGTGAGTGAACAGACACGACATGACACAGTAAGATTTCAGAGGGTCTCAACTTTAGCTTCTTTTGAAAAACTATCTGTGGAAGACCCTGCCAGTTGCCGTTATCCCTTCTTTCTTGGTAATGAAACCCAATTTGTCCAGGCATGGGGAGCAACATGCTTAGAGAATGGGACCCCTTCTTCCAGCCTCAGGGAATCCTACGCACCTGTACCAATGAGTGGTATAGGGTTGGGGAAATGGGTTAACATTGGAGTGATGGGTTAGTGGTGGAGTGATGGTTTAGCATTGGAGCAATGAATTTTTTTTTTAATCTTTAAAAATTTTATTTCATTAATATTATTTTTTACATTCTATGATGTTGTTGCAGAGCAGTTGGGAGGGCGGGGGAGAGGGGAAAGGGGAAGGAAATGTGATGGAAGAAGGAGGAAGGAGCAGGGGTGAGATTGAGGCCTGTGGCACCTCCCACATTCCCACAGGGGAGACTGGGGGGCTTCCAGCGGTGGCTTGGTCATTGCTGGGCTGGTTGCAGATGTCAGGGGAGTGTGGCAAAAGCTCTCACCTCCCACCTCCGCAGCTCAGGAACCTGGGGCCCTTCTTGCTGTGTCTTGGTGGTCATCACTGGGCTGATTGCGTGTGTTGGGGGAGCGTGACCAAGGCCTGAGGGCCCCCACTGCCCTGGCTTGGGAGAGCCTGGGGCACTTCCTGTGGGAGAGTTCTTGTTGGAGCAATGGTTTAGTGTTGAAGTGACGGTTTAGCAAATGGAACCTGGGAGAGGTCAGCTTGAAGCTATTGAGATAGCTTAAATTTCTGATAAAAGGATTGAGTTGCTTGAGGACAAATGTTAGTAATTCACCTATTTTGTCTTCACTCAAGTCCACATGCAGTTCACCAGCTCTGTATCACAATTTAGCCTGCAGAGACCTTGATTGTCTTCCTATCATCTTCAGGGATTATTGTCTGAAGGCTATGGCAGCCAATATCCATGAAACTGGCAGACTAATCTATGGACTTGCAAGTAAGATAAAGTATCAGACCCTTTGCTGTTCTCGACAAGAGGCTTGTATTTATTGAACCACAGATTTCAGTAATCTTGCAACCGCCTTCCTCTGGACTATTAATTTTGTAAGATGACAAATGTCCTTACAATTTAAGCCACTTTCATCTGGAGAATCTCTTTCCTTGCAGCCAAATGCATCTGTGGAAGACATAGCAGATGGGCTTAGTTACCTCTGTTTCTACTCCCTGGTAGTGTGCTTCATTGCTGATAGAAGCTAGAAAGCCAAAGGTTACATTTGCCAGACTCCTGTGAAGGTCAGGTTTTGCATGGGTATTCTTCTGCCATCTACAATTGTGAGATTTTGTAGGAGAAAGTGAACATTTTGAGAAAGAGGCCGCCCTTGTGGTGGTTCTGCTCTTTCTACTCCCCAGAAGGTTGAGAGAGACTAAATTTAGAGTCTGTGCACATGCAGCAGCAGAGGTCCCTGTGTCTGGTCCCCAGCCACATGGCTGTCAAGAGGCAAGGCACAGAGCATACATTTTGAATTCCTGGATCACAGCCAAGACTGTTTGGAGCTAGCAGTTGTGGTGGCATCTTTCAGATCCTTCAGCTTCTGGTTAGGAACAGAGGCAGTGGCTTCCTCGGTGAACCGGCTCAGCAATGTGGTCCTCAAAGTATAGTCTCAATCAAGCCCACTTCTCCAGTCCTTTCAATGATTTTATATGCCAGCTCATATTTAATGCAACTGTTCTGTTTCAATTAACTAGAGTGGATTCTGGTTGTTTGCAACTGAACACTGACCAATACAGCATTATGATGGATACAACATTCTGACCTCTAATGTGATTTGATCAGAGCTGGAGTTAAAGTGAGAGTTGGAGGTGACCAAGGTGCCCTGGCTCTCTTCCTGCCCTCTACCACCTCTTTCCACAGGAAGCAAACAGGTCCACTTTTATTTCCTTTGGGGGTGGGAGAGTTAAGTTACATTTTGCTCTTGGATACAAAAATAATGTATATTTATTGTAGAAGATTTGTAAAATACTGTAATTCAGAAGAAGAAAAGAAAATCTATCTATATTTCTCAATATTTTATATATATCATTCCTGTCATATTTTCTGTTCCTAATCATGCATTTTAAAATAATCAAAATTGTACATTACATGCTATTTTATAACTTTTATTTATCACCTAAAAATATTTTGTGGATTTTTTATTTCACTATCATATTATTCTAAAAATTGTTTTAAATTGCTGCATAATACCATGTGGATATATTTTAGGCCATTCATGTTGTTTCTAATTTTTCATTGTTACAAAAAAATACCTTAATGTGTGCCCTCATACATCTATTCTGTTAAGATCATATGCATTTCTGATTTCCTTGGGATAAATTCCAGGAAGTGCAATTACTGGGTGAAAGGCAACAAATATTTTTAAGAAATTTGAATATACTGCCAAAATGTCATTCATTTTTGGTTGTACCAATGAACTTTTCCACCAGCAATGTGTAAGAGTGCCTTTCTCAAAATTATCAATGATATTAGATGTTATAATTCTGCTTAATGTTGACCAATATGACAGATGGAAAGGGTTATCTCTTATTTCACTTGCATTCCTTGAGTCCTGGTGTAGTTAACATTTTTTGTCAGCAATAGACTATTTATCATCCTTATTACCCGAATTTTCTGCGCCCTTTGACCATTTTCCTATTTGTATGTTTGGGTTTTTTATCTTATTGATATGAAAGAAATCTTTATATATTATGGACATTAACTCTTGGTCAATTAAAATTGTGTAAATATTTTTTCCCCAATTGTAGCTTACTTTTCCATTTTCTTAAAGATATTTCAAAATAGAAGTGCAGAACTTTAAAAAAATAGTAAAACCAACAAAAATTTTTCTTTATGGTTTCTGCTTTTTTTTTTATTTTTTATTTATTTATTTTTTTTCATTTAGCATCTAATTCTTTTTTTTTTTTTTTTTTTTTTAATTTTATTTTGTCGATATACATTGTGGCTGATTATTGCTCCCCATCACCAAAACCTCCCTCCCTTCTCCCTCCCCCCCCCAACAATGTCCTTTCTGTTTGCTTGTCATATCAACTTCAAATAATTGTGGTTGTTATATCTTCTTCCCCCCCCCCCCGGTTTGTGTGCATGTGCGTGTGTGTGTGTGTCTGTGTGTGTGTGTGTGTGTGTGTGTGTGTGTGAATTTATATATTAATTTTTAGCTCCCACCAATAAGTGAGAACATGTGGTATTTCTCTTTCTGTGCCTGACTTGTTTCACTTAATATAATTCTCTCAAGGTCCATCCATGTTGTTGCAAATGGCAGTATTTCATTCGTTTTTATAGCTGAGTAGTATTCCATTGTGTAGATGTACCACATTTTCCGTATCCACTCATCCGATGATGGGCATTTGGGCTGGTTCCAACTCTTGGCTATTGTAAAGAGAGCTGCGATGAACATTGGGAAACAGGTATACCTTCGACTTGATGATTTCCATTCTTCTGGGTATATTCCCAACAGTGGGATAGCTGGGTCGTATGGTAGATCTATCTGCAATTGTTTGAGGAACCTCCATACCATTTTCCATAGAGGCTGCACCATTTTGCAGTCCCACCAACAATGTATGAGAGTTCCTTTTTCTCCGCAGCCTCGCCAGCATTTATCGTTCATAGTCTTTTGGATTTTAGCCATCCTAACTGGGGTTAGATGGTATCTCAATGTGGTTTTGATTTGCATTTCCCGGATGCTGAGTGATGTTGAGCATTTTTTCATATGTCTGTTGGCCATTTGTATATCTTCCTTAGAGAAATGCCTACTTAGCTCTTTTGCCCATTTTTTAATTGGGTTGCTTGTTTTCTTCTTGTACAGTTGTTTGAGTTCCTTATATATTCTGGATATTAATCCTTTGTCAGATGTATATTTTGCAAATATTTTCTCCCACTCTGTCGGTTGTCTTTTAACTCTTTTAATTGTTTCTTTTGCTGTGCAGAAGCTTTTTAGTTTGATATAATCCCATTTGTTTATTTTTCCTTTGGTTGCCCGTGCTTTTGGGGTCGTATTCATGAAGTCTGTGCCCAGTCCTATTTCCTGCAGTGTTTCTCCTATGTTTTCTTTAAGAAGTTTTATTGTTTCAGGGTGTATATTTAAATCCTTAATCCATTTTGAGTTGATTTTATTATACGGCGAGAGGTATGGATCAAGTTTCATTCTCCTGCATATGGATATCCAGTTGTCCCAGCACCATTTGCTGAAGAGGCAGTCCCTTCGCCACTGAATAGGCTTGATGCCTTTGTCAAAAATCAGCTGACAGTAAGTGTGTGGGTTGATTTCTGGATTCTCTATTCTATTCCATTGGTCAGTGTGTCTGTTTTTATGCCAGTACCATACTGTTTTGGTTATTATAGCTTTGTAGTATAGCTTAAAGTCAGGTAGTGTTATGCCTCCAGCTTTATTTTTTTTGCTCAGCATTGCTTTGGCTATGCGTGGTCTTTTATTGTTCCATATAAATGTCTGGATAGTTTTTTCCATTTCTGAGAAAAATGTCTTTGGAATTTTGATGGGGATTGCATTGAATTTGTATATCACTTTGGGTAGTATGGACATTTTCACTATGTTGATTCTTCCAATCCAAGAGCATGGGATATCTTTCCATCTTCTTGTATCCTCTCTAATTTCTCTCAGCAGTGGTTTGTAGTTCTCATTATAGAGATTTTTCACCTCCTTGGTTAACTCAATTCCTAAGTATTTTATTTTTTTGGTGGCTATTGTAAATGGGCAGGCTTTCTTGATTTCTCTTTCTGCATGTTCACTATTGGAGAAAAGAAATGCTACTGATTTTTGAGTGTTGATTTTGTATCCTACTACTGTGCTGAAATCATTTATCAATTCTAGCAGTTTTTTTGTAGAGGTTTTAGGCTGTTCGATATATAGGATCATGTCATCTGCAAACAGGGACAGTTTGACTTCATCTTTTCCAATCTGGATGCCCTTTATTTCCTTCTCTTCTCTGATTGCTCTGGCTAGTACTTCCAACACTATGTTCAATAGGAGTGGTGAGAGTGGGCATCCTTGTCTAGTTCCTGTTCTTAAAGGAAAAGCTTTCAGCTTTTCCCCATTCAGGATGATATTGGCAGTGGGTTTGGCATATATGGCTTTAATTATGTTGAGAAACTTTCCCTCTATACCTAACTTATAGAGGGTCTTTGTCATGAATGAGTGCTGAACTTTATCAAATGCTTTTTCAGCATCTATAGAGATGATCATATGGTCCTTGTGTTTGAGTTTATTAATATGGTGTATCACATTTATTGATTTGCGTATGTTGAACCAACCTTGCATCCCTGGGATGAATCCCACTTGATCGTGATGAATAATTTTTCGTATGTGTTGCTGTATTCTGTTTGCTAGTAATTTAGTGAGGATTTTTGCATCTATATTCATCAGGGATATTGGCCTGTAGTTTTCTTTTTTGGTTATATCTTTACCTGGTTTTGGTATCAGGATGATGTTTGCTTCATAGAATGAGTTTGGGAGATTTGCGTCCGTTTCAATCTTTTGGAATAGTTTGTAAAGAATTGGTGTCAATTCCTCTTTGAATGTTTGGTAAAATTCTGCTGTGAATCCATCTGGTCCTGGGCTTTTCTTTGTTGGGAGCCTTCTGATAACAGCTTCAATCTCCTTTATTGTTATTGGTCTGTTCAAATTTTCTACGTCTTCACGGTTCAGTTTTGGGAGCTTGTGTGTGTCCAGAAATTTATCCATTTCCTCCAGATTTTCAAATTTGTTGGCGTATAGTTGTTTATAGTAGTCTCAAATGATTCCTTGTATTTCAGATGAATCAGTTGTAATATCGCCTTTTTCATTTCTAATTTTGGTTATTTGAGTCTTCTCTCTTCTTTTTTTTGTTAGCCATGCTAATGGTTTGTCAATTTTATTTATCTTTTCAAAAAACCAACTTTTTGATTCGTTGATCTTTTGAATTGTTTTTTGGTTTTCAATTTCATTCAGTTCTGCTCTGATCTTAATGATTTCTTTCCGTCTGCTAACTTTAGGTTTGGATTGTTCTTGTTTTTCTAGTTCTTTAAGGTGAAGTGTTAGGTTGTTCACTTGCCATCTTTCTATTCTTCTGAAGTGAGCGTTTAATGCAATAAATTTTCCCCTCAATACTGCTTTTGAAGTATCCCACAGGTTTTGGTATGATGTATCATTGTTTTCGTTAGTTTCAATAAATTTTTTGATTTCCTGCTTGATTTCTTCTTGGACCCATATGTCATTAAGTAGAATGCTGTTTAATTTCCATGTGTTTGTATAGTTTCCAGAGGTTCGTTTGTTATTAATTTCTAGTTTTAATCCATTATGGTCTGAGAAGATACATGGGATAATTCCAATTTTTTTGAATTTATTGAGACTTGATTTGTGACCTAATATGTGATCTATCCTGGAGAATGATCCATGTGCTGATGAGAAGAATGAATATTCTGAGGTTGTTGGGTGGAATGTTCTGTAGATATCTGCCAATTCCAATTGGTCTAGAGTCTTGTTTAGATCTTGTGTTTCTCTACTGATTCTTTGCCTAGATGATCGGTCTAATATTGACAGTGGGGTGTTCAGGTCCCCTGCTATTATGGTATTGGTGTCTATTTCCTTCTTTAGGTCTAATAGAGTTTGTTTTATAAATCTGGCTGCTCCAACATTGGGTGCATACATGTTTATGATTGTTATGTCTTCTTGATGGATCAGTCCTTTTATCATTAAGTAGTGTCCCTCATTGTCTCTTTTTATGGTTTTTAGTTTAAAGTCTATTTTGTCAGATATAAGAATAGCTACTCCAGCTCTTTTTTCTTTTCTGTTTGCATGGTAAATCTTTTTCCATCCTTTCACTCTTAGTCTGTGTGAATCTTTATGGGTGAGGTGGGTCTCTTGTAGACAGCATATAGTTGGGTCCTGCTTTTCGATCCAGTCAGCCAGTCTGTGTCTTTTAATTGGGGAATTTAAGCCTTTTACATTAAGAGTTGTTATTGAAAGGTGTTGATTTATTCCTAGCATTTTATTGGTTGTTTGGTTGTCTTAAGTGTCTTTTGTTCCTTGCTTTCTGATTTACTGTTTGTTTTCTGTGTTTCTTGGTCCCTTAGGTTGTAGATAGTGTTTTTGTTAGCTTGTTTTCTCTTCATGAATGCCATTTTTATTATACTAGCGGGTTTAGATTTCTCTTAGGTTTTTATGGCAGTGGTAGTTATTTTTCAGGAACCAAACCCAGTACTCCCTTGAGGATTTCTTGTAAGGGTGGTCTTGTGGTAGTGAACTCCCGCAGTTTTTGTTTGTCTGAGAAATATACTATTTGTCCCTCATTTCGGAAGGATAGCCTTGCAGGGTAGAGTATTCTTGGCTGGCAATCTTTGTCTTTTATTATTTTGAAAATATCATCCCATTCCTTTCTAGCTTTTAGGGTTTGTGATGAAAAGTCTGATGTTAACCTGATTGGGGCTCCCTTATAGGTGATTTGACGCTTCTCTCTTGAAGCTTTTAAGATTCTCTCTTTGTCTCTGAGTTTTGCCAATTTGACTATGACATGTCTTGGAGAAGGCCTTTTTGGGTTGAATACGTTTGGAGATCGTTGAGCTTCCTGGATCTGAAGATCTGTGATTTTTCCTATACCTGGGAAGTTTTCTGCCACTATTTTGTTGAATATGTTTTCAATGGAATCTCCATTTTCCTCCCCTTCTGGAATACCCATGACTCGGATATTTGATCGCTTATGGTTGTCTGATATCTCTCTCAGATTTTCTTCCATGTCCTTGATTCTTTTTTCTTTCTTTTTGTCTGCTTGTGTTATTTCAAACAGCCCATCTTCAAGTTCAGAGGTTCTCTCTTCAACTTCGACAAGCCTGCTGGTTAAACTCTCCGTTGTGTTTTTTATTTCGTTGAATAACTTCTTCAGTTCAGCAAGTTCTGCTACATTTTTTTTCAGGACATTGATTTCCTTGTACATTTCCTCTTTCAGATCCTGTATACTTTTCCTCATTTCATCATGATGTCTAGCTGAATTTTCTTGTATCTCATTCAGTTTCTTTAGAATTATCACTCGAAATTCCTTGTCAGTCATTTCAAGGGCTTCTTGTTCTATAGGATCTAGAGTTTGAGATTTATTAACTTTTGGTGGTGTACTTTCTTGTTTTTTTGTATTTCTGGTATCTTTTTTTTGGTGTTTATTCATTGTGGCCGGGGGTTTCACAGTCCACCGGTTTGAGACTAATGACTGACTAGGATGTTGCTGTGGTTGCCAATTTCGTATGGCTCCCTCCGTGACTGCTCAGTTGGCCTCTAGTGCCTTGTGTGTGTGGTTGCCTCGGGTCTTGGGCTTCTCCGGGGAGCCACCTTTCTGGTCAGCTTGGACTCTGCTGGGCTGGTGGGTCACGTACCACAGGGTGTGTGATCTCTGCTGAGCTTTCACTTCCTGTGCAGGACTTCTCCCTGTTCCGTGTGCTCTGGCCCAGGCTGTTAGATCGTGCAGTAGCGACCCCACCGGGTGTGTGGTTTTTGTCGAGTCTCCGCCTCCCTGGCCGCACGTCTCCCCACTCTGTGCGCACTGTGCTGGGCTGGGGCGTGTCTTCTGCACCCCTCGTCTAACAGCTGGGCCTTCAAGACCCTGCTCGGTACTGCCTCGCCCAGGAAGTCTACCAGGTTTCTGCTGGGCACAGACGACCGGTCTCTCTGGGTGCCTTTGTGGCACTATGTAGATCTTTCTCGGGTCTTGTTCACCTTTGTATCCCCCCAGTATAAACCGAGTCTAGCGCCCACCTGCAGCCTGGTCTCCAGCAGGTTCAAGCGGACCTGGGAACTCTCCTACCACACTATTCCCAACCAGAAATTCGTTAGGCTTTTTTTCCAAACTGGTGGCCGCACAGATGGTATCTGCCTCCCAGTAACAGGGAGTTTACCTGGGGCCGGAGTCCAGGGTATGGTGGAGTGATAGTCAGCCCGCCCGTACTTCCTTGCCCTCCCGAAACTGGCCCGGGATGCCCTCCGCCACCAGCCCCGCCAGAGAACCGTGGAGGGAGTGGGAGCCAAGGCTGGTCCGCAGGCTCCGGAAAGCCTGGCGCCAGGCCAGCAAGTGGGAGGGCTCAGTGATGGCCGAGCAGGGCGGAGCTGCCCGCACCTGGGAAAATGGAGGCAGCACCGGCGGTGAGTGGGCTGGTGGTGCAGGCGGGGGCCGCTTGGGCATCCACCCCCCGAACAGAGCTGTGCCAGGGATCACTCACAGTGCTGTGCCAGGTCGGGTGCTCACTCTCTGTCTCTGGTTTGCCACCTTTCCCAGTTCTCGGCCGCTGCCGCCTCGGGTTGTTCAGTCGCGGCGCGGCTCGGGCGCTCCCAGGAATCTTCTTTAATGCCGGCCTGAAACCTCGAATCCTGAATAGGGCAGCTGGCCGCCTTCAGCGCGGCCCTGGCCTCCGGGATCCTGGCTGCATCCACAGCAGCCCTGGCGCCGTGTTCCCTGTTTTGAGACTCACTTTTGCAGCTAAGAAACAGTTCTTTTCCTGCTCCACACTTTAAAGCTGTTGTCTGTAAATGAGGCAGCCTCTCCTGCCGGGGGCAAAGTGGCGGTCACCCCCCACGACCGGTCAGCAGCAGCAGTCCTCCCTTAAGAGATGGCGAGAGGAAGGACCACAAGTTTTCCGGCTGCCTGAGTCCCAGTGGCCGCCTTTTCCACCTCAGCTACTCCGCGCCAGCCGCCGCAGCCGCCGCCATCTTGAAAAGCCCTGGTTTCTGCTTTTGTATACTTATAAAGGCCTTCCCAAACCTGATAGATTTAATCTTTTTTTTTTTTCTTTCAGAGAGAAAGTAAATAATGAGAAGAAATCTGCGTTAAATGTCAGGAGCTGCATTAAGTGTCACTAGCTTTTTGTTCAGTGATAAATAACTAAAACATTATATCAGTTATTTTAAAAGAAGTGTTAAAAAATCTTCAACTCTAATTGTGAATTTGTCTAATTTTCCCTTTAGTACTGCCAACTTTTGCTTTATGCATTTTGGAATTTTGTTATTAGGTGCATATATATTTAGGAATATTATATCTTCTTGTTGAAATGACCCTTTTATCATTATGAAATGCCCTTCCTTATCTTTAATAATACTTGTTTTGAATTATTTTTTTCTTGAGTTTTCTTGTTTTGAAGTCTACTTTATCTAATATTAATATAGTCACTCCAGCTTTATTAGGGCTAGACTGTATATCTTTCCCAACCTTTTACTTTTAATTTGTATGTGTTTTTATACTTAAAGTGCATTTCTTCTAGACAACATATAGTTAGGTCTTAAAAAAAAATCCAGACTGACAATTTCTGTCTTCTAATTGGAGTGTTTAGTATATGTATACTTAGTGTTTAATTGAACTGTTATTCCATTTACTTTTAATGTAATGATTAATATAGCCCACCATCTTGCTATCCATTTTTATTTGTTCCATTTATTCTTTATTCTTTTTTTCTTTTTCCTTGCCTTTAAATTAGTCAAGTATTTTTAGGTGTTCCATTTTATTTCCTCTATTGGCTTTTGTACTTATACCTCTTTGTGTGTTTGTTTATGTTTACTCTAGGCCCTAGAACCTAGGTATACAGTATGCAATCTTAACATATCCCAGTCTACCTGAAATTAAAGTTATACTTTTTCACATATGAGAACCTTACAACAATGTATACTCCCATTTACTCCTCTCCTGACTGACTTTTGTGCTGTTGTTATCATACATTTTACTTCCACAAATGTTATAAACCACATAATACTTTGGGGGTGTTTTTAAAAGCCTATTGTGTTTTGAAGAAATGAGAAAAAGGGTTTTTTGTCTATCCACATCTTCGACATTCACAGATCTCGTACAGATCCACGGGCATTCTTTCCATTGGGCATCATTTCCCTTCAGCCTGAAGAACTTCCTTGAACCTTTCTTGAATTGTAGATATTTGTTTTGTATTAGTTTGGTATTTTATATTTGTTTTGTATTTGCCTTTTTTATCTAAAGTAAACTTAATTCACCTTCATTTTTAAAGGAAAAAAATGTTTTTACTAGATATGAAATTCTACATTGACTTTTTTTTCTTTCAGCACAGGTTTGCTTTGTTTCTCATAACAAGTCAACAAATACTGTTATCATTATTTCACTGTATGCAATGTGTCTTTTTTCTTTAGATGCAGTTAGGAATTTCTTTTTCTTTCGATGTCAGCAACTTGATGATGGATGGTATGCCTGAATGTGGTTTTCTTTGTACTTATCTTGCTTGGGATTTGTTGAGCATTTTGTATCCAGGGTTGATAGTTTTCCTCAGATTTGGGGGAAAAATTAGTCATTATTCCTGCAATTATATTTTTAAACCCAATGTTCTCTTCTCTCTTCTTGCACTCCAATTACGGAGTGACAGACTGCTTAATAATGTCTCACTAAAGCTCTCTTTATCCTCCTGTAGGGTTTTCTTCTCTGTGTGCTTCAGTTTTGATTGTCCTCTCTTGGCATGTGTTTGTATTCACTGAGTTTTCCTTCTGCTGTGTTATATCTGCTGTTAGTGCATTTGGTGAACTTTTTATTATAAAAATTTTATTTTCAGTTTTAGAATTTCCATTAGTTTTTTTAAAAAATTGTTTTGATTTCTCTACTGACTCCCTATCTGTTCACTCTTTATGTATATCTTTTCCTTTAACTTATACTAGCTATTTTAAAGTTCTTTTCTGCTAATTCCAACATCTGTGTCATTTCTGGGCTTATTTTAATTAATTAATTAATTAATTAATTTTTTATATTTTATTTTATTATGTCAATATACAATGTGGTTGATTATTGGGGCCAATTACCGAAACCTCCCTCCCCACTCCCTCTTCCCCTCCCTCCCATCAACCTGTTTGCTTGTTGTATCAACTTCAAGGAATTGTAATTGTTGTGTCTTCTTCCCTTCCCCCCCAGTTTATTTGTGTATTTATTTATTTATTTTTAGCTCTCACAAATAAGTGGGAACATGTGATATTTCTATTTCTGTGCCTGACTTGTTTCACTTAATATAGTTCTCTCTAGGTCCATCCATGTCATTACAAATGGCACTATTTCACTCTTTTTTATAGCAGAGTAGTATTCCATTGTGTAGATATCCACACTTTCCATATCCACTCATTTGATGATAGACATTTGAGCTGGTTCCAACTCTTAGCTATTGTAAAGAGTGCTGCAATGAACATTGGGGAACAGGTATACCTTCGACTTGATGATTTCCATTCCTCTGGGTTTATTCCCAGCAGTGGGATAGCTGGGTCATATGGTAGATCTATCTGCAATTGTTTGAGGAACCTCCATACCATTTTCCATAAAGACTTCACCATTTTGCAGTCCCACCAACAATGTATGAGAGTTCCTTTTTCTCTGCAACTTCGCCAGCATTTATCATTCACAGGCTTTTGGATATTAGCCATCCTAACTGGGGTGAGATGGGATCTCAGTGTGGTTTTGATTTGCATTTCCCAAATGCTGAGTGATGTTGAGCATTTTTTCATGTATCTGTTGGCCATTCGGATATCTTCCTTTGAGAAATGCCTTTTTAGCTCTTTTGCCCATTTTTTAATTGGATTACTTGTTTTTTTCATGTAAAGTTTCAGTTCCTTGTATCTTCTGGATATTAATCCTTTGTCAGATGAATATTTTGCAAATATTTTCTCCCACTCTGTTGGTGGTCTTTTAACTTTGTTAATTGTTTCTTTTGCTGTGCAGAAGCTTTTTAGTTTGATATAATCCCATTTGTTTATTTTTCCTTTGGTTGCCTGTGCTTTTGGGGTTTTATTTATGAAGTCTGTGCCCAGTCCTACTTCCTGCAGTATTTCTCCTATGTTTTCTTTAAGAAGTTTTATTGTTTCAGGGTGTATATTTAATTCTTTAATCCATTTTGAGTTGATTTTGGTATATGGTGAGAGGTATGGGTCTAGTTTCATTCTCCTGCATATGGATATCCAGTTATCCCAGCACCATTTGCTGAAGAGGCAGTCTCTTCCCCAGTGTATAGGCTTGGTGCCTTTGTCAAAGATCAGATGGCTGTAGGTGTATGGGTTGATTTCTGGATTGTCTATTCTATTCCATTGATCCATGTGTCTGTTTTTATGCCAGTACTATGCTGTTTTGATTATTATAACTTTGTAGTATAGTTTAAAGTCAGGTAGTGTTATGTGTCCAGCATTTTTTTTTTTTTTTTGCTCAGAATTGCTTTGGCTATGCGTGGTCTTTTGTTATTCCATGTAGATGTATGTATAGTTTTTCCCTTTCTGAGAAAAATGTCATTGGAATTTTGATGGGGATTGGATTGAATTTGTATATCACTTTGGGTAGTATGGACATTTTCACAATGTGGATTCTTCCTATCCAAGAACATGGGATATCTTTCCATCTTCTTGTGTCCTCTTTAATTTCTCTCAGCAGTGGTTTGTAGTTCTCATTATAGAGATTTTTCACATGCTTGGTTAACTCTATTTCTAAGTAATTTTTTTTTGGTGGCTATTGTAAATGGGCAAACTTTCTTGATATCTCTTTCTGCATGTTCACTATTGGAGAATAGAAATGCTACTGATTTTTGTGTGTTGATTTTGTATCCTGCAACTTTGCTGAAATCATTTATCAACTCCAAGAGTTTTTTTGTATAGGCTTTAGGCTGTTCGATATATAGGATCATGTCATCTGCAAACAGGGACAGTTTGACTTCATCTTTACCAATCTGGATGCCCTTTATTTCCTTCTCTTCTCTGATTGCTCTGGCTTGTACTTCAAGCACTATGTTGAATAGGAGTGGTGAGTGGGCATCCTTGTCTAGTTCCTGTTCTTAAAGGAAAAGCTTTCAGCTTTTCCCCATTCAGGATGATATTGGTAGTGGGTTTATCATATATGGCTTTAATTATGTTGAGATACTTTCCATCTATAACTAACTTGTAGAGAGTCTTTATCATGAACGAGTGTTGAATTTTATCAAATGCTTTTTCAGCATATATGGAGATGATCATATGGTCCTTGTGTTTGATTTTATTGATATGGTGTATCACATTTATTTATTTGCATATGTCAAACCAACCTTGCATCCCTGGGATGAATCCCACTTGATCGTGGTGTATAATTTTGCATATGTGTTGCTGTATTCGGTTAACTAGTATTTTTTTTTTTCGTGACTGGTAAGAGAATCGCAACCCTTGGCTTGGTGTCATCCACACCGCGCTCAGCCAGTGAGCACACCGGCCATTCCTATATAGGATCCGAACCCACGGCGGGAGCGTCGCTGCGCTCCCAGCGCCGCACTCTCCTGAGGGTGCCACAGGGTCGGCCCTGTTAACTAGTATTTTATTGAGGATTTTGGGTCTATATTCATCAAGGATATTGGCCTGTAGTTTTCTTTTTTAGCTGTATCTTTACCTGGTTTTGGTATCAGGGTGATGTTTGCTTCATAGAATGAGCTTGGGAGAATTGCCTCTGTTTCAATCTTTTGGAATAGTTTGTAAAGAATCAGTGTCAATTCCTCTTTGAATGTTTGGTAAAATTCTGCTGTGAATCCATCTGGTCCCAGGCTTTTCTTTGTTGGGAGCCTTCTGATAACAGCTTCAATCTCTTTTATTGCTATTGGTCTGTTCAGATTTTCTACATCATCTTGGCTCAGTTTTGGTAGTTTGTGTGTGTCCAGAAATTTATCCATTTCCTCCAGATTTTCAAATTTGTTGGCATATAGTTGTTTATAGTAGTCTCGAATGATTCCTTGTATTTCAGATGTATCAGTGGTAATATCACCTTTTTCATTTCTAATTTTTGTTATTTGGGTCTTCTCTCTTCTTTTTTTAGTTAGCTGTGCTAATGGTTTGTGAATTTTATTTATCTTTTCAAGAAACCAACTTTTTGATTCATTGATCTTTTGTATTGTTTTTTGGGTTTCAATTTCATTAAGTTCTGCTCTGATCTTAATGATTTCTTCCCATATACTAACTTTGGGTCTGGATGGTTCTTGTTTTTCTCATTCTTTAAGGTGAAGTGTTAGGTTGTTCACTTGCCATCTTTCCATTCCTCTGAAGTAAGCATTTAATATGATAAATTTCCCCCTTAGTACTGCTTTTGTAGTATCCCACAGGTTTTGGTATGATGTATCATTGTTTTCATTAGTTTCAATAATTTTTTGGATTCCCTGTTTGATTTCTTCTTGGACACATATGTCATTAAGTAGAATGCTGTTTAATTTCCATGTGTTTGTATAGTTTCCAGAATTTCGTTTATTATTAATTTCTAATTTTAACCCACTGTGGTCTGAAAAAATACATGTTAGAATTCCAGTTTTTTTGAATTTGTTGAGACTTGATTTGTGACCTAACATGTGATCTATCCTGGAGAATGATCCATGTGCTGACGAGAAGAATGAATATTCTGAGGTTGTTGGATGGAATGTTCTGTAGAAATCTGCCAATTCCAATTGGTCTAGAGTGTTGTTTAGATTTCGTGTTTCTCTGCTGATTCTTTGCCTGGAAGATCTGTCCAATATTGATAGTGGGGTGTTCAGGTCCCCTGCTGTTATGGTATCAGTGTCTATTTCCTTCTTTAGGTCTAACAGAGTTTGCTTTATAAATCTGGCTGCTGTGACACTGGGTGCATATATATTTATGATTGTTGTGTCTTCTTGATGGATGAATCCTTTTATCATTATGTAGTGGCCCTCATTATCTCTTTTTATGGTTTTTAGTTTAAAGTCTATTTTGTCAGATATAAGAATAGGTACTCCAGCTTGTTTTTCATTTCTGTTTGCATGGTGAAACTTTCCATCCTTTCACTCTTAGTCCATGTGAGTCTTTATAGGTGAAGTGGGTTTCTTTAAGGCAGCATCGAAAAGTGTTGTTTTCCTCCTAGCCTTTTATTGATTTTTGTTTGGATGTCTTAAGTGTCTTTTGTTCCTTTCTTTCTGATTTACTCTTTGTCTTCTGTATTTGTTGGTTTCTTGGGTTGTAGAACTTTTTTTTTTCTTTTCTTCATTGTTGGCATTTTAATTTTACTAGTGGGTTTTGATTTTTCTTGAGTTTTTATGGCAGTGATAGTTGTTTTTCAGGTACCAAACCCAGTAGTCCCTTGAGAATTTCTTATAAGGGTGGTCATGTGGTAGTGAACTCCCATAGTTCTTGTTTGTCTGAGAAATATACTATTTGCCCTTCATTTAGGAAGGATAGCTTTGTGGGGTAGAGTATTCTTGGCTGGCAATCTCTGTCTTTTAGTATTTTGAATATATCATCCCATTCCTTTCTGGCTATTAGGGTTTGTGATGAAAAGTCTGATGTTAGTCTGATTGGGGCTCCCTTATAGGTGATTTGACGCTTCTCTCTTGCAGCTTTTAAGATTCTCTCTTTGTCTTTGAGTTTGCCAATTTAACTATAACATGTCTCAGAGAAGACCTTTTTGGGTTGAATATATTTGGGGATCTTTGAGCTTCCTGAATCTGAAGATGTGTCTTTTCCTGTACCTGAGAAGTTTTCTGACACTATTTTGTTGCATATGTTTTCAAAGCAATCTCCTTTTTGCTCCCCTTCTGGAATATCCATGGCTCAGATATTTGAGCACTTAAGGTTGTCTGATATCTCCCTTAGAGAGATATCTCCTTTTCTTCAATGTTTTTAATTCTTTTTTCTTTTCTTTTTTTTGTCTGCCTGTGTTATTTCTAACAGCCCATCTTCAAGGTCAGAAGTTCTCTCTTCTGCTTTTGCAAGCCTGCTTTGTTAAACTCTGTGTTGTGTTTTTTATTTCATTGAATGAATTCTTCAGTTTGGCAAGGTCTGCTACATTCTTTTTCAGGGCATTGATTTCCTTGTACATTTCTTCTTTCAGGTCCTGTATTCTTTTCCTCTTTTCATCATGTTGTCTAGCTGAGTTTTCTCGTATCTCATTTAGTTTCCTTAGAATTATCACTCGAAATTCCTTGTCAGACATTTCAAGGGCTTCTTGTTCTATAGGATCTAGAGCTTGAGAGTTTTTACGCTTTGGTGGTGTACTTTCTTGATTTTTCATATTTCTGGTGTCTTTCCTTTGATGTTTAGTCATTGTGGCAATGGATTTCATGGTCCACTGGTTTGACATTATTATCTGGCTAGGATCCTGCCAGGGCTGCCAATTTGGCACGGCTGACTCAGTGTCTGCTCAGTTACCCGCTGGTGCCTTGGGTGTGTGGTTGCCTTGGGTCTTGGGCCTCTTTGGAGAGGTGCCTCTCTGGTCAGCATGCACTCAGTCAGGCTGGAGGAGTCCAGTGGCAGTGAGACCTACCTGCTTGGTCACACGCTGGCACCATGAGGCATATGGTCTCCACAGATCTGAGGCCTCTCTGGCAGGGTGCCTCTCTGGTTGGTGTGCACTTGGCTGGGCTGGGGATGGGGTCAGGTGGTGGTGAGGCCTACCTGCTTGGTCACATGTTGGTGCCATGGGGCTCATGGTCTCTGCAGGACTTGGGCCTCTCCAGCGGGGTGCCTCTCTGGTTGGCGTGCACTCAGCTGGGCTGGGCTCTGCATTTATTTTATATTGACCAATTTTTCTTCTGATTATATGTCTTGTTTTCCTGCTTCTTTTCATGACTATTTGTTTTTGATGTTGTGCTGGGCATTGTGGATGTAACATTGTTGCAAGTCTGGATTTTGTTTTATTTCTTCAAAGAGTATTGTATTTTGTTCTGGCAGGCAATTTATTTACTGGCAGATCAACTTTATCCTGTCAAGGCTTGATTAGGGCCTTTGTATAGTATCTCTTACTCTTGGGCTAAGGTAGTTCACCTCCTTTCTCTGGTTTGATGTGAATGCTTGCAAATGTTTAGTGAGATCTTTCCATTTTGGATAATCAGATCTACAACATCTTTCAGCACTGCCTAACCTCCAGAATCTCTGTTTAACCCACAATTCCCTGTGTGTTCTTTCATTTTTTCTGTAAATAATACTGATGGGGACTTAAAAAATGGAATTGGTTGGGAGGGAACATACAAACTTAAGCCCAGAGACATAATAAAATTCACATGTCCCATGTATGTATGAGTGTTGAGAGCCAGAGTTTTATGTCAGCTTCTGATACTTGAGGTCTTTTTATCATCTTTGTTAGTCCTGCTTGTTAGTTGTCTCCGTCTTGGGGTCCCACTAAGGAAACTGATTTTACTAATAAAAGTCTAACCCTGCTCTGCCAAGATTAGTAATGGAGGGAGACTCTCCATGGAAGTGGTGGCTAGATTTTGTAAATTTCCATCCCCTTGGATTCTCTTGCATGTTTACACTTCTAGAATGTGCTGGTTTCTGGAAAGTTACTATTCCTCATTCAGCCAAGAAAGGACTTATGACTATTATCTTCATATCCCCAGAGTGTGGTTAAAACTAAGCTGGACTTTAAAGAAGACTTTACCTAACCTGAGGAAAGATGAAAGAGAAGTAAACAAAGTGTATCATGATATCAGATTTTCTGGATTACATGATATGACCTATTTATCTTTATCTCATGTGCTCCACTGCCCAGCTCCTGGAATACCTGATGAGGTTTAGTGTGACAGAGCCCTTTTTAAACCTTGTCTTATAAAGGTGTGAAAAGAAAAACAGCCCAAGATTCTTTAGTATTCCTTTTCAAGAGAATGAGACCCAGCAACTCCTAAATACACAATTCTCACCAGCGTAAGTTTTAACATTCTATATGAAGACAGAGAAAATGTTCTGCCTTTGCTTATAGACTCCAGTAGATCAGGTGTGTAGGACACAGTAGGACGATTCACAGTGCACCAGAGACGGCCCACTGAGGATGGTTCTACCAGAATCTGCCCCAGCTGCTCTGGCAATATGTCCATGCCACAAAGACCATCCACATTTAGTCTACATTTATCATTGTATCTCTCATGTCTCTCTTCCTCTACTCACAGCAAGCTGTGAAGTGTTTATTTATTTACACTGTGAATGTCTATGTCTTTGTAGGATAAACTAAATTCTAAGGCAGCTGCTTGGAAGACTGTTCCACCTGGAGATCGATGGTCTTCCAAATTTTGCATCAAAACTTCCCCTATGCTCTGCAGAACTTACAGTGATCTTTGCAGCCAAGTGCTACAAGTTTATTCACCCCTACCTTGGAGGTACATAAATATACCATTCTGAATCCCACTCTCTGGGGGCCGCTTTCTTGGGTCAGCAGCTCAAGCTTCCTACATAGTGCCCAGAATTGTGTGAGAGCAGGAAGGGAACACCATGACCATACCTAGTCTACTAACTACATTTGGCAGGCGATTCTTTCTTTTTTTCCCAGGACCTCAGCTCCCTGCCTTTCCAGAAAAGGGTCAGAAGAAAAGTTGTGGTTGAGGAGGGGGTTTGGCAAGAATTAAAGGGATTAGGCAAGTTAGAATGTGGTCTAGATGGACGCTGTCCCATTAGAACTCCCACTTGAGATCCCTTGAGTCAGCATTCTGGGGGTGGGGCTGGGCACCCATATTTTCTAAAAGCTTTGAAGGATATTCTAATATACAGCCAAGGGTTGAGAAACCCACCTCTATTGCTTTGGGGAAAATGTCCTGCGAGTGCAAAGGTGATTGTGTTTCCTTGCTGGGAGTGATACATGCAGGTGGTCCCAGAAGGTGTATTAAAAACAGATTCCTGGTCCCCGCCCTCAGAGTTTTTGTTCCTCAATGAGCGTTTCTGACAAGTTTTCAGATGATGCTGACACAGCTGGTGGTGACCCTCCTTGGAAGCACCGCCCTAAGAGATGGATTGCACCTGCCCTCAGTTACTGTACTTCTCCTTGCCCACGGATAAAAGGGGGCGGGCGACAAGCCTGAAATAGAACCCTCGTCTTCCTGCACCTCATGGAAATTAATGCGATTGCTTCCTGGTGGGGTTTGGGAAGGTCATTGAGGATCCTCTGGCACATGACCTCAGGTGTCCCAGGTTTTCTCTCCTTCCACCCCTGGGAGGACAAATGGGTGGTCTCAGTCTTGGGTGGGAGGAGCCACCTGAAGGGCTGGCAGTCACAGGTTTAGGATTCTACAGCTTTTCACACTGAAAAGAAGGTCACAATCCCTTTATTTGTTCATTTCCCTGAGTTTTTTAATTTTTAAAGTATATTTTTCTTTATTTTTTATTGTGGCAAAATACTCAGGAAATCAAATTCACCGTCGTAACTATTTCCAAGTGTACAGTTCAGTTGCTGTGCAGCCGTCACCACCTCCATCTCCAGAACCCTAGTCATCTTCCCAAACTGAATGTCTGTTCCCATTAAACACTAACTCCCCAGTTTTCCCTCCCCTCGGCCCCAGGCAACCACCATTCTACTTTCTGTTCCTATGAATTTGACCACTCTAGGAACCATCTATAGGTAGAATCATACAGTATCTGTCCTTTTGTGTCTACTTTATTTCACTTAACATGATGTCTTCAGGTCTGAGCTGTTCTTTTATTTCAGTCTGAATTCTTGGGCCAGACTGGTGTAGGTAGAAAAAGTAGGGGCTTTGGACTCGGGTGGGTGGGATTTTGAGTCCTGTCTCCCCCATTCCTGGTTATGTGACTTAGGATGGTTTACTTAATATGCCTGGGCCTCAGTTTCCCCAGAACTAAAACAAGTCTTATAATATTTATCTCATAAAGTTTCTGGGAGGATTAAGTGGGACAACAGACATGAATTACCTGACATGTGCCGGACACATATTGGAGAGTGGAAAGCTAGCTAGGTTTCTTCTCTTCCCTACTTGAGAAAAAGAGGCTCAGAGGTTAGAGGACGTGCTGCTATATATAACCAGGTCACCTCCTGAGTCTCACTGCTTTCTGAGTGGGTGTTTTCTGTTTCCTGCAAGCAGAAGTCTTGTTTTACAAAGCGAGCTTGGACTACATCCATGTTTGCAGTGCGGGGTGTGCTAAGGACTGCTTTTGCCTTTTGAGAGTGTTTTAAAATGAGCTATCTGCTCTGTTCTTTTTTCTTTTCTCTCTCATTTAAAATGCAGTGCTAACAAAATATTTTTGGCATAGTAAGCATAATATATTGAGAGATTTTTATAAAGGATTAATGTAACTTGGAATCCAATTAAGACTACGAAAGCAATTCTCATTACAATTCCAAACTATGCCATGCAGAACAATTTTATGATGATTAGTATAGGCAAAATAACAAGATTGCTGAATTTTCACAGCATAATGCAAACTTGATGCTATGATCATTTAAAGCTGCCTGTGGTTATTTTCCTGTTCATCCAGTAATAGGCCTTAATTAATGGCAAAGTGGTAACCTAGGTGCCCTGGGCCCATGGTTCTCAGCACTGGCTATATGTAAGAATCACCTGGGAAGATTTAAAAATTCTCGATGTCCAGTTTACACCCCAGACCAATTACATCAGTATTCTGAAGTGAGGGGTTGGATCCAGGCGTCAATAATTTTTAGATAGAGATCTATTACCTAGAAGTCAATTTAGAGTCAATATCATTTTCTGTTCAGACCCTCATACCAATACTCAGGCAAAAAATGTCAGGCCCTCCTATTATAACTTATGTATTAAATGATCAGCCAAAAATATTACTTGAAAAACAACCTGGCTGATATCAACAGAATATATTCATATGCAGGAAATTTATTCACTATACTGATTATTATGATTATGATTATGATGATTACTATTCTATTATTATTTGATCAGAAACCCTGTTAAATTCATTCTTTACTAGTTGGCAGTCTAGGCCAGTGATTTGAAGATAGTTATGCGATTGACTGCAGGAATCTCTAGGTAGATTCTTGAAGATGTGTCGTGCTCATGTTTGTTTAAAAACTAGAAAGTCTTATGATTACAAATATTCCAGCACTTGTCAGTAATGATGACATCATATTATTTAGCCAAGGTGACTCCAGTGTGCCGCCAATGTTGAGAACGCTTCTCAAACCTCAATATTAACCCACCTGCCATTCTTCCAGATGTCTTTTTGTAGTTTTCCTCAACTGGACATTGTACATATTTCTTTAGATTTATACCTAAGTATTTCCTCCTATGGCATGCTAATATAAGTGGTAATATGTTTTTAATTTCAAATTCCACTTTTTTGTTGCTGGTGTAGAGAAAAATGATTGACTTTTGTGTATTAACTTTGTATCCTGCAACCTTGCTATAATTGCTTATGTTTCCAGGAGGGTTTTTTCAGTTGATTCTTTCAAATTTTCTACATAGACAATAATGTCATCTGTGAACAAAGACAGTTTTATTTCTTCTTTCCAAATCTGTATACCTTTTATTTCCTTTTCTTGTCTTATTGCATTAGCTAAAACTTCCAGTATGATGTTGAAAAGGGTAGCAAGAGAGTTCATCCTTGCTTTGCTTCTGACTTTAGTGGGAAAGCTTTGCATTTCTTCCCAGTAAGTATGATGTTAGCTGTAGGTTTTTGGAAATGTTCTTCATCCAGTTGAGGAAGTTCCCCTCTATTTTTACTTTGCTAACACTGCAGTCCTTTTGAAGTCACTCACAGTCTCCCACAAACTGAACCAAAGCCATAGTTTGTGTTTCTGTGTGTGTGTGTGTGTGTTAATGATCCTATAGATATGTGCTTTTTTCTTCCTCTTCTAGAATCTCTCCATAAGGATAGTAATTAAAAAGTTGGGATAGCAGGGGGTTGGCTTTGAGTCTTAGATTTTAAAAAATGGAAAGTTGTCCTTGGCTGGGGAGTAGGGTGGGGCAGTGGTGGGGACTAGGGCTGGGGAAGAGAAAGCGGACTAAGAGAGAGAGGGCAGGGCTAATGCAGGAAGAAGATAACCTGGGAGAATGCAGTGGAACTTCCTGAGAAATGCCAAGGGTAGACTTGGGCTTCAGTTCTGTGCCAGCATCCTAGCCTGTCCTGCCTACCACTTGGCTGGCGAGGGGAGGAAGGGAAATGTGATAATGCCCACATTAAAGTACCTTCTTTGTTTTGACCCTCTGTAAGGGAGTTGATTTCTAGGGTGGTAGAGGGGTTTTGGGGGGTAGTTCTGAGGTCCAGGTAAAATCCCAACTGTATTTTCCCAAACCACACTTCTGTCCACTTTAGATCAAGTTAAAACAAATACCGTAGTGGCTCTGGAAAGGACAAGATGTTACTCAAGAGCTTATGGTGGCACATGCAAAAGCAGTCGCCCTGTGGGACAGCTGTATCCTTTGGTGGGAGCTATTTCCACCTCTCTACTCCCGCCACTCTGTTCTGCTATGTGCCCCGACACTCCTGGGCCCTTGGAGGTTAGGTGCTGGTGATTTCCCCCCACTTGCTGGGCCCTGGAGAGAATGTAACCGGGGGCCTCGATCATTAACCAGGCGTCAAGACCGCTAGACCATCCTGGGAGCCTCCTTTATAATAAAGAAACTTGTAGATGATAATCTTACCTGGTTTCCTGTTTTTTACATGAATTATTAGTCAAGACACCTTTGGTTGCAAGAGTCAAAAAGCCAACCCAAGCTCATTCAAGCAGAAAGAGATGACTAGTTGGGAAAGCTACCGCAGTGGGTCACAAAATCACAAGAAGAACTACAGAAACCAGGCCTGAGGAACCGGGACTGGGGACTCAGAACCTGTGGGCTTTTCCTTCTTCTCTCCATCTGTCCCTCTGCTCTGTTCACTTCTGTGTGGCTTTTGTCTGCAGGGAGGCTGTGTCTGCCGGTAATCATTTGTTCCCTCATGTCACATCTGCTCACTGAGTGCTTGTGATGGCGCAGATGCTGAACTGAGCACCGCAGGACACAAGCAGCTGCACAGTTGTTTCCCCCGAATTAAATTGTTTTATTACTTTTTTTCTGATTATAAAGATGCTGCCAGCAATACAGGAGAGTATATAAAATTAAAATTAAAATATCTCATATCCACCACCCAGAGGCAGCCACTATTAACATTTTTTCCCTAATGTTCAGCAATGTTTATTTCAAGAGTTTTCAATAGAAAAAGAAAAATCAAATAAAATTGGGAACAGTAAGGGGGTCCAATGAAACAATAAATTTTTTTATTGTGGCAAAATATATATAACATAAATTTATCATTTAAAACATTTTTAAATATACGATTTGGTGGTAATAAGTATATTCACAATGTTGAGCAACCATCATCACCATCATCTCCAGAACTTTTTCATCTTCCTAAACTGAAACTCTGCACCCATAAAGCAATAAGTCCCCTTCCCCCACAGCCCCTAGTAACCGCTATCCTACTTTCTCTCTCTATGAATTTGCCTGTTCCATGTACCTCATATAAGTGGATCATACAATATTTGTCTGTTACTATTTTGATAAGAAGCCGTAAAATAACTCTTTTTTATATGTTTGCACATGCGCCTACACACATGCAAACTTTTGTATTAATTAAATACTTCAATACATAATTATAATCTGTTTTATCACACAGTAGTTTGCCATAGGAATCTTTTTCATGTAAATAAGTATAGCTGTTTTAAATAGTTATACAGTATTTAATCAATTTCCCCTTTACAGACATTTGAGGCTCCACCACCTAATTTTACTGAACAGTGCTTACAACGAATATCTTTGGATTTACATCACTTTACACTTGACTGATTCCCATCCTAGGATAAATTCTTGGAAGTGAAATTGTTGTTCCAAGGTTGTGCACTAAATTTTCCATACAAATTGTCAGTTGAAGACAATATGTTTTCCTTGGGGTCAGTGGGTCTAGAATAATTGGGAACCTTTATATTTATTTATTTATTTTATAATTTTTGTACAATGGCCAACTCAGGAAAAATAAAAATGCGTATAGGCACATTTTTATTGATTCAAAATCAAAATATTATGGTTTTATTCATGGAAAGAATATATACTCATAAGTAGAATACATGCTCTATTGAATAGAAAGATGCCGAAAAAGAATGGCTTTGACTTTTTAGCACAAAATGTATCAATATCTAGCAACATAGAGAAAGTTTGGGAATCTTCTTTATGAAATCATATGAAGGGCCACATTGAGGTCATCAGAGTCTAGATTAGAACAAATTTAATAGAAACAGCAGGAAGTCCCTGCAGCTGTGACTGACAGCAGCTACAGGAGGATTTGCCAAAGGGAGAGTTACTGGGAAATGAAGACGTGTGTGTCATAGTGGAAAGAGCACTGGAAAAGAGTAAGGGAATATGGTGCCACCAGGTGTCCCTCTAAGGAACTACATACTACTTCTGAACTTCTGTCTCCTTGTCTGTCAAATGAGATTGAGCTAGAGGGGACCAATCTAGGGCTGGATGCCCCTTCACAGGGGCAAAGGCGGGGGGTGTTGAACGGTAATTTCATCACGGGCATTTTCAGCTGCACAATGCTCTTATTTTGGAAGCCCTTGGCCCTTCCTGTGCTAAGACCCTATGTTTCTTTGAATCATTCATTTGAACAGCAATGAATTTTCCTATTTCCTACACCGGCCACTAGTTGCGGGAGCGCGGGCACTCTAGTTATGTTACTAAGTCTGTCTGTGCCTCACTTTCCTCATCGGTTAACTGGGGATTAGAATAATACCACCCCTGCAAGGTTATGAAAATTACAGGTAGGGATTGTGCCTGACACTCAGCAAGCACTCAGGGAGTGTTAACTATTATTTTGCTATGGGGATGGGTGGGAGTCATTTTAAAATGCAAGAATTCAGAAGCAGACAACAACCCTTCCACTTGGGGTCAGGCAATGTGTCAAGTGCTTGGCTTTCTGTCTTACAGGTCTGAGCTGTCTGTGAGAGGGTCCCCCTGTGGGTAAGCGAGGCCCTCCTCACATTTTGCAGTAGGCTTGTTTACACCAGCATCCCCACAAACACATGAGGAATGTGTCGTGCTGTAGTGTTGTCACTGCTACGAAGTCACTAGGCAACAGGTCCCATAATCTTATGGGACCCACATGTGTGGTCCATCGTTGACTGAAACGTTATGTGGCACAAGGCTGTATATCTATAGTCAAAGGCTGGCTCAGGGAGGCTGAGATCATTTAGTTTTGCAAATTGGGTGAACGCTGTATGTAAGTACAGAGTTTTGTGAACCTGCACTAGTAAGACTGAGTTCATGTGTGATTTAGGGGAAAACCCAAAATGTCCATTTACTTTACTTTCAAGCCACATTTGGTAGTCCAGGGCTGGTTTGGCACTCTAAACCCAATGGTTGCATTTTCTACATCAGCCCCCTAACCTAGATGATTTCCAAATCCTTCCCCCAAAGATACATGTTTTTCCTCTTTCAGTGTAGGGAGAATGGACAGTATTGTTTAGAATTCTTTTTCAAGGCTAGCAAGAACCCAGTTCTTAAACAGACTATTAAAATTTTTGCACAATTTTTGAAAGCCTTACTTTTTTTTCCCCCAGTTCCAAAATAAGCCACTTGTGCTGTCCCAAACTTCTTTCTGACTGAGCAATGACTACTTCTGCCTGAGACAAGAAAAGGGTTTTGCTATGGCCAAAGGCACTAAGAGCCCATGTCTGTGTCTCCCCCAAGCCTCCCAAGCTGCCGTTTCCTGGGACAAACATGGCAGGAAGCAGAGCCCAGGAAGGTGGGAGGGCCACCTGGAAGTGGAGGGACTATTAGGGGAAAGTCGGCTGTAAAATGGGATCTAGTTTAATAATCCTAAACAGAGATTTGGAGGAAAGAAATGAATATTATGGTGGGTTAAATTTTAGGTGCTGTCTGCTTGAATCTCTATTTAGAGATGAGAAAACTGAGACTAGGAGAGGGAAAGAGTTAGCAAATCACATGTCCCGCTAATGCCAGGGCTGGGCTCAGCTGTGGGTCTTTCTGTCTCTGGTGTGGTCTCATCTTCTCCAGTGTAATGGCACATTGGGGCTTCCAACTGGGCACCAAGGCAAGGCTCCAGTGGGCCTGGGCCTGTCCTCCCTCAGCCCTAGGGCTGGGCAGGGTGGGGCGTCCAACACTCCATGCTGGGTGTGCCAGAAGTGGGAAAGGCTGCAAGTATTGCTGGAGGGCAGCTCAATCTTAGTCATGAAGCAAGAAACTGCTCTGGAGAAATTTCCACTTGGAAACGATCACAGATGCATTTTTTCATCTTTATAACATTTAGCAGAGGTGCTTCTAGTTAAAACTTGGCTTTGTCTTGCATACTCTGAGGGTCCGTCTAGGAAGCTGCACTGGGACTGAAGCTGCTTGGCCTGGCTCCTGAGGCCCAGCTCTCCCATGGCCCCTGGTGCACAGCCATGATGTGACAAGCACCTCCGTCTTGGTGGTTATCAGTGATAGACATGCCCACTTTTACACTGGCTCAGAACTCAGCTGAGCCAGACCCTGTGCTGGGCCTGGACCTCCTCCTCTTCTGTGGTCTTGTTGGGGGCACCCGTAGATGCAGGATGAAACCCCACCTGGAGCTGGGCTCAGGTGTGGAGATTGATACAACCTGCTCACACCCAGAGTGTAGGGCAGGTTAGTACTCACACAGTGAGGCCTTCTGGGGAGAGCACAGCAGGTACCCAAGCAGATCCCAAAATGTCTTGAGAGCAGAGAAAGGAGACTGGCTTGGGAATTTTATGGCATTTAGTGAGCAGGGAGAGTGGGTGAGGGTCCTGAATGCAGGCAGGGGCTTGCAAGGTTTGAATCTCCCACAGGCCTGGAAGGAAATAACAGCGGGGCTTCCTGACCACCTATGGGACAAAGGGGCAGGGTGGGGTGGGGGGCTGAAAAGCTGTTAGCAGTCAACTATCAAAAAGTAGAGTTTGAGCTTTTATTTCAGGCTCTTTCCACCCCTTTTTCCAAGGAAAAAGCTCTGATGTTGCATTTGTCCTCCCAGCACCTGAGCTTAGAGTTATGATCTTTTTTTTCCACTGTGGCCACCTGTGAAGTGAGTTGGTGTTTCAGAGTTACTTTGACATGTCATAGATGATGATATTCCAGGAACAGCTGTGGCGAGTCTGGGAGAGGCATGGCTTAGCAGAGGTGTTGAAGGACCTTCTTTTCCTCTAGATAGGAGCTTTTCCAGGGTAGCTGTGGCACGGTACAGTAAGAGATGTCACAGACGTTCTGTCTCTATGAAGCAGAGATTTTCAGAAAAATGCCTGGAGAGGCATTAAATGAAATTTTGATTAGATTCTTGGAAGGTTTGATTAGAACAAAGCCACAGATCTGTTTTATCATGTTGAGAAGCATATTGTTACCTAGGGATTTCCAAGCCCCTTTCTTGCAATCTGTAGCACAAAATATCCCCCACATAGATCTTTTCAAGTTTAGATTGTGTCCTCCTTTTCCTTCACAAATCACCCAGGTGTCTGGCTTTTCGTTTGGCAGGTATAAATACAATCACATGAACACTAACC
This sequence comes from Cynocephalus volans, assembly GCF_027409185.1. Lineage (NCBI taxonomy): Eukaryota > Metazoa > Chordata > Mammalia > Dermoptera > Cynocephalidae > Cynocephalus > Cynocephalus volans. Next base: position 82,981,614 of record NC_084466.1, on the reverse strand, counting down.
TCAAATCTCATGGCACAGTGCTGAATGTTTCTGGGTGCCCTTGCATAGTGGGCCAGGTGGCCACGTGCCCTTCACTGAAGCCTGGGAGAGCTACCAGGGTACCACTTGGTAGACCAGATCATTTTCCTCTGGCCATGTCTCAGGTCTCTGCAATTTATTCCCAGTCAGTGATACTCCGCAGACAGAAGAGAACCCACCCACCCTCGGTGTTCCACTCCAGGAGGTGGCCCAACACATCTTCAGGTCACAAAGCTGTCCAGGGTCCACACATGGCCAGGGTGTCTTGGAGACGGTGGGTCTGAGTGCCAACATCCTCTTAAACTTTGACCTGTAGAGGGTCTGTGACTCTTGCCAACACCATCCTCCTCTGTGGGCATTTTTTTCTCAGAAGCCTTGACATCTCTCTCCTGAAATCTGACTGCCATCTGCCATCCCCGTCATGAATATCAGATGGGCCTGCAGATGTCTGAATGCCAGTTGTAGACAAAGATCCAATGTACTGCCTAACCGAATATTGTGAGTACAAGTAGATTCTTGAGGAAGCAGGCAATTCACCTGCTGGACAATTTGAGCCTCAGCTCTGGCACAGCCAGAACACCTGGTTAGACCCATTTAACAATGCAGGCCGTGGACAAAAAAAAAAAAAAAAAAAAAGAAAGAAAGAAAGAAGTAGAACAGAAAATAGGCCACAGCAGGAATAAGCGGATGTGCCAATTAATATGAGATTTTGACGCATCTAGACTGTTGTTATAATCACTGTGGTAACCATTAGAAGAATGTGAAAAAGTGTCCAATTTTCAAGCTAATAGAGATCGAAATAAGACAAAAAAGAATCTAAAATATACCATTTTATTAATTGTAAACAGGCTAAATCCTCTAACCAATACAACGTTTGTTAGACTGGATAAAAACAACCTAGGGCCAGCCCCGTGGCTCACTTGGGAGAGTGCAGCGCTGGGAGTGCAGCGGCGCTCGGGCCGCAGGTTCGGATCCCATATAGGGATGACCGGTGCGCTCACTGGCTGAGCCCGGTGCAGGCGACACCAAGCCAAGGGCTGCAATCCCCTTACCGGTCACACACACAAAAAACAAAAAACCCCCCACAACCTAGCTGTATGCTTGTACTTGTCTGAAAACTGAGTGATTTATAAAGAAATGGAATTTATTTCTTACAGTTTCGGAGGCTAAGTCTGCAGTCCAGGGGACACATCTACTGAGGGCCTTGTTCTTGGTGGTGACTCTCTACAGTGAAGCAGAGTATCACATGGTGAGCTAGTCTTACAAATTTCAAAGGATTAAAATCACACAGAGGATATTTTTCACTCTCATGCAATTAGGCTAAAAATCAGTAACAAAAAGATCACTGGAAAATTTTTATTTGTTTGGAGATTTGGCAGTACTTTTCTAAAAAACCTATCGGACAAAGAAAAAATCAAAATGGAAATTTAAAAATATTTTAAAATAAATTGTGATTAAATACTATATATCAAAACTTTCAAGATACAGCTAAAGCCATGCTTGGAGGAAATTTTATAACTTTAAAGGCGTATATTAGAAAAGAATAAAGGCTAATATCATTAGATAGCTAAGAAACTATCTCATAAAATCCGGGAAAAAAAAAAAAAGAACAAGAAAATACAGTAGTCCTCCCCCACCCCGCATCAGGGGTTTTGCTTTTCATAGTTTCAGTTACCTACTTTCAATCTCATTTTGAAAATATTAAATGGAAAATTCCAGAAATAAATAATTCATAGGTTTAAAATTGCATGTCATTCCAAGTAGGGTGATAAAAATCTCACACCTTCCCTCCCCATCCTGCCCAAGGCATGAATTACCCCTTTGTCCAGGGTATCCACACTGTATACATAACCCACTCATTAGGCACGTAGTAGCCCCTGGGTTATCAGATCTGCTGTCCTCTAGGTATTGCAGTGCTTGGGTTCAACTCACCCTTATTTTACTTAATAAAGGCCCCAAAGTGCAAGAGTGGTGATGCTGGCATATTGTTATAATTGTTATATCTTATTATTAGTTATTGTTGTTAATCTCTCACTGTGACTAATTCATAATTAAGCTTCATGATAGGTATGTATGTAAAGGAAAAAAACATAGTATATATAGGGTTCCGTATTATCTGAGGTTTCATGCATCCATTGGGGGTCTTGGAAAGTATCCCCTGTGGATAAGTGGGGACGACTGTAAAGCCAAAGAAAGTAGAAATAAGGATATAAAAGGATAAAAGCCAAAAATAATGACTTGGAAAAATAAACATACAAAAGAGGATCAAGAGAGCCAAAGATTGGTTCTTCAAGAAGACTAATAAAATTCATAATCTACTGGCAAGACGATTAAAGAAAAAAAAGGAGGTAAAAAATAATCAATGTCAGGAATTATAAAGGAAATTTGTGCTAAAGATCTCACCATCATTGAAAAGGTAGTAAGCGAGTTATGCCAGTACGTTTGAAAATGTAGGTGAAATGGACAAAGTCCTAGACTCACAGCACAGGTTCTGCAATTTTTATTAAGATTGACAGTGTAACACCTTACTTTCTGGGTTGCTCATTTCATGCCGTACTCTGGAACAGACTGATGTGCTTTACGGAGATAATCTTAGCAAAATTCAGCCGGTGAGAAGGATGTGGTCGCACAAAATCCTCAGGAGGCTTAGAGCAGGAGGAGGCTTGTGCTCAGCCCGTCTGGGCCTCACGGGCACCCACGGCTCCTGGATGGGGGTGTGGAGGGGCCTGGGAGCCTGATCCATCCTTATGACCCTCTCACATTAATATCTAAACTCAGGGCTTAAAGAAGGAGGAAAACTGCTCGGAATGAGCCAGCTCCAACCTCGGAGGCCTTTACATGAGGGGCAAGGGCTTTAGCCCACCTTCGCTGTATTTAGGTGCACGCAACCCATTGCCTCCAGATTGTGTTGCCACAACAAGGAGCCCCCGCACAGCCCCTCCCTACGGCTTCATACACTTCCAGGACTGGCTTGTTAGGGGACAGGCCACCGCGCATCGCCAGCTTGCAAGAGTGCTTCACTTGATGCCACCGCAGCACGTTTCTCCAAAGGGCATCTCCAGCTGGGGCAGTGACCTCTCGCTGTTCTGCAAAAATGTTCAAAGCAGTCCCCACGGGCTCAGTGCGACAACCACAATCGTCATGTTTGTGCCTGGGTCGTTCCCACCCGACTCCTCCTCGCTGAGGACGACCAGGTCGCGTTGGAGGCGGTGGAGGGGGCCCTTCCCAGAGCTGCCCTACTGAGCTCCACAATGCTCTCTGCACTGGGCGTTTTCAGAAACGCAGCAGACTGTGCACGGTCTCACGGAGCCTTTCAACCACATCCGCTCTTAATAGCAGAAGTAAGAGTTGCACAATGGGACTGTCACACTTGGGGCTATTGTGAGCTGCAAAGAGAGCTGGGTATCACATTGCCAGCCGCTCGGCAATGCAGGGGACTATTGTTAGACTACGATTAATTCCCAGCCCCCCATACAGTATTTAGACCACTGTGGCTGTATAGCTGGTCTGCCTTTACAGCCCTGTACTTTTTATTTTCATCTCTAGCGTGCGGCAGGAATATTGACTGTTTCCCAAATGCTCACTTAGTTACTGTCTCAATTGTGGACACTACTCCCCTCCCCCCCAATTCATGTAAAACAACAATATGTGAACACCTACTGTGTGCAGGTCATATCAGAGTATCCGATTTTGTATATTCCCCATCCATGTGCACCTCCTCCGTCAGTGGAGGCTGGTGGGTCAGAGTGATGTACGATAGAACGATCTTTGCAGTAAGAAGAGTTGGATTCAAATCCCACCTGTGCCACTTACCCACTGCGGGGCTTTGGGCAAGCTACCAAAGTCTCTGAGCTCCACTTTCCTCATCCGGACTGTAACTGCTTTGGTGAGAAGTGCTACCTGCATGAGCTCTAAACACAAGAGGGTCGTGTTTTCCTTAGTTGCCCCTACATCTGTGACATGTGGAACCGTCCTTTCTTTCCCTAGAGGGAAAAGACAACGTGGCCAGACTCCATACCTTTTCACCAACTTTTAGAAGAAAATTCTTAATAGACTTTTTAAAAGGGCATTTTTAGAAACTTACAGAAGGTACTGGGAATTCCCACATTGCCCTCTCCACTGGCACACACTTTTCTCTGTTGTTAACATCTTGCTAGTGCAAGTTTGGTATATTAAGTTACAACTGAGAAGCCAATATCAATATATTATTATTAACTAAAGTCTACAGTTTCCATTAGGGTTCACAATTGGTATTATACATTCCATGGGTTTTGACAAATGTATGATGACACATATCCACCATTATGGTATCATACAGAGTAGTTTCCCTGCCCTAGAAATCCTCTCTGCTCTGTCTACTGTTAAAAAGAAAAAGCTTAGACAAATCAAATTTAACAGAGTTTAATTGAGCAAAGAACGATTTGTGAATCGGGCAGCCACCAGAACCAAAATAGGTTCAGAGCGACTCTGGAGCTGCCACCAGGTTGGCTAAGATTTATGGACAGAAAAAGGAAAGTGACTACAGAAAACAGAAGTGAGGTACAGAAACAGCTGGACTGGTTCCAGTTGGGTGTTTGCCTTGAGTTGGCTCCCTGTGATGGGCTGAGACTTGCTACTTGTTATGAGAGTAGGTTACAGTCTGTTTACAAATCAAGTTAGGTAACTGTTCACTATGTCCACAGGATACTCTAGGCCCAACATAATTTAACACTATTCACCCCTCCTCCTCCCAACCCCTGGCAACCACTGATCTTTTTACTGAATCCATAGTTTTGCCTTTTCCAGAATGTCATACAGTTGGAATCACACAGTATGTGGCCTGTTCAGACTGGCTTCTTTCACTTAGCAATGTGCATTTCAGGTTTCTCCCTGTCTTTTTGTAGGTTGATGGCTCATTTCTTTTTATTGCTGAATAATATTCCATTGTCGTAAAGCATCACAGTTTGCTTATCCATTCACTTACTGATGGACATTTTGAATGCTTCTAGTTTTTGGTAATTATTAATAAAGCTGCTGTAAATATTTGTGTGCAGATTTTTGTGTGGGTATAGGTTTTCACCTCACTGAGTAAATACCCAGGAGCACGACTGTTGGATTGTAGGGTAAGCTTATGTTTAGTTTTGCAAAAATTTGCCAGACTGTCTTCCAAAGTGGCTGTACCATTTTGCCTTCCTACCGGCCATAAATGAGAATTCCTATTGCTCCAAATCTTTGCAGTGTTTGGTGTTGGGAGTGTCTGCATTTGGGCCATTCTAATAGGTGTGGAGTGGTATCTATATCTACATGAGAGCGCTTTATTATAAGGAATTGACTCATGCGATTATGGGGATTGAAAAGTCCCAAGATGTGTTGTTGGTGAGCTGGGGACCCAGGAGAGCTGATGGTATAGTTCCAGTCCAAATGATGATAAGTTTGAGACCCAGGAAGAGCCAATGTTTCAGTTTGAGTCCAAAGGCAGGAAAAATCAGATGTTTTTCAAGGCTATCAGGCAGAGGAAATTCCCTCTTACTCAAAGGAAGGTCAGTCTTTTTGTTCTATGCAGGTCTTCAACTAATTAGATGAGACCCATCTAATTAGTTAGCAGAGGGCAATCTGCTTTACTCAGCCTATTGATTTAAATGTTCATCTCACCCAAAAACACCCTACAGAAACATCCAGAATAATGTTTGACCAAATATCTGTGCACCTTGTGGCCCAGTCAAATTGACATATAAAATTAACAATTTGGGACTTAAAGAAGTAGGGAAACAAAGAGCTGGAAAGGCAGGCTCAGAGTCTGCGAAGCAGAAAAATGTCCACAATTGCTCTGCAGAACTAGTCCTGTGAAGACACTAACCTGTCACCTGAGCACAAGAAACTTGCATGAGCTCCACAGTGTCACTGCCACTGAGCACCAGATGGTGCCACAAGCATCACTTGTCCAGCTGCTTCTCTGAAAACTGAGTGAAGGGGTCCCAGCCCCACAGCTTGTCCAAGACCAGGTTCAGTCAGAGGCAGTGCATCTGATTGTCAGGGCCTACATTGTAAGGGATACTCGGAGAGTGATTATCTAGCATCCTTGGTTTTATACTGAGAGGTGGGAAATTCATCCAAGTATTGAAGAGATGCTCAGGAATTGGTCATCAAAAGAGACAATATTGCCTCCTGCATCTGTCTTCCCTCCCCTTCCCCACTCACCTGATGCTACGCAGTCTGGTCCACACTTACATTTGAGGATGGATGAGAAACCAAATCTAAGTTCAAGTTTGGCTGCAATCCTGATTCAAACAAACTACAATCAAATTTCGAAATTAGGGTGGGTTTTGCTTGACTTCGCAGGCCGCTGTGTTCCCTGCCCCTCAGGGGGTGAGCCTCCAGTTTCTCTGCCCGTCCTCAGCACCCCTGATGGCTTCCCACTCTGCAAAGCCCTGTTGCCGCATGCCTTCCAGCTCGAGTGACACTGGATTTCTTCTTGCCAGCCATTTTCTAGATTGCTAGAAAAAAGGATAAAGAGATCAGACATGGAGGAGTCTGAATTCAGTACAGGCAGGAAATTAGAACAAACAATGACTTGAGGAAACATAATTCCCCCGAGGATCTCCAGAGACATGGGGGGGGAGGGGATTGGAGGATGATCTTGGATCATTTCTCATACATTGGATGGGGCCAGTATTAACTAAAATTAAATTGATATGTGAGTGGGAGGTAATCCCAAATAACAGTGGGATTTAAACGAATAAAGGAGGAAAACCCCTTTATTATTCATTTAAAGACTAGTAAGAATAATCGAAAGTCATTTGAAGGCAGTGCATACACGGCTGGCAGAACTGTATATTGGTATCTAAGGAAAAATTCATTAATCAGACAATCATTTTAATCAGTATAATCAGTATAGGTCTAGTACAGCACACCACATTGTCAGGGACCCTAGAACCTTCTCCTTTGATTCTGAGCATGTGGGTTTCAAGTGATAAGATAGGTGATGTAGCTCCAGCCGTGACATATGCATTCCAGAGAGGAAGAATAAAGAAGGAGGGAAAGGGTGCGTTTCTAAGTAAACCTCATTTCTAAGCAGTTACAGAAATCATCCTGCTTACATCCCATTGGTCACACCAGGTGCAAGGAATGTGGGGAAGTACGGTTGTTATCCTGGGTGGTCGTGGATCCAGCTAAAATGTGGGGCATAATACCAATGGGAGAAGGGAAGAACTCATATTAGAAGATGCTATGGTTTTAATGTGTCACCTCCTAAATTCAGATGTTGCTAATGTGATCGTATTAAGAAGTGGGCCTTTAAGAGGTAATTAGGCCACAAAGTCTCCTCCCTCATTAGTGGTGTTAAGGCTCTTATAAAAGAGGCTACACACAGCTCTTGGCTAGCTTGTCCTCTGACTTCTGCTGCGTAAGGACACAGCACCCCCCCTCCAGAGGATGCAGCCCTCACCAGACCCCCAACCTGCCTTTACCTTGAACTTGGACTTCTCAGCCCCCAGAACCGTGAGAAATAAATTTCTGTTTTTTATAGATTACCCGATCTGTGATATTCTGTTATAGCAGCACAAAATGGACTAAGACAGGAAACAAAACCTTGTCATGGGATCCTGAGGAATTTTTATTTAATTATTAAAACAAAATTGCAGAGGATCCCAGGGGACCCAGTTCATCTACGCTCACAACAAGGCTGGCTCAAAGTAATAGTAAGGCTAAGTGAAGTCACACCTGAACAAAAACTCTGTGGAGGGTGAGGTTTTGGGATTGCTCATCAGTTTTGACACTTTGTGCCACTGCTTACCTTAAGAACCTAAGAACCTAATCCCTAGAAAAGACCATCACTAGATACAGCCTCCGTCTGATTTTAAATTTCTTTATTTTCTAATCCCACATTCCCTCTAGAGAAGTCTTCTCTTCCATGGCCACTGTTTTACCCAAACAATAACGTTACCTGAAAACCAAACGACAACTATGGTACACGTTGGAAAATATAGTAGCACCCTTGTAGACATAGTAGACATGAAATTCTAAAAAGGCACGCCTCACTTTATGAAAAAAACTATACGCAGGCCTACTTTGTGTGTCTGTTCTCTCACAGTGCCCCCGGTTTATTTCCACACCAACGCTGAAGACTCAGCAAAACTCCTTCACCACCCCCGCCAAAGCAAACCCACGCTACAAAGCATTCTCGAGCAATGTCAAGTTTACTTAAACATTTACAGGCAGACAGATAAGAAGGATCTCACACGCATCACAGCAGCCAGCCTGATTCAACTCCCATTAAAGATTTTGGTTTTTGCGCAAAGTCATTCTTTGGGGCCAGTTCTAGAGTGTTACTTTCTCTTTATTAACCCTTTCTTACTCAAACTCTAAGTCCCCTTCATCCCCCAACTGTGCATAGCAACTCACCTCTGCCCGCTTTTTAAACGTGGCACCCACGGTCTTCTAAATGGGTGAGCATTCAGCAAACCAAAGCATCTCCCATGCTAGAGAAGATTCTGCTGGCAAGACACAGATCACCTTCATACTACTGCAGATGGAAAAATCCAGTCCTAGGAAAACGACGAGAGCAATTATCACTCTGAGATTTTACAAAAGGATCCCCTGCCTCTGCATCCTCACTGTGAGTCTCAGTTCTGTTTTCATCACCTACTGATTTCTCCAGTACCTTGTTCCTTTAATTGTCCCTTCTCCTGTATCTTCAGCCCTTGCTCTCCACCAGTTCATTCCCAACATTTTTAAATATTGAAGTTTCCCCCATCATTCTTTTTTTTTAAATTTAAAAATAAAACAAAAATCACACCTTCTCCTAGGACCTCTCGCAGCCATCGTGGAGTGGAGTCTTGGGTGAATGCAGTAGATGTAGCGCTTCCCAGGGTTATTTGCATCTTAAAGAGAGTGTAGGGAGAACCATCAAAGCTGTGAAGAATAAGGAGAGAATTCCAAATACTGTATCAACTGAGAGCCCCACAGGCTCCTCTCACTAGGATATACGAGGCCGGGTGGAAGGCTCCAGAAGAACGAAAGGTGCAGTCGGCCCTGGCCCTGCCAGAAGCACCTGGTGGAAGGGAATGGAACCCCTCCTTTCACATGACTTTTGTTATTGCCTTCTCTGAGAAAATTTTCCAGCTATGCCAGCTCATAACTTTCCGTCTTGCTACTGAATGAAGAGTTCTTCACTACTCCTTTGGTAATGAGCACAAGCAGCCTTGTATTATTATGGACCCTGCATATTATGTGACTGCCTTGTCTTGCTGTATGGACTACAACTCCCTCAAGGGTAGAGCAGTGGGATTCACAGGGAATTTGCAGAATTGTATCAAAACAGGTCATCACATCCAGTGTGTATGTATGGCTATGCGGGAGGCCCGTGGAGTTCCTTTACACACCTTGATTTTTTTTATTTACTAAGATATTGAATATACAAAAGGACAATGGACAGACCATATATAAAAACTAGAACTCTGGCCCATAACTTGTAGCAACCAGCCCAGGAAACCAACCTGTGATCTATAGCAACCAGCCAACCTACCATCTACAAATCAGACTTGCAGGAAGTCAGACCACTACTATCTCTAGCAAATAGACCAGGAAATCAAACAATAGCCCTTGGAGCCAATGGCCCCAAATGGCCAGGACTTAATAAATAACTGACAGCTTCCCTAATGTTTGTCCCCCCTTCCAACTTAGGACCAAGCACAGAAAGTCAGATATGTCCCTAACCAACCCCATAGGATGCCCCTCTAGTTCGCCGCCTCCACCTTCCCATACTGACAGCTCCATTCAGGGCACGCCTGGATCCGTCCCTCTTCCCACTGCGCTCCTCTGCCTGCCTTTGAGTCTTTGCCCAACACAGTGCTGGTGGTCGAGCCCCTGCTGCAGCAAGCTCTGCATCCGTGGCCTTTGCCTCTTCTCATTTGCTTGGTCTTCATTTATTTCCACATTACTCAATACTATATGTTTGTGATTGTAATATCTTTCCGTAAAAGCTGCTTTTAAAACTCTGATGACTGCATTGTAGTCATTGTATGAAAGAACTTAATGCATTTTGCCAATTCTCCAAGTGAACATGTAGTCTGTTTCCACCTCTCCCCCTTTTTTTTATTGTAATTGCAAACATTGCTGCAATTATTGTACGACTTCACTTCACACGTGTGAATCTATCCATGGGACAGACAGGTGGACTCACGGGGTGGTAGGAGTGGTCTTACTTATTCGAAAACTTTCCCCGCCTACTGGCCAGGTCAGGTTCTGGGAAGAGGACTCTGAGATGAAAACCTGCATGTAGGATGCTACCAAGGAACACCCTGGGCCACAGCCCCTGTGAGGAAAGCAGGACCGGCAGAGGGAGCAGCGACCTTCCGGGGTTACCCTGAATTGAATCAAGAGGCAGGGCCCCTGTCTCCACCCTGCTCCGTGGATTAGTCATTGGGTGGGGCTACCTAGGAGCAAGGCCAATTCCCAGGAAGGGACTTGGCAGTGAGCCGTCAGCAGCAGGGGAATGACAGCCAGTCCTCAGGGGGGTCCAGGCATTGCAGGACACACCTACCATGGGTCAGTATGGAGACTCGGGACATTGTGCTCCCTGTCCTCGCAGAACTCGCAGTCCTCTAGGGAGACAGACATTCCACCAATTAGGGACAACCAACTGTCCTCTGGGTTGTGATGAGGGAAAGCCAGGGGCTAGAAGGCATTGTAATAACATGTGACAAATATCCTCCTTCTCCACATGAAGGTGCAACTCAGGCTGGATGCTTCCCAGCAGTCATCTCCCGGTAATTACTTGGGAAGCAATGACTGGGCTTCAGTGGCAGGGCCAAGCTCTGCCCTAGGAGACGAGAGATCAGTTCATCCCAGTTGCGGGGTGACTATATCCCTTGTACCTGGAACAGTGCCAGGCACATAATAGGTGCTCAAAAGATAATTGATGAACAAATCCTATGAGGTAGATACCTTTGTCATTCCCACTTTACAGCAGTAAGTTGCTGGAGAGATATCCATGGGTCAGATCTGAAAGGCCTGGTCAATGAAAGTGTTTGGGAAGCATCAACTCTGGTGTGAACTGTAGTCACAGCCTGGATGTGGGATGGAGGCTTTAAACAGTTTGGTGGATGGAGGCAGTGGTCACGTGTCAAAAGCTACAGGGAGTTTAAGCAACATATGGATGCAAAAATGCCCACTGGATTTAGCAACAGGAAGATCATTAGGGACCTTGGCAGGAACTGTTGAAGTGGCATGGTGGCCTTTCCCTGAATCTACTAAATCACTAAATGTTAGAAAGCAAAAAGCATGTATAACCCTTCCCCCCATATCCAATCAATTCCAATGTTTGCTTGTATCTTTTTCAGAACATTGAAGCTAATCTGATTAATGAACCCGCAGCAAGACTCCAGACATCCCAGCTGCTCTGCCTCCCCCAATGCCCGCCCCCACCCCCAGCCCACAGGGCTCCTCTGTTTCTTTCTTCCCCCACAGCCTGCTTCTCCACGTCTCCAATCCTGTCCCAAGGAGCACATTTCCTTGACTCTGGTTCGGGGAGCAGGAGGGGACTTGACTGAGCAAAGTTAAATTCTCTTTGGCAGGAGCAGGACGTGAGGGGGGATATGTCGTGGGGAAACCTTGTCTCTTACACATGGTTAGAGCATGAGCTTTGGAGTCTAGCAGATCTGGGGTCAAGCCCTAGTTCTACCATCTTTAGTTCACATTCAATAAATAAATGTTTACTGAACACAAACTATTTGCCAGACATAGTGCTAGGTGCCTGGCTATACACTGGTGATTGGAATACTAGCTGTGGGCACTTTAGCAAGTTAAGTAATTTCTTTAAGTGCTCTGTCTGTAAACTGCAGATAACACATTGAAAGGTTGTCATCTGGATAAAATGCGATGATGCATTTAAAGCATTCTCATAGTATCCAACCGGAAAAGGTCATTTAATACAATCTATCCTTCTTATTCAATACTCTATTAATACTGAGAAAATAAAGTTCTTTGTAATTTTAAGGTAGCAATTAGGTAACTAATTGGCCTCCTTTTCTTTAGGACAAACAACCCCAATTCCTTTCATCTTTCCTAATTGATAATATTTCCTAACTCTTTAATCATCTTTTAAGCTGAATTCATTCCAATTTGTGTGTAACCATTTTCCAATATGGTGTCTCCAAATGGCCCCAATGAACTAAGAAATTTGACTGATGCAGAGGTGAGAGGAAAGGTAGTCCTCAGCCCTCCTTCCCAGTTTTCATGGTGCATTTCTACTGCACCAGTCTCTCCTCTCCCTCTGCCTGTCAAGTGAGATCAAGCCACCAGTAGCTACCACTGGGGCATGACCTGCAAGTCAAGCCACTCACTCACCAGAGTCATCAGAATCATTCTACCTTCCCTTGTCTGTGCAAATGCATATAGAAGGGATTCTATTCTGAGGATTTTTACACTGAGGACATTTACATTCATAGCTGGTGGGATTGTAAAATGAAGGGCAACTCGGGACTTTGATGCAATAATTCCTCTTCTAGGATTATTTTTAGGAAAAATTCATAGGTGTGGGAAAATGTGTACTTGGGAATATCCTTTAAAGCCTGTTTCTGTAATAAAATTGGAAATTATATGGACAGTCAATAAAAAGAGAATTGGTTGAATAAACAATGGGACCTGGAGCATGTTCTTCCTGTAAAGAGGGACAGGAACAGCTGGAGGACAGCTGGATGTTGGTGGGGGCATCTGTGGGAGAGCATAGGAGTGCAGCAGGAGACTGGTGGGATCCCTGTGGAGTGCAGGGGCCTGGGATGATGGTGTGGAGGGGACAGAGGCATATGGCCTCTGCCACCATGTCTCTGACTCCAAGATGGGCTCAGGAGAAATTTTCCCTTGTGGTGAAGGAGTGGGCAGGGGGCTGTGCAGGCTCCCATCCTTACTGCAGAGCCAGCAGATCTTTTGGCAGTACAACCCCAGAGCCATGTGCAGGGAGTGGCCTGGAGTGCACCCATCATGTTGCTCTAGAATGGTAGCACAGACAGTGCATTCCCCAGCCCCTACTCCTGTGACCTGGGCCTACGCAGGGAAGCACCATCTTGAAGCCAGAGCCACTGGGCAAGCGTGCCCTGCCCTTGGGCCAATAAACTTGGTGCTTCTGCAGCCTCAAGGCTCTGATCTTGTCTCAGCACACTCACAGGAAAGGCTATAACCAACCAGGGTGGCAGCTTGAAGCCTGGGCTCACAGTGGCTGTGACTCTAGTTCTGCAGTCTGGGAAGCTGGCTCTAGTCCTGATGAACTGATGCACCCCCCATGTCCCTGGCAGAGATCAGATGGGCAAACCCTCCTTGGGTAGACCACCCCCATTCCTCTCCCTACCCCCAGCCCTGCCAGCTAACTACGTTATGTGTGCCTGCCTGAGCCCCCAACCTGAAAAAACACAGATCTCTACACTAACGAATATGCCCTTGGGCTGGTGGAAATAAAGTGCATCCATGCCCTCCCAGAGAAGTAGCCAGGCAGTTCTGTTCTGAACAGTCCTGCTCAGCAGCCTTGCCAACAGTCCCAGAAGCAGCTGGATGGACCCCCTCACTACAGATATCACCCACTACCTGGGAAGTAGCTGGATGAGCCCCTCATTGCAGGCCTACCTAGTGGCCCCACCTACCACCCAGAAACAACTGTACAGGCCCTCTCACTGCAGACCCATCTAGCAGACCTGCCCATCACCCGGGAAGTGGCTGGTCAGGCCCCATGCTGCAGGCCTGCCTGGAGGCCTTGCCAACAGTCCAAGGAGCAGCTGGATAGGCTCCCTAACTGCAGGACTGCCTATTGGATTTGCCCACTTTCTGAGCAGTGACTCAGCAGCTCCACCCTTGGCAGATCAGCTCCTGGACTGCTGAGAGAAGCACAACCTCACATTGGGCCCCAAGAAGTGGCACAGTGGAAGGGCCATAGGCAGACCTGAACTCAGCTAGCTGAGCTGGGGCAAGCCTGTGCCCCTGGCTCAGAGGGGCAGCTCAGTTGTTGCATCCCTGGGGGACCCACCCCCAAGTCTTTGAGCTATCACATGCACACACATCTGAGTGCAAAACAGCTTGACCGGTGAGCCCTTGTTGAGTCCTCCCCTGGTTGGAGAAGCAGCATGGTGATCCTGCCACTGGAAAACCAGTCCCAGAGACCCTGGCACTCCATATGCACACATCCCTGGCCTGAGAATCAATCCAGCAGTTCCATCTCTGGTGAGCCAGCTCCCAAGATGAGTAACCCACAGGGTGCACGTGCACACCCCCAGCCTGTGAACTAACTTGGCAAGCTTCCCCCAGTAGACCTTGCCACTACTACCACAAACCTCCCAATCGTGGGTTGCTGAGTCACTTGCAGACATAGCAAGGTGGATTGCAGCTTGGAGGACTGCACAGAGTCTATAATAGTACATCCACCCTGAATGGCGCCATTGCACTCTACCCAGTCAACACCTTGGGATGAATTTGCAGGTAAGGATCTTTCCACACACAGGCCACTCCTATGTGGAACTCAGGGAGGTAACTGTTCTTCCAGATACACAGATGTTGGTGCAGGAAGACAAAAAACATGAAGGGATGGGGTAACATGACACAACTGAAAAAACAAAATAATGTTCCAGTAGCTGATCCCAAGGAATCAGAGATTGCTGTCTTGCTGGAAAAGGAATTCAAATTAATCATCTTAGGGAAGCTCACTGGGATAAAAGGAAATACAGACAGATGGTTCAATGAAATCAGAAGGGCAATTCACAATCTGGATGAAAAATTCAACAAAGAGAGTCATTAAAAAGAGCCAGAAGTCTTGGAATTGAAGAATTCATCATATGAAATTAGAACTACATCTGAGAGTCTCAAACAGTAGACTAGATCAAGCAGGAGAAAGAATTTCTGACCTTGAAGATAGCAGGTTTGAAATAACACAGGAGAACAAAAAAGAAAAGAAAAAAAAGTAAAGAAGAATGAACAAGGCTTATAAGATCTATGGGATGCTATTGAACAAACAAATGTTCTAATTGTGAGCATTCCAGAAGAAGACAACCAAAAAAGACATTGAAAATCTGTTTGATGAGATGGTAGCTGAAAGAATCCCTAGTCTGGGGAAAGATACGAATATCCAAATCCAGGAAGCTCAAGGATCCCCAAACAGATTCAACCCAGATGGGTTGTCTCCAGGACACACTGTAGTCAAACCATTCAAAAGTGAAGACAAGGAGAGAATTCCAGAAACAGCAAGAGAAAAAGTCGAGTCACTTGTAGAGGAATCCCCATTAGACTAACAGCAGACTTCTCAGCAGAGACCTGTGGACCAAGAGAGAGTGGGATGATATACTAAAACTACTGAAAGAAAAGAACTGCCAACCAAAAATATTATACCCAGTAGGGTTGTTCTTCAGAAATGAAGGAGAAATGGAATCTTTCTCAGACAAGCAAGAATTAGGGGAGTTCATTACCAGCAGACAGGCCTTGCACGGGATGCCAAGGCAAGTCCTACATTTAGAAGAGAAAGAACAATAATGACCATCATGAAATTACCTGAAGATATAAAACTTACTGGTAGGGTAGATAAACAAATTAGAAAGAGAAAGGAATAAAACCTTATCAATACAGAAAAGCACCATATCGCAATGATAAACAATAAGAGAGAAGAAAAAAACAAAAGATACACAAAACAATCAGAAAACAACCAAAAAAATGACAGGAATTAGACCTCACATATTAATAATAACCTTGAATGTAAATGGATTAAATGCCCCAATTAAAAGACATAGACTGGAAGATTGGATTAAAAAGGAAAATGACCCATCCATATGTTACCTACAAGAAAAACACCTTACCTACAAAGGCACACATAAGCTAAAAGTGAATGGATAGAAAAAGATCCATGCAAATGGAAAACCAAAAGCAAGCAGTGTTAGCTATACTTATATCAGATAAAATAGACTTTAAATCAAAACTGTACTAAGACAAAGAAGGGCACTACATAATGATAAAGAGATCAATATAGCAAGAGTACATAAGAATTATAAATACATATGTACCCAACACCAGAGCACCCAGATATATACAGCAAATAGTATCAGATCCAAAGGGAGAGATAGAAATGAACACAATAATGGCTGGGGACTTTAACACCCTACTCTTAGCATTGGACACAACACCAAGATAGAAAATCAACAATAAAACACTGGACTTAAATGTCACTATAGACCAGATGGACCTAACAGACATTTACAGAGCATTTCATCCAACAGCTGCAGAGTACACATTTTTTTCATCAGCACATAGAACATTCTCCAGGACTGACCATATGTTAGGCCACAAAATAAGTCTCAACAAATTAAAAAATATCAAAAGTTTGTCAAGCACTTTTTCTGACCATAATGGAATAAATCTAGAAATCAGTAATAAAAGGAACTTGCAAAACTACACAAATACATTAAACAACATGCTCATGAACAACCAATGGGTCAAAGAAGAGATTAAGAAGGAAATCAAAAAATTTCTTTAAACTATTGAAGACAGTAAAACAACATACCAGAACCTACAGGATACAGTCAAGACAGTATTAAGAGGAAAGTTTATAGCAATAAACACCTATGTCAAAAAAAAAAAATGGAAAAATTTCAAATAGCTTAACAGTCCACCTCAAGGAACTAGAAAAGCATGAGCAAACTAAATCCAAAATAAGTAGAAAAAAAGAAATAATAAAAATCAGAGCAAAAATAAATGAATTTGAGACTAAAAATGCAAAACAAAAGATCAATCAAATGAAAATCTGGTTTTTTGAAAAGATAAAATCAACAAACCATTAACCAGATTAATCAAGAAAAAAGGAGAAAAAACTAAAATAAATAAAATCAGAAATGCAAATCTGACAGCACTGAAATACAAAGGTTCATCAGAGACTATTATGAACAACTATAAGCCAATAAATATGAAAACCTAGAGGAAATGGATAAATTCCTGGACACGTATGACCTACCAAGACTGAACCAAGAAGAAATAGAAAACCTAAATAGACCAAGAACAAGTAATAAGATTGAATCATAACAAAAAGTCTCCCAACAAAGAAAAGCCTGAGACCAGATGGCTTTACTGCTGAATTCTACCAAAACATTTAAAGAAGAGCTAATATCAATACTTTTCAAACTATTTTTAAAAATTGCAGTGGATGAAATTCTTTCAAATTCATACTATGAGGCCAGTATTACCCTGATACCAGGCAAGGACACAATGAAAAAAGAAAACTACATGCCAATATCCCTAATGAACACAGATGCAAAACTGCTCAATAAAATACTAGCAAACTGCATCCAACAGCATGTGAAAAAGATCGTACACCATGATCAAGTGGGATTTATCTCAGGGATGCAAGGATGGTTCAACATATGCAAATCAATGAGTGTAATACATCTCATCAACAGAATGAAAGAAAAAAGATATATGATCATCTTGATAGACGCAGAAAATGCATTTGATAAAATTCAACATCTCTTCATGATAAGACTATCAACATATTAGGTATAGAAGGAAAGTATCTTAATACAATAAAGGTGATATATGACAAACCCACAGCTAACATCATACTGAATGAGGAAAAGCTCTCACCACTTCTATTCAACATAGTACTGGAAATCCTAGCCAGAGCAATTGGTCAAGAGGAACAAACAGAGCATCCAAATTGGAAAGGAGGAAGACAAGTTGTCGATGACATGATTTTATATAGAGAGAAACCTAAAGATTCTACCCCCAAATTCCTAGACCTGATAAACAAACTCAGTGAAGTTGAGAGATACAAAATCAACATTCAAAAATCAGTAACACTTCTATACAACAACAATGAACTTGCAGAAAAAGATTTCAAGGAATTTATATTTACAATATTTATATTTATATATATTTATATATATATATTTACAATAGCAACAACAACAAAATACCCAGGAATAGATTTAATCAAGGAGGTGAAAGATCTGTACAATGAAAAATGTAAAACACTGATTAAAGAAATTAAAGAAGACACAAAGAAATGGAAAGACAGCCCATACTCATGGATTAGAAGAATCAATATTGTCAAAATGACCATACTACTCAAAGCAATCTACAGATTCAGTGCAATTCCCATCAAGCTGCCAATGACATACTTCACAGAAATAGAAAAAACAAATCAAAAATTTATATGGAACAACAAGAGACCCTGAATTGCCAAAGCAATCCTGAGCAAAAAGAATGAAGCAGGGGGTGGCGGGTGGGGGCGGGGAGGCTGGTATCACACTCCCTGACTTCAAAATATACTACAAAGCTATAAAAACAGCATGGTACTGGCCCAAAATGGACACATAGAGTAATGGAACAGAATAGAGAATTCATTCAGAAATAAAACCATGTACCTACAGCCAACTGATTTTTGATAAAGGAGCCAAGAACACACACTGGGGGAAAGAGTCTCTTTAATAAATGGTGCTGGGAAAATTAGAGATCCATATGCATAAGAATGAAACTAGACCCCCATCTCTCACCATATACCAAAATCAACTCAAAATGGATTAAAAACTTAAATGTAAGACCAGAAACTATAAAACTTCTAGATGAAAACATAGGAGAAATACTTCAGGAAATAGGTCTGGACAAAGATTTTATGAATAATACTCCAGAAGCACAGGGAACAAAAGCAAAAATTAACAAATGGAATTATATCAAACTAAAGATCTTCTCCACAGTAAAGAAAACAATCAATAGACTGAAGAGACAACCTGCACAATGGGAGAAAATATTTGCAAACTATGCATCAGACATGGGATTAATATCCAGAATAATACAAAGAACTCAAACAACTCAAAAGCAAAAAACCAAACAATCCGATTAAAAAATGGGCAAAGGAATTGAAGACATTTTTGAAAGGAGACATACAAATGGCCAACAGGTATATAAAAAAATGGTCAGCATCACTAATAATCAGGGAAATGCAAATCAACAAGATACCACCTCACCCCTGTTAGAATGGCTATTGCCAAAAAGACAGAAAATAACCAGTGCTGGCAAGGATGTGGAGAAACATTGTTGGTGGGAATGTAAATTGTACAGCCATTATGGAAAACAGTATAGAGATTTCTCAAACAACTAGATAGAACTACCATACAATCCAGCAATCCTGCTACTGGATGTATATCCAAAGGAATGGAAAGTAACAAGTTGAAGGGACACCTGCACTCCCATGTTTATCACAGCTCTGTTCACGATAGCCAAGAGTTGGAACCAACCTAAATGCCCTTCAATGGATGATTGGATAAAGGGGTATATATACACAATGGAATACTACTCAGCCATAAAAAAGAATGAAATTCTGCCATTCACAGCAACAGGATGAGTTTGGAGAAAATTATGTTAAGTGAAATAAGCCAGGCACAGAGAGAAATATGACATGTTCTCACTTATAGGTGGAAGCTAACAAAGCTGATCTCATAGAAGTAGACAGTAGAATAGTGATTACTGTAGACTGTTGGGGGTAGGAGAGAATGTGGTGAGGGTGGTCAGTGGATACAACATAGTAGAGAGATAAGAAGAATGGGATCTAGTGTTCTACAGCAGTATAGGGAGACCACAGTTAACAACAAAGTACCGTATGTCTTTCAACAGCTAGTTGAGACGATGTCGAATGTTCCTAACACATATAAGTGACAAATGTTTGAGATAATGG
This sequence comes from Cynocephalus volans, assembly GCF_027409185.1. Taxonomy (NCBI): domain Eukaryota; kingdom Metazoa; phylum Chordata; class Mammalia; order Dermoptera; family Cynocephalidae; genus Cynocephalus; species Cynocephalus volans. The sequence continues at coordinate 82,961,930 of NC_084466.1, read as the reverse complement.
ATACACTAAGCACCCTGATATGATCATTGTACACAGTATGAATGTACCCAAATATCATACTGTACTCCATAAATATATACAATCATCATGGGCCAATTAAGAAAAATAAATTAAAAAGGGAGGGGAAAAAATAGGAGAACAGTGGTTACAGAAGGTGGGAAAGGGTGGTAGACCGGTACTAAATTACAAAGTTACAGTTAGACTGGAAGAATAATTTCTGGTGCTCTATGTTGACAAGAGCTCACAATGTTGTATTGTATATTTCAAGACGGACAGAAGAGAGGGTCTTGAATGTTATAACTACAAAGAAATAATAAATGTTTAGGTAACAGATATGCTAACTAATAGAAATTAGATCATTATAAAGTAATGCATGTATTGAAACAACAAACTGTACTCCATAATCATGTACCGTGAAAAAATAAATTAAAAAGTTATATTTCCATTTGATATAATTATACTGAGTCATTAAATTATGTGTTGGAAGACTGTCATGCTTATAGAACTATGTTCACTGTACATTAAGTGAAAAAAAGAGCATGTTTAAAAAAATATGTTATAAAACAGAATGCTGGTAAAGCACTTAGCACTTTGCCTCCTCTGTAAATGTTAGCTATCATCATTTTTAAAAGCATGATCTCAGGTTTTAGAGAAGCATTTATAAATAATGGAAGAAAAGAATACCTTACAACTTCAAGTGGTTATCAATGGGTAGAAGAGTCATGGAGTTATGTGTCCTTCTTTGTGCTTTTTGAATTTTCCGAATTGACTATTTTGAACTAGTACTTCTACTTTAGTGTTACAAAAGAATCTTCCTGAATACTTCTATCACTTGGGAATGGCCTTAGATAAATCCCTGCGCTGGGAAGAAGCGGGAGACGCAGCAACCCACTCCTGGTCCCAGTGCTATGATTTTAGATATCTCCCTTCACCTGTCTAGGCTTTGTTTACCCTTTGGAGAATAATATCGGACTTTTTGAGGGTAGGGGATACTTGCTTATGCTGCCACACAAGAGAATTCTCCTTCGCAATAATAAAAATAGCTACACTTTGCAAGCCCCTGCTAGATGCTGCTGTATATACATCATCTCAGCAGTGGCATCTGATGGATGAGGAGATTTAGGCTTAGAGAAATGAGACGACTTACCCAAGGAGACACGGACAGAGAGCAGGAGCTGCAGGATTCACACAGTCTATCCAGCTGCAGGCACGACCAACTACTTCAGCAGAAGACAGCCGGCCCAGGGAGGTTTATCTTGCAATCAGTTCCAGGACGCGACTTCTATCCATGATGGGCTAAAAAGGAAAGCCTGGGATGGTGGTGGGGGGGGGGAGGGTGATGGATCAGGACTGTGGCCCAGTTGTAAGAAGAAGGTCTGAGATGGTGAGACACCAACCCAGTCTGGTGACCCCAGTCTGACCCAGATCTCAGCATCCACATGTGGGATGAAGGAGCGGAGCTGGGAGGATGGCCCTGGGGGTAATTTCCACCCCAGGAGGAGAGGTCCATATTGCTAGTCTGCAGTGAGGAAATGCTATCATGCAAAGCAGCTTGGTGACAAAGGGTGGGAGCTGAGAGGACAGGGTCATTGTCTGGGGATAGCGGTGTGTGCATTGCACTCTTTCCCTAGGCTCTGTGAGTAGCTACCAACCCCAGGACACTGGCTTATGGAGAACGGTCCTCAGCCAAGCTGAGAGCAGGAGCCGCGTAAACCCTTTGCTCTGGCGTGTTGTCTGGGTCATCATTCCCTAAATCCAACTGGTATCCAGAGTCTTACCTAACCGAGCTTAATCGTAAACCAAAAAACACCAAGGAAGCTGATGCCCCAGATATGGGGACAAAACTGTCAGCATCAAGGTCTATTTTGGGGAAAGGCCTTGCCCCTCTGTCCCTGGTTGGTAGACGAGGAAGGGAGACCTATGGTGTGGCGGGCTACAGCAGCCTTCCTCTTGCAGTCTTAAACCCTAATGTTCTAACACTAAACCCATGCAAAATGTTTCACGACACAGATAAATAGATTTCCCTAGGTGTCCCTCCGGCCCCCGTCCCTTTGGTGGCGGGGCTGGCGGGCCCTCCCCTGTTCCTCAGCAGCCCGGGAGGCCGCCCTGCAGGTGCCAGCCAGGAGGGCAGCACCCAGCCCCGTTCAGAGAAGGGCACAGCTTGGTGCTGAGTCCTGGCGGCCCAGAGGGCGAGCCTCTTCCCAGACCACGCCCTGTGTCTCCCCCAAATTCACGGAGAGAAAAGGAGATGCTGCTCCGTGGCCACGACTGAACCCAGACACAGGAGAGGGCGACCCTAGTCCTGCTCTTTTCCCAATCCTGCAACCTTTGCGTATGTGCGAGAGGAAGGAGGTGTGCACTAACCCTCTAAAATCTCACTCTAAAACTTGGGTCAAGAAGAACCTTCGCGACGTGTCCCGAAGCCGTGTGCTGGCCCCACGCCACGTGCCTCCACGTGGACCCCGCCCTGGGAGCAGGAGCGCGGGCGGGGCGGCCACAGGAGCTCCCGGCACAACCTGGCAGCACACTCCGACCTCCCGTATCAGGAGAGGTGTGTTCTCTGGGTTTGGTCTTTCTCCCCACCTGCCCTCCCAGGGCCGCGATTCTCCTGGAATCAAACGTCCCCAGTACAGGCTGCGGTGGCGGAGCAGAGAGAGGGTGCGGGGCCTGGTGACCATCTCTCAGAGCCCAGGGCAGGCCTCACCTGCCGGAGTCAGACTTCATGGCTCTTGCCAGCCTGGAAGAAAAGAGGGAAATACAGATCTGCTGTAGAAATATTCCTAAAGCAAGGTAAATCCTCAAAGGCAAAATCAGAATTTATTTTTTGGGTACATGTAAATATTATTTACTTGCTGCTTAATCTATGGCTCGACCCACATAATTTTTGCACATTTATGCTTCCTAAAATTGTTTAGTTTATGCAAAAATCAATCTAATCAGGATCTTGTAGAAATGTAATTAAATTAAGTTTTGTTACCTTTTCAATGTTTTTTCTGAAACCTAAACTTCCAGAGTCGATCTCTGCATTCTAGAGATAGGTGATGTCCTGTTTCTAAATGGCATATGTAGATAAATTGAAAAAAAATCAACAAACATATCTATTCAGCATTAACAAATGCACATCTTTTTACAAAGCAAAATTTATTTGTCATACATACCATGTATAAAATCACATGAACCTCATAGACAACTGTTTTGCTTTTAACCAAGTTAACTAACATGAGCTAGAAAATTATACATTTCCAGTTCAGCAACAGAGTCACAGCACAGTGCAATTGTGATTTTTGACAAAGAACTACTTGTGCCATTTAAAAAATTAAAGTGCATTAACTATCAAGTGAATCACACGAAACTGATTTTAATCCACAGTTAAAACCTTGAGGACATTGAGGAAAGAATTTAATAAATGTTCAGTATTTGACATTTTAAAGATTAGGTTTCAAAGTGTCACAATAATTTTTTAAGAGGCGGTATGAAAATTAATTACAGAGTCTTCACACAATCAGCCACTAGTTAACATTATGTGAACAAGCAGCCCCTTGGAGCTCAGGCACAGTTACAGCATGGAGTCAGTGCTGCTTGCTTTCATTCGAGGTGGCGGGCTCACACTGTGTCATGTCATGCTGAAATCTCCTACTAGGATTAAAGCAGATTAAATTCCCCGGGGAAAACGATTTCTGAAAAACTATATAGAAGGAAGACTACTGTAAATTATCATGCATTTTCCTCTTTCTATCACTCAAAAATCAATGGGGTTGGGGAGGAGAATATGGGGAATGCACAATTTCAAAGAGAAAAGTATTTTATTAGAATCAAGAGAATGTATTCCACATTGCAGGTGATCTGGCAAGCGATCTGGAGGTCGCTGTATTCTTGATGACCGTGACTCTCTTGCCTGCTAAAGTGTCTGCTGCCCCAGAGGGCAGAAACCTGACTGTTCCCACTTTCATTTATGTCCTGCCAGTCTTCTGCCAGCTCACCCACCAGGCCTGGACCACAGATGTTTCATGACCAAAGGTACTATTTCTAATTATAACCTTCCTCACCTCCCTTGTGCTCTGCCCCACGGGCTGTCACCTGTCACTTGACCTGAGTCCTGGCCCACCACTCTGTCCAGGAACTAGCTTGGTGGATGAGAAGCAAGGCTGCCGACCAAACCTGCACAGGCGACAGAGATTTAATCAATACAAGAGTTTGGACAATGCCAATAATGAGATTTATTTGTGGCAAACTTTGGCAGCACCCTTTTGAAATTTTGGAAAAGGAAGAATAAAAATAAAAAGCTCAAACTAAAACAGTCTTTTAGAGAGAGATGGATACTGGGAAGGCCCTTCCATATCTGTCTGCAGGGCCGGGACAAGCCTGTCCTCCTCCACACCCTCCATACCCTGATGAGCAACCCTTGGCTCATGCTACTGTGACAAGCACCGGCAGAGACACTGGCATCCCTCCTTGAGGCAAGTGACCAGCTGGAAAACAAGCACACATGGGCATCGGAGCTGGGCACAGAATTGGTTTTGTTACTGGAACTCTCTTTGTGGTTCTGTGAATTGTTATACTTTGCTTCACTTTCTGTACATGAATTATATTTTAAAGGCAGGAGGAAGAAAGCATATTATTTTAAAAGGACCATGGCGAATCTTTTGAAATAGTAATACTTGCCCCAAATGATAATCACTCCCGATTTTTAAAATTTCTATGCTTTGAAATCTTTACACATTAGATTTTCTTAAAAAATCATAGTGTCTAATTTAAAGCTGGTAGAATAGTAAAGAGGACCTAAAGGCAGAAACCTGATTTCTGAAAATAACACCCGTAAATTTTTTAAAAAATAATCTCTCTTTTAGTTGTCTCCACAAGAAATTTGATTTATATCTAGATCTGTGCTGCCCAGTACAGTAGCTGCTAGCTGGGCCATGCTGGCCAGCTGCCAATAAATAAATAAATAAATAAATAAATAAAATTAAATAAATAAATAAATAAAATGGAATACTTTAAAAAATATAAATTTAAGTTGATTAAAATGGAATAAAATTAAAAATTCAGTTCCTCAGTTGTACTAGTCACAGCTCAAATGCTCAATAGCCACATGAGGTGAGTAGTTACTATACCAGAAGCTTCTAACACAGAAAATTCTAGTAGATGGCCCTGCTGTGGAGTTTTTCTAGGTGATCAAAATAGAAAGTAAAGTAAAGCTCCATAAAGATGGAGCTTTTAAAATAAGTTACCATTTAGCTTTGATAGTTGTATACTAAATATTGGCCAACTAAAATTATACAATACAAAATATATACAGTAACATTGACATTAATATAACTCACTAATTATTGAATTGCACCCTTTTAAAGTACTGTCTATAAAACACAAGTTTGGAATAACTAAATATGTGTTCTTGAACTCTTTAATGTGGCCTTATTACCATTAATAAAGCAAGCTTGATTTTTATCTATCCTCAATAGTTTTTCATTTCCAAAAGCTAAACAAGAGTGCATAGATTACTTGTCTGCACTAATGCGTGTACACATACACACACTACTGAAGTACACTCTCACCAGACGTTGCTTGCAGTAAGGGTTATTATTCTTGGACCTCAAGGTCTATGAGTCAGCTGGTTGTTCTACTGAAATGGGCTGTCTAAATTCACCACTTTCAGTGAAATCTTTTCTCAAATAAAAAGTGTAGACCATCTTCTAAAAAAGCTTGCAAACCTGGCAGATTGGAAAATAGCCAATTTATGCCTTTTTTTTACTCAATCGAATTGGGAAAACAACTGTCCTGCTTTTTAAAAAATTCCTGTTTTTGTTGATTAGCTTATTTTGAGATTTCTTCAAATTACCTGTAATTCTGTAATTTCAAATGTCTTCTGTGTTTCCTTTGAAACAATTATTGTTTGAGATGCATGAAATAATCTCACATTAAGAGGACCAGGGCCCCTGACCTAGCAAAGTGGTAGTGGGGGTGCTATGGGAGTGGAGCCATCCTCTGTGCAAACCTTTTATGCAGTTCAGTGAAGCTGTGTTCAGATGTTCAAGCAGAAGCATGAAATCTGGCTCCACTTTGTGGTGAAAGATAGTCTTCTATGTGGAGGCATTACAACAAAGAAATTCTGAGTGTCCCTGTCTTCCAGCAATTGGAGTTGATGTCATGTAGATGGGCCTGTCAGAGACAGACATCCACATTAATCCTCAAGGACAGATGAGAAGCAAGTGTGTCTAGTGGTAAAGAGGGTGGTTGTAGAACTGGCCAGACCTTAACAAATGGAAGATCTTGGGCATGTAACTTAGTCTTTCAATCCTTAATTGCCTCACCTATAAAATGCAGATAATAAAATTGCCTAAATGTCACTGGATCGAAAGAGCTCATTTATGTAAAGTGACTAGTGCAGCACCTGGAACAGCAATCACCCAATACCTTTTGCTATTTGCTATGACTTTTATAGCAGTTGTTCATTATTTCCACAAGCTCACATCACCCTGCCAACTGCCCTTTCTCAAAAAGGCTAGAAAGATACACTCGCAAAGTCTGGCACGGGCTCCATACCTTCTTGCTGCACAGAAATGAGTTCTGGACTTTTGCATTTCCTTCTTTAAAGTTTTCCATCCCTGATGTGACAATCACAATGACTAGTGTGTTTGTCAAGTTTTGTACTGATATTTTGGGCAGGCAAACATCATACAATCTGTATGGAATGCAATAACTTCTGAAATGCAATATTGATTATGAAGCCAATAAATTGTTGGAGAATTTTGGCCCAGACACTATGAAAATGTGTTAAGCTCCAGGGGTGTGTGCAGCATGGGACACGGGAGAGGGGTCATAGGAATTGCTCTTAGTTTGTATGTGTAAACAATCCCCCCCTTTAATGCTAGAATTAATGCCTTAAATACTACCTTTATGGATGCAAAGCATGAATAAATCAATACATGTGAAGCCCTGAGAATGGCACCTGGAACAGAGTGAGTGCAAAAAGTGTTAGCTGTTACAGCAATAATTATTACTCAACTGTAACTATAATTTCTAACAGCCAGTAGGAACAACAAATTATTCACACCCAGAGGGCACATGCTAGACAAAGTCTTTCACATTTCAAGCTTCCCCTTGTTAATAAAAATTTGCCCCAGAATCAAGTTCTAGATGAGGAATTTTGATTCCACGTTCAGGGTCTGGGTCTGCCATTCCCCAGCTAAAGACTTTGCAAGGTCACAGCCTGCAGGGGGCCTGGGCTTTCCTGTCAGTGAAGGGAAGTGAAGTGAGGTGAAGGGAAGGAAAGGGACAGCAAGAGCTTGCAGATCTTCACCCGCTTGAGAATGTGAAAGCTGTGACCACCAAGACCTCCAGCAGAGCCACGTAAAATGAAAAATTCTGTGCTATGTTTTAAGTTTGAAAAGTCTGCACATAAAATAGCTAATCTTTTAAAATAAAGATTTTTTTTCTATTCATACGAATTCATGTCTATACAAATTCAAACTTTTGCTTACTAAGCTCTTTTTCTGAATACATACTTTGGTGGATTTCAATAAACATGCATAAATAAAATGAATTAAAAATTTTAAATCCTACATTTTTAAAGTTTACAGAGCACCTAAATGTGGGCTTTTGATGATTACATCAAAATTCATTTAAGTACAGTTTTCAGAATTTTTTTTTTGAAAATTGGTCCAAATTAAATGTTATTAAAAACAAACCCCAAAGCATTTCTATGTGTAGTCAGCCCCGTTCTGAACAAGCTCAAGTCGTTTCCGTTCCACTCTTTTGAATCCTAGGATCGTTACTCCTCCTGGAAAACTCTTTGGTCTTCTTTACACTTATCTAGTCTAGCCTGGAGGCCCACTGGCACTCACGGTCTCCATGGAGCCCGTCTGCCCTCCAGAGCCTGCTAGGCAGGCCTCTGAGGGCCTGCGGTGTGTCTGCACCTCACATCTGGCACTAAATCTGGACTGTCTTTGGGGAGTCTTCTCACCTTCTCATGCACAGGTCACTCTTGGCTGATTTGACTGAGCATTTCTTAGCAGGCACTGCTTGTTTCTAAGTGTTCACAGTGACTGACACACAGTCTGTGTGGTTTTAGGCAAGTCACTTAACCTCTCTGTGCATCAGTTTCTTTATTTGTAATGGAGAATATCAATGCATACCTCAGAGCACTGCTAAAAAGATTACATGAGATAATGTATGTAAAGCTTTTATCTGGGTACCTAGCTCTCTATCTAGCAGAAGCAATATTGGTAATTGACAGGGTTTGGGTAAGTAGTAGTAATAATAATATCCATGCAGTAACGGTAGTAATAATGATATTAATGAAAAGTAGCAGCCCAGAAGATATGTGCCAAGTACTATATTAAACTTTACATTGGTCTTATCTCGCCCCACACTGTGAGGTAGTTTCCTGTACTGTGCTCATTTTAGTGCATCAGGTCATGGAGGCTCAGAGAGGTAAGTCCAAGGCAAGCCCAAGGCCAGCCAAATAGCAAGTGACAGAGTTGGACTAGGAGCTCAGGCAGTTTCAGTCTAGAGCCCAGGTTCTTAATCACTTTATTAATGACCACTATGAACCTGTTGGTTTATGTATCTTACTTTTACAATTATAAACATCTATTTTTAGTCCTACAGAAATGGCATTTATCCTCAATGGAGCTTATTCAAACCATGTCACTCCGTCAAGGTCTGCAGGGAGACGAGGGCACCATGGAGCCTTTAGATTTTTTTCTCAAACCTCTTCAACCTAGCAGGGCTTCCTGGAATGAGTCAGTATAAGCCAGCTAGTAACTAGCAGAAAAACAGCCTGAAAAATGGAAGAAACTATCTGCACACCAACTGTGAGGCTGGGTAGAGTGAATAAGCTTCAAAACACTCTTGAAAGAACTTTCAGGATTTGTCAAGTGTTCCCAGAATAAAACAATTACCTTGAGCAGAGTGAAGTCTTAAATGAGAACAGCTTGAAATAGCCAGCCTCAAAGCCCTGGGCCAGCTCCATTTTTCACCCCTGGGCATGGTTTGTTTGCGTTAAATTCACTTGGGTGGGCGGGGAAGGGAGGAATCCCTCATCCCTGCAACAAACGTGTGGGATGCCAGAGTGCAGAGGGAGCAGGTCCCCTGGGCATGGTGAGCTGCTTTTAGCAGGCCCCTGGGTTAGGGCTGGGGCAGCAGGAGCAGTCTTTTAAGTTAGTCATCTCCTCTGGGTTCAGATGTTTTAGAAATAGCTAGATTCTCACCTGCAGACATTCCAAAGTCTCAGGTAAAAGCACATCCACATCTGAGAAATATCGAGTCATTGGGCTGGGAGAGCATCTGCCTCCATCCCAAGGCTGTTCAGAGGGGCAAAGCCACACTGCATCTGTGTTGTTGGATTTGCCACTTATCAAACTAGACTGGGAACTTACAAAAAGACAGTGTCTTTAATAAGCGACATTTTTGAGTACTTAAAATATGTTCTCACAGCTTCAGATATTCCTAAAGAAAACTGATCAAATTAACTTAGTGATTTGAAAGGATAAAGAGCACTCATGAAAATGACAGCTGTCTGTGCTAAGTGTCAATATGTGACTTGGCTCTAGCCTCAAGTCAGTCCCTAGAAATAAGAAAAGTCCTGTTAATATCTGCTTATTGCTCTTATTTACTGATCTTTCTGGACGGTGAACCACAGATTCCTGAGGTTGGTGCAAGGATGGGGCAAAGTGTCAACCAACCTGCACCCCAGAAACCGCACTGAGGGTTTTCATCCTGACATAGGCTTGCCAGGCGGGGCCATGGTCAGACCCTCGGTTGGCTGCCCTGGTTCCCTGCACTTCCTCACTGAGGACTTCTGGTCTGGGGCTGGAGAATGTAGGTGGACGTGTAGACCGTGAGAGAGGAAGGGGATGTGTGTGACAGTACGCACGCACACCCCTGCGTGTGTGTGCACACTCAGAGATATGGGGTGTGGATAGAGAGATGCATGGCTGGATGGCTGAGGCCCCGACTGTGGAATATTCTGGCAAATTCACAGATAGATAGGTCAAGAACAGGAAAAGGAAGAGACGTGTTTTCATGATGCCAAGAAAGAGGGCTGACTGGATGTTTTCCTTGTCACTGAATTGTCTTTCTATCCCAGGCACACGACCCATGTGGGACAACAGTGTTATGGTCCTCGTGGAAGGGGCAGAAGTTTAATTGAGCTTGATGAACTAGAAAATAACCTCAGAAATTGCAAGAAGTTCCACAGCAATCAGAGCAAGGCAGCCTGCCTACAAACCAAAACCACCCATAGGGTCCAGCACAAGGACTGCTTGGCATAGACACAGCAGAGAAAGCAGAATGGTCCCAGTAGTGTGGAAATATCAACGGCATTGGTAATGCTAGGATGATGCTAGGATTCAGCCAAAGCTCTAGTCGGAGGCAAGGTTCTCAAACTCCAGTGTGCATCAGAATCACCTGTAGGGCTTGTTAAACCCTAAGTGCCTGAGCAGGAAATCTGGGGTGAGGCCTGAGACTCTGCGTTTTAACAGGTTCCCAGGAGATGCTCATGCTGCTGGTTGGGGCCCACACTCAAAGAATCACTGCTATATGGTAAGTGCATCGTTCTGCCTGTGTAGCACTCCATTCACTGGATTATTATCTTCTTTTTTGATTACTAGATTTGAAGAGATAGGCAGAGAAACGGTAGGTAATATGGAAAAAAGGATCAAGAAAATGATCAAAAATATAAAATCAGAAATAAATGATGTAAGTAGTTGGGATAATTTTATTTGAAGGAAAAGACAATAATATCATGTAATGAATATTTTCAATATATAAATATAGACTGTGACTAGGGAATTCTCTGTAACTCTAGAGGCTGGGCCAAGGCAAAATAGAATTAGAGTCTAATAAGAGAGATAGAGATCAGAAATATTAAACACTGCTAAGGATTGAGGGAAAGTGTACAACTTCAGTTTCCAAAGATATCTTGACTTAGATGATTTAGATTTGATATAGAAAATTTTACTCCATATACTATGCCAATTATGAGATTCTGTAGAATCCAAGAATTAAACTTACTCATGGTTTAAAAGGAAGGAGGAAGGATATAGTTGGATCAGAACCAATTTTCCCTTAGGTTTTACCCAGTAACCTCATGACGTCTGTAAAAGACAGGCCATCATCCCCCCTTATGTGAAATGTTTATATTTTCACCAACCCAAATAAAAAGCCCACGTATTCAAAGCATGCCGCTTGGTGAGAGATGCAAATCCAAGCCTTACAGAGAATCACATAAGATGCTCTTTTGCTTTTAAAATATTCTACTTGTAATTGTCCATTCACATAGTCAACTAGTAAGGGAATCTGTGCCCTAGGAAATGTTTTCATTTCTGCCCCAAGCTTATTTTCAGTGGAAAGTTTGTTCACTGCTGCTTGATGCTAATATTTGAATTTTTTATATTAAAAAATTCCGAGATGTCTTCTATAAACATTTCATACACTAGAGGTATTTAGGTTATATATTTAACATCCACTTCAACTATGCACTTTTTAACTACTTCTATTGGATTAAAAAAGTGTTCTCACTTCCTTGGGCAGAAAGGAAACTCAGTAGATATAATGACCAGGGTAACTGTTAACGTTGATAGTATTTTTGATGCTGAAAAATAAAAGGTTACGGATAAATGTCAAATGAAGGTGAGATATTTCAAAATTTCTCTGATGTACCTGTCTAGAAAAAGATTGCTTTGGGGTGAGTTTAGTTGAATTTTAGAAACCAAAGAACAAAGGTTTTCATCTCAATTATCTCAAGATAAATTCCTGCGGGCACATGCAGCCCCCGAAGACAAACCGCTTATGCTCTAGAGAAAACTGTCCTTGAAAAAAGTGGAGGTCAAAACCTTTGTTGCTAGGTATTCTCACACCCACATATAGAAACACATTGCATACATATAATGTTTCTAAAAGAACTATCTTAGGAAAATGATGGTAGAATTTTAAAAAGTGAGAACACTAACATGGAAAAAATACATTTATTTTACTAGATACTGAGAAGTTCTAGGAAAAGTTCAAAGTTCATATCCATTGAACACAGGCTAGTTATTTATTAACCTCTGGCAAGAATTAACACTTTAAATAAAAATATATATACTTATATATTATATTTACATTTTAAGAATGCTAAAAGTTGGACACTTATCCTTGCAACTCCAAGTGTCTACAGACGAACAGCATCAGCATCGTCCAGGAGCTTGTTAGAAATGCAGCCACGCCCCAGGCCTATGGAAACAGAATCTGCATTTTAACAAGATTCCTGGTGGTTGATACATCCTTTAAATATTTAAAATTCAAGGCGCCCTAGTCAAAATTGCCAACATTTTTTTCTGCATTGTTTGCGAGGTGACAGATTTGTTTGCTCACTCAAACCATGATGTATAAAACTGTTAGTCTGATGATTCTTAAAGTTCTAACCAGGTTTAAAGGTTTGAGCCAGATACTAATCCAATAATCATTAAAACTTCTAAAGGGGACAAGAAGGCAATCTTCTCCTTTTTTATACTGGGCATACAATCAAGGTGGAAACTTAAATATTGTTCAAAATAACACCGTAGTAGTCACTTATTTAATGTGTATTTTAAATCTGAAATGGTAAGTCATCCTAACTTCAGGTGATACACATATTATCATGAAATAAAGTCAATCATGATTTTAATAATGGATTAAGCATTTCTTTAAAAATGTTTACAAAGTCTCCAAGATACTTTTATTGGCACTAAATATCTCTATTCCTCGTCTGCTCTTTTACACTTCTTATTTCAATCCTGCTTTAAATCCTGGGGGACTCTAAGACTATTCCTGCATGACAAGTCAACTGAGGGATTCCCTTCCTGAACTTGGCTCCTGAATTTAGGTTTTCAGGGGAAGAGTTCCTCTGCCTCCTCCCTCCACCCTGCTCCCCCTCCAGGTACCAGAGAGAAGATGGTTCTCTTTACCATCAAGAAATAAACTTGACTGATACAAAGAAATAAAGAGTTAAACGGATAAAAGGAAATAAAGCCCTGGGCAGCCACAACCTGGGTAATTAAACTAACTAAGGATCCTGGTAAGGTAACTGAATTGTCCTAGTTACAAGGATAACTGTTTCTACTGGAAATAATATAAATTCCTTGTTGGTAGTTAGAAATTCTAACTACATGGAGTAAAAGATTACCTGTTACCTCAGGGCTATTGGAAATATGACTGTTTTCCATAATGTATTTGGCCCCGTTGCAAAGTTAATATCATTGAGTATACCATGTGTATGCATATATATACCCACTGAGATATGTGCACATTTCTTAATAATTAACTCCGTAGAAACAAAGAAGACTTGAAGGAAACCAAGTAAACATCCAAAAATCTTCCCAATTTAAAGTAAACAGTAAGCACATGTGATAGTTGAATTGAAAAATCTCTTAGCTGAAATATGATGTTTTAAAAGCATGGGTCAAAAGCAAGCACTTAACCAGCATTTATAAGACCAGTACACACCTTAGTCTTAGTTTTCTTACCTGTAAAAGTGTGTTTTTTGACTCTAGCAAAGGAGCAGGTAAAGCACCCACCATGGGATCTGGCACAAGATATATTGTCCAAACAGTACATATTATTTTCATCATAATTCTTACTGTTAGTGATATGCTAATGAGAACCAGCATTTCTACAAAAACATCCTTTATTGCTTTAAAACCTCATTATGAATATTTCCTAGCCCATGTGAAAACTAACTTACTTTTGTCACTTCTCCCATGGAGATGCTATTAAACTCTCTAAGTGACTAAAAACAAATAGACACATCATATTCAATCCCCCAACTTCATCAAATGTTCAAAAGAAATGCTTTAAAGGCATCAACTTGATTAGATTGACCGTACAGTGATATGTATTGAAAAATCCTTTCTCACTTCTTAAATATTTCAGTCCCTCTCCAGCTTCTATAACTAACCTCAGGGAGGAGACACAGATCCAAGTAGAGGATTTATTCACACTTGTGCTGCATTGGAAGAGGTTTTGAAGAGATGGCATTAGCGTGCAGGCGACTGGAATGGTCCTGAGACCACTGTGGGCACAATATTTGGGACAAACCAACGAGGTTAATTTATTACAAATGATTCCCTAAGGACCCTGAAATACTGGTCTTGCACCATCTTAATGGGCTAAAGTTGATGTGCTGCCAAAAAATTCTTCCACTGGTTGTATAGACACAGCTATAAATCCATTGCAAATGGAGGGAAGGTATCTGTGTCTACATCTGTCTGCACTAACAGAAATGACACTCAGACACAAAGATTTTACAATAATTTAAAACAAATTTTTCTGTATAATTTCCTTACTAAATCCTTGGTTTGTGAAAACAGGCAATACAGTTTTTATTGCATTTAAATTGTTTTTTTTTTTTTTTTTTGGTGAAAAGAAGGAAAAGGAGTTCAAACTTAACTCTTCATGAACAGCCACATGGTCATTCTGCTTGTGAACTGCAAGATCCAGCTGATGTCTACATCACAGTCATATATATATGTTGTGCACTCACAAAGAAACCTTATCATCAATTAGGGGACCACTGTTTCAAATGCATTTTGCACCACAGATGATATGAATCAGATAAACTTGGTCTATAATATTTATTTCTATTTGTCTCAATCAAGAATAGCTATTAGTAACATTCTTGGATATAGAGACAGGAAAGGTGATGTTTTCATATTTATGATAGCTTCACAATTAATTTATTTTTCATAATATACTAAAATAAATATAATCTACTTTCAATAGATATTATTGTTTTTTCCTTTTGTTTCCTGAAAACAATCAGACTGTAGCTTAAGAAACTACCATGGTGGGTCTAATCAATCCTACTTCATATGTAAATTGAAACATATTTCATGATTCATTTTAGGAAGAACATATTGAAAAACTACATTTAAAAATTGACTCCTTTGATTTTGTATTTACCAGGCAACATTTGAAACTTAGTGGTCTAGTTGACACAGGCATCCATGCAGAAGAAGTTGCAACATTTATAAAAATACCAAAGTAATTTTTAAGAACAGTAATTGCTGAAAGGAAAGAAAGAATGAGTGGGCTCATGGTTTCTGTGTTGGTAACTTATTACTGAGTTCATGTTAACAAAATCAGGTTCCTTCCAAACATAAGTATGTAAACTATTTTTGTTGGCTTGAAAGCAATTGTATTGTTAGATACATGCAGCATTGAAAATCTATCTTCATGTAAAAAAAAAAAATCTGGAAAAATAATTCTTTCTTCATTTTCCTCAATAACTCAGATTTATTTCAAAGTCCAGGCAAAAACTCTGGGACTCATTTACTTTTTATAACATGGCCATGTCATATCTCTTCCTTTCCCACCCACCACCGACCCTCCAAACAAAATAGAAAACGAAAGCTCCCCCCCCAATAAAATATAAAACAAAACCCTCGTTCCCAAACAAAACAAAATAGCATTGAGCAAAGAACTCAACTTTTTAAAAAGGGTGAAAACACTTAACATTATTTTCAGTTCAATCACGTAACTCATCTCAACGATGTCACTGCTTCACGAATGCTAAATGCTCCCGTGGCTTGAGAGAGAACCCGGTGCAAAGAATGCAAGGGAAGCATCAACCATTGGCCGGGCAGTGGAAGTGCTTGGTAAAGGCAGTGTCCTCCTAGGGGGAGCGCTGCTTGCTACACATCGCTGGGCGACCGCGCTCTCTGGGAGAGACTGGGCGGGATGCAGCCGCAGCAGACGAGGCAGAGGGCTTTCTGGATCTCTTGGTTTCTGAAAGCATATATGACAGGGTTGATGATGGAATTGTAGGTGGCGGGCAGGAGGGTGGCGTAGGTGTAGATGGAGGGGTAGGTGTAATCAGCTATCAAAGAATAGAGGGTGAAAGGCATCCAGCAAGCAGCAAAGGTCCCCAGAATAATAGCCAGGGTTGACACCCCTTTCCGGGTGGTCACGTAGTGCGACGTGGCCAGGAAGTGGTGCTGCAGGGCGATCTGATGGGCATGCCTCATCACGATCTTACAGATCTGAATGTAGAGCTGCAGCATGAGCGCAAACATGAAGAGGAAGGAGACCGAAAGGATGGCTGCGTTGTTCTTGGTGAGAGGTCTGACCACGCTGCAGGTGGACTCGTCTCGGAGGCAGTTCCAGCCCAAGATGGGCAGCAGCCCCAGGCAGATGGAGGTCCCCCAGAGCATGACGAGCATGACATAGGTGAACGTGACCGTCCTCTCCGAATGGTACGTCAGAGCATAATACAGCGAGAGGTAGCGGTCAACAGTGATAGCCAGCAAGCTGCAGACAGAGGCAGAGAAAGAGGCGACAATGAGTCCGATCGTGACCAGCTTGGTGGCTTCTGACTGAAGCAGGTAGGCAAAAACAAAATTGGTGATGAGCCCAATGCCGGCCAGCAGGTCTGCCAGAGCCAGGCTGCCTATCAGCAGGAACATGGGTGCTCGCAGGCTGGGGTTGTGCAAGATGATAAGGACCACAATGGCATTTTCACAGGAGATGAGGGTTCCTGAGGTACACAAGACAATGTCCCAGGGGTTGACCACCAGCTCAGGCTCTGGCTCTACAACAGGAACCTGGGAGGACACAGCAGCCGAGACGTTCTCCGCGGCACCGGCATCTAAATAATCCCGAGGCAGCCCGCTTAAATTGACCTTCAGGTGTTCATTCATTTTAACCCCTGTCCTCTTCAACGAAAAGACAGGCTTTTTAATGTTTACATACAGCAGGATGACAATCCAAGATCATGCAACACACAGACACACACACACACAGACACACACAGACACACAGACACACAGACACACACACACACACACACACTCACACACACACACAGAAAGCCAGCCCCTGCTCAGATACCAGTATCCAATGCCACAGCTTCGGGAATTATAAACTGTTGTGAAATAAACAAAAGCCAAAGTCCCCGCTGGTTTAACCCCCACAGCAAAAATACCGTTTGGCACTGGGGAAAACACAGGGCAGGACTCGAAGCCACGGACGTGAGCGGGGCGGCACCCACGGGCCCGCGGCGGTGCGCTTGCTACAGCGCGGGGAATGCACGCTGGAACGCCGCATCCTGCACGCTGAGACCCAGCCGCTGCGGGACAGCTGGGCTGCCGCCGGGAGAACCACGCGGCGGCGCCAGGTCGCGAGCCGGGGACCGCCATCCTCGATGGAATATTTCAATCGCCTATTTCCACCGAACTCCCACCCTCCAAACACATCCCTCGCGTGCGTGCACCCCCCTCAGACACACCCCCCGACCGGAACAAAGAGGGGGGCCCAGACTCCCCCGTGTGCAGGGCCAGTGGGGGAGGGCCCAAGAGGCAGGTGAGTGCTGCGGGGGTGTGGAGACAGAGGGACAGATAGATGCCCGTGCACGGCCGCCGCTCCCCTCGCGGCGGGGACTGGAGGCGGACGCGAGGGGGACAGACAGGGCGCGGGGACAGGCGGCCCGCGAGGGCGAGGGGTCAGCGAGGGGGTCACCTTGGCGCGTGCAGGCCGAAGGGGCTCCTCTGGTGCTTCCGACGCGCGGGCTACTCGTGTCGCATGTCGGCGCCGGTGCCCGCGGCGGCGAGGGGCGGCGGCCCAGCTCGCGAGTGGGTCGGGAGGACGCGGGGCGCGCGCTCCGCGGCAGGTGAGCGGCGCGGCTGCAGGTGAGCGGCGGGCTCGGCTTGAGCGCCCGGCTCTCCCCGCTGTGCCCGCCCGGCCCGCACGCGCCTTGCGCGCGCCCCCGCTCCCGCCACGCGCGCGCCCGCCCGCGGGAACCCCGGGAGGCCGCGCGCGCCCCCACGGGTCGGGGCTGCGCCGGGGCGCGGACAGGCGAGGTCCACCCCGGGGCGGAGGGCAAGAGAGCCTGGAGGAGAACAACTGCACGGTCACCCTGCCCCGCCCGCTGCACCCCGCACCCCACCCCAGCTGGTGGCCCAGGGTTTGCACCCGGGCGGGGCAGGGGAGCGCAGCCTGAGAGCCCCGTGCCCTATTTCGTTCCTGCGGCTTCCCTGGGGAGCCCAGTCTGCGGCGACCCGACTTCTCCACGCCTTTCCCTAAACTGAGAGAAAGGGTGGTATTTGGGATCAGCAGCAGGGATGCAAGGTGGGCAGGTTGGGGAGGCAGATCTTTAAAACAGCAAAATGCTCAGCTATCTCTTTCAGAGTTGCCTTTGGCCACGTTGCAAAGGGGCCCCTTTCCTTAGCTGTGTCCTGGATCTGATTTATTATTACTGTTCACCTGGAACATTTGCTTAACTGGATAGATGCTGCTGCTCTGTGGATCATTATAATCAAATTGCACTTATTAAGTGCTCCTTGAGCTGTGTTCTCAAATGGAAATCATTTACTGAGTTCGTGCAGTAGCTTCCGGCAGATCCTGGCCAAAACCCAATTCATCGAGTTACTGAAGTGGCACTGTTAATTTATTTTTTCATTTTACCACATCAATAAATTCTAAGATTAAGAACCTGATACCTATCTGCTTTTACGCATCCACGCCTCCTCTGGGTACAAAAAGCAGAGCACCTAGCAGGTCTCAGGTTTAAAGAAGATCTCCCAGTTTGAAGATGGGAGAAGAAAAAGGCAGGATGTTCCTGTCCTGCTCTGTCATGGGTGAAGGTTTTTCCAACTGCTTTCTCCACACTCGCTGAGGGGCTTCTGCATGAATAGAAGTGGTCTGCAGAGTGCAGGACCCTAGAACTCCTTCCTTCAGGGCATTACCCTCTGACCACCTGTTCACTGGCATGCCTACCCCAGCCCGGTAGGTGCAGGCCTTTACCACCCTCGACTCTCTTCTCCCCTTCTCCCATCAACCAGCTCTGCCTGCACACGGTTTCTCATCATCCTCACCTCCCTGCTTGAGGCCTCTTCACCTCTCTCACCTGTGCTGCTGGGAGCCACTGCCCCTCTTTCCCACCCATGTTGCCCACTGCTGGCTCTTCTATTCCACAACATCCAAGACCTCCCATTGCCTCCAGGATAGTTTGAATGCTTTACCTTGGCAGATTCTGCTTCGGATTGCCCAGGATTTTGATTTTTGTTTACTTGTTTGTGGGTGTCTTCTCATGTCCCTTGCCAGGCTTGAAGACTCTTTCTGGGTCTTTTGTCCCCTAAGACAGTGCTTCTCAAATTTTGTCACACGTACAAACTACCTGGCTTACAAGTCAGTAATTCTGGGGAGGGGCCCGGATTCTGCACGTGCCACCTTCTTCCCCAGGGTTGCTGTTGCTGCTTGTCCGAGGGTCACACTTTGAGAAGCAAGGGTCTGTGGAGTTGTAAGAGTCACCTGTACGTGATGGGGAGGCATCACACACCTGTACATCCCAAGAACCACACTAAGGCCTGGGCATTCAAATTCGGTAAGATGTGGTCTCTGTGCTCACAGGCACATACAGTCTGGTGGTGACACACACACTAATGCCAGGCAGAAAATGCTGTAATAAAAGATGTACACCTTCCTCTCAACTTCTATGTGAGGAATCAGAGAATTTTTAGAATAAAGTGATGAAAAATGATCAGTTGTTTAACATACACATATAGTTTAGGCATAATACATCTAAGCCTACCTGGCAACATTTTTGAGCCTCACAATGGCAGTGCTGTTTCGGGAAGTGAGTGCACAGGGCTAACCAGACACTATTCTAGCCAATGACACTGAGATGGGCCTTGACCACAGAACTTACAGGCATGGAATTTATTCTCTTTTTAATGCATTTGGGAAATAAGAAAAAAGAAAGAACTGAGGGTTGAGAGAGAGAAAAACACATTGAAGTGTGTTGCTCTTCCTCACGCAGATTTGTCACCTCTCTTCCCCTGGGTGATGGAGCCGCCAAAGGATTACTCAAAGCCCATCTCTTCCGACCAGTAAGAGACCCCGAAGGGGTTAATTTCCAGGAACCCTCAAGAGAGAGGCATTCCTTCCTTTGGAAATTAACCAAGAACTGGGGTTCTCACCCTGCATTTATTCTCCAGACCAGGAAGTTACAGGAAAAGAACATAGGTGGGGTTATGGCCAATTATAGTTTAACAGTAGAGGCTGGTAACATTCAGTGAAACAAGCAAAGTGACATTCCATAATGCAATTTGCAAAAGGTTAAGTTGGTCCACCCACAAAAGCTTGATCTTAGCAAACATTCTCTTTCCCTACATAGCTTCTCCAGCATTTTTTTTTTTAAATTTTATTTTGTCGATATACATTGTGGCTGATTAATGCTCCCCATCACCAAAACCTCCCTCCCTCCTCCCTCCCCCCCCAACAATGTCCCCTCTGTTTGCTTGTCGTATCAACTTCAAGTAATTGTGGTTGTTATATCTTCTTCCCCCCCCCCGGTTTGTGTGTGTGTGTGTGTGTGTGTGTGTGTGTGTGTGAATTTATATATTAATTTTTAGCTCCTACCAATAAGTGAGAACATGTGGTATTTCTCTTTCTGTGCCTGACTTGTTTCACTTAATATAATTCTCTCAAGGTCCATCCATGTTGTTGCAAATGGCAGTATTTCATTCGTTTTTATAGCTGAGTAGTATTCCATTGTGTAGATGTACCACATTTTCCGTATCCACTCATCTGATGATGGACATTTGGGCTGGTTCCAACTCTTGGCTATTGTAAAGAGTGCTGCGATGAACATTGGGGAACAGGTATACCTTTGACTTGATGATTTCCATTCCTCTGGGTATATTCCCAACAGTGGGATAGCTGGGTTGTATGGTGTTTGAGGAACCTCCATACCATTTTCCATAGAGGCTGCACCATTTTGCAGTCCCACCAACAATGTATGAGAGTTCCTTTTTCTCCGCAACCTCGCCAGCATTTATCGTTCAGGGTCTTTTGGATTTTAGCCATCCTAACTGGGGTTAGATGGTATCTCAGTGTGGTTTTGATTTGCATTTCCCAGATGCTGAGTGATGTTGAGCATTTTTTCATATGTCTGTTGGCCATTTGTATATCTTCCTTAGAGAAATGCCTACTTAGCTCTTTTGCCCATTTTTTAATTGGGTTGCTTGTTTTCTTCTTGTAAAGTTGTTTGAGTTCCTTATATATTCTGGATATTAATCCTTTGTCAGATGTATATTTTGCAAATATTTTCTCCCACTCTGTTGGTTGTCTTTTAACTCTGTTAATTGTTTCTTTTGCTGTGCAGAAGCTTTTTAGTTTGATATAATCCCATTTGTTTATTTTTCCTTTGGTTGCCTGTGCTTTTGGGGTTTTATTCATGAAGTCTGTGCCCAGTCCTACTTCCTGAAGTGTTTCTCCTATGTTTTCTTTAAGAAGTTTTATTGTTTCAGGGTGTATATTTAAATACTTAATCCATTTTGAGTTGATTTTAGTATACGGTGAGAGGTATGGATCTAGTTTCATTCTCCTGCATATGGATATCCAGTTATCCCAGCACCATTTGCTGAAGAGGCAGTCCCTTCCCCAGTGAATAGGCTTGGTGCCTTTGTCAAAGATCAGATGGCAGTAAGTGTGTGGGTTGATTTCTGGATTCTCAATTCTATTCCATTGGTCAGTGTGTCTGTTTTTATGCCAGTACCATACTGTTTTGGTTATTATAGCTTTGTAGTATAGCTTAAAGTCAGGTAGTGTTATGCCTCCAGCTTTATTTTTTTTGCTCAGCATTGCTTTGGCTATGCGTGGTCTTTTATTGTTCCATATAAATGTCTGGATAGTTTTTTCCATTTCTGAGAAAAATGTCTTTGGAATTTTGATGGGGATTGCATTGAATTTGTATATCACTTTGGGTAGTATGGACATTTTCACTGTGTTGATTCTTCAAATCCAAGAGCATGGGATATCTTTCCATCTTCTTGTATCCTCTCTAATTTCTCTCAGCAGTGGTTTGTAGTTCTCATTATAGAGATTTTTCACCTCCTTGGTTAACTCAATTCCTAAGTATTTTATTTTTTTGGTGGCTATTGTAAATGGGCAGGCTTTCTTGATTTCTCATTCTGCATGTTCTCTATTGGAGAAAAGAAATGCTACCGATTTTTGTGTGTTGATTTTGTATCCTGCTACTGTGCTGAAATCATTTATCCATTCCAAGAGTTTTTTTGTAGAGGTTTTAGGCTGTTCGATATATAGGATCATGTCATCTGCAAACAGGGACAGTTTGACTTCATCTTTTCCAATCTGGATGCCCTTTATTTCCTTCTCTTCTCTGATTGCTCTGGCTAGTACTTCCAACACTATGTTGAATAGGAGTGGTGAGAGTGGGCATCCTTGTCTAGTTCCTGTTCTTAAAGGAAAAGCTTTCAGCTTTTGCCCATTCAGGATGATATTGGCAGTGGGTTTGGCATATATGGCTTTAATTATGTTGAGATACTTTCCCTCTATACCTAACTTATAGAGGGTCTTTGTTAAGAATGAGTGCTGAACTTTATCAAATGCTTTTTCAGCATCTATAGAGATGATCATATGGTCCTTGTGTTTGAGTTTATTAATATGGTGTATCACATTTATTGATTTGCATATGTTGAACCAACCTTGCATCCCTGGGATGAATCCCACTTGATCGTGGTGAATAATTTTACGTATGTGTTGCTGTATTCTGTTTGCTAGTATTTTAGTGAGGATTTTTGCATCTATATTCATTAAGGATATCGGCCTGTAGTTTTCTTTTTTGGTTATATCTTTACCTGGTTTTGGTATCAGGATGATGTTTGCTTCATAGAATGAGTTTGGGAGATTTGCATCTGTTTCAATCTTTTGGAATATATTGTAAAGAATCGGTGTCAATTGCTCTTTGAATGTTTGGTAAAATTCTGCTGTGAATCCATCTGGTCCTGGGCTTTTCTTTCTTGGGAGCCTTCTGATAACAGCTTCAACCTCCTTTATTGTTATTGGTCTGTTCAAATTTTCTCCATCTTCACGGTTCAGTTTTGGGAGCTTGTGTGTGTCCAGAAATTTATCCATTTCCTCCAGATTTTCAAATTTATTGGCGTATAGTTGTTTATAGCAGTCTCGAATGATTCCTTGTATTTCAGATGAATCAGTTGTAATATCGCCTTTTTCATTTCTAATTTTTGTTATTTGAGTCTTCTCTCTTCTTTTTTTTGTTAGCCATGCTAATGGTTTGCCGATTTTATTTATCTTTTCAAAAAACCAACTTTTTGATTCATTGATCTTTTGAATTGTTTTTTGGGTTTCAATTTCATTCAGTTCTGCTCTGATCTTAATGATTTCTTTCCATCTGCTAACTTTAGGTTTGGGTTGTTCTTGTTTTTCTAGTTCTTTAAGGTGAAGTGTTAGGTTGTTCACTTGCCATCTTTCCATTCTTCTGAAGTGAGCATTTAATGCAATAAATCTCCCCCTTAATACTGCTTTTGCAGTATCCCACAGGTTTTGGTATGATGTATCATTGTTTTCATTAGTTTCAATAAATTTTTTGATTTCCTGCTTGATTTCTTCTTGGACCCATATGTCATTAAGTAGAATGCTGTTTAATTTCCATGTGTTTGTATAGGTTCCAGAGTTTCATTTGTTATTAATTTCTAGTTTTAATCCATTGTGGTCTGAGAAAATACATGGGATAATTCCATTTTTTTTGAATTTATTGAGACTTGATTTGTGACCTAATATGTGATCTATCCTGGAGAATGATCCATGTGCTGATGAGAAGAATGAATATTCTGAGGTTGTTGGATGGAATGTTCTGTAGATATCTGCCATGTCCAATTGGTCTAGAGTCTTGTTTAGATCTTGTGTTTCTCTACTGATTCTTTGCCTAGATGATCTGTCTAATACTGACAGTGGGGTGTTCAGGTCCCCTGCTATTATGGTATTAGTGTCTATTTCCTTCTTTAGGTCTAATAGAGTTTGTTTTATAAATCTGGCTGCTCCAACGTTGGGTGCATACATATTTATGATTGTTATGTCTTCTTGATGCATCAGTCCTTTTATCATTAAGTAGTGTCCCTCATTGTCTCTTTTTATGGTTTTTAGTTTAAAGTCTATTTTGTCAGATATAAGAATAGCTACTCCAGCTCGTTTTTCTTTTCTGTTTGCATGGTAAATCTTTTTCCATCCTTTCACTCTTAGTCTATGTGAATCTTTATGGGTGAGGTGGGTCTCTTGTAGGCAGCACATAGTTGGGTCCTCCTTTTTGATCCAGTCAGCCAGTCTGTGTCTTTTAATTGGGGAATTTAAGCCTTTTACATTAAGAGTTGTTATTGAAAGGTGTTGATTTATTCCTAGAATTTTATTAGTTGTTTGGTTGTCTTAGGTGTCTTTTGTTCCTTGCTTTCTGATTTACGGTTTGGTTTCTGTGTTCGTTGGTTCCTTAGGTTGTAGATAGTGTTTTTGTTTGATTGTTTTCTCTTCATGAATGCCATTTTTATTATACTTGTGGGTTTTGATTTTTCTTGGGTTTTTATGGCAGTGGTAGTTATTTTTCAGGAACCAAACCCAGTACTCCCTTGAGGATTTCTTGTAAGGGTGGTCGTGTGGTAGTGAACTCCTGCAGTTTTTGTTTGTCTGAGAAATATACTATTTGCCCATCATTTCGGAAGGATAGCTTTGCAGGGTAGAGTATTCTTGGCTGGCAATCTTTGTCTTTTAGTATTTTGAATATATCATCCCATTCCTTTCTAGCTTTTAGGGTTTGTGATGAAAAGTCTGATGTTAGCCTGATTGGGGCTCCCTTATAGGTGATTTGATGCTTCTCTCTTGCAGCTTTTAAGATTCTCTCTTTGTCTCTGAGTTTTGCCAGTTTGACTATAATATGTCTTGGAGAAGGCCTTTTTGGGTTGAATAAGTTTGGAGATCGTTGAGCTTCCTGGATCTAAAGATCTGTGATTTTTCCTGTACCTGGGAAGTTTTCTGCCACTATGTTGTTGAATATGTTTTCAATGCAATCTCCTTTTCCCTCCCCTTCTGGAATACCCATGACTCAGATATTTGAGCGTTTAAGGTTGTCTGATTTCTCTCAGATTTTCTTCACTGTCTTTGATTCTTTTTTCTTTTCTTTTTTTTTTTGTCTGCTTGTGTTATTTCAAACAGCCCATCTTCAAGTTCAGAGGTTCTCTCTTCAACTTTGATAAGCCTGCTGGTTAAACTTTCCATTGTGTTTTTTATTTTGAATAACTTCTTCAGTTCAGCAAGTTCTGCTACATTTTTTTTCAGGACATTGATTTCCTTGTACATTTCCTCTTTCAGATCCTGTATACTTTTCCTCATTTCATCATGATGTCTAGGTGAGTTTTCTTGTATCTCATTCAGTTTCCTTAGAATTATCACTCAAAATTCCTTGTCAGTCATTTCAAGGGCTTCTTTTTCTATAGGATCTAGAGTTTGAGATTTATTAACTTTTAGTGGTGTACTTTCTTGATTTTTTGTATTTCTGGTATCTTTTTTTTGATGTTTATTCATTGTGGCAGGGGGTTTCACAGTCCACCGGTTTGAGACTATTGACTAACTAAGATGTTGCTGTGTTGCCAATTTGGTGTGGCTACCTCCGTGACTGCTCAGTTGGCCTCTAGTGCCTTGTGTGTATGGTTGCCTCAGGTCTTGGGCCTCTCCGGGGAGCCACCTTTCTGGTCAGCTTGGACTCTGCTGGACTGGTGGATCACGTACCACAGGGTGTGTGATCTCTGTTGAGCTTTCACTTCCTATGCAGGACTTCACCCTGTTCCATGTGCTCTGGCCCAGGCTGTTGGACCATGCAGTGGCGACCCCACAGGATGTGTGGTTTCTGTCGAGTCTCCACCTCCCTGGCTGCACGTCTCCCCACTCTGTGTGCACTGGGCTGGGCTGGGACGTGTCTTCTGCAACCCTCGTCTATCAGCTGGGCCTTCAAGACCCTGTTTGGCACCGCCTCGCCCAGGAAGTCTACCAGGTTTCTGGTAGGCACAGATGACTGGTCACTCTGGGTGCCTTTGTAGCACTGTGTAGATCTTTCTCAGGACTTGTTCACCTTTGAACCCCCCCCCCCCCCCCCCCCGCCATGGACCTAGTCTAGCGCCCTCCTGCAGCCTGCTCTCCGGCAGGTTCAAGCAGACTTGGGAACTCTCCTACCACACTATTCCCAACCAGAAATTGGTTAGGCGTTTTTCCGTACTGGTGGCCGCAGAGATGGTATCTGCCTCCCAGTAACAGGAAGTTTACCCGGGCCGGAGTCCAGGGTGTGGTGGAGTGACAGTCGGCCCCGCCCGTACTTCCTTGCCTTCCCAAAACTGGCCGGGGATGCCCCACGCCACCAGCCCCGCCAGAGAACCACAGAAGGAGTGGGAGGGGAGGCCGGCCCGCAGGCTCCGGAAAGCCCCGTGCCAGGCCAGGCAAGTGGGAAGGCTCAGTGAGGAGCCGAGCCGGGCCGGAGCTGCCAGCACCTGGGAAAATGTGGCGTGGCTCGGGCGCTCCCAGGAATCTTCTTTAATGCCGGCCTGAAACCTCGAATCCTGAATAGGGCAGCTGGCCGCCTTCAGCGCGGCCCCGGCCTCCGGGATCCTGGCTGCATCCACAGCAGCCCTGGCGCCGTGTTCCCTGTTTCGAGACTCGCTTTTGCAGCTAAGAAACAGTTTTTTTCCTGCTCCACACTTCAAAGCTGTTGCCTGTAAATGAGGCAGCCTCTCCTGCCGAGGGCAAAGCGGCGGTCACCCCCCACGACCGGCCACCAGCAGCTGCCCTCCCTTAAGAGATGGCAAGAGGAAGGTCCACAAGTTTCCTGGCTGCCTGAGGCCCAGTGGCCGCCTTTTCCACCTCAGCTACTCCGCGCCAGCCGCCGCAGCCGCCGCCATCTTGAAACCGCCCTCCAGCATTTTTACATATCAGTCAAGTAACTTGTCTGTCCTTGAGCCAGCAACCTTGCTGTGCCACAATTCCTTATCTTAGAACAGAGACTTTAGCCTGGGAAAAGTTTTGCAAGGTTAACATTTCTATATGTAATTCCAAAAGGTTAGGCTAAACCCGAGACTACAGGGCTTTGGAAAACTAAGCCCTGTGAAATACATTTGTTCCACAAATGCTGGTATACTCCACAAAAGTGGATGAAGAGTTATATCTATGTTTGCAGTGAAACCTGGGAAGAGTCAAAGGAAGAAATCAGGGGAACTTACACCTGGGGTTTGGCTACTGTCCCTTGGCAGAGCTGCAGAGCTAGCAGCTAACAGCAGTTCAGACGCTCAGCTCCCCTGGGTGGCCCAGATCAACTGTGTGTTCACAGTTCTGCTTCCCCACCCTTTCCCCTCGAATGATTGCTTGTAACTTTACTGTACTCTTGACTTAGTTTTATTGGTGTGTTTGTCAGGACTTTAGTTGTCGAGGAGCAGAAATCCAATTCAAACTAGCTTAAGAACACAGGCATTTTGTTGTCTGGCATGACTGGGAAAGATCTAGAGTGGCTCTCAGAGAAGGGGGAAAAGCTACAGGAAGCAGGTGCCCAGCACTGGGGTCTCAGCCCCTCCCTGACATTTCAGCCTGTCTTTGCTTTTCTGTTTGCTGGCCTCAAATGTCTCTACCCCAGACAGGTTTCTTCCATGCAGCCGTGGTAAGTGGACCTATGCAGCCCACGGCTTGCATCCTAAAATCCTCTTCCTAGCTTGTGAATGGAATTCCATGGAGAACTCTAGCCTAGTCTGGGCTATGTGCCCAGCTCCCAACCAACTGCTGTGGCTAACGGGATAGGATGGACGAAGTGGCCAGGCCTGGATTGTGTATAGAGTCCTGTGATGGACATTCCATCTGAACTTCACCAAATGGACATTTCTACAGAGGAAAAGTGAGGCGGGACACCAGGGTCTCCTCTATAGCTTGGAATTGGGTGGGCAGATCGTGAGGTTGTGCATAGCCTTCAGTAACGAGGGCCATAAAGTAGCTGTCTGCAAGCCGGTCTTCTAAGATTTCTTCACTGCCCTTTACAGGATACTGCAGCAGAAGCCCTCAGTGTGTGAAGTTTATTGCCTTTTCATCACTTATCTTTTTTGTCACTTTTTAAAATTAACTTTGGCAAGAAGTTGTAAACATTTGAGCATGGTCTGGCATTTTCTCACCCTACGCTAACAATTACTGTCTTGTATGAGAAAAGCTCTGTGCCAGTCTTAATCATGCATAGCGTCCTTGTCAACCTATACCCAGTGGGCATTTATTAGCCCCTCCTTGGAACTGAATTTGTAAACTGTGAGATTGTCCCAGATCGCTGGCTGAAGCAAGTCATAAACCGAGCCCGTACTGTATGGTACGTGGTGTCTATGTTGATATTTTACTAGTCAGCTTCTATCTTGCTTGTGTTAATGATTCCTTGTCAATTTCCACAGATTTGATTAATTGATGCACTATTCTGAACGAGATTGACCATGCTTTCATGGGCCCAGCCAAGGAAAGGTCTATATCACACCTGAGAATAAAACATGATCCCAAATTAAAGTTTAATTTTATTTATTTACTTACCTTACAGTAGATTTTATTGCCAAATAACTTATATACAGACAATTGCCTATTTCACAAGTGTGCAGTTTGATGAAGATATAGCAAATGAATATACCCATATAACCATTATCCCTCTTGAGAAATAGAACATTCCCAGCAACCAAAGCCTTCCTCTTGTCCCCTCCCAGTTATTATCCCCCCAAAGGAAACCACTATTCTGATTCTAACATTATAGATTAGATCTGTCTGTCTTTGAACTTTATGTAAATAGCTACAGTATACACACTTTTGTGTCTGGCTTCTTTCACTCAATATTATGTCTGTGAAGTGTATTTATTCATTGCATGGAGCAATAATTTATTCTTTTTCATTGCTGTGTGGTGTTCTATTATATATTCCTGTAAAACATTATATGAATACTTTCTTAATTCCTTTGGGCTTCTGTCACAAAATACCTTAGACTAGGTAATTAGAGTCAACAGAAATTTATTGCTCACAGTTCTAGAGGCCTGGAAGTCCAAGATCAAGGTGCCAGTAGATTGAGTGTCTGGTGAGGGCCCATTCCTCGTAGATGGCAGCTTCTTGCTGTGTACTCACATGGTGGAAGGACTGAACACTTCCTTTAGGCCTCTTCTATAAAGGGCACGAATCCTGTTTATGAGGATTTCTTTCTTCTGCCGTACCCACATGCAGAAGAAAGAAAGTCGATCCCTGTCTCTTGCCATACAACAAAATCAACTCAAAATGGTTTAAAGACTTAAGTGTAAGACCTGAAATTATAAAACTACTAGAAGAAAACATAGGGGAAACGCTCCAGATCTGGTCTGGGAAACAATTTTATGGAGAAGACCTCTGAAGCACAGGCAACAAAAGCAAAAATAGACAAATGGGACTACATCAAACTAAAAAGCACAGCGAAGGAAACAATCAACAGTGTGAAGGGGGAACCAGCAGAATGGGAAAAATATCTGTAAACTATTCATCTGACAAGGGATTAATATCCCAAATATACAAAGAACTTAAACAACTAAACAGCAAAAAACCAAATACTTTAATTTAAAAATGGCAAATGACCTGAATAGACATTTCTCAAAAGAAGACATGCAAATGGCCAACAGGCATATGAAAAAATGCTCCACATCACTAATCAGGGAATGAAAATCAAAACCACAATGAGATATCATCTCAACCCAGTTAGACTGGCTATTATCAAAAGGACAAAAAATAACAAATGCTGGTAAGGATGCAGAGAAAAGGGAACTCTTATACATTGTTGACAGAAATATAAATTAGTATGGCCACTATGAAAAACAGTATGGAGGGTCCTCAGAAAACTAAAAATAGATCTACCATATGATTCAGCAACTCCACTGCTGGGTATTTTTTCAAAGGAAATGAAATTGGCATACTGCAGAGATAACTGTGCAGTATGCAGCACTATTCACAATAGCCAAGATATGGAATAAATCTAGGTGTCCACTGACAGACGAATGGATAAAGAAAATGTGGTACATATACACAATGGAATACAACTCATCCATAGGAAAAGAATGAAATCCTATCATTTGCAGCAAAATGGATGAGCCTGGAAGACATCATGCTAAGTGAAATAAGCCAGGCATAGAAATATAAATATCGCATGTCCTCACTCATATGTGGGAGTTAAAAAACAGAAGTTGAGCTAGAAGTAGAGATTAGAATAGTGGTTACTAGAGTCTTGGAAAGGGAAGGGTGAGGAGGGGATAGGGAGAGATTGGTGAGCAGATACAAAATTACAGCTAGGTAGGAAAAATAAGTTCTAGTGGTCTATAGTAGTGCTAAGCACCTATAATTAACAATAATTTATTGTATGTTTTCAAATGACTAGAAGATAGAAGCTCAAATGTTCTCTTAAAGAAATGATAAATTTCTGTGATGATGGATATACTAATTTCTCTGATTTGACCATTACACATTGTCTATATGTATTAAAATATGACTCTGTACCCTGTAAACACATAAAATTAGTATGTACCAATTAAAAAAATTTATTTAAAAAAAGAGAGAGGCAGGAGGATTAGGGTCAGTAGGAGGAGATATGAGAACAGAAGCAGAGGGAGACAGACAAAGAGATTTGAAGATGCTACATGGCTGGGTTTGAAGACAGAGGAAGGGGCCCAGAGCCAAAGGATGTAGGCAGCCTCTGGAAGCTGAAAAGAGCAAGGAGATGGATTCTTCCCTGGAGCTTCTAGAAGGAATGCAGGTCTGTAGACCCACATTAGGTTAGACTTCTGACCTCCAGAATAAATCTGTGGGTTTTTTATTCATACATTATTATTAACCAAAGTCCATAGTTTCTATTAAGGTTCACTCTTGGTGTTGTACATCGTGTGAGTTTTGACAAGTGCGTAATGACACGTATCCACTGCTACAGTATCATATAGAATAGTTTCTCTGTCCTACAAATCCTCTGTGCTCTGCCTATAGATCCCTTCCTCCTTCCAACCTCTGTCAACAACTGATTCTTACTGTCTCTATAGTTTTGCCTTTCCAGAATGTCATATAGTTAGAATCATATGTACAGTGTGTAACCTATTCTGATTGGCTTCTTTCTCTTAGTAATACGTATTTAAAGTTCCTCAGTGTCTTTTCATGGCTTGAGA
This sequence comes from Cynocephalus volans, assembly GCF_027409185.1. Taxonomy (NCBI): domain Eukaryota; kingdom Metazoa; phylum Chordata; class Mammalia; order Dermoptera; family Cynocephalidae; genus Cynocephalus; species Cynocephalus volans. The sequence goes on along the minus strand of NC_084466.1, from coordinate 82,930,953 downwards.
GCTGATTTCTTTTTGTTGATGAATAATATTCCATTGCCTGGATGTAACACAGCTTGTTTCTCCATTCACCTACTGAAGGACATCGTGATTGCTTCCAAGTCTGACAATTATGAATAAAGCTGCTATGAACATCCATGTGCAGAATTTCATATGCATGCAAGTTTTCATCTTGTTTGGATAAATACCAAGGAGTGTGATTGCTGGATAATCTGCATTGTTTTCAGGCACGATTTTGTGATAATTGGTTCCAGTAGTAATGGGAAGGTAATGCAGCAACAGGAAGGTAATGCAGCCCTTTCTCATGTGTCCAGGAGACCGGAGCTGCCCAAGGATTCTTGCAAATGCTAATTGCCTTACTCACGACAGGCAGGGCTGGGCCTCTAGTTGCTGGCGGCAGGCTCCAATATTTATTAAGTGTGTGCCAGGTGCTGTTCTATGTGCTTTAGAAGTACTTTCTAACTTAATCCTCACAACAACCCTGAGAGGACCTCTAGTGTCCTGTTTAAGATGAGGGAGCTGACACACAGTGTGGTTCTATACCTGCCCCAACACCAGGCAGCCAGATGCCAGCATCTACTTCCTTAGCTAGCACTCTAAACCACCTAGAAAGCAAGTATCACTCATGTTAATCTTTAAAAGAAACTTATGGGAGCACACATCAATCCAAACAACAAGGTGGAGACCCAGGTACGCATCTCTTTCAGAAAAACAGAGGCTTGTACCGTGCCACTCTACCCTGGGACTCCGTCATGGTTTCATAATTTTGAAATCTGGTTACAATCTTATAGGGCCCCAGTCAAACCTCAAAAGTCTGCTTTTTGGAATTCTTTCCTGTTGATGTCATTGCAAATGCTATCAAAGGCCTTCTGCTGGCTGTGCTGGGGCCCAGGTCCTACATCCAAAGGAGAGGCCTGGGGAGAGAGGCTAGGCCCTGGCTGCTCCTTGCACTGGCTTCAACTGATGCCTGTCATGGCAGAACTGTTGAGGTCATGGGCAAGAGATGACAGCCAAAAGCCAGTTGAACCATTCAGGGACACTGGTGTGAGGCTGGGCACCGGCATCGGCCACAGGCTGGGGAAAAGCAGTTGTCCGAGCCTCTTAGTGGAATTCTGAGACCCTTTGTCAGCCTAAACATGAGAAGCACCAGAGCCCCAGCAGATGGGCACCAGTGTCCAGATGGGTAGGGCCAGCAGGGAGGCGCATTTCCACCTGCAGCAGATGGGAGTAAGGAGGAAAAAAGAGCCGATGCAGAGACTGTGGAGGCTGAGCTCACAAAGCACTTTCTGGGCATCTGGAGGTACCTTTTTGGGGACTTCCCTAAATTACTGGAGGACCCTTTAAAGGCATCTCATTTCTAGCAGTCAAGCCAGTGGCAGCGTGGGCCACTATTATTTGGGAATCAAAAGGAAGTGTTGGCCCAGAGCTTCTTCAGACTGTAAGTAGAAGAGATTATTCTTGTCTGGCCTTGCAACAAGGGCTGCTAACTCTGAGCTTGGCAGCGTAGCTCAGAACAGCAGTGCACTGCACGTGCAGGGTTGCCACACACCACTGGTCAGAAATCCTGGAAAGTTACCTTCTCAGGCTTTGCCATTCTTGCTATGTTTGGGCAAATACTCGAGGAGAGGAGCTGGTGGTGAGGTCTGGTATTGATTTTGTGAGTCACTAATGATTTAGAGCACTGTTCGTGCAGCCAAAATGCTATGTAATTGAGATGAAGAGTGAAATGTCTTTGTAGGCCAGCTTGACAACACACGCTTTCTTTGCAAAAGGGCATTCCTAGGGGATCTTTCACTTCATGCATTGTGATTCATGTGTTTGCGATCTCTCTCTTTCCTCGTGACCTACATTTAATTGTACCTGATGGGCTTCCCTGTGTGGTTTGGAGGAAATGTGTTCTGTGAGCAAAGCTATGGCCTTTTCTTCTGCTGAGGCTTTAAAATTCTGCTGCCCGCCTGCTAGGCGTGCCTTCTTTAAAAGAGGAAACCAAAGGACAGTCTAAGAGTGGCTGGAAGTAGGAAAATGGAGTATTATGCTGATGTGCCACTTGGCTTCTGAATTTTCTCTTACTATATTAGGAGGCTTACTTAGGCAGCCAATTGTAATCAATAAATTTTAACCCAAACATAATTGTCTGGCATGTCCCCCATCTTGTTGCTTTTGAAATACTGGCTTGAAATGCTGGTGAATGAAATGGGAAGAGGAAGTGGGAGAGGAAGGAGTGACAACGTCCCTGGGCACTGGCCCTGCGCTTGGCTGTGTAGGACTTAATGCACCTTCTCTCCTATTTAACTCCCAGCAACACACAGAGGTTGGGAACACTAAATTTACACCCTAAATTCTGCGCAGTGTGTACACAGCATGTGTTGTGTGACTACAAGGGCTTTGGCGATGGCCTTGTTAACAGTGAAGGAGAATTATTAGTTCTGTGTTTTTGTCTCTGGCGGATGCCTGCCCAGCACAGGGGTTATGTAGCTTTGTGATTAGTACATGCTTTGCTTGGTCATAAAGGTGACCTGTCCTAACTCTTGATCATTCTATACTGGAGGCTTACACACAACTGAGTTTACATCAGTTCTGTAAGACCAGTAGTACCCAGAAATTTGGATTTTGTGCATGGGTCAATTTTACCACTAGCAGCAACAAATGGTATTGTTTGGAGATTTCAAACTCAAGGTCTCCAGTTTGCTTTAACCAAAGCCCGTGACAATCCCGTGGTTTCGCCAGCTCCCTGGTACATGTTTTGCTGTGACTCTCATGCTTTACTCCTTACTCAGCTCCAGTTATCCACAAGGGGAACGTGTTTGTCTGCTGGGCTGCCATACAAATCACCACAGACTTTAAACAACAGAAATTCATTTTGTCACTGTTCTGGAGGCCAGAAGTCCAACATTAAGGTCTGGCAGGGGTTCAGTTTCTGCCGAGGCTCTTTTCCTGGCTTGCAGATGGCCTCCTCCTGCAGTCCTCACGTGGCCTTTCCTCGGTGCCTGAGCACAGAGAGCGTGAGCTCTCCAGTGCTTCTTCTCACAAGGACACTAATCCTATCAGAACAGGACCCCACCCTAATAGCCTCACTTAATCTTATTACTTCCATAAAGTTCCCATATCCAAGTATAGCCACACTGGGGGTTAAGGCTTCAACACACGGATGTTGAAGGGACATAAACATTCAGTCCATAACAGGCAACTTGCTTTACCCCCCTGCTTATTTCCTGCTTTCTCTCTCCTCTCTCACTTCTCAACCCTCCCAGTGTTTCCTGGGATTGCTTCCAAAATCAGTTACTTATACTAAATCTTTGTTGCTCAGGATCTGATTCTGGGGGAACCCGAACTAAGATAGGAAAGCCGAACACCACACATCCTTCTAGGAAAACTATAGCACATTCTAGCATATTAAATGCTCCAAGAAATCCTCCAGAAAGAGGCATTTCATTGAGTTTAACCCAGAGCTTCACAAACTTTTTAGCCATGGAACCCTATCTTACTCTCCTTGAAGTGTTTGCTAACATCTCCCAAAATTCATTTGGAAATGCTGCTGTAGGGGGTGGTGTTTGTTTTGTGATTATTGCTGGGTGAGCAGGACGAGGTTGGTGTACCTCGAGGCTGCTGAATTCTCAGGGTGGAGGAATGTGTGGGAGCACCGAGGTTCGAGGTCTGTCAGGTCTGCACTTTGCAATACTGGGCATCTGCATTTGTAATTCATCCAAACACATTGGGCTAGATGCCACTGACCCAAAGCCCAAAAGGACATGATTCCTGCCCTCATGGGGCTCAAGGGGTAATGAGGGAGAAAAAGGAATAATGGCAGCTACTGTTGAGTAGCCTGTGCCATGACCATCATCATTCGTAATCTGCTTCTGGATCCTGAGGCAGTAATGATGGGAAAAGGAAGGGGTCATGCACCTACTGTGGGCTGAGCCTCTGGATGTTCCAGAGATGCTTAACTCAGTTGTGGGGTGATGTTTTATTCTTCTGTTCCTAGATTTATTAGAATTTCAGTCAACCACCTCCATGGCCACTAAAATGCCTCCTTCATTTCCCCTGAGACCGATCGGATTAAATGATGTTGAAATAATATCTTCAGTTCAACACTGAATCACACATATTCACTTTCCAACTATTTAGAAGTGTTATTTATGGACCAATATTCTTCTTATTAAAATTAAATGGCTTGAAATTTGAATTAGCTCAATTGAATTCATATCCTTCTCTAATGTATTTATCCACTACTCAGAGGAGTCTGGTGAAAGGCCGTCTTGGTTTCTTTCAGTAAGACACATTTGGCTCCTTGTTCCCTACTGCAGACTTTAAAAGAAACTCTGGGCCGGCAGGAAGTAAACTCTCCTTATCTCCCACCCTTAGTCTACTTAGCTGAGAAACAGGGCTAAAAATGGCACTGGTTTCATAGAGTCTGCTTTTTGAGATTAAATTACTTAATGCATGTGAAGCCCTTTGAGCAGGGCCTGGCACATACTAGGAGCCCATGAAGTGCTCAAAAGTGAGATATTATTGGTAGTGTCATTCCTGAGAGTCTCCTTCCATCCAGGCACAAGGAATAAATAGCAGAAGATAGGACTGGGAACTAAGAAACTCAGGTTTAGGTCCCAGCTTTTTCTCCCAGTTGGAGGTGACTTGGGCCATGTCTTTCTCCTTGGGTCTCACGCTTCTGATCTGCAGAGCAGCTGTGCCTTTCCAGGTTGGAAGAAACACCGTGCGTGGCTGACAGGTGAATCACTGTGGTCGTACTCCCTACTGTAGTGTGAGCCAGACTGTGCACCTTGGTTTTCCAACCCCAGTGTATCAAAGCTTGTTTGATATGGTTTAGGCCCCCAGCACATAATGCAAATGAGTTGGCACATTTTTATACACATAATTGCTTGGAGGTCTCGTAGACAAGGGCTCCATGCTGTCCTCCTGTGGTTCAGCCCAGTCCCTGAGCCGCCCTGAGCTCATGTGCAGTACTGCCCTGGGTGACTTAAAGGAGTCTGTGTTGTCTCACTGCACTGACAGAACATTCTCACCTGCATCCATTGACCCACACTGGCCCCAAACCCAGATGAGGTGCCAGACCCTTTAACGGTGCTGCGACTCAGAGACTTGCAAATCTAAGCGTCATCGTCATAGACATTTACCTGTAGACATTTACAACCAGAAGGAAACCTGAAGAGCACCCTTATGTCATAAATGTCTACCTAAGGCATAAGGAGAAGGTTAAGTTAATTTCAATCAACCAGAGTTACCACCTTCCAGAATTCTCACTTAGTCAGAAATGTTTTTTTTTTCTTTTAAAACTGAGATTTTATAAGAACGAGGCAAATGACAACGATAATGTGAGATTTCATTTTTAAAATGACAAGCAAATCCCAGTATATGTTATGGTTCGTCTTCCCTCAGATGGGGAATTTGTTCAGAATTGCACATCTTGGGTGGGAGTGGTGCTCAGAAACCCCCTGATGAGTGTTTTTCAAACTGCTGTTGGGACCCATTCGTGGATCAGGAAGCAAATTTCTTAGAAAATGAGGTAAAATTAAAAATGAAAGAATGCATCATAAAACAGTAGGTATTTTTAGTGAAACTTTTGTTTCAATTCTATATAAACATATGTATACACATGTATGTATGGATGCTCTGAGTAGCAATCAACTCAAGTTTGGTGTGTATCAAAATAACATGAAAAACACCGATGTGGTTCATCCCATCATTTCTGATGAAGACACACAGGCCCACATGGATTAATGCCCTTCCTTCAATTCACCAGCTGAGTGAGGAAGAGGCAACACTAATCCCCAGCACGACACGAGCCTGGCTTTCCCCAGCTCTCCATTAGAGCCTCTGCTATTCAGGGCCATCACACTGGGCCTCTGTGAGATCCTATCATCACTGAAAAATTAGATTTTGTTTAGCAAATGGCATTACAGGAAAGTGGACCAATCCATTGCTGTGGTTTGAATGTGATCCCCAAAAGCATGTGTTGGAAACTTCATTCCCAATGTGACCGTATTAAGAGGTGGGACTTTTAAGGGGTGATTAGGCCATCAGGGCTCTGTCCTCATGAGCGGATTAATGCTGTTATCGTGGGAGTGGGTTTGTCATTGTGGGTGTGGGATACTTATAAAAAGACAAGTTTGGCCCCCTATTGGCTTTTTCTTGCTCTCTCTCACCCTTCCAACTTCTGCCATGGGATGACACAGCAAGAGGGCGCTTGCTGGATGCCAGCCCCTCAGTCTTGGATTTTCCAGCCCCTAGAACTGTAAGAAATAAATTTTTGTTCATTATAAATGATCCAGTGTGTGGTATTATGTTATAGTAGCATGAAATGGATTCAGACACCATTTCAGGAAGATTTACTGTGAGGGTTGAAATCAAAGGGGTTTCCTAGTGAATCCCGTCCCCCACCCCTGCCCAACCACCATTCTGCAGCATCATGTTGGGCGCATATGTCAACTTGTTTTAGAACTGTTTTAGAACAATCTATTTTAGAATTGCCTGGGTGGAAGGAAAATTATTTCCCTGTGTTCTGAGAGGGGCACCAGTGAAGAGGGGGTGTTACAAGAACCCATGGGGATTTAATCCGATTTGAGGGGTGACTTCTTGAGCTCTGGTGCATTTTGGCTTAGTCCAGATATTATTGACCACCTGCTGGGGCAGCCCACCCAACTGTAGTCAGCAAATTAGGATGTGTTTTGACCTGCAGAGTCAAACAGAGCTGAGTTCACATCCCCGCTCTACAACAAACTGACTTGTGATCTAGGGAAATTGTGTAATCTCATTAAGCCTCACTATTTCCATTATTCATTCAGCAAATATATCTTGAGGGCCTACTATGTGCCAGACACTGGGCTAGGGGTTGGAGCAGAGCAAGGCCATGCCTGCTCTCATGGAGCTTAAGATATCCCAACGAAGAGATTTATCCACACATAGTCATTTCATTATTATTGTGAACCAACAAAGGAATGTTATAGGGTTAACCAAAGAAGAAATATAGCTATATTAAATTCCACAGGGTTATTCAATGAAAGAATACTACAGGGTCGATCAATAAAGGAATATCCTAGGCTGTTATGAGACCAGGAGGCTCTAACGTGATTAACCTTGGGATGGCAAGTGAAGCCACTTTGAGGAGGTGATTTTGGAGATGACACCTGAAGAAGGTGATAGAGGAACAGAGGTGGTGGGGTGTGGGAAGAGCCCTCCAGGCAGAGGACAGCACATGCAAAGGACCTGAGGTCACAGAGTGTTTGGTGCATGCAGAGAAGGGTGAGTAATTGACCAGGACCACAGGAAGAGGATGGTGAGAGATGAGGGGACCGAGGGGTCTCGGGAATGGGAAAATAGTAATACCTACCCCGCAGGTTTGTTATGAAAATTAAAAGAGTTAAGGTATCTAATGTACCCAAAGTACTTAGAACATAAAAAGTGAGTAGCTATTATCAGGAGGGTATTTTGTAATTTACAAAGTGTAATTAGAAGCCCATATTTCAGAGCAGACCAAAAATTCTGTGGCCTGTGTTTCTTTCCACAGAATCTTAGAAAATAGCTTCATCATCAGCTGCTTAGTTTCTCAGGCCCCACACCTCTAAGGCATCTTTACTTTTTTCTCTTTTCTCACAGCTCACATTTAATCTCTCTGCAGGTTTTATATGCTCTACCTCCAATAGACATCTGGAATCTCTCCACCTGCCCCCATCTTCACGAAACCCCCCTAGTGTACATCACAGTCTCAGGGTGAGTTCCCAAGAAACTGTCCAAGACGGCAGCTTGTGTGCAGGGAGTTTATTGGGGTCAACACCTGTGAAGGAGCAGGGGAGGCAGGGTTGGTCAGAGGGAGGAAGGGAACTGAGGTTTAATTGTAAAAGAAACCTCTGCCAATCCCATGGGGAGCTCTGGATGGCCCCAGATCGAAGTGAGAAGACCAGACCTTTGCATCCCAGTCCCCACGGATGAGTCACCAGATGTGCTGCACCCACTAAGGCAGCTTCCCCAGAGGGGCTCAGCTCCGAGTCACTGACAGGCCAACAGCCCCGGCAGCTGAAGGATGTGTTGGGCCCCGAAGAGGATCTGTGCGCTTCCTCTGGAAGGTGGGCTCCTGGGAGGGCTGGCACGTAGTCCTGTTCACTTTTATATTCCCAGTGTCTGGAATAGCAAATGCTTCAAAAATATTTGTTCACTAAAAACCACTTATTAGATTGTAATTCAACCTATTATTTTGAGAAGTGAGGTAAGGTGGAAGCAGGATATGAAATTCTCAAAGAATACTGGTGGGATTTTAGGGGAAGGAGCATGACAGAGAACAGAGAATGGAGGATGTGTTTCTAAGGACAACATTTAGATAGTTTCTATTTCTCTTGCAGAAATCAAATAAGGGATTACAGAGCTACTTTAAAACAGTGATTCTCAACTGTGGGTCCCAGCCCCACAGATTCTGATTTCACTGGGCTGGGGTACAAAGCTGGGCATTAGGATTGTAAAAATCTCCCAGGTGATTCTACGTGTGGCCAAGTTTGAGAACCTTAGCTGTGAAAAGAGAGAAGGGGGTGACAATTGAACTGGACTCAGCAGAGGTGCATCTGGGAAATAATCCTGTGCGTTGTGAATTTTGCGTGCTCTTCAGTCTGCCTGGAGTGGGTGCGGACGCCATCCCAAGCTGTACCAACAGGCCCGAGAAGTCAGCTTGTCTGTACATTTGAGCTAAATTTGATCTTCATGGAATTTAGCAATTTGGCAACAGCTGTGAGCCAAGTTCCCTGGTTCATTTGACATGGTGTCTGCTTTTATTTATCAACAAGATAGTTGATAAAAAAAAGTCCAAATAAAACCAGTTGCACCTGTTTCTATAAATGATGCTGTGTCCTAGTTTTCTCAAAGCTGAGACTCACTTGGCTCCCATTTTTCAAAGTCATTACCACTGTAAATTCAAAATATTCACACACAAAAACAAGTTGTACAGAACCATATTGAAGATTTTCTTAGATGAGATAATTATTTCTATTTTTTCTCTTGCTTTTTAGTCTTAAGTATATGTTAATACCTTGTTCTATCATTTTTGGCTTATGTTAGTACTTGAAACAGAAAGCATTTTTACAAAACAAGAATTATCCTTCTCCACATTAGTAATTCTTTTTTTGTATTGTGGTAAAATACACATAACATAAAATTGACCGTTTTAACAATTTTGAAGGGTGCATTTCCGTGGCATAAGAACATTCTCACGGTTGTGATCCGTCACCACCGTCCATCTCCAGAACGCTTTCATCTTCCCGAAGTGAAACTGTGAGAACATTCATTAAACAACAGCCCACTCCCTCCTCTGCTTCTTCCACCATTCAACTCTCTGTCTCCATGAGTTTCACTCCTCTAGGAACCTCATGTAAGTGGATTTGTACAGTAGTCGTCCTTTTGTGGTTGGCTTATTTCATTTAGCATAATACGCTCAAGGTTCATCCATGTTATAATGTGTTCAGAACTTTTTTCCTTTTTTCTTTATTTTAGTTTTTATTTTTGGTTGTGGTAAAACACACCTAATGACCATTTTTATTTTATTTATTTTTTTTATCTCTTTTCTTTTTAAAAATTTATTTATTTAATTGATATTATTTTTTTACATTCTAAGATGTTGTGGAGCAGTTGGGGGTAGGGGGAGAGGGAAAGGGGGAAGGAAATAGGGTGGGAGAGGAGGAAGGAGGTGGGGTGTGGGTAAGGCCTGTGGCACCCCCCCTCATTCCAGCAGGGGAGACCAGGGGGCTTCCAGCGGTGGCTCAGTCATTGCTGGGATGGATACAGATGTCAGGGGTGTGTGGATGAGGCTCTTGGCCCCCCACTGCTGTGGCAGCTCAGGTTTTAATTGTTTACCTTGTGAGCACTTCCGGGTCTCATGAGGTCTGGTACACCTGGGTTATATAGAAACTCTGGTCTAGGCCTGAGTCTTTTCAGCAAACTGCACCTCCTGCAGTTATATATTCCTGATCAGTCTCCACTGAATGGGCCTGTGCTGATTGGGGGGGCAGATCAGCTCTCCATGCTGTGCCCCAATATTCCCCCAGTTAGCCTCTCTCCCCCACCACCTGAACTCCAAACACGTCTCACAGGATAGGTCATGCACCAGTCCCTTGAGAAAACCCACCAGCCTCTGAGTGCCTCCCTCCTCCAGTTGTCTGTGGCCCCACACTCCCATGTGGGCAGGAATCCTGACAGTGGTCCTGCTGGCCTGGGGGCCACCCAAGGCCCTCCTCTCCCTTGCACCTCCAAGCAACTTTGGCTTTTGCAAGCTCCTGCTTGCAAAAGCAGTGGCTTTTGCCAGCTCCTGCTCCATGCACTCATCAGCTCCAGCCTTGAAGTGGTCAGGGCTTAAAACGATCAGAGTGGTTCTTTCTTTCTCTCATCGTGGCTTCTCCTGCCTTCATGCACTCCATAGGTCTTTCCTCCCCTTCCCTGAACTCTAGCAGCCCCAGCTTGGCTGTCATTGCTTTTTAATAGTTGCAAATTGGTTGACTGTGGGAGAGAGTGACACTGGGGACCATCTATTGTGCCATCTTGACTAGAAGCCTCGCAATAACTGTTTTTAGATGTGTAGTTCAGTAGTGTTGAGTATATGAATGTGTTCACGTTGTTATGCAACGGTTACCACCATCCGTCTCCGAAACTCTTTTCATCTTGCAAAGCTGAAACTCTGCACTCGTTAAACAATAACTCCTCATTACCCTGCCCACCACCTCCTTTAGCCCCTGGCGACCACCTTTCTACTTTGTCTCTATGTATTTGACTACTCTAGGCACCTCATATAAGTGAAATCATACAGTGTTTGTACTCTTGTGTCTGGCTTACTTCACTTGGCATGAAGTCCTTTTAATGCTCATTTATGGTGTAGCTTGTGTCAGAATTTTTCTCCTTTTTAAAGATGAAAAACATTCCATCATATGAATATATCCTGTTTTGTTTTTCCATTCATCCGTGGGTGGACACATGGGTTGTTTTCACCTATTGGCTCTTGTGAGTGGTGCTGCTATGAACATGGTGTACGGATAATATGAGCCATTCATGAGACATGGAGCAGCCAGGGCTGCCTGAGATACGTGACATCAGCAGACACCAGTGGAAAAAGACTTCATATCCCTGCTGGAGACATCTGATTACATTCTGCTGGGCTGCGTTTTGAAGATTTTATTTCCTGGCCTAAACAACTGGGCTACTTCAGTTAGTCATCTGCAACCAGGAAGCGTTTCTCATTGAATCTTGTGAGATGGGTTGCTTAGGAACCATTTGATAATCCTCACTGATTTAGCCAATGAATGAAGGATGAGGGAGTTGCTCATTGCCTGAAATGTCCTTTTTAGTGTTAGTTCACTTAGATCGTAGAGCCTGCAGAGCTGTGTAAGACACAAATCTGTTTTAAGAAGCCTAAAATCCAGCTCTAGACTTTTCCCTGTGCCTGCATGTTCTCCATGCACAAAGGGGTTGCAGCTGCAGGGTTTGAGAGTAAAACCTAGTTTGACAGTTTACCTGAGATATTTAAGACTGGGGAAGAACAAGGATAAGGCTCCAATATCAGATCAATAGTGTGAACAAAGGAAGGTTAAGATATATGCAAATGGAAGCAAGAAGATGGAATAATTAATGTGCATTGGGTAAGTGTGGGTGTGTGCCTACAATTGTCTATTACCTACAATTCCAATATCCCAGAACTGAAAGGTTTTCTTTTCTTTCTCATCTGGTGGCAAAACCTGACCCAAAATCATGTGAAGCAAATTAGAATCTTAATTCTTTATACTTGGGGTGACTATTCATAACTCTTGCTACAGAAATGGTAATGAGTTTAATTATAGGGCACTGTCTTAAACTGTCCCCAAAGGGGGTTACATAAAATATGATATTTGTACTATATTACTTTTCTGAAATCTGAAAATTTTTGAAATCTGAAACATCTGGCCTCAAAGTTTTTGAATAAGGGATTGTGGATCTGTTCTGCATACCTACAAGGCAGAGAAAAATAGCTACCAAAAGTGGTAAAGGAGGAAATCTGACTGCTTTCGGCGTGCTGTTTTATCTCTCTTGGGGAAATGAAATAACCTAGTGATAATCAGATACGCTTCTTCACTTGTTTTCTGGATGAAAAGGCTTCAGGTGTGTGTTATTTTCCTACAGCACTGAGTTCTGAGCAAGAGTGTTGGATAAAGGGCATGATAAAGAAACTGAGCTGGTTCAGGAGTCCTTCTGTGTGTGGCCAGCACGGACAACGTGTGGTCCCCCCGCCACATCACGTGTGTGTGTGTGTGTGTGTGTGTGTGTGTGTGTGTGTGTGTGTGTGTGTGTGTGTGTGTGTTGATTGCTGTTTATCCTCAGTCTGCCAGCCCTACTGGGCATCCTAAGTAAAACTGGATAGTTGCCCTATGTACACTCCACACACAGTCACTTTGTTTAAGACCAGCTTTTTTACTGTCTACATCAGTCTCAAACGACTAAAGCGACGCATCTATTGCCTCAGAGCTTTGGCTAAAGTCTCAAAGCTGAGAAAAATGTGTGGTAAGAATGCTTTATTCTAAAGAAAGTTTCTGGACTCATCCATGCAGAAGCTATTAAAGTACAGCAAGGTCAGTCCAAGTGACTACTCCCTCAGGCCTGATGAGGAAGCTGGAGTTTTACTGAGGAGAAGTCTTTGGAAGGAATTCACGGGCACAGAGGTGCAGCAGTGGCCCTGCTCCATGGCAGAGCAGAGAGAGGGCTTCTCCCCACCTGCCTTGAGCCGGGGGGTTGGGGGGGGGAACCAGGAAAACCGTTCACAGAGAGGGGGGTTGCTGTAAGTGCCTCACTTCACTGCCAAATGCTTGCTGAGCTGTGGAAACAACCCCTAGGCTTGACCCGCTCTTCAGAGTCCATGAAACGTGTCACTGAGAGCTTAGGGGTACACACAAGAAGGGAGACTAGTGTCGGTCTTTCTCCTGGATCCTTCTGAAAGGGGGTGCTGGCTGGGACCAGTAGTGGCAGAGTGAGCAGGAGGCCCAGTGGGGCAGCTGCCCTTCCACAGTCAGGCATCCTGCAGAGGTAACCAGACCCATGCCATCCCCAAAACCCCCACCCAAGAGGGCTGCCTGGGGGACAAGGGATTGTAGCCAGAAGAGGCTACAGGTATATTGCTAAGGTGTAGGAGGGAAGGGAGTGGCCACACAGGGTAGCCCTAGAGTGCAGCTCAAAAGTACCCCAAAAAGGAAGGCACACATTTGAAAGTCTATCAAAACAGAGCGCACGGCCAGATGAGGAGGAAAAACAGCCCCCCTAAGCACAAAGCCCCTTCTTCCTTCCATCCCTGTACCCCACCCCGTCCCATCTCAAACCTGGAGGAGGCAGAAGGTGTGGGAAGGGGGTGAAGGTGGAGCAAGGAAAGCTAAAATCAAACCAAGCTGCCGTCACTTCCTGCCCCTGGGCCCTGCGCTGCGGAGGAGAGAGGCTGCTGACGGCTCCTGCAGCTGGCGGGTGGCTGCTGTCAGCCTCGCTGTCCGTCCCGGCTGGGGTACGTCATACTTCCCGGATCTGAGGATGCGCATTTTCATCAATTCTGGAAAATTATCTCTTTATATATTATTTCTTCTTCTTTCTCTTTGTTCTTTCCTTCTGGAATTCTGATGAGACGCGTCCTAGATGATCTCATTCAATATTCCATATCTGTTACTAACTCTTTAATATTTTCTATATCCTTAACTCTCTGTGTTATATTCTGGGTAATTTCTTTGGGTATAACTCCTGGTATACAGTTATCTCTTTAACTGGGCTTAATCTGCTGTTTGACTCATTCACTTATTATTTCAGCTCTCATAGCTTTTTTTCATTTCTAGAATTCTGATTTTTTAAAAATGCATCTAATTATACCTTGTTGATTGATAATCTTTGTGGTTGTGTTTATTTCTTTTATCCCGAATACACGGCTATCTTACATTCTGTAGCTGGCAATGCCAGTGTCTATAGTCCTCAGCCATCTAAGCCTGCTGTTGTTTCTGCTGACTCTCAGTTACAGTGCCTTGTTCTCTTGTGCTGAGTTATCCTGGGTCATGGGCTCATTGCTTGATCATAATCTGTGTGAGTATCGTGGGCCCATGCTGGGGTTGGCAGAAGCTGTCCTGCAGAGAGTATCTGCTTTGTGTTTGGCCAGGATCCAGGCTACATCCCCAGTCATCATCCAGTTAAGGATGATGTCAGCCCCTGTTGGGAGCTGAGGCTCAGTCTGGGAGTCCCTGACTCCTTTTCCCAACCTTTTGTCTGGCTCCTTTTCCCCATAGCACTGCTGTCATCAGTGATTGCTGAGAGACAACCCTCCCTCTTCTCCCAGCCACCTGCCACCCTGGTGTGAGCCCTGCCCAACTAGTTGTTGTGCTGGCCTCAACCTACACTGAGGACTTTGCAGGCCTTACTGACCTCTTGTGAGACCAGAAATGTCTCAACTGCTGTTTTTCTACCCGGCATGCAGGTCTTGTTGAGAAACTACCCAATGTCTAGTCTGATGAGAGGTAGCACCTGAGTCTGAAGGTGGGGCTGGGGCGTGAATGTCACATGGAGGACTTGGGAGTCACTATGCCTGGCTGCACCCTCTGCAGCCCCTGTCACTGTGCACTGTGTTGCACTGGTCACCCACTGCCTCCAGCTCAGCATTGTCCGGGACATGGATGTGAGCAGGGCGGGGTCAGGAGCCAGGACCAACAGCAGAGCCCAGGAGTCAGGGAGGTCACTGAGATAACGGGAGCACTGGGTATGCTTTGGAAGTCAGACAACCTTGAGGAACCAGGAATGTCAAAGTTCAAGGTGGTGGAGTCCACAGACTAAACTGCCAATGGTCAGGAGTCCAAGGAGGAGATCCCAGAGCATCTGGTTTCCAGGCCAGTGCTCTCTGCACCTCATATGTGTCCTGTGGTGGGGTCTCTATGACCACAACCATGAAGGTGCAGTACTCTGCAGGCACAGCTTCTGCTGAGGCAAAGGTGTAGGATGGTGGGGTGCTGCTTGCTGCTCCTCTGGGACCAGCCCCAAATGACCTGCCTCACCCTGGGAGCCCCTGATGTGTGGGCCTCACAGGTGTGCACGGTCCTGTGAAATGTGCTGTGTCAGATCGTGTTCCCCTGACACTTGGAAAAACCTGTGCTAGGAAAAGAGCTTTACTTGCCCCAGAGGACTTCAAAGCCTTCAGTTCAATGTCGAGGCGTTTTATTCTGACCTGGAACCCGTTTAATTAGTTCCTCGGGGAAGCACAGGATCCCTGGAGTGCTGGGGTTCCTGTAGCTGTGTCCTGAGCAGAGAGAACACTGGGGAATATACAAAGCCTGGCTTGAGCTGGGGGGTGATCACTAGTGAATTGATCAGCCACTCATGCTGTGTCCAGTACTGCCATAGTGCTATCTCCCTTCTCTGGAGGAGGATGTGGGATGGGGCGGGGGGTAGATGAGGGGGAGGCAGTTTCCAGATCACAGTGCCCATAGCCAGGCTGGGAAGGCCCAGGAAGACTCCCCTTCAGGGTGGATGACTATAAAAATGCCCACCTCTGAGTGGACAATTCAAAAGGAGCCCTTTCCCCAGGCTGCTATACCCCAGCCAGCACATGCTTTCTGGCAGCTAAACATAGCCTGGGTGTCCTGGGTTGCAGTCCCTATCACCCTCTGGGCCAAGCGGCCTGCTCAAGGCACAACCTGCACTGCACAGGCAGTGGCCCACAGGTATGCATCCCTGGTCCATTAGCTTGCTCCCAGGGGTGGTGTCAGGTAGGATAAACACACCCTCTGGGTAAGGAACCATTCAGAAGAGCCCGTGGGCAGGGCAGGCACCTGGGGCTTCCCAGCCTGGCTGTGGGCACTGTGACCTGGGAACTGCCTCCCGCCTTCGATCCCCCCATCCCACATCCTCCTCAAGGGAAGGGAGATGGCACTATGGCAGTACTGGGCACAGCATGTTCAACTCATTAGTGCCTTGTCTTTTTTTGCAGTGGACGTGTAGATCAGCAATAGAAAAAGGTGTTCTTTCCTGCTCTCCTGATGGGGTAGACAGCCAGGCCTTTGGGTACTAGAGTTGTGGACTCCCTCGCCCTAAGGGAAGTTGACAGCCTTTTTCTGTTTTGGGCAAGATGGGGATAGATCATCGTAAAGATCACCCCTATCCCAAAGCACACAGCTCTTTATTTGGAAGATCTAGGCTGATTAAGATAACACACCCAAGACGGGGAGGAAGGGGAGACCAGGAGGGGAAAGGGGTGCAGACGTTTAGGAAAGGAGTCATGTTTGTAAGATCCAGGGAGGCAGAGACCTGCCCCATGCTTACAGCAGTGCTCAAGTGGGTAGAGGCTGCAGAGACATCTGGGACTAGAACTGGGCGCCTTTGTCTTGGGAGAGGTAATGGCCCCTATGTATGGCCAAGCTAGAGAAGTGGGTAATCCCACTAGAAGAACTTTCCACTTTCAAATCATCTGTGAAGGGCAAGACAAAAAGCCCAGGCCTCAGTGAACTGCCGACTAGAGGCCCCTGCTACAAAAGAGACTGAGCTCACATTTGTTTGGGGTCATTTTAGCAGGTAAGAGAATGCCCTCCTTTGGTGGCAACTAAAATTTTATAGCAACTGAAAAGTTAGAATTGAAAGAAGTTGTGGTCTACAAGCAATCTATTCTTTGTCGTCAAAAAAAATTCAGATAAATGTTTCCAGGTGTCAGTGCCTGATGTTAAGATTTTGACTTTCAGACAGAAACAGATGGCTGGTATTTTGGATCATGCAGATCCAAATTTTTTGGAATTAGGCAGTAAACACAGTTGATACTAAGTCTCTAGATGAAAATAAACTGAAAGCAGAGGAAAAATTCTGACATCCTTCCCAAGTTATTCTTGTCTGGGTGAGCCCTGCAGCGGCCCGAGGGCTGGGGGAGGGCTAGGGAGCCACAGCAATCAAATAAAACCTGGCTCCAAGATGTCACTTGTTCCCAGTGGTGAATGGTCACTTGGAGACAAGTCTGGTTTGGTTCTGAGAAACAGAAATGGAGCATTTCCTGCATCATGGGAGTCGTGGTCTGATTCGGGCCTATTACAGATGCTTCTCTACCCCTGGCTCTTGAGTCTAAGTGACGTCATGTCTTGCCGGAGCTACTTGCTACAGCTGCTTCGCTGGTCCTGACACTAACTCTTTCCACACTGCAGCCAGAGAGAGCTTTGCAAGGCAAATGTCATCATCTAACCAGCCCTCTGCTCCTCCCCTTAAAACCCTATTTTGGGGCTTCCCATGCTCTGAGCACAAAGACCCAGATCCAGAATGTGGGTTTCAGCATCTTGCACACTCGGCTTCATTTGGCTCTACACTCCACCTCACCCCCTGTGTTCCGTCCGCCACCTTCTTTCTCTCAGAGACTCCTAATCCCTCCTGTCCCGAGCCGTTTGCATGCACCATCCCTCCTCTACAATGCCTTCCTCTCCCACCTAATGCACATTCGTCCTTTAGGCCACTTGTCAACCTCCATGTCCCCAGGACAGCCTTTCTAGAACCTTCTGACTGGGTCAGATCCTGTATTTATTCTACACCCTCATGTGCAGTGTACCTCTTCTTCATGCACAGGTCACAGCTGTAAGTTTACATTTGTGATAGGATTTTATTAATGCCCTTCCCCATAGACTGTAAGAAAATCATCTAAGTGATTCATTTTCAGAAATAATTCAGGCCCAGCCCAAAAGTTGTCTGACTGGTCCAGCCCATTCCTGGGGGGTTGCTGAATAGATAAAGCTGTCCTTGAGATGGTAATGAGTTAATAGCCCTTTATTGTTCTCTTCATTTCCTAATGTTTGTCCTTTCACAGGGTTTTGGGTGGGCCTTTTTCACAGGCTTGTCCTGAGCCCTCAGACAAAGAAATTTCCTACAAGGGGGTAGTAAATTGGGGTACTATTAGACATCATCTGGAAAGATTGTGCATCCTGTAGTTCTCTCAGCCAATGAGGAGGCAGGAGGAGGGACTTGCACACTAGGAAATAAATTGCTTGTTACAGCCTTTTCCACGTGCCTGCCCGTCAGACACCCGAGCCTTGCAAGGCCGTGGTTAAAGTCTCGCTTTGCTGTACCTCGTGTCTCTGTGCCCATCCTTTGTCCTTGGACGGGTGAGGGCATTTCTCACATGGACTCTAAGTGCCACAAGGGCAGGGCCACTGTGAGGGTTTATACCTTTACTTTTTTCGCTCACTGCCATATCTTCAATGCCTCTTGCTGTGGCTAGAATAATATCTTCTATGCATTTGTCAAATGAAGGAATGAATGAGCATAGAACCATCAGACATTTATCAACAGATGGTCCATAATGCACTGCCAAGAAACCTTAGGATCCAAACAATTTGAAAATCACATGGCTGTGTGATCTCTGTGTACCGGTTAGGCCATAAAATGATATAATTCTATGACAATGAGCTTGGACTTCTAGGCAGATGAGGAATGGAAAGGAACACATAGGAAATAGTCATCAGAAAGAAAGAAAATAGAAAACATAGCTAAAAGACGTTCTTTTGTTCCCAAGCTGTTGTAGAGATTACTGCCTTAATCCTTGAGATCTGGGACTAGGTCTTATTTATCTTTATATCCCCGGTGTTCAAAATCATCTATGGCAAGTAGTTGGTACTCAGTAAATGCTTCTTGAATGGAAAGAGCAATACATCACTTAGAAAGATACGAACACAATGACATTATTCTCCATTTTTAAATCAGATGTGACACTAATAATAGATTGTGGTCACTGAATTCTTTCACTGTGATTTCATTAACTGTACAGCAATCTGTGCGTTTATATAAACCTTCTGCCTGTTTAATGGGACTGAATCTGATGGATTGAGAGGGTTTGGAAAACCCAGTTAGGAGGGCCCCATGCTGTCCACTGGATTGCTCCTGGTTTGGCAGGTAGCATGGTTTGCACATCCCAGAGGTGAGTCTTCTGCACCGACTCTTGATCCTCCTGTCCCACCTGCCTGGCCTGCTCCTCCAGCCCCAGTCACCGGTCTTCCCCTCGTCTCTGCTCCTGACCTGCCCGAGGCCACGGATCAGCTACCACTTAAGGATAGAAACACAGAACTTTGAAAATTACCAGCTGTTTCTGTAAAAATGTATTTATTTAACCTGACTATTTACCTCATCTCAGTTTGATCCATTTTGTTCAGAAATATGTCTGTCACTACTTTCTGGATGATTCTTAATCAACCAACTGGTCCTGTAGAGACTAAAAGCAAGGAGTCTGAGTCAACAAACAGAGTGGCTATTTGGTTGGACACAGGTGGTTCCAGGGGTCCTCTGCTAATTTTCCGTGGTGTAAGCAAACCAGATCCCCAAGCCTGTTCTCCTGCTGGTCCTTCTGCCCAAAACACCCTCTCTGTGGCCCTCCTTGCCCAACTGAGTTCAGCTCATTCTTGAGTTCTTACCTTAGACTGTACTTCTCTCTGGAAGCCTCCTTGGGTCCTCTAAGCCTGGGCAAGGCGCTGCTCCTCTGAGCTCCCAGCACCTTACAGTTTTCCCAGAACAGCTTTTGACACGCCGTACTTACTTACTTCTGACCCCCGTTAGACCTAAAGCTGAGTGAGGGCAGGGCTGGGTCTTAGCTCCTGCCAAGGTCCCAGGACCTAAAATAATGCCTGGAACATAGTAGGAACTTAATACACACCTGTTGACTGCCACACGAACAGGTCCAGTATCCCTCCCATTCCACTGGTCCTGGGAATAAGACTCCCTGAGATGCAGGGGAACAGATGGAGCCCAGCTGTTCTCTTGGGGCTAGAGGTTTAGGACTAACCTGGGGCTGAGCTCTCACTACATGTGCATACAATCAGCTAGGTTAAAATTACCTTTTTTCTTATTATTTCATTAGAAACCTCCTTTAGAACAGCTTAAAAATTTTTGCCATATATCTTGATGACTGTCTAAATGCTTATTCTTATTAATCACAATAAAAATAACAAAGTTAATGATAAAAAGACAGAAACCATATAGCTTGATAAATGTAATATCAATTTGATTAATGTAACCATATATTAATATAGCATTTCTTACTAAGAGAAGAATCTCTTAGAGATGCCATTTAATTTAAATATCTTTCTGGAGATAATTCATGTAAAAGTGTATGTTTTTCCAAAAAACTCTCTATGCACATTTAACGTTTAGACAAAACTTATTAGCAGTAGATTACATCATCTCTGGCTCACCACAGTCTGCTAATACTTTACAATTCAAATAAATTGCCTGGAGGCTAGGTAAGACTATTTTCATAATTTTAAAGAGAAAGAAATGTCTGTTCTTTTTCCCATGTCTTAATTAGGTAACCACTTTTCAGAAGGATGCATTTCTTCAATTAATCTAGAGAATGGCACTGGCATGTGGGACAATGCGGGAATGTGTCACTTCTGGTTTTCAGGACACGGCATATATAGTGTTTATACGATGTCCTCACCCTTTTCATGTCAAGGGATGGGGATGGTGTGCATTTGTTTATTTTCACATAGATTCCATATTGTGTGTCACTGGCAAAAACACTGACTGTCAGTTTTGAAAATCAGGAAGTGCGTTGCTCACAGACACAAAACAAGAGGTAACATCATCCCACTGAGCAGGGCTATCTTATACCTAAGATTTCTTCTAGCATAGGAAATCTATTCATTTTTACCTCTCAAGAAGGTTGGAATGATTTTCATTGTATAAGGTAGAGCTTCTAGGAAAAACAGATTCAAAAGTTACTCGTTCAGCCTAGAGAATGCATTAAATAGAGCAACGGAAACACACACATGATGCTTCCAGAAATGAGCCTCTGTTTCTTATGAGTTTCGTTTGCATTTCCAGTGTGCTGTTGCGTTTGTGCTGCAGGTAATTAACCCACTTGCTCATCAGAGGGCAGGTACTGAGCACGGGCCTGTGTGTGCAAAGACTAGAGAGGTGCCAGGTTACCAAGATCTGGAAACCCACTCTTTACCCTCTCCAGGGAATTACACACACATGAATAATGCAGAGAAACTAGGAGGGGTTGGAAAATGTGAAGCACCAGTCTGAGGGAGGAGGCGCTGATCACAGAAGTGGGTGTGAGGGTGGCCAGGCTCCGGCAGGCTCTCCAGCGCCTCTGGGCTCTGTCCGGAGCCTGGCCTCCCACTGCCATCTGTCCTCCTTGCACGCTCTCCCTCACTCTCTGACATCCTGTCCTGATGCCTCAACGTAAGCTGGGTCCCTCTATAAGTCTTTGCCAGTGTCCCCCTCCTGCAGGGTCGTCGTCAGGTGGAGTGAGCCTGTGGAAAGTGCTCGGGGCAGTGGACCAGTGTTGGTATTTCTCTTCCTGGAGCTCCACTCACATCTTTAATTCATCCTACTTTGTTTGCAGTGGTGTCTCCTGCCTCTTATCCTTTCTCATGGAACTCACAGTGTTGAGGTGAATTCACCCTGCTGGATGCCTTCCACCACCTTCCCCCAATCGGGCTACCCCCTCCCCCATCCTTCAAGGGCTTTGAGACATACACTAAATACCACCCCCTTGTGGAAGCTTCCCTAGCTCCCCACCGGGCTGCCCTAAGCTCCTGTGTGCTCCTCCCTGGTGCTGTGTACACCTCCCTTGCAGCACGTAGCTCAGCTCCCGCCGGTGAACTACGGGATCGCTCATTCTCGTAACCCAAAGCCTGCTACAGAGTGGGCGCTCCATAATTATTTTTGAATAAATGACATTGATGGGGTTCAGGACAGGCTACCCCACAATATGGTACCGTGGCATCTGAGGAGACAGCAGAAACCAGGAAGGTCTCTCTGCCCTTCTCCCACCCTTGTCCCCTGAAGCACGCCGTAGAAGAATTCTTTGACCTTCCTCTGAAGTAGATCGCAAGACCTCTTCCAGAGGTGCCCTCCCTACATCCTTATCTCTGAAGACACGGGGACACAGAGAAGAATCTAAACAAAAAGGCCTTGCTCAGCCCCCCGCAGTTGGTTACCACTAGACCAGAGCCCTGGTCCTGCTGTTTTCCACGACTGCCCACCGCTCAGCACAGCTGAGCATAAAAAGACATGGTTTCTCTGTTTCTCTGGGTCTTTATTTCTGAAGCCTCCCATGCCACATAAAACGTATAAAATAAATATAAATGCTTTTCTCTTGTTGGTCTGCCTTTTATTATAGGTGCCTCAGCCACCTCAGCAATGGGTGAGGAAAAGATATTACTTTTTCTCCCCTACAAAATCTAGTATAATCCCTTTCTGGTTAAATGAGAAAACATAGTGCAAGGATGGGCAGTTTCTTGACCACCGTCGCACGGCTAGTTTGTCCCAAAGTTGAGTCTGGAAGCCCAGGCTCCTGAGGGCCACCTCCAGGCCTTCTCCCCATGACTGTTGGTGGCTATTTCCAGGTGTCTTTAGTGTATTGTTGTGTAAAGTAAGACTGAGTACAAAGAGATATAAACCATCTCTAATGAGGGTTCAAGTAAAGATTATAATACAGATTTTAGCCCTAAAGCTAGCCCTACATTCGAGAACAAAATGCCATTCAGGATTAGTAACTAGAATGTGTGGTAAAGAATGAAGAATGTCCTGTTGGCCAAATGATGAATTTTGGTGAGGGTGGTCCATTAATTCCTTCACTTGCCTACATTAATTAAATATCTGCAATACACCAGGCACATGTCAGGTGCCTGTGTCTAGAGGGAGAAAGTAAAAATAGGGGCAGATGATTTAAGTGCGGGTGGTAGGTGCTCCAAGGGATAAGCGCAGGAAGGGGCACTTGGCACTTAGTGAATGTTTCTGAATAAATAAAATCAGATGGAGAATTGGAATGGCTTCCCAGAGGGCCTGGAACCCAATCAGAGAGTTGGAGGATAGGTGTGGGGCTCTACCTGGCAAAGCAGAGAGAGAGGTGAGAGTTGTGTCCCAGGTAGGGGACAGAACACACCAAGGCCTGTTTTGGACTTCAGCTGGTGTTTGGAGATGAGGGTGTTCGGAACATATCACCCCAAAATATGCCACCTTGGCACACTGATTATTTTGAACTAAAAGAAATTGAGAACCAGCCAATGCAGGAGAACTCTTTGCCTCCCCTCCACAGCCTAAAATACAGTATACACTTCCCCTTTATGAAGGAAATCGACATCTTTAAAGAAAATTTTCACTGGTAAAGATATCTGTATCAGAAAAGAGGCAACTTTTATTACCCGAGAGACTTTCATCTGCAACCTTTATCACCACACATTCCCCCCTCACTCTCCCAGAACTTGTCTCCACCACCCCAAGAAGCCCCAGTCCCTATTTCTTTCTCTAGCTCAGGACAGTGCAGAAGTCTCAATCATCTGGACACTTCCTTGAGTCTCATATTTTTGGAACTCCTGTACCTAGGTATGCAATTAAGATTGTTTTCCTCCTGTTAATTGTTTTCATGTCAATTTAACTTGTAAACCAACCAAAGAACCTAGAAGGGAAGAAGGGAGCAGTTTTTCCTCCCCTTCAAAGACTAGGATGAGGAAAGAGGGAGAGTGGGGGGGCCACGAGGCTGGACAGGGACAGGGAGAGTAGAAAGTGCTACCGAAGGTCCTTTGTGCTCGGGATGACTTGGGGAATCTCTGTCTCTCTGTTCTGCACCCAAACATTCTAATGCTAGAGGGTAGTCACTGTGCGTGTGCACGCAGGTGGGGAGGAACCGGGAGAATACCGGTGCTGATCTAGCACTGTGCAACTGTTCCTGATAATCAAATGTTCCTAAGCAAAGGCTCACAAAGTGATAGTGTCACCCTGCAGGGGAACTCTGATAGGGCCACGCGGTCTAGGTGCACTTGCTTCAGTAGCCACCTTTGTCAGGTTGGATGTAATTCAGAGGGATGGGAGGAGGCTCTTCAGGGTAGTCTCTGCATGCTCTCATACTTTTAAAACATTTCTGTGGAAATCCAAAACATTTTCCCTTTGCTGTAGATAGTTTTAAAAAATATGTACCTGCTTAGAAACTATTCTAAATGGAAGTTTACAACCAAATTCATTGTAAGTTTTGGTCTTTCTGTGTCAGACAAGGCCTTGTCAGTTCCTAAAATCTAATGTTCCCAACTGTTCTGCCCAAGGCAGAGAGTGTGCGCTCTACGCTGGCAAAGGACTTCTCCATGTGTCATACGCTCTTGAGTTTTATACTATTTTCTGGGCCTTTCATGCCTACTGTATTTTTTTTTTCCAGATCTAGTGTGTGTGATATAATGTTATTTAATAATTCTCTAAAGTTTAATTTTTAAATAGGAAAAAATTTTCAGACATTGGTTTCATAGTTCTCTGACAAAGGTTACCTACATCTTCATGTTTACTGTGCTTAGTTATTTGGATAGATTATTATTTTCTTTTTGTTCCGATAATGAGTTTTCTGTGTTTATCTCTTTCTTCACTAACCAAGCAAAATTACTTGCTGCCCTTTCCTCTAGCTGCTGGGAAGTGAGTCAATGCCTGCCTCAGTGCTCGGAGGCTTTCCTGGGCAAGAGGTACTTGTGGGGGTCTCACACCTAACCCATCTCAATGCCTGTTTTCTCAGGCTGTGTTGCCCTAAAATGTGAAATTGTTTGGACCCCTGCATTTAACAAAGTACCATTAACATATGGTTAGTTTATGTAACAAACTTTTATCAAAGGTTTGGAGAGTTTGGAGATCATGAAGAATTATATTTAGTAAAAACAGGTCAAACAAACAAATAAAACAGACGGGAAAATCCCCAGCCAGGAAACGGCTTCCCACCTCAGCCATTCTGTCCCGTTGGGGGCTGGCTGTTCCAGCCACGAGCAATCTCTCACTAGCAGTCATCGCCTAATGTGATGGAGTCTTGCTCTTTTCCTTCAGAGGCCTTTCCCTCTTTCCTTCTCAAAGGGCCAGAGCCCCCACCTCTTCTGTCTGAGTGTCCCCGTGACTGGCAGAGGTCAGGGTGCCAACGGGAAGCAGGAGGAGAATGAAAGCATTTGATGGAAGACAGTTCAATCAGTGAAGGGGCTTTTTACAGGGGCGAGGGAAACAGGAGCAAAACTCCTAGGGATCAGCGATGGCAGGACGTTGGTACCACTCTGGGGCCTGACTGGTGTTGCCAGAGCCTGGTGAAGCTTGCTGCTGCAGAAGAGGGGCCCCATCAGGAGCTGGGGATGTGGAGAAGTGCAGCCAACACTGTACCCTTGGGGACAGGTGGGGACTGGGGACTAGGGCTGGGGTGGCATGTGATGAATACAAACACCTCTCCTCCTCTCTTCTCCTGCAGCCGCCTCTCACTGATTGAACTGGAAGCCACAGGGCAGGGGAGCCTGGGTGCTGCCCTCCCCAGAGGTCAGCCTCCCTGGGCACAGAACAAGTGTGGAGGGAGAAGCATTATGCAGGCAGGGAGGAACTAATGACCAGCACATTTATCATATGGAAAAATGTTACCTCCCTATTTGTTTGAACTTCTTCCACTCAGACTAGTCCTATGTTAGCAGTCTTTGCATAATCACAATAACACTGAGTATTTTTCCCCCCAAAACTAATGAGCAGCTCTGTCCCTAAGAGGAATTCTGCCATTCACCTAGAGCAATTGGTTCAAATTATACTAATGTTAAAAATATGCATTTCTTCATGCTTCATAAAGTTGAGCGTCACCCATCTGTAGAAGCTTTTATCTGTGTGTAATTTTTAAATGATCTTGTTTAAAAAACCATGGGCCGAACCTGTGGCTCACTCGGGAGAGTGCGGCACTGGGAGCGCCGAGGCCGCAGGTTTGGATCCTATATAGGGATGGCCGGTGTGCTCACTGGCTGAGCACGGTGTGGACGACACCAAGCCAAGGGTTCTGATCCCCTTACTGGTCACAAAAACAAACAAACAAACAAACAAAAAAACCCACACACACTCCCTAAGCAGCAATGTCCAAGCTACTTTACCCACCACACAATTAGTAGCGTTCTCCGCCCCTCTCGAAAGAGCCTCTCAAGGTCTTTGTTTATTAATGCAGAGGAGCAGAAGGGAGATCACCATGTCTGATAAGCTGTTAAAGGTCTGGCTGTGAGTATCTGCTGCCCTGCTTCCCATGGAACAGCTCCTCCCCAGCCTGCGGACCCAGGATCCACTCCTGCTGTAAAAAACACTGCTGCATATTCAAAGAGATGTGAAAGCGTCATTGATACCTAATTACGGCCATCCCTAATCCCAGAAGAATTAAAGTAAGATAGAAAAAGAAAAGTAAGCAACTGTCTATGACTTCTTTTTTTCTGGTCAGGAATAAGTACTTGGTGATTTTTCTCCTCTAATGACTTTTAAGACTGGAGGGTATACTGGGACTGTTAACTGTGGTAGTGACATGATCCAAAGGTTTTAAAATATCACTATTCAATTCCTGTGAAGAAAATGGTTAAGGTCAATCATCTATAGAAAAATGAAATAGAAAAATATGATTATTGGGCCGGCCCCGTGGCGCACTCAGGAGAGTACGGCGCTTGGGAGCGCAGCGGCGCTCCCGCCCCTGGTTCGGATCCTATATAGGAATGGCCGGTGCGCTCACTGGCCTAGCGCAGTGCGGGAGACACCACACCAAGGGTTGTGATCCCCTTACTGGTCACAAAAAGACAAAAAAAAAAAAAATATGATTATTATCAGAGCAGAGGTGTAATTGATGAGAAGACTCCTATCCTGAAATGACCTTTCCCCCTTCCCCTCTTACAGCAATAGAGATTGGCCAAGGGAGATGGTGGAGGGGAGGTTGGGGCCTTGCCCAAGCGGAGGAGGAGGGGCACCCTCTCCTGCAGGGAGGCCAGGGCGGCTTCTCATGTGGGCAGGGAGCAGGATGCATGCCCCAAGCTGCTGAACCTCCTCACCCCTTTCCATTGGAGTGGGAGTGGGTGGCCTAGTTCTCAAAGAAAATAGTGTTGCAAATGAGAAAGAGGAGCCTCAGGACCAGCAAATCTCAAAACAGTGAAACCTGTGTCAGGGGCTTCTCACCCCGTCACTGCTGGCCGCTGGCTCCTGGTTCCTGCATCACTAAGACCAGGCAGAGGCTTTAGATTAATTTCCTCACTCTGTCAAGAAGGAGGTGGCTGAGACATTGTTCAGGGCAGAACAAGCAGGTACAACCTCTGCATGCCTGGTGCCTGTAGGAGACACAGGAAACGATGGAGAAAAGGAACTAAGAACATGCCATGTGGAGACACCTTCCCTCTCAGCATCAACGGCTTCGTTTCTGGATAGTGATATCTGCTGGATCAAATCAGCCCCAGAGAAAGTTAGACAAATGATATAAAGTATCTGCTGAGAAAGACAATGGCCTGTCTAGTGATGCTGTGGCTTCTTCTCCAATAGTACTTGACGGAGTTTGGATGTGTTGTCCCCTCCCAAACTCATGTGGAAACCTGATCCCCAATGTGGCAGTGTTGGAAAGTGATTGAGTCACCCTGGGGCGGGGAAGATTAGTGAGTGAGTTCTCGCTCTATTAGTTCCCGCAAGAGCTGATTGTTTAAAGGACCCTGGCACCTCCTCTCTCTCTCTCTTGCTTCCTCTCGCCATGTGATCTGCTTGTACCCACCGGCTGCCTGCTGCTTTCCTCCATGAGTAGAAGCAGCCTGAGGCCCATGCCAGATGCAGCTGTCCCAGAATCATAAGCCAAATAAACCTCTGTTCTTTATAAATTACCCAGTCTCAGGTAATTCTGTTATAGCAACACAAAATGGACTAATATAGTACTTGTTTTCCCTACTCCATTTATTTGGCACTTTGCAAGTTATTCTCATGGTGTCTGTTTTCCTCATCTATAAGATGGGGATATTAATAGTATCTGCTTCACAGGGCTATAGTGAGGTTTAAAGGAGTTAATATATGTAGAGCACTTGGAGCAGTTTGTATTGGAACAGTTGGGCTACTTAACACTTCTACTTAACATGCAAAAACTTATTTCCTACTCATACAGTCTTCTGGGATCTAGGCACTCTCCAAGACAGCTCTCTTCCATTGGTGACTCAGGGATCCAGGCAGGTTCCTTCTTGTGGCTACCCTATCTTATGAGAGAGAAAGGTGAGCGAATGTCCTCACAGAAGGGAGACATAGAGGCAGGATGTATCCTCAGGATCCCTGCCCTCGTTTCCATGTTCCATGCCTTGGGCTTGTCATGATTAAACAGTAAGACCTGGGAGCTGGGCTACTCCCTTGGTAGATATTCAGTGCTCTTGCACAGAAAGGACCATGGTGTATAGATCTGGACAGTGGGAACATTGTTTTCAGTTCCAACTCCAAGCAGGGAAAGAATGGGTTTTACCCTCCACCCCACAGTGCTTCTATTACTATAAAAGAAAGCAACAATCCAGAAAGCAGTAAGCAGCCCCCAGAGCAGAAACTGCTGACCATAGCAGAAGGAGCACAGGCCTAGACCCAGGACATGCAGATGAGAGACACTGAGGCATAGCAGCTGGGCACCTCTGGCCTTCAGAAGCTCACATCTGGGCAAACCAAAGCCTTCCTTATAAATCAATTAAGATAGAACGACAGCCAAGCTGGGGCTGCTACAGCTCAGAGGAAGAGGAGGAGAAACCTATGGAGTTCATGAAGGCAGGAAAAGCCACAATGAAAGAAAGAAAGGACTGCTCCTACCATTTTGAATCCCAGCCGCTTCAAGGCTGGAGCTGGCAAGCACATGGAGCAAGAGCTGGCAAAAGCCACAGCTGTGCCCTTCATATGAAGTTGCTTGGAGACAGCAGGGGAGAAGAGGGCCTTGGTGGCCCCCAGGCCAGCTAGATCACTGACAGGGTTCCCATAGACCCACATGGGAGCGAAGAGCCAAAGACAACGGAAAAACGGAGCCACTCAGTGGGTGGTGAGTCATCACAAGGGACCACTGCATGGCCCATCCCCTGGGAAATGTTTGGAATGTGGGGGTGGGGCAGATGGGCCTGCTGGAGAACATCGGGGCACAGCACGGAGAGCTGATCTGCCCTCCAATCAGTGCAGAGACACTCAGTGGAGACTGGTCAGGAATATAGAACTGCAGGGGGTGCAGTTTACTGAAAAGTCCCAGCCCTAGGCCAGAGATTCCACACAACCCAGCTGTACTGGACCTCACAAGACCCAGAAGTACATGCAAGGTTAACAATTAAAACCTGAGCTGCACAAAAAGCCTTCTTCAGGGAATCAGTGGAAATGAAGCAATCTAGTTCAGCTACAGGGCTCAAGTGCTGGTCCCCATACGAAGTTGCCCATATTAGAAGTAACCAAAGGACAACAAATTAGTTCCAGTGAGGAGTTTAAGTGGTGGGAACAGTGAATAATCCAACACAGAACTGAAAGAAAAAACAAATTAACCACAGATCAGAGACAAAGTTTGATATTAACTAGTAAAGTTCTAACGTCACCAAAGAACACCTGTACAACCTAGAAGTACTGGAAGCCCCCTGGGCTCCCAAGCCAGGGAGCGGGGTGAGCTGTGGGCCTGAGCCATGCCCCTCCAAAGACAACACCCAGCCCAGCAGTGACCACGAGGCTGCCACTGGAAGTTCTCCAGGCTCCTAAGACAGGGTGGTGGGGACCGAGGACCTCAGCTACATCCCCTAACACCCACAACCAGCTGAGCGCTGACCACCAAGCAGCTGCAGGAAGTTCCCCAGGCTCCCGAGGTGGGGGGCAGAAGGCCTGATCCATGCCCCACTGACATCCAGAGCCAGCACGGTGACTACCACTTGAGCCACCACCAGTAGTGCCCTGGGCTCCTGAGCCAGGGAAGTGAGAAGCTGAGGGCCTCAGCCATGACCCCTGACATCCACAACCAGCCCAGTGACGACCACTGAAACACCACCAGAAACACCCTGGGCTCCTGAGCTGGGGTAGTGGGGTCCAAAGGCTTAAGCCACACTCCCCTAACACCTGCATGCAGCCCAGCAATGACTGAGCCACTGCTGGAAGCCCCCTGGTCTCCCCTGCTGGAATGAGAGGGGTGCTGCAGGCCTCCTTCCTCCTCTTCCCACCCTATTTCCCTATCCCTTTCCATCTCCCCTTCCCCACCAACTGTTCTGCAACAACATCTTAGAATGTAAAAAAATAATATTCTTAAATTTAAAAAAAAAGAAAAAGAAATCATTTAGGATAGATTCAGTACTTCCAAATTTAATGTAAGCAGGCATGTGAGCAATGGCTAAGGTTAATAATTAAGGTGCAGAATCTAGAAGCAGATAACCTGAGACAGATATCTCCCCAAGAAAGCCTAGTGACACAAAATGAGCAATCCAGACGAGATCATGACTATTTCTTTAGCCGTAGAGATGACTGAATATCAGAGAGAAGGGACTGGAAATGTATTGAGCATTTACAATGCACCATAAGTGCTTTTCATGTAAAAACTCCCTCAATCCTCACAACGACTTATGAGATAGGCACTGTTTTTATTCTTAACTGAGGCATAGGTTATCCAACTTGTCCTCAGTCTGGAGCAAATTTGGATATGATGTAAACATTCTAAAGACTGAGGCTCAGCCAGTCTCAAGGAGTCCTCCCACTGTCTAAGTCAGTGAAGCTCACACAAGCCTCCTAGGCATGGCTGCAGAGTGGGCTGTGGAGGGAGAGGCCCTGCATGAATGCCTGAGTTGGGGTCTGGCCTGGTGAACCTCAATAGCAGCTTTTCCCATCTGATGCACCAAGTCAAGGTACAAATTATTAACAACACTGTATACAGAATTTAGTACAAATTAATTGTCAAGTTCTAGTAGTTTCCCCACCCCCAATGAGAACCTTAAGACTTTCATCTCCAGAAGCATTTTCATGCAGCTGGACGCTAAATCTCTCGTTCAAGGTCCTGCATGTGATCTTCTCGTGGGTGTCTGAGAGCCCCAGGGGACAGTCTCAGTCTCGTCAACTTCTTCAGGGCAGGATAAATTAATATATTCTTACTATAGTGCACATGGAAATATCTTCTGGGGCCTGGAAGGTATCGCCTCTCCCAGGTTCTACCTGAGAACAGTT
Source organism: Cynocephalus volans (assembly GCF_027409185.1). Lineage (NCBI taxonomy): Eukaryota > Metazoa > Chordata > Mammalia > Dermoptera > Cynocephalidae > Cynocephalus > Cynocephalus volans. The sequence continues at coordinate 82,900,056 of NC_084466.1, read as the reverse complement.
TGGAGAGCGATTTAGGTCCAGGGGAGAATGTCATTAACATCATTTCATCCTTCCTTGGCTGGGAGTGTCAGGGTCCAGGTGAGCAGGGGTCCAGGGTCCTGACAAACAGCCTGTTTGTCAGGAGTTCCAGGCAAGTCTGGGCTTGTGGCCATTTATGGAGCAGGCTGCCAGGTGCCTATTTATGTGGCAGAATAAGGGGTCCACAGGGACAGAGCAAGCCCCAGGGAAGGAGCAGTCGGGGGCACCGCAGGGCCCCTAATCTCATTTTGTCCTCCCACCTGGCTCTGTGAACTTGCTCCACTCTGAGCCCGGGGAGGGGGTATGAGCAAAACCAGGAAGAGCAGCCTTCCCAAAACTTGTGGTGAATTGGGGTGTTGGGGGGGACTGATACAGGTAGAAGGAGTATCTCCGAACTGGCAAAGATCCCAGTCTGATTTGATGCATTTAGGACTCCAGAATATCCCACCCAGCAGTGTCGGCGATACCAGGGCTGGTGGGCTGGCAGTAGAGGGCAAAGTGGGCTTGGCTGGTGGCAGGAGCAGCAGGTGGCAGTCTGGGCTGGACTGGGAGGCGGTTTCTGTGACTTTGTGGGGCTCTGGCACAAACGCAGGCATCAGAGGCCTTGGCAGCAGCCACTGCAGGGATCTCCCCCAGGAGAGGAGAAAAATGGTGGAGGTGGGAGAGAAGCCAGGGTGTGGTATTTGTTCTATTGTTGTGATCCTCATTTTTACCCCAGAGTTGGGTCTAAATTCAGAGGCTAAAGGAATATTTTCTCCCCTGGCCTCAAGCAAGAGCAAAAACCCCACACCACCAAGCTACAAGGGGCCTATTAATCTTCCTTCTGTAATAATTAGGACAAGACCAGGACACATGGATGTCCTGTGCAAGCCCATGATTTAGCATACTTGGGCAAGGTCATTTATCCTTATGGTCCCTTCCAGCCCATATTCTTTAAATAAGTACTCGACATCTATTCGGAACAGAGATCAAGCACTGTAAAAGGGACGAACAGGGACCGTGGCTGGCAGGAGAGGGTCACACCTATCAGTGTTTCCCACCAGGTGCTGCTGGTGTTTGGGTGGGGCAGCTCTCCATGGTGCTGACTCCTGCACTGCAGGCATCCAGCATCGCCGGCCACTGCCCACTACAGGCTAGCAGCTCCCCTAGTCTCACATTCCCAAAAGTCCCTGGAGAGGCAAGTCATCTTGCCAGGAACCGCCCAACACTTCACACATTGCTGGGAACACAACCTCTGCAGATGGCCAGCCCCCACCTCCTTAGGAAGGAGCCTCTCACACATCTGAGGATGTCCGGGCACACCTTTTGGGAGTCTTAGCTCCTCAAAGTGATTTATCAAAACATTCCTTTTAACCACATCTAGTACCTACTTAACTCAAGAGAGGTTCTGGAAAATAAAATGTATTTACCTCATTACACTTAATGCAACCCTTTTGAGTTTGGCTGCCTGGCTAACCCACCCTGGAATCTAGCTCTGGCCAGAAAGTGCTTTTGGCTAATTTTCTGGTCATTCTAATCCTGCTCCTTGATTTGTGAATTCATAAGGTTTTACTCAGTTTTTGGCTGAGGATCAAACTTGCTCCTTTTGAGAGCAGCACGTTTTTAAATTCATCTCTTTATCCTTTGCTCTCCTTTTCTTCCTTTCTCAAACGTAATGCCCATTTATCAAATATGTATAAAAGAGTTTACTCAAAGTTCAGATGAATGAAACCGTTGAACGTTTGATTTTATAGAACAGCATATTAATTTGATACCTATTTTTGCTGCACATACTGCACCAATAGATTCTGAAAACATGCTTGTAAAATGAACACCAGCTCCTGTATCTCTCAGTGCTTATCCTGCTTTGGTGGCTCCCCAGCACCTATGTGATAGAAATTTGAATTCTCTGGCTTAATATTCAGGCCTTTCGTGATCAAGTCTTACCTTCTTTTTCACCATACTCCCCAAGATTTCCTGCCATGCAATTTACTCTCCACCTACGCTCAAAATCATAAGCACAACAGTAGCTATGGCTTTTCCAGGATTGCCAGGAAAAATTTGTAGAAACAGACACCAATTATCAGGTAAGCTCCCAGAAGACTGTCTGGACTTCTTGCTATATCTGGGAAAACACAATATGATGTGATATCTCCAGCCCAGCTCATAGCACTAAACACTTACAAATGCAGAATGCATCAAACACAGTGCACCGTTTAATGCACACACAGTCTCCTCACTGCTCAGCCCTCTTATGTTACCACAGTAGCCTGTACTTGACAATAAACTGGGAAGACCCTCAACAAGAAAACGAAGACATTAAACGTTGCTGTTTGTTCCTAGGGCCTCAGGTATCTAATTTTTCTCTCCTTGGCCTTTTGGTACACTATGTATGATATGCCATCCGTGAAAGCCCCATCTGAACAAGGACATGGACATCTCCACATTAAGACCATGGTGGGGTTACAGGATCCCCTCCAGGCTTAAACAACTAGAAGATTGGGTCAAATCTATGACATATGAGTTTTTGTTCACCAGACAACAGGCAGCACAGGACACTGATCTCTGAGTGAGCCAACCCAAACAGTTGCCCCTGCTTCATAGGCTGAGGTTCCAAACAAGGTTGGCAGTTCAGATGAGCAGAGGACACAAGAGTTCAGGTTCAGGCAGTTCAGAGTGGCTAGAATTTCCAGGGCAAAATCCCAGAGAAGAAGAAGCTTTGCAGAGAGAGCTTAGAGATCTGCAGAGGTGTCCTCTTGAGCATTTGAATGAGGACTGATCTGTGCACGTGTGCCAGGAAACCACCTGAAGCCAGGAAAAGAACCATCATAAAGGAGAAGGCAGAACGATCCCTGGAGATTACAAGGGGCTGCAAATAAGCTGTGTTATCACCATTTAGGGTGGAAAGACCTCATAGTAAGTGTGGTATTGAGTTGAGACTTTAGAGGCTATTGCCTCAGTAGTAGAACCAAATTACCCCTAGACCTGACATAAATAAGCTTAAAATAAAGCCTTGGAAAGATTAAATTGCTCCTCAGAACAAAATCCAACAATATACAGAGGAATACAATAATATCCTGCAATCCAAAGCATAAAATTTCCACTATTCCACATCCAATTAAAAATTACCAGGAGTGCAAAGAAGCAGAAAACATAACCTATAACTAGGAAAAAAATCAATAATATAAATAAATATATCTAAAAAAGACACAGACGATTGAATTAGCACACAGGGATGTTGGAACAGCTATTATAAATATACTACTTATCTTCAAGAAGATAAAGGAAATCATAAACATGATAAGGGACATAGTAGATAAAAGCCTGAAACCAAATTTTTAGAGGTGAGAAATACTATATATTAAATGAAAAATTCACTTGGTGAGAGTAACAGCAGATTAAACATTGCAAAAAAATACCCCCCCTCAAAAAAACCCACATACAAAAAAAAAAAAAATTCCAAAGATCAATGAACTTGAAGTCATACTGATAGAAATAGCTAAGATAGCAAAAAGAGTAAAAACTTTTAGAAAGCATCAGTGAGCTCTGAGCTAATATCAAGCAATCTAACATGTATAGTTGGAGTTTTGTGGGGGTGGGGTAAGAAGAGCAAGAGACACAGAAAAAACTATTTGAAGAAATAACAGGTAAAAAATGTTCAAATCTGATGAAAAACACAAGTCCGTAGATACAAGAATCTCAACAAACCCCCAACCACAAAAAACCTGAAGAAAATTACACCAAGGCACATTAGAGTCAGATTACTTAAAACAAGTGAAAAAGAGAAAGTCTTAAAAGTGGCTAGAGAAAAAAGACGTATTACATAAAAGAGAATGAAGACTGCAAATTTCTCCTCAGAAACTGTGCAAATTAGAAGACCACAGAGCGACATCATTAAAACACTAAAAGAAAAACTGTTAACATAAGATTCTATATTCAACAAAAATATCATCAAAAAATGAAGGCAAAATAAATACTTTTTTAGATAATCAGAAGTTGAGAGAATTCATTATCAGTAAACTTGCATTATAAGACATGTTTAAGAGAGTTTTTGGTTTTTTGGTTTTTTTGTTTTTTTAAAGGCAGAAGAAAAACGATACTGGATGGAAATTTGATATTACACAAAAGAATGTAGAGCAGTGGAAATTGTAAATGTATGAGTAAATGAAAAATCAATTTCCATCACTTTTCAAATATCTTTTTGAATAATTAAACAATGATTGACTGCTCCAAGCAAAGTAATAGCAATGAATTCTGCGGTTTATAACATATGTGGAATCAAAATGTATGCCAATAATAGCACAAAAGCCATATAGGAGGAAAGGGAAGCATACCTGTTGTAATGTTCTGAAGCTATACAAAGAGTGGTGTGATATTATTTGAAGGTAGACTGTGGTAAGTTAAAAAATGTAGATTGTAAACCCTAAAGCAATCACTAAAACAAATGAAGAGTTCTAGCTGATACACCAATAAAGGAGATGAAATGATTAGGATATGGACATGCTAAGGGTCATCGACTCCCAACATCCATACATCAAAATGAAGCAAACACAAAACTACAAAGCAAATAAGAGGAAAATAAGGTATTCGTGTCTTTCTGTCTAACTGTAGCCTAGTCATGAAATGCAATTACAAGATATTCTAAGATAAAAGGTAATGTACGATATCACTGGCACCAACAACCTTGGCAAAGACACAAATGTTGTTAGAGAGTGACAGTAACCATCACCAAAGGCACTACCAACACTACCAAGGAAACAAGGAGGGAGAGAAATCAGCGAGACAGGTTTAAGGCACCAACTCCACTCTTCACCTTCATCTGAGAACTCAGTCTAGGACAACCAATTCCATTTTGAGTATTCTGTTTTTTAACATCTCTCCGCCATGAACTACCAGTAGTTACCCAAAGGTAATGTGTATTACCCTTTCACATGTTCTCACCTTTTCTCTGCCTACCTACTCTTCCCTCCCTTGTTTCCCTGGCAAAGTCTTGGTCACCTCCAAGGTCCAGGTGATAATCACCTCTTCTGTGACACATTGCATGCCTTCCCCAGTTTCCCACAGCACCTGGAGTACAGCTCTAGATGAGCATTCATCTTAGTCTGTTTTCTGCTGCTTTTAACAGAATACCTGAAACTGAGACATTTCTAGAAAAATGAAATTTATTGCTTGTAATTCTGGAGACTGGGAAGTCCCAAGCTGAGGCAGCACATCTGGTGAGGGCCTTCTTGCTGGTGGGGACTCGAGTCCTGAGGCAGTGCAGGGCATCACAGCATGAGAGGGCTGAGTGTGCTAGCTCAGGTCTCTCTTCCTCTTCTTATAAAGCCACCAGTTCCACTCCCTTGATAACCCATTAATTCATTAACCCATTAATCCGTGAATGGATCAATCCATTCAAAGGACCCACCTTTCAAATACCAGAGTCAGACTTCCCACCCTCTTAACGCTGTTACAATGGGGATTAAGTTGCAACCCGAGTTTCAGAGGGAACAAACATTCAAACCATAGCAGCACTTATCACACAAAATTGTGTTTTCCTTTTTATCTTCCCCTAGACCAGTAGTTCTAAAACTTTAGTGTGCATTAGAATCACCTGGAGTGTTTGTCACACTAAGATTACTGCCACCTCCTCTCCACCCCCAGAGTTTCTGATTCAGTGGATCTGAGGCTGAGCCCCAAAATTTGCATTTCTAACAAGTTTACAAGTGATGCTGATGCTCTGGTCCAGGGATGACATTTTGAGAAACATTGATTAAGACAATGAGTTCTTAAAAGACATGAACAATGTTGTAAGAGATACAGGACAAACAAAATCAAAGTGCTTTTTCTATTCTCTAGTCAACACAACACTTGCTACATCAGCTCGGGGTGGGGGTGGGGTGGGGTGTGTTATTTCCTCCCACACCAAGCAATTAATTCTGCAGCGGACACCAGCTGGGTGTCCTCTAGTTCAGTTCAATTCTGACATTATCCACCTGGAAATAGCATTTGATCCCACAGTTTTAGTCCCACAAGACTGCCCCCACTTCAGATGCCAATTACAAGCCCCAGGTTGTGGACTGTACTTCTGACTGACTGACTATAAATTGGGGGTTCCCACAACCCCCTCCTCAGGTTTGATTAATTTGCTAGAGTGGCTCCCAGAACTCAGGGAAACACTTTACTTATGTTTACTGGTTTATTATGAAGCATGTTACAAAGGATACAGCTGAACAGACAGGTGGAAGAGAGGTATAGGGCAAGACATGTGGGAAGGGGTGTGAAGCTTCCATGCTCTCTCCAGAGGGTGTTTCACCCTCTAGGAACCTCTGTATGTTCAGCTGTCCTGAAAGCCCTCCTAGCCCTGTCTGTTTGAGTTTTTGTGGAAGCATCTTTTCTTAGGCATGATTGATTATAGCATTGGCCATTGGTGGCCAATTCAACTTTTAACCCCTCTCCCCTCCCTGGAGGCTGGGGGTAGGACTGAACTTTTCAACCTTCTAGTTATGTTGTCATTGCTCCCCTGGCAACAGCCCCCAACCTGAGGCTATCCAGGAGTGCCTAGCCATCAGTCACCTCATTAACATATGAAAAGACATCACTTTAAAGACTCCAAGTGTTCTAAGAGCTGAGCACGGACAAAGACCAAATATATATGTGTGTGTATATATATATTTATATATAGACAATAATTCAGAATATCACAAATGTTACATTCATTTTTGTATCCCTTGCACCTGGCGTGGTGCTGGCACAGAGTAGATGCTTAATATACATTTCTTAATATACATTAGAATAAATGGATAAATACATGAATTGATTAAAATACAGTCTACTAGCACCACTAGGAGAAATCACTGTAGCTGCTTTACCAAGGCCATACAGCAGCAGAGAGTATCTGTGTAAAAAGCCATCAAAGAAATATCTAGCCATTTACCATTTACACTTTATTGTCTTACTCTCCCACAAAATAATTTTGAGACAAAAGTTAAAAGTTAAGACACACATAAGACAGTACACTTAAAAATAAAAAATGGAATATTAACAATAAAAACAGTTTAAAGAAATAGATATGTAGAATATTGGGTTAATGAATTTCTAAAATCAAAGACAAAATTTAGCTCTGTGTTTCAGAACTAAAGCAAAACCGCGAATACCTTGAATAAAGAATGCAAGCAAAGGTGACAGGTAAGACATCGATGAAGAGAACAGCTCCATGCCGCTTTAAATTCCATCTCAACTCCTGCTTTTCACTGAATTAATCTTCCTGTGTCAGTGCAAACTTCTGTTTTCTTCATATCCGGAGTGGAGGTGCCTCCTGCATTTCTCTCCCTGATCCAGGACTCCATGCATCCTCCCTCTTGTCTGGAAGCATGCATTCCTTCTTCCCATCCTGACTTTCCCAACTCTCCATTTTTGCCTTTCCTAAAAATAAAAAATAAATAAATAAATAAAACAAAAAACCAGCCTCTGAATGCCTGTGAGGAAGTGTGTGGTTTGAGCCCTACGTCATTCTTGTGGATTACCAGCAGGACTGTGAAGCTGGTGGCAGTTCTCAGCAAATGCCCACTGCACTGTGACAGGCTGAGTAGCACCCACAATCATGGGGAGACACCAAAGAAAGAAAGGTGTTCTGACCCCTTTTTATTGATCTTCTCAGGGCAGCAACTGTGAGACCCTGGTGGTGTACGGCCATGATGCTCTGACCTTCCACAGATTTTGTGTATTAGCATCCTCTAGAGAAACAGAACCAACAGGTCATTTGTTCATTCATTCATTGCAATTATGGAGGCTGAGAAGTCCCACGATCCGGGGATGGCAAGCTAGAGAACCAGAAGAGCCTGCGTGTGTAGTTCCAGTTTGAGTCTGAAGACCTGAGAACCAGGGGAGCCGATGGTATAAGTTCTAGTGCAAAAGCCAGCAGGTTTGAGACCCAAGAAGAGCCAATGTTTCAGTCCAAGTCTAAAGGCCAGAGAAGAGTGATGTTTCAGGTCAAGCAGCCAGGCAGGAGGAGTTCTCTCTTCCTCAGTCTTTTTCTTTTATTCAGGCCTTCGACTGATCAGATGACATTGGGGAGGGCAATCTTCTCTATATAATCTACCTATTCAAATGTTAATCTTATCCAGAAACACCCTCACAAACATACCCAGAATAATGTTTGACAAATGTCTGGGCACCTTGTGGCCCAGTCAAGTGATACATAGAATTAACCAGCACATTTTGTAAGAATGTAAATCCTTCTATTAAATTCTTTCATGCTGAAAATAGCTAGAGTGGTTTGTTTTCTGCAATGAAATCCTGATTGACCAACACACCATGAGAAGTAAAATACATTACACAGAGGTGTTGGGGTTCTTGGGCCCCATGAAGGCAGTTTCTCCAAGGATCTTCCTCCCAGCTTCTTCCAAGCTTGGTTGCTGAGAGTCCCTAAGAGAATGAACAAAATCTAGTTTCTGAGTCTGAGGCTGAAACCAGACCTATTGTTAGTGGACACTAGTGAGCTGTCTTCTTAGATGACATCTCGTTTTTCTAATGGCAAATGTAAGGAGTTTATAATATGTTGTAGATCACACATTATACAAGGCAAGCATTACTATTTTTATCCCCATTTACAGGTGAGCCTCTACTGAGTGTCAGAATGGTTAGTGACTTATCTACAGTCCCAAAGTTTGGTGATGGGGCCAGACGACCCCATTCCTGAGACCTGTCGATGGCCATAGGTGCTCGCTGTCTACAGCACGTCTGTCCATTCGAATTTTATTTCTAACAGTGTTGTATTTCTTGATCTAGACCTATCTAGTTTTGTATCTATAGTTGCAAGTTTGACAAATGACAAAACTTAAAAAAACACACAAAGGAAAATATATCGTTGAGAGGAAGAAAAAAACAACTAGTAATGGAAGAGACAGAACCGACTGAGTCAATTTTCAAAATTGGCTTTAAATACAGTATTAAACTCTACAATTCCTGCACAATAGTCATGTGTTGGGACAGGAAGAAAACCTGCTTACCATCTGTTAGCTTTTATACTCGGCATCTTATGAAATGTCACTTTTCAACAAAAGAGCTGTCACCAATTTCAGGTCATGGGAAGTAATGGGTAATTAAAATTTTTTTTCCTCAAAGAAACTGTAGAAGTTTTGCTTATTGTACTATATTCATAAACGAAAGGATATATTTTTAAAAGTAGAATTAAGAAGATACTTAATGTTGTGGGTTTTCCATTTCTTGTAAAATATATGCAGGGCTTTGGCATTTGTACTAGGTTCTGTTAAGGAAAGGGACTAAATCCTTCCATCTCCTCTGGGAAAAGCAGATCTCTTCTTGAACAGAGCCAGCTCTGCTGTCTGGCTGGGCAAATCCAGTGGCAGCTCAGCCTGAGACATCTCCCTACTGATTCAGGAAGTTCTGCAGAGAACTAGCTCTGTGTCAGCTGTGTTAAACGTTTCATGACATAATCAATTTTCTTTGTCAGTTTTTCTGCTTTATCTGATTACAAAATCTTTCCTCTCTAAATTTCACTTTACATAATAACCAGGCAGGAGATTTGATCATTCATCACTCTCTCTCTCTACAATCGGATCCAGAAAACCCTGCTCCGTGTCACTGTGATCTAATCATCAGGGAGAGGCTTGGGCCTCTGCCTGGTGAGTTTCCTTGAAACCACATTCCTAGAAGGCACAGGACCTGGGAGTGGGGAGAAAGAGCATTTAGACAAAGACTACCCTCATATTTTCTTTGGGAAATAAGCAGAGTTTATGTTTCTCTTATGTTCTAGGTCCTGTTCCCATTCAATTTTGTTTTAGTTATTACATTAACCCTCCCAAGGTAGATATTACTCCTGATTTTTTACAGCAGACAAATTGGAGGCTAGTGAGGTGAAGTAACTCACCAAGGGTCATGAAGTCTAATTGATTCCAAAGTGCATGGAAAGGCCTCACCACCTCCATACCCGGCACCCCCCTGGCTGTCTGTCTTGCTCCCAGGGCCATGGGTGCAGGTGTCTGGCTCCCCTGAGAGTCTCCCCGTCCCTGTCCCATGCCCCCCTCCCAGCTCCAACCCAAACAGAATATCTGACTCTGATTCTTGCCTTCCTTTGATCTTTTCCAGCCCGCTAGTTTTTCTCTATATGCATGCCCCTCTTCTCAGCCCCAATAGAAGCTTCCCAAGGGCCAAGTCGCTGTATGTCTGAGAACTCTGGTGCATGCTGGGTGCACCCGCCTGCTCGTGCACACACAGCCCATGAACGTCTGCACAGCTATGTGTTTCTTCACATACGCGCTCAAGGGGAATTTTAATCTCCCTTTATGTGCTTATCTTCTCAGTTTTACAAGGTGCTTCAGTTGCTTCTTGAGGTTTTGTGTTCTCTTTCTTAGGATGATCTTGAGATGTCCTCACGAAGAGTCAGATGCATGAACCCTGCCCCTGTGCACTTACTGGGCCTGGCTGCCTTCAGCAGCATCCTCGTGAACCCTGCAGATGCAGTGTCAGGAGCCTCAGAAGAGCCCGAGGACATGGGGCAGCATTGAGTGTGGCTCTGGTGAGTTCCTAATTAACAGAGTAATTTGCTGGCAAGGCAGTGCATTCCTTTTCCAGCTCCTCCTTCCTTTCACAACCTCCCTATATTGCCCATCAGAAGGCAGCACTCGGTCCTGGCATTGGTCTTTCATCAGGATTCTTGAGCATGTGGTCACGGTCTTAAGGTGGCAGTGGGAGCGAGGTCTCAGGGTTTTCTCAGGAGGGCACTGCAGGGCTGCAGGGCAAAGCTACATGACTGTGCATCTTGATTAAACAACAACAACAAAACAGAGCCCGGGAGAGCCGAGACGGTCCATTTTCTGAGTGTTTGGATCACGTGTCTTCCCTCCTGCAGAATTCATCGTCCCAGCCCTAGGGAAAACACCAGCCATGCTGGGAGAACCTGTCGGGATAGCAAAGTGGCCCATGGGAGATGCTTTTCTGCATCTTCTCCCAGCACCTGCCATCTGTCCAGGGCCATGCAGTCCCGCCTTCATCAGAAAAGGAAGGAGAGGAGTGGACCCTGGAGGGAGTTATGAAGGAAGCCAAGTCGTGGGCTTCTACTGAGGTCTGATCTTTCTCTTAGAGTTCTTCGCTACCCAGTGCCCTGTTATTAAAGCCAATGGGTTCCAAGCAGTGCAGCACAGGAGAATGGGGTCCCAGGTGTCCATCAAAGAGCCTCACTGCTGCCCCCTCACCCTAGGTTACTTTCACAGGGAGAGCCCAACAAGGATAGTCACATGCTGATGCAGCAACTGGACTACAGATCCCCACATTTCCATGTCAGGACACCGCCCAGGTGTGGCAGCCGGTCAGGTGAGCTGATCAATAGAGCAGCCAGGACAGAGGGGCTTGAGGAAGGAGGCAGAATGCAGGTCAGGGAAGCATACCGGCATTGGTTATGGGGCTGTGCTTGTTTGCCAGGGCCCTCTAACAAAGCAATACAAACTGGTGCTGACACAACAGGGAGTGTTGTCTCATGGTTCCTGAGGGCAGAAGTCCAAGGTCAAGGTACCTGCAGAGCTGTCTCTCTCTGAAGACACTAGGGAAGGATCTCCTTCAGGCCTCCCTCCTGGCTTCTATAATTCCTCAGCTTGTTGCAGCATCACCCCACTCTTCATGTAGTGCTCTCCATGTGTGTATGTGTGTGTGTGTGTGTGTGTGTTTCCTCATATGGGCGTTCTTTTTATGAGGACACTGGTCATATCAGACTAGGGGCCCACCCTACTCTAGTATGACGTCATCTTGACTAATCACCTCCATCAACCCTATTTCCAAATACTGTCCCATTCTGAGGTACTGGGGTTAGGACTTCAACGTATGAAGTCTGGGGTGGGGGGGGAAACACAGTTCAGCCCATCTTTGGGGAGAGCAAGTCATGTGTCAAAGGTGGGAGACCCAACAGCCCACTGGGGATCAGCGCCTGACATGGTCAGGGGAAGTGGTCCAGGATGAGGTGACCTTCAGAGGGGCACTGGAACTGCTTCTCTGTGACGCTGGCTGCAGAGAAAGCCAAGGGCCATGTGCAGTCCTCCTGTAGGCCTGGGTGTGCTGGGGGATCTGGAAGTGTTCCTGCAGTCCAGCGTCCTCCAACACGCACTTTCTGAGCCCAGCCGCGTACCAGGAGCTGGGTACACAGTGGTGAGTGAAACGCCCCTTGCTGTGACTGGGAGCTCAGAGCTTTATGGTTAAATGGCAACATTTTTATAGAGTTCAAAAACTGTTCCATTGTTTTTTTAACCACATTTTACTTGAGCTAGACAGGAAGTTAAAAAGCAGCGAAATAATCAACTGGGTGCTAAAATTGCAGAACAAAATTTGCAGGCTGTCAGCTTTCTGCTGGTTTCAAAACAAACAGTAATGGGCTGAAAGGGGAAAAGTAGTGGGGGCAGGGCCACACAGAGTCATAGGATCAGGCATCTGCCTCAGCACACTGATTTGCATTTAAAGAAATATCTCTGTTATCAGGCTTTCTGTCGCCAGATGATAGCCAGGTTTACATCTTGCTTGAGTTTCAAGACAGTACCTCTTTGTTCAAGGCTACCCACATTTACAATCATTAATTATTAGTCTCTTGATAATAAAGTTCAACTTGGTACAGGGCAGTGTGTTGGGAAAAGCATGGATTTTTGAGCCAGACACATCTGTCTCCTGTTTGCCAGCATCACTCTGTAACTGAGCGAACCTGATTTGGGAAATTGAGACTCCTGTTTCTTATTGGTAAAATAGGAGTAATATTAACACTTTTGTAGAGCTATTATGCAGATTAGACAAGAAAACACATTCAAGAATCTAGCCCTATCCTGACGCACAGCAGGCAGTTCTAAAATGTATCTTGGGTTTTCACAAACAAGCACATCTATCCCCGCTGTGGTTTCCAAGGATGGGAGGTAGGGCTGGGGGCCCAGGGCAAGAGATTGGCCAAAGAGGGGGCAGACTCAAGGAGTCAGAGCATGAACACCCACTGGGTGAGCAGCTCAGCATTGGGGAACATGAGAACCACGATCGGAGTGAGACCGAGAAACCAGGGAGGCCGTGACGTGTGTCTACTCTCAAATACCTTTTGAATTCATTCATCTCTCTCAACCCCCCCAACATGGTCTGAGATCTGGACACCTGGGCTCTTTCAAGGGCTTCCTACTCATCTCCCTGCCTCCCCCTCTTCCACCCATCTGCTCCTCTGTTCTGCAGTAAGAAAGATCCTTATAGATGCAAATCCATTCACATCCACCTGGGCCCAGAACCCCCAATGACTGCTAGTTGCCTTTAGCACAAAGTCACATTTCCTCCCATGGTCTGCAGTATCTGCTGGATCTGGACGCCTGCATCTCTCCAGCTAGCCACCACCTTGTGGCAACAATGCTGGATAAACTCAGTTCCTCCACTGCACCATGTTCCCTGTGGTCTCCTGACCATTGCATGTTCTGTTCCCTGTGCTTTATACACTCTAACCTCTGGCCCTCTTTTCTGGTGTCTGGTTCATCTTTCCTTTCTTATCACATATGTTTCTTCCTCTGGGAAGACTTCCTTGACTACCTGTTCAGCTCAAGACTGAGTCGATATCAACTCTAATCTCAAGGTACTTGAAGTCATTTCACACAGTAGATGGCACACAGTGACATTCAGTAAATGTTTGCTGGATGAATAAATCTACCTGGCAGGGGGACTGCTTGCTTGATGGGCGGATGATGTTGCAATAGTTTATGGGATAGCTCTCGCCTAGGTTTTTCCCACCTATATCGGTTAGGGTTCCATCAGGAAAGAGATGGCTCAACAAACTAGGATAATCTAGGAGAGTGTAATGAAGGGACTTTTTAAAGGTGTAAACAGGGTCAAGGGAGTCCAACAAGGGAGGGTGAAACACCCATCCGAAACTGAAGAGAGCAGGAAGCCATCACTCCCTTGGCCCAACAGGACAAGAAGAGAAGCATGTTTCAGGACCTCAGAGCTGTGGCTGCAGGGCAGGGTTGTGGGTACGAGCTGTGACCTTTGGTAGAGTAATGCAGCCCCTGTCCACTGCGGCTTCCCTCTCCCACCCGTGTCTACATTGGCCAAGTTCACGGCAGCCAGATGACAAGGAGCCCAGTTGATGCAGCCATAGCCCCGTGGGTGGGAGCAGAGTGGGGAAGGTCGGCATGTGGGTCTCTAGGAATAAGCAGAATATCTGGCACACCTATCCTAAACTATTACAGGTCGTGGATTCCACCTGCTGGTGTTAATGGATGTGAACATGTTGACCTGCCAGTTGAATAGAGATTAAATAGAAATGTTTTTTAAAAAATATTTTTATTGAATTACTTAGTTTTATTTGGATTCAGAGTTTTACTTGTACTTTAATAAAAGTAGCTTTTAAAGGTCAATTTAAGCTTTAAAAATCTGTGTTGAGATTTGCCCTGAACTTGAACAAAACTCAAACTCCAATTTGCACATGAATTTGCCCAATACCAAAGAGGCTGAGGTCTAAGGAAGAGCCTTTCATCTGGACTGGAGGCATCCCTTACCGAGTCATGGAACATCTCAGCAGGGACAAATGTGACAGGTTCCTCTTTCAATCAGTCCTGGAAATTAGATGTCGGAACCAGAGATGGCTTGCAATTACTCTGTTGCCATTTGGAAGGTGACAGTAGGGAGCTGGGGCTCTTTCTGCTCAAACAGACACATCATCTTAACTTGTGAATCCATAAATAGTCTCCTGTCTGCTGAACCCCGGTGTGCTGTGATCATTCAAAAGCCAGACAGCCAGCGTGCAAAGGCTCCCTGTATGTACTGAGTGTTTGCAACACCATCTGCTTTTGTCTGGATTTAGGTGCTGAGTTTGTTGGCTCAGAGTGCTAACAGGTTAAGGTTGCTGGAGCCTGAAGCTACCCAGGCATCATTCAATCAAAAGGAAACCTAATATCTAAACAGAATCAGAGGGACCATGACTGAAGACTTTGGTGTCTGCCACTTGCTTCATTCTCCACCCAACCTCCAGGTTCTCTCTTTTAGGGAATCCAGACATACACTTGTGTAACTGCAGCCCTGCTCTGCTTCAGGACCGCTTTAGGAAACTGCGGACATCTTTGCTTAGGCTTGGTTACAGTGCCCTTAGCTGGGAACACATGTTTAGTGTGTGAGTGTGATGGACTGAATGTTTGTGTCCCCCCAAACTCATATATGGAAGCCCTAATACCCAAAGTGATGGTATTAGAATGTGGGGCCTTTGGAAGGTAATTAAGTCATGAGGGTGGAGCCCTCCAGATGGGATTAATGTCCTTATAAGAAGAGACACAAGAGATATGATCTCTCTGCCATATAAGGACACAGCAAGAAGACAGCCACCTGCAAACCAGGAAATGGGCTCTCACCAGACACCAGATCTGCCGCATCTTAGTCTTAGACTTCCCAGCCTCGAGAACTATGAAAAATAAATATTTGTTGTTTAAGCCACCCAGTTTATGGTGTTTTGTTATAGCAACCTGTCTTGGTCCACCTTATGCTGCTATAACAGGATACCCGAGACTGGGTAATTTATAAAGAACAGAAATTTATTTTTTACAGTTCTGGAGGCTGGGAAGTCCAAGGTCAAGGGACCACATCTGGCAAGGGCTTTCTTGCTATGTTATCCCATGGCAGAATGCAGAAGGGCAAGAGAGTACAAGAAGGGAGCCAAACACATCCTTTTATAAGAAACCTACTCTCAAGATACATCCTTTTATAAGAAACCTACTCCCGAAATAATGACATAAGAGCCCTCATGATCTAATCACCTCTCAAAGGTTCCACCTCTCAACACTGTTGCATTGGGGATTAAGTTTCCAACACATGAACTTTGGGGGACACATTCAAACCACAGCACAGCTCAAAATGACTAAGACAGGGGGGTATATATAATGGGTATTATGTTAAAAAATATTTTCTAAGATTCCTTGAGTGAACTAGTTTCTGCTTTTGGTTTGTCACCCTAGGACTCTAAGAAGCTATGGCTACGC
This sequence comes from Cynocephalus volans, assembly GCF_027409185.1. Classification (NCBI taxonomy): domain Eukaryota; kingdom Metazoa; phylum Chordata; class Mammalia; order Dermoptera; family Cynocephalidae; genus Cynocephalus; species Cynocephalus volans. The sequence continues at coordinate 82,884,091 of NC_084466.1, read as the reverse complement.
AGGGTTATTGGTCCAGATATATATAAATGTTGGATTTCCTGTTCCCCTTTTGGCTTTTCATTCAAAATGTGTCTTGTGGAAGAGCATATTTGCATAACAGATTTGGGGAGCAAAGCTGGAGAAGTGAAGGGAGGAAAAGAAAGTGAATCTTTTATCAGGTCCTCTAACAGATAACAGTAAAGAATCCTTTGAGTTGTTGTTGCAGAGAGAAGAACGGAGAGCTGGAGAGCAGGAGTCTGGAGCAGGGCGGGTTGTCACAACCACAGAACGGTCAGGATGCGGTGAGCTCCATCTCCCAAATCAGTGGTGGGTGTGGCTAGCCTACGCAGAGGCAGGTGCGAGAACCAAGGAGTGGGAGTTTGTTGTCAAGACCCACAGAGGTCCTGTGGAAAGGGGAGGGCACCCAGCAGCACCGGGGTAACTTGCACACAGTCCCTGCTGTGCCGGGGCTTCCTGTGAAGGCCTAAAGTCTGACAGGCAGAACATTGTTTAACTGGCACCAGACAAAACTGGAAAGGCCTGAAGAAGGCGGGGGTGAAGAATGTGGCTTTGGAGTCATGTGGACTGGACTCCAATCCCAGTTCTGCCACTTAGCAGCTGTGACCAGGGCAACTTACTCCTCTCCATTTCTTCCCCTGTGAAATAAGGGATAATAGGAGCTCCCTTGCAAGGTTTTGCTAAGGACCAAGGATAAGGTATGCAAGATAACCTTGCACAGCAGGTTCTCAGTAAATGGTAGCAGTTGCCATTGTTAATTGCAGGAGTCAGTGATCTGGATAGAGTAGAGTTGCTGGAATCCACAAGTGCTTCTGTCGCAAGAGGGATGGTGTAAGTGTCATGATTATGTGATATTCATTACCAAGTATCACCGTGATGGGGGCTGTGAATATCAACATTACAAAGCCCAGGCCCTTCCCCCGAGAGTCTCCACAGGTAGGTGGAGAATCCTGGGATGAACAGGTAATTCCCTCACTCCAATCTCTCCCCCAGAGCAGAGCAGTCCTTGGAGAGATGGGAGGAGGATGTTTATAAATAGCTAAGCAAAAGATAAATAAGACACCCAACTAAGGATGGTTTTAATTGTATGAGCCTGCCTGGCCACCAGACACTCTAGTCAAACAGAGTTAATGTAATTTCCTTTAAACACCATGTTCCCTAAGGTCAAAAGTGTTTACGGATAATATCCGAGTCCCTCCAGAAAATATTCCAGACTTCACAGAAATGCCATTTCCAGCCCAAGGCACTTTTTAGCAGTCTTCTCCTAGGTCTTACAAAAGATCTGATTCCAGGGCAGTGGGCTTTCTGAGTGCCCATCTGCCTGGCCTCCAATGAATATCACAGTATTGAAGTTGGCCAGGCAGGGCCTGAGCAGAATTTGCCCACCTACCACTACAGATGCAGAGAGCCTCAGGTGTATATTCCTGTAAGTACAGTCCACCCTCCACATTCCCGGGTTCCAAATCCATGGATTCAACCAACCACAGATAAAAAATATTTGAAAAAATAAAACAATAAAAACTAACAATACACAATAAAGATAATACAAATAAAAAACAATACAGTATAACAACTATTTACACAGCATTTACATTGTACCCGGTATTATAAGCAATCTGAGGTAATTTTAAAGTATGTGAGAAAATATGTGGGGGTTATATGCAAATACTGTGCCATTTTATATCAGGGACTTGAACATTGTGGATTTTGGTATCCTCGAGGGTGCTGGAACTTATCCCCTGCTGATACCAAGGGACAACTTGTATAGAAGACAGTGATTTTTGAGACTTGGAAACCTCCCCCAGTCTAACATTTGAGTGCAAGAACCATGTTTATCCACATTTCTATGGGATGGGACATTACAATCCTCCTCTTAGGCCTGGCCGTGGGACCCAGACTTCAGAGGGCCCTGCGTGTCAAAAACGGACAAAAAATAAACTCATTAAAGAACACAAGCACCTCTGTCCCTGGGGACCCAGCACTATGTGCTGGCTCAGAGTTCCCCCAGCTCTAAACATTCGTTCCCAAGACTAACACCACTCAGGCCCCAGGGAGACACCTCCACTCTCTTGCCCCATGGCCTAAGATAGAAGGTGGCCGTGTCTGACTATGGTGAGGATTTGAGACACCAGAGAAGACTACTTCTTCAGAGTATAGGCAGGATTTGAGCTGTGGAAATTTCTAGAGAAGAGGAAAGACAATATAATTAACTTCTCCGACCCTTCCTCTTGACATAAATGCCGTCAATTCTTGTATAGCAAATCGCATTTCCCAGGAGAGCTAATTCCCCACCTCCTCCTTCTCCTCTTGTTCCTTTCCCTCACTCCAGGGCATGTGCTGGCTGGCAGGTGTACGTGGTAGAGGGCGGGGAACGTCCTGAACTATGGGATGCTCTTAATCCTCACAAATTTGTCTGTGTGTAGTTCGAAAATTAAAATGTGCGAGGCAATGACACAGAGCCTTACCCTTGACAAGACGAACACTGAATGCTAGAATTATAAATGGTTTCTTTTTTATAAAAATATTTAGTAAGATGTAATCACTTTTTCAAAATTGTAAATAAAATTTGCAGCTTCATTTGAATAATTTTGACTTATACTTTTGATATTCACGTATTGTGACCTATTTGCTTTTAAATTTTCATAAATGGCTTTGTATATTTTAGAGAAAAATAACCATTTTGAAAACAGTTTAAATTTTTGATGAAAATAAATTCAAATTTTGTATACTTGGAATACAATTTCATATATGTTTTTCAATCCTTTGAAACAATGAGCTTGAGTGCAGTTGATGGAGCTCAGAAAATGCAAAACGATGAAAAAAGACAAATAGAGAAAAGAGCAGAGCAGGCCCATGGCCACCACCACTGTAGTCACTGGCACCATTGTCCAGTATCAGCACTGTCATCTGCCTTCCCACAGAAAGATTTGTCTTGCTCCTCACCACTGCCACCACCACAGCTGCTGGTGGCCACCCATGTTGCACAGGCTCTGCCATACCACCAGCACACCAGCCACTCCAGTCATGCATGGGACCCCCTGCACCACCACTACACCAGCCATCCCAGCTGCATGGGCCCCCCCGCCACCACCTACTAGCCTGCACCAGCACAAGGAGGGTCACTAGTGAAGTCACCAGAAAGAGGTGAGTGAGCACAGACCCATATCTCACTGGCCCAACCCACCAGGAGAATTACACTACTCCCATGGTCATGGACCCTGGGGGTGGGAGCTATGTGCACAGCCCACATGACTGCCTTTACCTGGCAAGAGGCACACATGGAGCCCCTGGAGAGTGCAGAAACTCAGGATAGCAAAAGAAAGTACAGAAGAAAATTCCCAGTCATCATCAACCCATCCTCCAACCAGGGAAAGCAAGGATTCAGGAGGAGCCTTTGCATGTAGGAAAGAGGAAAGAGAAACCCCTCCCAGGGTCACGCATTCAAACTAAGGATCTCCAGTATGCCCTAGTGCACCCATCAGCATCACAGAACAATAGCCAGGGTACCAATAAGCCCATCCAGGGTCACCTACCCCAGCCAAAGAGCAACAGGGCTCTGAGGCACTTCTCCCAAGAACTTGAGAGCTCACCCATGTCCTCAGTGACCCAATGCAGTGTCACTAACCTCAGCAAGGACTCACTAAGTGCTCCAGTGCCTAGACCACAGAAGCACTCACATGCAACTCTGACACTGAATACGGCTGAAGTACCCACACAGAGACTACACAACTGCATCTACCCAGAACCAATGCTAAAATGCCCGATTCAACAGTCAATAAAAAACACATCTACTGGAGGAAGTTTCTCTCCTCAAAGCCCACTCCAGAGTAATAGAAGAAGCAACTTCTCTACCAAGTGACCAAATATCAACATACAGATACAGGAAATATGAAAAAACAAGAAGATGTAAACATCACCAGATAATATAATAATTCTCAAGTACCAGACACCATAGAACAGGAAACTCTTGAAATGACTGAAAAGGGGCTGACCCCATGGCGCACTTGGGAGAGTGCGGCACTGAGAGCGCAGCGATGTTCCCGCCACGGGTTCAGATCCTATATAGGGATGGCCGGTGCGCTCACTGGCTGAGTGCAGTCACAAAAAAAAAAAAAAGAAAAGAAAAAGAAATGACTGAAAAGGAATTCTAAGCAACAATATTAAGGAAGCTTAATGAGATACAAGAATACTTAAGTAGACAACACAACGAAATAAGAAAAATTATCCTGGATACAAAGGAGGAAATTTACAAAGAGATTAATACCTTAAAAAAGAATGTAGCAGAACTGGAACTGAAGGAGTCATTCAACAAAATAGAAAACACTACCAAGAGCTTAAACAGCAGGCTAGAGCAAGCAGGAGAAAGAATTTCTGAACTTCATGACAGTCTTTTTGAAATATAGGTGGACAAAAAAAAAAAAAAAAAAGGAAAGAAAAAAGAATTTTAAAAAATGAAAATCTACAAGAGCTAACAGACAACCTTATACACAAACATCCAAATCATGGGTGTTCTGGAATGGGAGGAGAAAGGAAAAGGCATTGAAACCTATTCAATGAAACAGTAGTGGAAAATTTCCTAAGTACAGGGAAGGACACGAAATTTCGGGTACAAGAGGCTCAAAGATCCCCAACAGATTCCATCCAAAAAGGTTCTCTCTGAGACAAGTTATAGTTAAACTGGCAAACCTCAAAGACAAAGAGAGAATCCTAAAACAAGCAAGAGAAAAGCACCAAGTCACCTATAAGGGAGTCCTCATCAGAGTAACAGCAGGTTTCTTAGCAGAAACCCTGAATGCTAGAAGAGAATGGGATGATATATTCAAAGTACTAAAAGAAAAAAACTTCCAGCCAAGAATACTATACCCAGTAAGGCTATCCTTCAAAAATGAAGGGGAAATAGTGTATTTCACAGACAAACAAAAACTGTGGGAGTTCCCACAAGAAATTCTCAGGGCATCCTGCATCTGGAATCCAAAAAAATGATAATCACTACTGTGAATACATGAGAAAGAACAAGACCCACTAGTAGGACTAGTAGGACAAATGAGAAAGAGAAGGAAACTATATCTTACCACCTCAAAAAACCAATAAACACCAAGACAAATTATAAAAGAAAAAGAAAGGAACAAAAGATACTTTAAACAACCAAGTGAAAATCAATAAAATGGCAAGAGTAAGACAATACCTTTTGATAACAACCCTAAATGTAAATAGATTGAATTCTCCACTCAAAAGACACAGACTGGCTGATTGGATTAAAAAGCTAAATCCAACTATATGCTGCCTACAAGAGATGGAACCAACCTAAATGTCCATCCACAGATGACGGGATAAGGAAAATGTGCTATATTTACATGATGTAACACTACTCAGCCATAAAAAAAGAATGAAATTCTGCCATTCACAGCAACATGGATGACCTTGGAGAAAATTATGTTAAGTGAAATAAGTCAGACACAGAAAGAGAAATACAGTATTTTGTCTCTCATAAGTGGAAGCTAAAAAATAAACAAATAAAAAAGAAAGATACGACAATCACAAATACATTGAACTTTCAAATGGAGAGAACAGAATTGTTGTTATTAGAGGTAGGAATATGGGAGGGGTTGGGGGTTAGTAAGAAATTGGTAAAGGGTCAAAAAAATGATGAGATTTTGTAATGATGAATATACTAATTATTCTGATTTGATCATCACATATTATACATAGGTATTGATATTCAACTCTGTACCTCACAAATATGTATAATCAATTATGTTTTGAATAAAAAAAGACAAATAAAAAACCTTCAAAGGGATAGTATGCTTAAGTTTTTTAAAACTTGAAACAGTGAAATTTAGCATACCTCTGGTGAGCATGGCCCACTTAAAATTTACACAGGGTGCAACCAATTCTTTAATGAAGATTTAATTACTAATAAGCAAGAAAACTAATAAACTCAACAGTTTGCACAGGTCAAGTAAGATCCCTGAAACTTCATATTCTTTACTCTATGAAGATTTGATTTCTAACCGGAACACTGAGAATTTCAGTGGGCCTTCATTTCTGCTCTTGTTAGGGCCTCTAAATGTTAGGGGTAGTCCCTGGACTTCACCCTGTTGTGGGTGGTGGGCATAGGTTTCCATGCCCTGCTCGGGGGACCCTGCCATGAGGCCCTAGGGCCACAACTCACTGGATCAGATCCTCTGTCTTGGAAAATTTCAGTTTAAGACATGCAGAGAGAGAATCAGTTAGCCAATAGCACAATCTGGTAAGAGCAAGGAATCTTACATAATCTCAAAGATCCTAGCACAGTGCCTTAAGCAAAAAAGACTTTAATACCACTTTTAAAATTTAATTAAAAATCCTCAACAAGTTTGTTCTCCCATGGGTGGGAGGATTCAACTTTTCTTTAAATAAATATATATTGAACATAGCATTGTGGCAGGCACTGAAAGGCACTGGAAGAGAAGATGAGGGCCCTGCCCTGGTGGAGCTTTTAGTCTACTAGAGAAGGCAGACATGATTCAAAGAAGTACTCAGGCCACCTGCAAGGAAGCATCACTGCTCATCACAGAAAGACACATTTTGCAGTGGCTGATTGGAGGATAGGCTAAGCGGTGCTCTGAGATGCTGAGTCCTCCTGCTGTCTTGGCCACCTGCAGCCTTCTGGAGGGTACTGCCCCAGACTATTGTTAATTCCCAGTTCCCTTCCTACCTGCCATCCTTTCTCACTCTCCCCTCCCCTCCCTCTCTTCCCCACCTATGTAAGTAAACCCCATGGTTTTATGTGGGATACAATGGGAGAGTCTTATTAGGGAGAGGCAGTATTCAAATGAATGGAAATTCAGAGAAGGGAGACAGCATCACTGAAAATTAGGTTTCAAAAAAATCATGACGAATGTCCTCATCCTTAGAGAAATAAGCTTGTGCTGGAGTTTCTAAGAAATGGCTGCCTGAAGCATCTGGGCTGTCAATGTGGTTTCCTGAAATTTTAGTTAGTGGTGTTAAAAACAAAGTTAACTAAAAAAGAAAAAGGCTGTAAGAAGCCCAAGAGTTAGAAAAAAAGTAAGAAACTGGAACTCAGATGGAAGGATGTCCTGCTGATTCCTACAAAAATAGAGTGTTTAAAATTAGCTTGGTATAAAAATAATCAGAGACATGAGGTTGATTTACTGTCTGTATTTCCCACTGCTTGGTTCAATTTCTGTCTTGAGAAATCTATTGTGCATCCAGGTTCCTCTGGGTCTCAGTTACAGCTTTTCTCTTTACAGTAACTATGGCTCTGGCCCCTGCAGAGCTCACACAGCGGTGGGCCCAGCTGCCTGCCTTGACCTCTTTGGCCACCTGGGGCTTTGACCTCTGGGCCTGCCTGTCATCTGAACCCACCTATAATGGCAAAATTCTTTTCTTCCTTTTTCAGGATATCTTGTCACATCCCTATAGAGGTCCATAAACACTTGGTCATTTTTATTTTATTGATCTTCTTCCCCCAAGACTCACTGCTACAGCCGCACAAGGGAGCACAGGCCCAGGTCTGCATAATTAAGAAATAAGCTGTTATGGAACGGACTTTGACAGAGAAGTGGTCAGCACTCAGAGGGTTGGAGAATCAGGTGTTTTATTATGCTGGTGGTCCCAGATGAGCTAGCACTTCAAAATCTGAGCCTTGAGCTTAGGTCTTACAGGGCTTATATAGGTGGACTCTTCTGGGCTCTTTTAAGTTTTGTTCTCTCAGCATTCATGTAGCCAGTACAGTAGTCATGACTATAGGCAAGCACGTTTACAAAAGCAAACCAGGAGTAGAGCAGTTGAGTATCAATAAGGCTGATACAGTAAGCAGGTTCTGTTCTAAAGGCAAAACAAGTTACTGAAAAAATTAATTTTGTATTTTTCCAATATTTCTCCCCTTTGATGCTCTCTCTAAACATTGGGGTGAGCATCATTTTATTCAACATCACTTTTGGGGTCAAGAGTGGTTTTAGGGAGGTGTAGTCTGTTAGGGCTAGCAGACTACTGGCTGTTTTTTTCTTGTCCAAAGTTTCTATGGTGGCATAAATGCTATGCATCAACAAAGGAAGTAGGCAGGGTACAAGCAGGCAGATACCTAAATTGAACAGGATTATTAATGATATCTGGGAAGACTCTCCTCAGATTTCCAGATAGTCAGGGTCAAGAACAATAGTAACTTAAAATCCATGCTTTGTGGGAGAAGGGAAGTATAGCCTGTTTGGGGGCTCCTGGGTGTACTATCAAGGATGATAATATGACTTACATAATAATAAGCAAGGCAAAGAAAAATATCTTTAATCCTAAAATGATATCTAACAAACTTGACAGATGGACAGAGCAAAGAAAGGGTTAATTTAAAAGGCACATTGCCACCATGAGTTGCCTAAGAAACATCCTGTTGACAGGAGATAAAGGAATGCTAGCAATAGCTTTTCTATTTTATTCCAATCCCTTGGGGTAACTGCTGTCAGTCCTATGGTAAATAGCAAGGCAAGCAATATAACAAAAACCAAAGGCAAGGGGTGACATATGCTTATCACTTCATAAAAATAAGTCAGTGTACTTGTTATGTCCCATGGTGACAAAATCCTCAGGCTTCAGCTGTATGTGGATTGGCCAGCCTCCAGAGTGGCTGATGCAGGGCTCGTCAAATCCTCAGGCATCAGCCATGTCCAGGCTGGTCAGCTTCTGGTGTGACCAGACAGAGCAGAGTGGTGATGATTGGCAGGGCATTTCTGGAACTGGACCTTGAGCAGGCCAGAGGGGTCAGCCTTCATGGGCCATGAGGTGGTGTCTTCAAGGGAAGCCACCTGTTTCACCTGTGTATGATGGATCCAGGGAATTAAACCTGCAACTTAAACTGCAGTAGGGGTAGTTAGTACAACTATGTGTGGCCCCATCTAAGTTGGCTCTAAGGGAGCCTCTTCCCAGTCTTTTACCTGTACTGTGTCACCAGCTTAGAACTGATGTGCCCAACTTCCTAAAGGAATGGGAGCTCATTTTAAAACTATCTTAGTTATCTGTTGGAGGAGAGTCCTGGCCAGTGATTATAAGTACTGTGATGTTTCTTTTTTTCCCAACTGGTGAGGGTCCCCCTGCAGTCTAGCTATAAGTGGGGGTGGTCTCCCTTACGTGGTTGCAAAAGGGGAATATCCTGTTGGCCGCAACATACACCAGACCTGTAACAAAGCTAAGGGAAGCATATCTATCCAAGGTGGCCCTGTCTCATGGCAAAGCTTAGCTAAGGTCGTCTTTAGTGTCCAGTTCATGCATTCCATTTTCCTTGAGCTCTGTGGCTGGTATGCCATGTGAATCTTCCATTGTGTCTCCAGCATTTTGGCCAGTCCTTGAATGACCTCTGCAATGAATGTTGGCCCATTATCTGATGCAAAAGTCAGAGGGAGTCCATATCTTGGGACAATTTCCCTTAAAAGTGCCTTAGTGACCTCCAGGGCTTGCTCAGAACCCACGGGCAGTGCCTCCATCCATCTGGTGAATGTGCATATCATTACTAACAAATACTTGTAGCCCCTGCAGAACTTTACTTTGGTGAAGTCTATTATCACGTCCTCGAAGGGTGATGTCCTAACTGGCTGGACACTGAGGGCCAGCTGGGGCCCTTGATTGGCATTGTTTTGAATATAGGTCAGGCATCAGGAGCTAATCTGGGCACGAAGGGAAGCTAATCTTGGAATGAAATAGTAGCAACTCAGCATGGTCTCCAGGGCTGTTTTTCCCCAATGAGTCAGTTCATGATACTCCAGGACTAGTTGGTGGGCCAGTCATTGAGAAATCATTAGTCTGTGGTCTGGCAGCTTCCACCATCCTTCAGGGGTTTTAACTCCACCTTCTTTTACTGTCCATTGTGTCTGTTCCTTTGTATACTTTAGTTGTTGTGCTGTCTCTGGCACTGGCATGATCTTGGCAGTCTCATTCCAGTCTGTAGCGGGCTCTGTTTGGACAGCCTCTTTCTTGACTGTCTGGTCAGCCAGCTGGTTTTCTTTAATGATCCTGTTAGTCTCCTTTTGGTGTCCTCTGCAGTGTATAATGGCCACTTGGGTGGGCACCCATATTGCTTCCAGGAGCTGGAGAATTTCTTCCTTATTTTTTGTTGTCCTTTCTCCTGTTGTCAGCAGACCCCTTTCTTTATATAGGGCCCTATGGACATGCAAAGTTGCAAAGGCAGATAGGCATATTTACAGTCAGTATAAATGTTGATTCATTTTCCTCTTGAGAGTATGTGCACTTGGATTAGTGCCTATAGCTCTGCTCTCTGTGCTGACCAGCCTTGGGGCAAGGACTTTGCCTCTATAACCTCTTCATGAGTTGTTACCACATATCTGGCTCTCCATTTTCCTTCCTGTAAATAATTGCTCCTGTCAGTGAATAGTCACATGTCTGGGTCAGTTAAGGGGAAGTCAGTCAAATGAGGCCTGCTGGAGTATATTTCATCCGTTAGTTCTTCACAGTCATGGTCTAGGGAGCCAGACCCAGCAGGTAGGAATGTGTCTGGGTTCAGAGTCCACACTGTTTCAAGGCACACCCAGGGGTTTTCACAGAGGAGTCCTTGATAGTGAGTCATCTTGCTGTTGGTTGGCCATTTGTGTCCCCGACTGTGCATCAGGGTGGTCACCACATGTGGGAACTTTACATTGAGATTTTGTCCCAAAGTGGTTTTGTCTGCCTCTTGGATTAGGACAACTGTGGCTGCTCGGGCCCGCAGGCAGGGTGGCCAGCCAGCTGCCACAGTGTCCAGTTGTTTGGGCAAGTATGCCACTGGCCTCTGCCAGTGTCCTGTGGTCTGGTGAGGACCCCCAAAGCCACATGATCTCTCTCGTGTGCAGAGAGGTTTAAGTTTCAAGTTATGTCTGGAATTCCAAGGGCAGGAGCCTGTGTTAACAGAATTTTGATTTCTAAAAATTCATGTTCTTGTTTTGGACCCCACTCTGGGGGTTCCTTCTCAGCCCCTTTGATTACCTCATACAGAGGTTTAGCCTTTTCCGAGTATCCTGGGATCCAGATTTGACAGAAACCAGCAGCCCCAAGGAACTCCTGGACTTTCCTCTTCATGTCTATTCAGGGTATGGCACAAACAGCTCATTTCATTTCTATTCCCAGTGAGCAGCATCCTTCAGAGATGTGGTGCCCTAGGTATTTGACCTTCTGTGGACATATCTGAGCTTTTCCCCAGGACACTTTATATCCTAAGTCAGAGAACAGGCTCAGTAGGGTTCTTGTTTCTTCCCAGCAGTTTTTCTGTGTGGGACTAGACAGGAAGATGTCATCGACGTATTGGAGCAGCAGGGTGCAAATCAACTTGGCTCCTAGGAAGGCAGCTAGTTCTGAGGCTAGTGCTTCTCCAAAGAGTGCAGGTGAGTTTTTGAAAACTCGTGGCAATCTAGTCCAGGTCAATTGAGCCTTTCTCCCTGTGCGGGGGTTCTCCCATTCAAAGGTAAACAGTGGCTGACTTTTGGGTGCCAGTCAGAGGCAGAAGAAGGTGTCTTTGAGGTCAAGACAGGAGAACCATCTAGCCTGTACAGGGAGCAGACTCAGAAGTGTGTAAGGATTGGGCACCATGGGGTGGAGGGTGACAGCTGCCTTGTTCACAGTGCACAGATCCTGGACTGGACGGTATCCCTTCCCATTGGGCTTTTTGACCAGCAGGAGTGGCGTGTTCCGGGGTGACTGACATTCCACCATCATCCCTGCTTCTTGTAACCAGTGGATGTGTTCTTGGATTCCCAGTTTTGCTTCTTGAGGGACTGGGTACTGTTTTATCCCAACTGGTGTGGCCTCTAGTTTCAGCTCTATAATTATAGGGGCATGGTTCTTTGCTATACTCAGGGTCCCAATTCTGCCTAAAAAGAGGGAAAGTCTCTAAAGAAGCAGTTTCTAACGAGGTCTGATGGTCCCATGTTCTAGTCTTCTTTGGCCTTGGTGTATAGGTGCCATTCCTCTTCCCTGGGCACTGTCATAGCCATCACTAAGGTCTTTTAGTTCTTTAAGGTTAAATGAGCCACTTCCCCAGGTGTGAAGGTTATTTGTGGCCCTAGTTTTCTCAGCAAACCTCTTCCTAGTAGGGGTACTGGACAGTCAGGCAAATATAGGAATTCATGAATTACTCTGTGACCCCCGAGGTGTCAAGCCCAGGCCGTGCAGAATGGCGGGTCTGCTTGTGTCCCTGTAGCACCAATAACAGTGGCTTTTTAGCCTAAGAATGGAGCCACTGGGCTGGTGACTACAGAATGTTCTGCTCCAATGTCTACCATGAAAGTCATTGGTTGGCCCCCTACTGTCATTTTGACCATAGGCTCCTGGGGGTCCGAGAACAGGGATCCCAGTCTTCCCTAATCTGAGTCTATCCCTGCAAGGCCAGTGAGGTTCTGGAACTCTTGGTTTTCTGGTTCAGGCTCATACTTTTTCTTTTTCAGAGTGTGTCTTGTCTTGGAATGTTGGTTGGGGCTTCTCCCCGCTTTTGGGGCACTCATTTTTCCAATGGCCAAGCTCCCTGCAGAACGCACACTGGTTGGACTGTAGGAGTGCCCATTCTCCTCCTTGGTGAGGGTTCTTCTTCTTCTTTAATGTGGAGTTCTGGTCCGGATTGAGTGCTGCTGCTAAGAGTGCCGGCCTCTGTCTTAGGCATCTATCTGCTTCCCTCTCGGCCTCCCAGTCTCGATTAATGAATATCTTCTTGGCCACCTCCAGGAGCTGCATGGTATTCATCTCAGCAAACCCTTCCAGCTTTTGAAGCTTGTGACAGATGTCGGTACAGGACTGGGCCATAAAGGCCATGTTGACCATCCATTGGTTCTCAGCTGCCTTGGGATTGAATGGCATGTGGCATATCGCCTCACATAGCCTTTCATAAAGTTCCACAGGTGGCTTATCTGGTTTCTGGGTCATGATGGTCATCTTGGGCATATTAGTAGGTTTCCTGGCCCCTGTTCTCAGCCCTTGGAAGAGGGCATCTCTACATCAGCGAAGTTGATTTCTCCCTTCTTCATCATTGAAGTCCCAGTTTGGTGCAGCATCTGGTGTGACTTCTCTTGCCCAGTTCTTGGGATCCAGGGCTCTGTGGGCACCTGTGCTTGCAACCACTTTCTGGTTCCTGCCTGGATGCATTGCCATTCCTCGGTGTTGAAGAGGGTTAGGAGTAGCTGACAATAGTCTTCCCAAGTGGGCTAATGGGTGAGGAAAAACGACTCCAAGGGGCTGATGAGAGCCTGGAGCTTTTCCGTATATGATGGAGTATGGTGTTTCCAATTCAGGAGATCCATAGTTGTGAATGGTTGGTAGTAGAAGAGGGGGCAGCTTGGATGCACATTGCCATCTGGATTGATCTGCTGTGGGCTTCAGGTCTCTCACAGGGGCATCTGGAGGGCTGGAACCTGTTGAGCAGAGTGGAGTCACCTTCCCACCAGCTCAGGACTCTCTGGACTCTCAAGATTCTCAGGTAATGATGCCAGCAGGGCTGATGGAACTGCAGCCACGGGGGCTGTCTGGAAAGGGGTGCCTGGGGCCAAGTGTCCTTGCAGGAGTGAGATATGGTGTAGGCAAGAGTTCTACCTCTGGATCTCCTTACAAGATGGGCTTGGGATTTTGACCTGGTTGAGGTGGTTTTGACTTGAATGACCAGGCCACTCAGACCTTACATTGTCTTTTGTGGATGCAGAACCAGACCCATGGGGGCATTACATGGGGAATTTGGAGCCAAGTGTCTATATATGGGAACTGGTCTGGGTGGCAGGGATCCCCTGTTATGACCTCAGAAAATGCTCAAATTTGGGAGGTTTAAGGTCCCTTCTGAAGGCCACCCAACCCCAAAGGTGGGCCATTCTAATTCACACAGGGTCCGGAGTTTCCCAGGGGTCATTTTAATTCTGTACTCCCCAGAGTAGCCCTTCTGAAAGTCCTTTAACATACATTCACGACAGTATGTTTTGAAGCATTTTTCCCCATACTTAATTTTGGCTTCAGGTATTTATATCCCAAATAGTGTTGGTGTTGTCATTCAACAAAGGCTCAGAGCTCCCAAAAGTTGTTACCAACAGCACAGGCCCAGCTTGCCTTCTTGTATTAAACAAATGACCTAAATGTCCAAAAGTTGGTGCAAGGGTTGGAAGGTTCATTCAGATTACCAGTACTCTACTAAATGTCTAATGAAGCAGACAAACAAAGAGTAAAGGGGAGCAGTGGGGTTCAGTTTAACCTAGGCCCAATCAGAGGGGCCAACCCATTCCACTAACATAGTAATTGATAAAAGCAGGTTTCCCACTGCTGTTGGCACAAAGAAGGAAAGTAATGACTAGGTTCAAGTCTGAGGAACCAAGCATAACCAGGAGCCCTCCAAGATGCACCTATACAGTAGTGGATACAATCCAACCAAACAGCAGAAGAGGGCTCAGAAGTTCAGAGAAAGGTAAAGAGAATTTTAGTTGCTTCTGGACCTCCAGTCTCTTCGGAGGTATGGGAATGAATTCTCACCATTCTCATGCATCCCCATCAAGGTGAACCTGCTCAAGCAGGGTCTTCACAGTGTAGGACTGGCCTTCCCTCATCTGCTAGTTACCCATCAGGGCAAGCTGCTGCTGGCCAGAGGGAGCAGCTTCTCACAGGTTGAGAGGAGTTTAAGTTGTAGTTATCCAGCAGTCATTTTAAAGAGGAAGGAAGGGGAAAAAAGGAGAGTAAAAGAGAATAAAGCATTGCCTGGTCAGAATTTAGGCTAGGAACTCCAGGAGAGACTTACCAGCAGCAGAGACATGGGAGCAAAATAGTCCCAGTGGCCACTCGCCTCTTACAGCTAGACTCTTCTCTGGTGCCCAAAGCTTTCCAATTTTCACCAGTAATTAAATTAGGCTCTTGGATTCCAAAGTCATAGAAATGAACAATATACCCAGAAGTAAAGCAAGCAATGCTTTATTAAAAGAGGAGATAGACTTAAGCATAAGTCGGGGGGGTGTTCCTTTCTTAGTGGCTAGTGGGGGCTTCACCCCTGAGGATGTATAGAACTCATGTGTGGGGAGGGGAATTCTATGGCAGAATGGGCAATGGATCTCCCAGAGCAAACAATATGAAAGGATGTGTCGCTCCTCGGGAGTCAAGTAAACGTCACCTAGGTCTGAAAAGAAGCTTTTGCCTCTCTTTCAGAGACACTAGGGGGTACTCAGACATAAACAAAGGCTTTTCCCTCCACTACATGTGAGATTCCTCTCAGGTCCCTCCCTGAGGCAGAGGAGGAAGCATACAAAGGGTAGGGAGCCCCCCTTCCTAGAGGAGAGGGAAGACCACACAGGCATCTGCCTGGCCATGTCCCTTGAGTCTTTAGATCCATCTTGGCTAAGGTGTACCTGTATAAACCCTGGGCCTGGTCCAGTCTACCAGGGACTGGAATCACCATTATGCCATACAACATGACCATGGAACCACAGGTTAGAACCCACTTGGACACCGTGACTTAGAAGTCTTGGTGCCACAAATTTCACTCACACATTCACTCAGAGGTTAAACATTTCCCTCCCCCAAATCCTGATCTGAGCTGAATAGACCCTGCCACAGGGCCCCAACCAGATAGAACTTACTACAAAGTCTGGCACAAATGCTCAGGGACCAATCAGGCTTTCAAGGAGACCATTCCAAGATGTGATCAAGCTCCCCTTCCACTTGGAGGTGGGCCTGTACTGAACTTATGGGGGAGGGTGCCTACCTGTCATGAAGAAGGTGGTGGTGGGGGTTCTAGCTGGTCCTTCCCTCTGCTGAGTCCGGTTGGGCAGGTGCTCCCTAGGACCAGTGAGGTTACGTTCTCTGAGGTCCTGGCAAGATGGCCAGGCTGTGTCTCCTCAATCATTCATGGCATCGCTGATCTGTTGGGTTGCCCCACCCAGACTGGTGGCTCAAGTGACAAGTCTGAGTCACTTCCCAGCCAATGCACTAAAAATGTTACAAAATGGACTTTGACAGAGAAGCAGTCAGCACTCAGAGGGTTGGAGAGTCAGGTATTTTATTAGGCCGGTGGGCACAGATGAGCTAGCAATTCAAAATCTGAGCCTTGAGCTTAGGTCTTATAGGGCTTATATAGATGGACTCTTCCAGGCTCTTTTAAGTTTTGCTCTCAGCATTCATGTAGCCAACACAGTAGTCATTGCGATAAGCAAGCATGTTTACAAAAGTGGGAGTAGAGAAGTTGATTATCAGTAAAGCTGATACAATAAGTAGGTTCTTTTCTAAAGGCAAAACAAGCTACTGAGAGAATTAATTTTGTATTTTTTCAACAAAGCAAGAAAGTATTTTAATAAAGTTGAAGGTGTGCCCTAAAGCATAAGGTGTCCATCAAGAAGGCCGATGACCTTCTGGTAATCATACCTTGTGTTTATAAAATATAATCATGGGTATAATTAGTTCCAAGACATATGAGGGGCAGGAAATGTTACGTTCCTTCATTCTTCTCAGTCAGCACAAGCCTGGCCCAGCCCCCCCACCAATGGGGTGGTGGCAAATCAAATCTGCATCACTAGAGGATATCCCATCATTGAATGGAAAACAAGAGGCTCTGGGGCTCCCACTGTCCTTTTGGGAAGTCCCTGCCTCTCCTCTGTATCTCCTGCCTCGAGATGTGTTTGAAGGTAGGGGCTGCACTGCCGTTGTGCGAGGTAGGGGAGTTGCTCAGGATCATTGCTGAGGCTCTGGTCTCTCTCTGCAGCCAGTAGCCACCACACTAAAGTCCCACAGCCCCATGGCAGTGCCTGTAAGTCGGTGCAGATCCCTGCTGGTCTTCATCCTCCCAGATAGGGGAAATCCTAGTGTCCTGTACACAGGACACCTCTCCACCAACTTCAGAGGCTTCTTCCTCTGTGATAACCCAGCTCCAGCCATGATAAAGCTAAATTTTCAAAAACAAAGGCCCAATATCCACATGCAAAAGAATGAAATTGGACCCCTACCTCACATCATAAACAAAAATTAATTCAAAATGGATCAATGTCTTAAATATAAGAGTTAAAACAGTAAAACTCTTAGAATTAAACAAAGAGGTAAATGTTTAAGACCCCGGATTTGGCCAATAGATTATTAGATATAACACCAAAAGCATGAGAAACCAAAGAAAAAATAGATAAATTGAAGTTCACCCAAATTAAAAAAATTTGTGTATCAAAGAACATTATCAAGGAAGTGAAAAGACAGATTATAGTATGGGAAAAATATTTGCAAATCAGATATTTGGTAAGGGTACAGTATTTAAAATATACAATTTTTACAACTCAGTAACAAAAAAGGCAAACAACCCAATTAAAAAGTGGGCAAAGGATTTGAATAGATATTACCATGTGACCCAGCAATTCCACTTCTGGGTATATATCAAAAAAAGGAAAGCAGGGACTCAAACTGATACTTGCACACCCATGTTCAGAGCAACATTATTCATAATAGCCAAAAGGTGGCAGCAACCGAAGTGTCCGTTGACAGACGAATGAATACAAAAAATGTGGTCTACACGTACAATGGAACGTTCTTGATACTTAAAAGCAAAAGAAATCCCGTCACACACTACAACATGAATGAACTCTGAAGACCTTATGCCGAGTGACATAATCCAGTCATAAAAAGACAAATATCGTATGATTCCACTTATACGAGGTCCCTAGAGTAGTCAAATTAATAGAAATAGAAGGCAGAATGGTGGCTGTCAGGGGCTGTGAGGAGGGAAGAAAGGGCAGTGGCTGCTTAACGGGTGTGGGATTTTCCTTTGGGGTGATGAAAATGTTTGGAATTTGATAGAAGTGGCATTTGCACAACATCAGGAATGTATTAAATACCGCTGAACTGTATGTTTTAAAATTGTTAATTCTATGTTATACAAATTTCACCTCAATAAAAACACAAAGATCAAAAAAAGTGCCCCTTAATTTTCCCTGGTCCTGACTTCCAGGCTGAGATTCTTCTAGTCCTCAAATTTTAGAAAGTGCTCTTGTAGGTGTCATTGCATCTGAGATTCACAGCAATCCTGGAGGAAAATGAGGCAGCTATGACCAACCTCTTTCAACATATGAAGACACCGAGGCTCAGAGACACTGACTGACTTCCCCAAGGTCACACAGACAGAAAGCCAGAAATACTCAGACCCCTGCTCTTCTAGGAACATCAACTAGCAGACCATCCTGAAGAGGGGGGCAGGGTTTAGTCTTCTTGTCATCAGAGCCCTTGGGACCATCAAGGGTGACACTTGGGAGCAATTTCAGCATTATCAACTCTGAGCCCTGTTGACCCCTCCATGACAACTTCAGTTAAACTCAGAACATGCCTCCCACCCCTGCCTGCATTGCCCACCATCTCCATCAGAGCAGCTATAGTGAGACTCTCAAGGGGTCCTCATCTAGGAGGAGAAAATAGAGACCCAAGTCTCCATCTCTCCAGGCACAGAGTCCTCCTTCTCTGTCCCCTTTACCCTGGTAAAGGAGCAAGCACCTGTGCCCAGGGGAGGGTGTCCTCAGTCCTGAAGGATGAGGCAGGGATAGCAAGGGTTCAAGGGAGAGTAACCACTGAGGCTGCCTTGGCAAAGCCTTGGCTTAGGTTTCAAGGAGAAGGGGTGGAAGTTTCTACCTTGTGCAGTGTAGCCATCCGAGAGAATTCAGGGGATAAAAATTCTGCGCAAGTGGCAGAATCCAAGATGTTGTTTCTCCCTGGGGCAGGTGACAGAGGGTTTGTCCAGATCTAGATGGATATTGGGAGAGGATCTATTTTGAAGGGTCCTTGTCCACAATATCTGGGATGTCCCCAACATGGTCTAGGTGCTGGCAATTTGGGATGACCTGCCCTCAGGAGCTCAGCCTCAGGAATGGGGCACCAGAGTGTCAGGGTAGGATCAGCATCAAAGCAAATGCACCTGCACACAGGAGGGCTGGGGAGCCATGGCAGGCCATGCCAGCCTATGTGGGGGCCCTGCTGTAGGGTCCCACACAAGCCCAGTGTCAAGGAGCATGGTGGTGGGGGTGAGCAGGTTTGCTGATGGGTAAGCAAATAATAAGCCTTGCAGTTGACAGGCAGCCGGCCAGGCCCCAAGCAAAGTGTTCCTTTCAACAGCCCTGGGAAGTAGGTTTCCTCATCACCAAGGATGTGTAGACCAGGACTAGGGAGGCAAAGACGAAAGGCTAGCAAACTTTGCATCCAGCCTGTGGTCTGGACAGGGACAGATGTGTAAGTCTATGACAGCTGTCATTAACACCAGTAGTAGTAGTCATGTTAATAATAATGTTATTACCACTGACAGTAAGAAGATAACACTAAGGGTGGCCTTGAGATATATTGGGGCCTGGGATTGCCTTCTCAGTAATGTCGGGACTGAGCCAGGAAATCAAGAGATCCTGGCAGAGGGCCACTGTGAAGGGCAGAGCCTAGCAATGGAGCCCCGAAAGGCCTGGAGGAAAGAAGACGTAGATAGAAAACAGGAAGCAAAGCCAATGCTATTCCTCCCACGGCCATTTCCCCCCTGGGCTTTCTCTTTTCCAAGCCTGAGCCATTGTCTGCATGTGAAGGAAGGAGCCTCTCTGCACCTTGCTCATACCTGCATGTCTCTACTGTGCTCTCAATGCCCGACCGTAGAACTGGAGAATGTGAACAGGGGCCTCTGGCAACAGACAACCTCGGTGAGACAGAGACAATCCCATCCATCCGTGTCGCTCTCATGATTTGTCCTGGGGAACTCTGAACACTTCAGGAGGGTCTTCTGAGCTCAGCAGGACAAGCACAGTACAGACGCTTAGCTGAGGTGGATTTGGCGCATACCTTAGTATCCCCCTCTCAGAAGGTCATGGGATAAATCTTCTGTTGCCGCGGGTGACCTCACTGGCCAGCAGCCCCTGGACCATTGTAGGGTCTTCTGCTTACTTATGATGGAAGTGGGAGGCCAAACCTGAGCTCAAATCTTATTTGGATTTGGATTTATTTTTCCCTTGGGAAAAGTATTTAATCTCCCTGAGCCTCAGTCAACCCACGTAAGAAGACAGAAAGAATCACATTCAGCAAAGCTCTTCTTGGGGAGAAGGTACTAAATTTGTGTGGAAGAAGTACATTGTGGTCAGATATGAAACCTCAAAAAACCTGTCCAAGAAAACTACCCCCTGCAGAGAGTGGGTCTTGTTACCTGGAGAGCCGCTGTTCTGTTAGCAGGGGTGTCCAGGCGTGGCAATGTGTGAGACATTGTTTCTGGCGGGGAAATCTGGAAGAGGGAGAGTCCAAGATGCTTGCCACTTTCCTAAACTTGCCCTGGTCTGGTGCAGCCCAGACGAGCTCCGGGGGGTGGACATGCCTTTGGAGGATTCGATGTGGTTTGTTTTAAGACATTTGAGGTAACTCCCTCCTGGGTCTTCCCTGAATCTTCAGTGAACTTTCCCTACTGACTTTGTTGTATGTCGGGGAGTTTGGTGAGGGGAACTCAAAGAGATGCTGAGTTCTGTGCTCAAGTCAGCATGGAGGGAAAAATCGGATTTGTGCATATGAATGCAATGATGAGGGGCAGCCAGTACCTAGCGGCACACATGAGCCCTGGTACAGACGAGTGCTCCACACGTGGTCCAGGAAGCATGCTTCCTGCCCTACCCGACAGCTGACGGGCAGCGATCACTGTGCTCCTAACCAAGGGCATCCTGTGTCCCTGCATTCTACTGCAGGGATTGGGCAGCAATAAAGAGCAGGCAGGAACACAGGGAGTCCCCACATCCAATCAGAGAGCCTGGTCTTGCCCCTACAGAGGGACTGCTGCCTGCGCCTGCAGTAAAAGTGGCTACCACACTCGGGCTGAGCTGCTTGTGTAATGCTGCCTCCTCCAGGCAGGCGGCTCTGAGCTCTTGGGCACCTGCACATCTTCTTTGACCTTGTCCCTCCTTGATAAGAGGCCTAGCTTGTCTGCTGTACCTCGCGTATGACGCTTTCAAATTGGTTTTTTGGTTATTTATATGCTTTTGAAATTTTCACTATTATATTGTCTGCTGCTTGCAGCTTTGAGGTCAGGGACTTCCAGTTCATCTCTGCATCCCTCACTGGCCTGGTATGTGCTTCTCCTCAGGACACACTGCAGAGTTTTGTACTAGTATATGCACACATCTCCCTTGCCAAAGAGCTTCCAACAAGGGTTTTAGAAGCTTCTGTGCTCAGCCTTCAAGGACATGCTGTGACCTTCCTTGAGTTATTTACGCTGCTCTGAGCACAGATGGGCACAAAAGGGTTGACATGCCACAGAGATGGGCAAGGAACCTATGGTCAGAGGTCCCCACCCCCACCCCCTGATCTTTACTGCATCATGACTGGGGTGCTTGTATAGCTTATGGCCCAAGCCAGGGCACATTGAGAGTAAAACAGGGGCACTCTTAATAGTTAGACAGGACAGACAGGCACGGCCTCCAGGACCCTGTCCGCCTCCAGCCCTGTGTCTTCTCCACACACTTCATCCAGCAGGATTCTAACTGCAGTTCTGTCATCTCAGAATTGTTCTGGAACCACACTAGCCTCTAAAATAAATAATACACTATTTAGTAAGAATCAGAATACTGGAGCTAGAAGGGATCTTTAAAAATTTCTAACTGTCTCTACTGATGAAGAAACTAAGGCTGAACTAATCCAAAACACTTCTTGAAACTCAGGACAGATTTTTTTTTAATGCAATTTTAAAAATGCCTTTCCACCAAATGATTTGTCTTCTGCTTATCTCTCTGCTTCAGATAAGCCAATCTCCCAATCTCCTTTCCTTTGTTCATTCATTAATCCCACTTTAAAACATAAACTGTGGCATGCCTACATCAGCTCTGGGCAAGCTCATGGCTAAATGGCGCAGTAGCTGCCATCAAGGGGGTTGCAGTATAGTGGGAGGGAAATGCATGGAAACCTATAGGCGGCAGAAGCACCGGAAAGTCTCTGCTAGAAGTCAGCCAGGGAAGCAGGGTAGGAACAAGCCGGCCGCTCTATCGGGGCTGGGGGAGGCAGGCAGGGAGGAAGGGGTCAAGGGTTTTCCTAGAGGCACCGCGATGTTTGAGCTGAATCTTAAAACTTGAGCAGGTTTTGAGTTTGTTTTAGTTAAAGCTTCTAGATCAGATCTCAGACCCACCACCTCTATAATCATGAGGAAAGGGAGGATAGCAAGTAAGTCAGGATTCCTAAAAATCAGGGATTATTACTCCAATTCTAAAAAGAGGAAAAGAACATGTTCCAAAACCATATACCAACTGGTCTAAAACTGAGCTCGATTTTAAAATCTAGAAAAATTTAAAGAACTTGTTGGGATTAAATGTACAGTCTTTCAAGTTAAATGGGTTCAGCTGTGTAAGACTCTTTTTGGTCCCATGTCCTTGAGTAATTTATCGAAGCTCAGCTTTATTGTCTGTGGACCAGACGTAAAAATATTTATCTCAAGGGGTCATTGTGAGAATTCACTGAAAATGTGAAAAGCGCTTCGCACAGCGTGGAGCACAGAGTAAAGACTCAATAAATGTGCTGGTTTTATTTATAGTACAATATGGTGAGTAATTAGAAACCAATTTGGTTCACTTGGAATGTTATAGTATTTTAATTTTAATTTTAATTTTGTGTATAGCCATAGTGTATCAGGATTTTAGCAGAGATTTTGGAAAAAACCACCAGCAACCTGCTTGTGCTTGTGATGAGAATTCTGGAGAGTGATTGTCTCAGGGAAGGGAGGAGGTGGAATAACCAAGAGCAAGTACACAGGGGACTCTGTCCATATCTGCAGCGTGATACTAATTAAATCACTCTCAGGAAATACAGCCAAACGTTCAGGTGGAGAAGCTTCCTTCTGACCAGTGGCTTTTCTTTCAATAACGACTTTCCTTTGGAAATTCTTTAACAGCCTGCAACCCAACTAAGCTGCTCTCTGTTGAAATTGCTTCCTGATCATTACAGTCCGAACAATGTTTTCAAATTGGAAATGAGGGTCGTTCTGATGTTATTGGGAGGGTCTTGGGGGCCCGATAGCCGGCCTCAACCCACCCCGTCCTCTGACCAGGTTCTGGACTCCACCACAGGGAAGAGTTCAAGGGCAGAGTCACAGCAGTGAGAACAAGTTTAACGTAACAGATAAGAAATACAGATTCCACAGAGAGAGCGCAGCATGCTCCAGAGCCTGAGCAGGGCCCACACCAAGTGTAACACAAAAGGAAGTTCAGTGCAGACATCAAGTCTAACAAAAGCAAGAAAAACACAAAACAAAAACCAAAGAAAGTACGAGTACAGAATGCAGGCTGGCTCCAGAGCTTCAGTAGACGCTTGCTGAAAGTAAGTCTGATACACGCAAAGTGTACACACCTCAGCCAGCCAAGTGGGCGTTGCCCCAGGAAAGTGAGCAGCAACTCCCCCTTTGCCTAGGATTTGGCTTTTATAGTTTCTCTAATGAATTCTCAGTTAAGGGGATGGCTCCCGGTTATATAACATTTCGTCTTACACACACTCAGTCGGTCTCTTCCTGGAGCATGTTCATTGGTCAGACCCTATCACATGCACCAGGCATATTCAAGAATATTCTGTGCTCTCTATTGAGCATGCCCAGCCCCTGGAAGTCTCTTTTTCCTCCTGTTGGTGCTAAATATAGGTCTAACTGGCAGCATTAACTTTCCTTCAGGGTAGAGCCCAGAGGAGGGGGACTGAGACCTTAGGGAGTGGCTGGAAACCCAGAGGCATGTCCTGAAACCCCGGGCCCAGGGAAACTGAGCAACTCCTGTATCGGTTCTGCAGGTAACATCATAGATCCAGCAGAAGAACTGGGACAGGAAGCTACTAGCAAGCAGGAAGTGTGGCATTTTACAGCTCATCGTGGGGGCTCATCTACAGGAGATTGCCATTGCCAGGACTCATGCCCTGATCCGTGGACTCCAGAACAAACCCAAACTCTGATTCGCCAAAGCCAATGGAGGGGGAACACCACTTTCTTCCTGCAGCCACAGGCAAAGTCTTTCCTAGAACACAGCCAAGACGTTCAAGGCACTGTTACAGGGCCCAAGTCCAGCTGCCTGCCCCAAACAGAAAACACGCTGCTACTTCAAAAGTCAAATGTTGGTAAAAATGGAAGTCAGCTTTTATTCACGAATGCTGGTGAGCTGGGGAGAGATGTTAGGCTAACCCATCTCTCCAGTAAACCTGAAGGACAATGGCCAGACTAAAGTCATCTCTCTGACTCAGATTCACTGAAGGGTTTTTAAAGAGGGGGCTGAGGGAATGGAACGTGGGAAGTGAAAAGCAGAGGGAGAGAAATGCGCTATGGGGGCTTCATGCAAGGTCTCACCAGGACGCGATCTGATTTCTGCTCCTGTCCTTATGTCAGGGGCCTGCTGGAGGTGAGGAATCAGCACGGCATTACCGACATCCTCCTTGGTTTCTCAGCGTTTGGATAGTACCTATTTTGTAGCAAATCTGCAGCTCCAGGCTGACTGGAAAACAACATTCATGTGAATAATGTCATCTTACCACATAACCATGGGAAAAGAGGGAACTCAGACAAATATATGCTAAGAAAAAAACTGTCTTTTAAAAATCTTTTACAGCCCATGCAGTTTTAGGTCCCAACGTGGCCTCAGTCCTGCTCTCTCCAACAAAACCACTTTTTAAAATTTGACCGTGACATTGTAAAATGATTACTTGGAAAGCAAAATCCACTTTTACTGAGTATTTTTGTTGCCAACCACATCAAATTAATTCTTGATTTTAGTTTCTTCTTTTTAATGAGTAAAATGTGGGTTAAACAGATCTACATTATATGAAATATGACCCTGGCTGTTACAAAATCCAAGAATTATTTTACATGCAGCAAAAAGATAAGTTACAAATCCAGGCTATGCCTGGCCTGCTTTGATATGACTGAGACAGTACATTTTTTTCAATAGGCTGCTAGAGGAAATCAGCTTTGTACAATGCCCGTGTGGTAGGGCACACACATTGTTTAGATAACTGTACCAGTTAGCTATTGCCACGTAACAAACCACCCCAAAACAAAGTGGCTTAAAAAATATTAAAGGTCTTCAAAAAATTAATGGAAAGATTTGTATTATCTTTTAATTCCATTTCTCCGCTAACTTTTTGAAGTACCCTTATTCTTGTTCATGAGTCTGCAGGTCAGCCTGGCAGTGCTGCTGATTTGGGGCAGGCTTCGTTGATTATATTTCTCTGGTTAGCTGGCAGGTGGGAAGAGACAGGCTAACTGTCCTAGGATGAGCTCATTCACGTGTCTGGTGGTTGCCTGGCTATTGGCTGGGGCGTTGGGACATAACTGTGTCATAAATATTTCATCCAGCAGGTTGGCATGGGCTTGTTCTCATCGGAACAAAGCAAAGGTCTAAGAGAGAGAGTAGGGAGGGACAAGACCTCATGAGGGCCAGGCTTGGAGCTGGCACACCAATTCTGCCTCTTTTTAGTGACCACTATGCAAAGAGCATAGATGCAAGGAGGGGAACAATTGGGTCCATTTTTGCAATGAATGCCACCACAGGAACAATGCCTTCAGGAGAATGTTTTAACTTATTCTACTTTATCTTTGGAAAAGTCTTTTCCAAATGACCTTCCAATAGCTCAGCTGGTTATCGTGAGGAAAATGGAGTCAGTATAGTCAGGCCCCCTCTCCTCATATCTGGCGAGGTATGATTCAGTACATCCGTTGTAAACAAGTTCTATAAGAATGGGGTAACGGCGCACGCTCACCTGTATACTCCTGGCTCATCGCCATTGTTGTGCGCTTTCGGTATAAAAGGCACAAGCTCTGAACCGCTGGTGGAGGAGCTCGTGTCTGGAATAAAGCATGTCTATCCTGTTTGGGGCCGCCAGAATCTCTTTTCGACTACCTGGCTCAGGACCTGCACAGGACAGGCAGAGGGGTCTGTGATCCAGCCCCGATGGTTACATATCATATGATGTAAAGTACTTTTTGGGATTCCACCAATCACAGGGTGTTGAACTCCTTCACCTCCATACATGGTTTTTGATAGAACTGAATTTACAAATGGAAAATGCTACAAAAAATTTTAACCTTTAAACCTGAAAACGGTTTGATGGCCTCCAAGCAAACGCATGCTCTATCGTCTCAACCCCAACACTAAAACTGTTTGGTCATTGATCACTGCTCAGAATCAGACAGCATGAGAAACACAACCCACCGAAATGCTTTCAGCAATTAAAACTTCAGTTTAAATGAATTTAGCTAATACCACATGTCCTCACTTGTAAGTGGGAGCTAAAAAATAAACATATAAATAGAAAGAAAGAAAGAAAGATACAACAATCACAATAATACACTGAACTTTTGAAAGAAGAACTGAGGTTACCAGGGGTTGGAAAGGAGGAGAGCAGGGAAGGAGGAATTGGTACAGGGCCACAAAAAACAGCGAGGTTGTGTGCTATCGAACATAATAATTATTCTGATTTAAGCATCACATACTGCTTAAGTCTGGTATTGATATTCAACTCTGTATGCCACAGATATATATGTACAAGCAACTGTTACAATAAAAATAAAAATAAATAAAGAGAAAAAAACTAAAAAAAAGGATTTAGCTAATCCAATCTCATGAGAAGATTTAAAAGTGGAATTGGTGAAAACCAAGGTATTTGTGCATGTAGACTTGCGAGGAGGGAGCGGAGGGCACGTGTGTGTGGACACGTGTGTGGGAGGAGGAGGGGATGGAGGGTGCGCATGTGGACATGTGTGTGTTGCAGGGGGTGGGGGGAGTAGGGCCACCACCAGAGTCAGCAGGACTCACACACAAGAAAACCGTGGGGAGGCTGCCGTGGACATATGTGACGTCTTTTGTATTTTTGCCCATTGTCCTGGTCACTGTCGTCAGCGGTAAGGGGACAGATTTTTAAGCTATACAGCCTTGCGTTATAGCTCAGATTTGGGGCAAGATCCTAAACTTTCTTCTCCTTAGTTTTCTCATTTCTAAAATGAAGATATAATGCTTAACTCTCCGTGTGAGAGTGAGTTAGCTAATGTACATAAAGCACCTAACATGTTCCCGGGCACAAAGCACATGCTCAGTAAGTGGAAGTAATCGTTAAGAGTTTTAAGCTTTGAAGCACTTAATTGCTCTCATGATCTAGATTAGGCAGACCTGGAAACTGACAAAGGTAATGAACAAGGGGAGTGAAAGCGGGAAGAGACCGCTCCCTGGCCCCACCCGTCCTTCCTCCTCCTTTGCATGTAGACATGGTACATGGCATGAGACATGATACGTGGCATGAGCCTGTTTGCACGGAGACCCGCGTTCTGTTTATGCTATGATTGGCAGAGCACGGGGCTGAGGGTCCTGGTTAAAGGGCTTGTTTAGAAGGACATCCCAATGTGGTCCGTCATTGGCCCTTGGACTGGCCCCTCAGAGAGGAATGGAGAGCAGGAATTAGACATCCCTGAGTGAGGAGATTCCAGCCCTCATCTGTTGGTGCCTTTCAGGAAACTCTTGGGAAACAGGGGTGTATTTATCACTACTGTTGTCCACAGCTCTGGCAGGTAGATCAGAGCAGGCAGTGCTGCCCAGGGTGAATTTTGCACACAGACATGTGAGACATTTGTCTTAAGGAGATGTCCCCCAGTCTGGGTCCTGTGGCCCTCAGCCTCATCCTCGCCTTGTGGCTTATGGGGAGCCCAGAGCCAAACTCCATTCCTCTATTTCAGAATGCAATCCCTAGTTACATGCAACAGTCCTTGGGAGAGACCACATTTGGAGGAACAGACACAATCTTTCAGTGTTAATGACGGACTGAAGTTCTGCCCAGAACCACCAGGGATCTGTGCAGTGCAGCTTGGAAATCACTGGACAAGTTCATCCCTAAGATTCAGCTGCAAAAAGCTGTGGTCCTGTCTGTTGGTGCTGCTGGAGCAGCTCCCAGAGGGCCCTGCCTGGTGTCTACCCAACACCACACCCTGGCATTTGGGCTATTTTGTTCACATGAACTTTACTTCCTATGGCACACTTCGGAGCTGAGCCTGGAGCAGTTCACCTTCGCTGGGAACTGATGGTAGAATCAATTCTAGCAGAGGGTCAACTGCACACTCATCTGCAGACATCAACAGGACTGGCCTGAAAGCCAGATACCAGCACTGCTGTGAGAATCGCCTCCCTTGTCCCCTTGATCACACACATGCACGCTCACAAGAATGTATGCATGCACATATGCACACAGGAACACACAGAAATACACACATACACAGGAATACACCACCTGGTGGCACTGGGTCTGCCATCGAGCTGGCACAATGAGAGTGGTAAGCATGTGACAGATTGGGGTTATTTTTAAACACTTTTGCTGGGAGGCAGCAGTGACCTTAAAGTAGGTTGTCTCTCTTTTTCTGGCATTTCAGTTTTACTATAAAAGCATTTATTTGTAGAAACAGAGAATTCTAAGCAGCAAAAGCACACATGTTATGCAAACAGCAGATGTTGGATGTTTCCCATCTTGGCAAAGGGAAATGGGCACCAGCTGCAACTAGTTCAGGGTGAAGGGGAGCAAGCAGCCACCCGTTTCAAGAAGGACCTTCCTCATGAAATGTGCTCCTCCTCAGACCCGGGGGCCCTGGGGTGACCAGGAGATTCCTGAAGACCTGGAAGGATCCCACCCAGTCCCTGCCAAGCAGAGGGAATGGGTTTTGCTGGTGGGAGGGCACCGTTCACTCTCCCCTAGAGTTTCCCTGGTTGCTGTGGTTGCCAGAGTAAGCCGGTGGCATGTCCTCCCATGTCACCTAGCTAACATGAATCCTCTTCACACTGTCCCATCCAAGATGAGAAGAAATAATTATCACAGAAGTCAACTTCTCTCAGAGAGCCTCGAAGTATGATGGATGCCTGAAGGTTTATAAGGGTTCTCAGGAGTTGGATCTCTGAATACTACCACTGCTACTGCTACTACTACTATACTAGTATTAATAATATGGTTGCTAATTAATTAATAATATATTAGTGTATATATAATTATACAAATTATATGATTATAACACAATTATATAAACCAATATATTATTAATACAGTAATGGCATTATATATAGATTGTAATATATAAAGTAAAATAATATGTCAATGTAATAATATACTATCATTAATATATTATCATTTCAATAAGTAGTTCTGTAAAAAATTTATTAAGTGCCTGTAGTGGATTGAATTATGTTCTCCCCAAATTCACTGAAGCTTGAATTGTGTCCCCAAGTTTTATGTATTAGAAACTTGGTCCCCACTGTGACTATTAAGAGGGTGGGAAATCCTATCAACGTAATTGAAAGGTGGAGCCTTGAAGAGGTGATTAGATTGTAGAATCATGCCTTAGGGAATGGATTTAAAAAGGCAGTTGGGGTATTGTTCTGAGGCTTTAAAAAGAGAGAGAATGAGAAACTCTCTCTCTTGCTCTCTCTGCTTCCACCATCTTGCAATGTGAGACCCCTGGGTCACTGTCGCCACCACCAGATGGACTTTGGACTTCCCAGCCTCAGAAACTGCAAGCAGTAAATTTTGGGTTTTTTTTTATAAATCATCCAGTCAGTCTCAGATATTTCTGTTATAGCAACACAAAAAGAATTAATACAGTCCCTTATGTAGGTCAACATGGTGCCAGACACTGGGGGTCCAAAGCCCTCAGTGATTTACAGTTGAGGGGGAGAGAAAAATGCAAAACCAAATCATTTTGATAAAAAAGCAGCACAGTGATGGAAGTGGATAGGACAGACAAGGGGTGCTTGGCCCAGCCTGGGGATGGAGGTGTGGGGTCCATTCATGGAGGAGTTTCTCATCTCCAGTGCTCGTCAGTACTGGGCTATTGAAAGGATTGGAGATACTGTAAACAAATGCCTAGCACCTCAAAAGTCCTCTGAAATAATAGCCACCGAGACAGACCTGATGTTTTGTTCACTGGCTTGAAAATCCTTGCTTTAAGACACCTGCTTGAAGATCTGTTTTGATTCTCGGGAGATGTATGCCCACAGCACATCCGCCTCCTGCTGTAGCACTTGGCACAATGTAGCCTAGTTACCTACTCAGCTCTCTCTTCCATAGGACTCAAGTCAGTGTCCTGGTCACCTATGAGTTTCCAATACCTGGCAGAGTGCCTGTCACATAGCTGGTGATACTCTCCATACCTGTGGGTTCTGCATGCCTGGATTCAACCAAACTTACATCAAAAATATTCAGAAAAAAAAATTCCATAGAATTCCAAAAAGAAAAACTTGAATTTGCCCTGCACCAAGTACTATGTTGAATCCACATGCATAAATGGATGTGTAGGCATTGCATTAGGTATTATAAGTAATCTAGAGATGATTTAAAGTATAAGGGAGGATATGTGTATGTTACATACAAATATTACAGCTATTTTATTTCAGGGACTTGAGCACTTATGGGTTTTGGTATCAACAGGAGGTCCTGAAAGTAATCTCCATGGATACAAAGGGATGACTGTATACTTCTTAAATAAATGAATGAATGACTAAATGAAAAGCATTAGAGAAAGCTGGACTGCTTTTTGACTCCATTTAGTAAGGAAACTTGAGTTCTTTTAGGTTCAATAGAATAGACACCAAGATCACTGCCCCCACTCCTGCCACCATCATGTTTCAGACCTATTGCCGGGCTAGAACTTTATGTTTTCAGGGAATGATTTGTAATGTGATGTTATAGCTCTCCCCTGAAGTGGGAAATCCACGTATCAGAAAAGCTCGTTTTCTCATTGCACTCTGAATGTTCAGCATGAGAGACCAAAGAAAGACTTAAACCAGAGATAACTGGCCTCATCTCTGAGCATGCTACAAGATTTTTTGTAGCTTTATTTGTTTTTTCCAACTTTACTAAAAAGGGGTGATTCTATCAAAGCATTTATGAACTTTAATGAAATCAGAGCCCCACCTCAATTCCTCAGCATTTGGGTTGGAATAAAAATCTGCACAGACGCCTCGCCACAGAGAACTAGTGCTGGTGAGATAACATGGTGAAATCCCCAGGAACACAAGTTAAAGAGTTTGCAGGATGATTTGCTCCCACTGCCACGCTCTTTTTAGCAAGAATCTCTCCTTCCTCTTTCTTATTATCCGCCTGTCTTTGTCTGTTGCTATAACAGAATATCACAGAATGGGTAATTTATAAAGAAAATAAGTTTATTTAGCTTGTGGTTCTGGAGGCTGGGAAGTCCAAGAGCATGGTGCTGGCATCTGGGGAGGATCTTCTGCCTGCATCATAGCACGGCAGGTGGCATCACATGGTGAGAGGGCATGAGCATGCATGTCAGCTCAGATCTCTCTTCCTCTTCTTATGATGCCACCAGTCCCATCATAGGGGCCCCATAATGGGGACCTTATCCTAATTACCTCCCAAAGGCCCCACCTCCAATCAACATATGAATTTGGGGATTAAGTTTCCAACACATGAAATTTGAGGGACATGTTTGAACCATAGCACAGCCTTTTCTTAGGCCTGGATGTCCTGGACCTGCTTTCTGGAGCCATAAACGTAAGTAGGTAGTGAAAACCAAAATGAAAAGCAGTGTTCTCCCTCTTCTGCTGGAATCATAATGAAGAAGCTACCCATGCACAGACTGACAATCTCTAAATAAAACATGAGCCAAATGTTCTGGAAATGACCCTTTTGTTCCCTTACAGAGATTTGTTAGATGAAATATGCAACTCAATTTACTCAACTCTTATTAGTTAAAGATTTTCTGAGCATTATGAGCATTATACCAGATACTACAAAGACAGGCCATGAATATAGACATCTAAGGTGAAATGCCATGCTTCTTCTCCACAAAGAAAACAGAATAAATTAGCCTTTACACACACACACACACACACACACATACACACACACACACACACACACACACACAATGGCTGCATGCCTCCCTTCCAGAGTGGAATTAAATCATTCTGTGGGGACATTAGTTAAACATGATGAGCATGTTTATGCTTCGGGTAGGACCTGAGCAAACTGAGGAAAGCCTTTAACATCACTTTCTTCTTGCCATTTTATCTCTCATGGTGAAGGGCAAAAAGGACTTAAATACCAATTCTCACCATTTTTCACTTAATTGTCTTGGATTTGCTATCACATAAAGAACTGTCCAGATATTTTCCTCTGCTTTTCTAACACCGATAACTATTATTTCTGTTTCATGTATGCTGCTTTGAGCAGCTGAAGTTAAATAATAGAGCTGCTATCAGGAGAATGTGGTAGACACAGCTCCACATTTTGAGTCCCAGGACCTGAGTTAGGACCCAGCTCTGAGCCCTTCTAAGTTACATAACCACCCAGAGCCTCTGTTTCCTCCATGCAAACAGGAGGTGAGAGTCCTTTCTTGCATGTTTGTCCTGAGGCATAGATACAGTATCTGACATGTAGTAGGGGTAAGTAAGTGGCACCGAAAGCAGTTGTCTTCATAATGACTGTAGCACATGTCTTTGTTCCAGTGCCCTTTTAATAGCCTCTAAGATTTCCCCATTAAGAGTGATGTTGGCTGTTGCAGGTTCTGCGTGAGCCTAAGGAACCCTCCTCCTTGCCTCCAGATTTCAAGCTAATTGAGAACTAGGCAAGATCTCGGAGGAAATTAACATACAATATTTACTTAACTGCTGTTACAGTTAAATTGAAGAATGCAGTTTGCACCTACTGCTAAAGTGGATTCTCTTTCTGCCCTCTCCCTTGCAGTCTAGACCTGGGGACTCGCATGTTGAAGGGGTGGGATAGGTACACTGACCCAGCCATGGAAGACTTTAACCAGCATGGTACCCCATACCCCACAAAGCCCAAACAATTCAGATTCAGAGAGCCCAGCCATGGGGCCATGTATGAGCAGTTACATTTAACATGCTGCAATCAATCATTAGGGACAGAGACGAAAGAATGTCAGCCTCTCACCATTCTCTCATGGGGAAGAGAAAATGGGGAGTGGGAAGGAAGCAAACAAACAAGCGAATACTTATTCCCCAAATCTTCCCCACTGAAACAATGTGTGCTGGGGGACCTTTCAATGTTATGGAGCAGGGCATGTGAGGAAAAAGAGAACAGTTCTCTCTTAACTGGCTATTGGTTTGAGATGTCCTTCTCCTTACTGATTTTATGATGTGGTTCCAAAAGCAATGAATTCATAGAATCAGCATACCTGTATTGAATATTTACTAGACGTAATGCACCATGGCAAAGTTCATTGCATTGAATAGTCACTGTACGTAAAACCCTGTGGCTAGACATTCAATTTGGAAAAGATGGTATTACGCCAAGATTATCATCACAAGACTTTTCAGCGACTTTAATATTTTAATGTGCTCTGTGGGGTTCCTGTTTCACTAATGTGACATAAGCCCTCTGCAGCCCATCCTGCTGCCTGATTAGAACTAAAAGCTCTGGATAGAAAAAACACAAAAAATAAAACCTGAGGACTCTAACTCTGAAAAGTAAATAAAAGCAGGTGGATGGTGAAAGTGAATCAATACTTGGAGAAGGGGCCACACAAGTTGAGTTTCTATACCTACCCCCATGGGGGGGGGTCTCTGCTTCCCATAGCTTTGCCTTGAGGGTGGCCTCTAGTCACTGAGCAATGTGGCAGGGCATGGTCGTGTAGGCGGTTGAAAATTCAATAGACATTACACCTCTCTGGTCTGAAGAATCAGGAATCAGGGCTGGAGAATTAGGGGAAAATCCCAGAATAGAGAAAATCAGAAAAGGGGTTACCCTAATTCTGTGTATAAAACTTTACAAGTCTCAGCATTAATCCTGAGTGAAAACAGAAAGTGAGACACAGAACTTTTGGTCCAAATCTGAGTTGATTTCTGTGACAAAAGTGGAGTTGTTTTGGTCAGGCCCCCTTGCATCTTATCCGGCTGGGTATGATTCAGCACATCCATTGTAAACAAGTTACATAAAAGTAGAGTTAGTGCACATGTGTGCCCGTGTACCCCTTGGCTCATTGCTGCTTTTGTGTACTTTCAGTAAGGAAGGCAGACGCTCTGAGCCGCTGGTTGGCAGAGCTCATGTCTAAAAATAAAGCATGTCCACTTTTCTGGTGGCTACTTGCTTTTTCTTTCAACTACCTGGCTCAGAACCTGCACCAGATGGGATAGAAGGTTCTATAATCCAGCCTCAAAATTGCCTACTTAAAAAAAAATTCTCCATTTTATTTTAACAGGACCCAGAGTCTACACAACATAACCCACTCACAATGTCCAGGATACAATCCCAAATTACTTGACATATACAAAAATATGTAACCAATTCTCAAGGGGAAAAAGAGGCAACAGATGTCAACCCCGATATGAAATAGGTGTTGAGATTTTTGGAGAAATGATTTAAAGCAGCTGTTAAAACTATGCCCCATGAGGTAAAGAAAAATATACTTGAATGAAAATATAGGAGTTCTCAGACAACTGGAAACTATAAAAGAGAAATAGAAACTATAAAAATTAAAGAAATAGAAACTAAGTTAAAAAGAAACAAGAGAAAATTTTAGAATTGAAAAATATGAGATAGAAAATAAAAATTCACTGGCTGGGCTCAATAGCAGAATAGAGATTATGGAGGAGAGTCAAGGAAATCTTATTCAATATTAAAAAGACAGAAAAGACTATGAATAAATGAACAGAGACCCAGGATTCTTTGGGACAATATCAAAAGGGCTAACATACATTTCGCTGAAGTCCAAGAGGGAGAGGAAAGTATGATAGGAACAACAACAAAAAAAAAAATTGAAGATATTATGTGCATAAATTTCCCAAATTTGGTAAAAGACATAAATTTACAGATTTAAGGAGCTAAAAATAAATAAATAAATAAATACACAAATAAACTGGGAGGCGGGGACAGAAGAAGACACAACAATCACAATTCCTTGAAGTTGATACGACAAGTGAACAGCTTTGAGGTTGTTGGGAGGGAGGGGGGAGAAGAAGGAGGGAGCGAGGTTTCAGTAATTGGCCACAACAATCAGCTACATTGTATATTGACAAAATAAAATAAATAAATTAAAAATTAAAAATTAAAAAAAAAGCTCAGTGAACCCTAAACAATATAAACTATTTTTAAAAATGACTAGACACATTATAATCAAACTGCTAAAAACCAAAGATAAAGAAAATGTCTTGAAAGCAGCTGCAGAAAAATGACACGTTATGTTGAGGGAACAATAATTCAAATAACAGTTGATCTCTTTCAAAAGCCGTGGAGGCCAACAGAATAATGCTGGTATAGTTTGGATACATTTGTTCCCCCAAAGCTCATGTTGAAATCTGATCCCCAATGCAGTAGTGTTGGGAGATGTTTTGGTCATGGGAGTGGATCCCTCATGAGTAGATCAACTCCTTCCCTCGGGAGGGGGGTTGGTGAGTGAGTTCTGGCAGGAATGGATTAGTTTCTTCTAGAGCTGGTGGTTAAAAGGAACCTGACACCTCCTCTCCCTCTCTCTCTTGCTTTCTCTCATTATGTGATCCCTTTGCACCCACCGGGTGCCCTGACATTTTCTGCCATGAGTAGAAGAAGCCTGAGGTCCACACCGGATGCAGCTGTCCCAGAATCATGAGCCAAATAAACCTCTGTTCTTTATAAATCACCCAGTCTCAGGTATTCTGTTATAGCAACACAAAAATGGACTAATATAAATGTCTTTGAAGTACTTAAAGAAAAGAACTGTCAACTCAGAATTTTAAATCTGGCAAAAAATCCATCAGGAATGAATGTAAATAAGGGCATTCTCAGATGAAGATGAACTAAGAGAATTTATCATCAGCTCTCAAAGAAAGGCTAAAGGAAGTTCTACAGGCTGAAGGCAAATGAGGCCAGAGAGAAACTTGTGTCTCTGCAAATGAAGAAAGAGCAATAAAAATGATAAATATCTAAGCAAATATAAAAGACAATTTTCCCTCGAGTTTTTAAAAATATGTATGACTGTTGAAAGCAAAAATTAGAAAATTGCCTTTGTAGTTTTCAATGTATGCAGATGTAATACATATGAGAACATAATATAAAGGTCAGTGTGGGAAGATTAAAGGTTGCGAGATTTCTAATTTAGGTTTAAGTATCAACTCAAAGTAAACTTTGAAATGTTAGATATGTGTACATATTTTCTTTCAATTTTCCCATCGTGGTAAAATATACATAACACAAAATTTACCATCTCAACCACTTTTAAGTATACAGGTCAGCAGTCTTAAATGCATTCACATTGTTGTATATCCATCTTGAGAGCTCTTTTCCTCTTAAAAAAACTGAAACAGTAACTCCCATTTCCTCCTCCTCTAGTTCCTAGCAATCACCATTCTACTTTCTGTCTCTATAATTTTAGCTACTCTAAGTACCTCATATAAATGGAATCATGCAGTATTTGCCTTTTGTGACTAGCTTATTTTGCTTAGCATAATGTCCTTCTTTGTCTCTTGTAATATTTTTATTTATTTATTTAAAGTTTATTTTTTCTCATATTAGTATATCTGTTCTTCTCTCTTTTAGTTGCAATTTGCATGGAATATCTTTTTTCCATCCTTTCACTCTCAACCTACTTGTGTCCTCGAATCTAAAGCGAGCCCCTTGTAAGAGCATATG
Source organism: Cynocephalus volans (assembly GCF_027409185.1). Classification (NCBI taxonomy): domain Eukaryota; kingdom Metazoa; phylum Chordata; class Mammalia; order Dermoptera; family Cynocephalidae; genus Cynocephalus; species Cynocephalus volans. Next base: position 82,847,560 of record NC_084466.1, on the reverse strand, counting down.
GTTAGATCATATTTTTATATCACTTCTGCCAATCTCTGTCTTTTAGTTACAGAGTTTAATCCATTTACATTTAAAGTAATTACTAATAAGGAGGGACTGGCCTCTTCCATTTTACTATTTGTTTTTTTAAATACCTTATAGCTTTTTGTATCTTATTTTCTGTATCACTATCTTCTCTTTCAGTTGATTTTTTGTAGTGAAATGTTTAAATTCCTTTCTCATTTCCTTTTATGTATACTATATAGTTATTTTCTCTCCAGAATTTCTTCCTGGTGTCTTTTTAGGTTTATAGAAAACCTAAAACCTCTTTACTGATATTTAATTTTGTTCATACATTGTTTTATTGACTCATTGCTCATCTTCTGTTAGTTCTTTGAGCATGTTTAAGATAGTTGTTTTAAAGTCTTTGTCCAGTATATCCACCATCAGATCTTTTCAGTACAGTTTCTGTTGGTTTCTTTATTTTCTTTAAATGGGCCATACTTTCCTGTTTCTTTGTATGCCTCGTGGGTTTTTTGTTGAAAAAACTGGGCATTTGTATCTAATAATGTAGTAACTCTGGAAATCAGATTTTTCGCATTGTCCTCAAAGTTTGCTGTGTTTTGTTTTTGTCTTTTGTTGTTTCTGTTTATTATTATTATTATTATTATTGATGTAGATTGTCTCTGTGCTGAGGATAAGCCTGAGTATAAACTTAAGTTCTTCTCAGGTCTCTTCTGAGTCTGCATCTTTCCCTGGACATGCATGGTCACTTACTAATTTCCCCCATATATGTGGTTGCTTTTAAATAACTTAGTCTTCAATGTCCCTCAAAAGGGGAAAAACATAAAAATAAACTGGGAAAAAGAAAGGTGTTAGCCCTTTAAATTTTCTGAAAGTCACTTCAGATGGGGGGGACTTGCAACAATGGGGGGAAGTACAACTACAATAGTCTCTGCCTTTTTGTCTGTACCTCTGTATCAGAAACAGCAATTAGTAATCAGAGCACAGATCCCTGATATCTGGAGCACAGGGTCCTTTTTGCCCACCCTGGCTCCTGCAAGCTGTGTACAAGGTCTCCCTGGAACATGTGCACAGTTGTCTGCCATGCAGATGGGGCTGAGGTATAGGTAGCTGCTACCAGGGTGCCAAGAGCTGAAATTGACTGAAATTGATCACCCAAGACTTCCACTGGAAGTGTCTAGCTTTCAATAGACTCCAGAGTTCCAAAACAGTTACATCAGACAGATTTTATTGTCTAGCTGGGTGAGATAGAGTCCTGGTGCTTCCTACTCCACCATCTTCCCCAAGAAATCAAACAAGAAAATTAAAATGGAATGCTAAAAAATATTCAAGTAATCCAAAAAAGACAGGAAAAGATAAAGAGAGAAACAAAAAACAGAGCCTGCCTGCCCCCCAAAAAGATAAAACAGTAGATGTAAATCCAACCATTTTAATAATGATATTAAATATCAATGGTCTAAACACTGCAATTAAAAAAACATAGATTAACAGAGTCGATTAAAAAGCAAGACTTTTATATATTGCCTAAAAGTGAAACACTCCAAATATAAAGGCACAAATAGGTTGAAAATAAAATATATACTGTGTAAACAGTAGGCATATAAAGGCAAGAAGGGCTATTTTAGTATCCAGTAAAATAGACTCCAAAATAAAGAGTATTGCCAGAATAAAGACAGGAATTTCATAACAATAAAAGGGAAAGTTCATCAGAAAGACAACACATTTATATAACACATTATATATTTATAAAAATACACATTTATAACAATTATAAATGTGTATGCAACTAATATGAGAGCCTTAAAATACATGAAGCAAATATGGACAAAATTAAGGGGAAAAATAGACAATTCCAAAATCATTTAAACAATTGATAAAACAACTGGACCAAAAAATCAGTAATGACATAGGATATTTGAACTACACTATTAACCATCTTGATCTTATTAACATTTTTAGTTATTACATCTAACTGCAGAATAAGCATTCTTTTTGAACACACATAGTATAAGCACCATAAAACTAGTTGCAATAGATTTAAGAGGATTGAAATCATACCACAGTGAGATTAAACTAGGAGTCAGTAACAATATGATATCTAGGAAAACTTCTGATATCTAGGAAATCTTCTAATATCTGGAAATTAAACAATACAGTTCTAGATAATTCATGGGTTAAAGTGCATCATGGGTGTCCTAGAGAGGATATCAAATGTTCAGTGTTTGCCAAATTTAATTGTACACAGAAGTTTTTTTAGTGGATTACTTCATAAGGTTAGTGCTTCTAGAGCATATCCTGGAAAGCTCACCTAGAATATGCCCCTGAAACTATGGTGTCTTTTCTTTCCAACAGAGAGTGTATCTTAATTCACAATAGGGGACATTCCACCCATATAAATATTTAGCAAATGCACATGAATAGGGAGACTTCCTCTAGCATATCATCTTTTTCCATGTAACTTAGTGCAATTGTTTGCTTTTTGCTGCTGCTTTTTCTTGGTTGGGATTCTTCTACAGGGATGTAGTTGTCTTGTATCCCCAAAAATAGCAATTCATCAAGTAATTGCCCTGCACAACAGGCCATTGCTGGAGCAATGGGCACCAGTGGCACCTGTTCTTTCTTGTGACTGCCATCAAACTAGGAACAAGGTAGAGTCCAGGCTGTACAGAAGAGGGGGCATCCCTCCTTTGGTCCTTAGTAAAGGAAATTGTGTTTTTAAAATATAAAAGGGGCATTACTTTCTTTTCTCTTTCTCTCTTTTTCTTTTTAAATTCCTTTGAGCTGCCAACTCTGGAGAGAATAGCTTGTTCTTGTTTAAAGATAAGAGTAGATAATATCCACCAGGACTTGCCAAGTAAACAAAATTGAAATTGGAAATGATTTGCTAGAGAAAAGCTGTGAAAGTGGAGGGGCTGTGGGTGTATTCCAAAGTGAAGTCTGGGTGTTGGGAGAAGTCTGGTTTGGGAGGGTGTGGGGAGGGGAGCCCTGGTGTTCTTTGACTGGAGCTGTAGGTTCTAAAGAGCTTCCCAACACACAAACGCATCCACTGTCTTCTGTCATATTTCCTTGAGTTACTTCCCTGACAACCCAGCAATGCCCTGCCCCTGAGGAGATGCAGCCCCAGGGTACTTTGCATGAGTTGCTGCTTTGGGTCTGCAAATGCACTGTGTTCTGAAGTCAGTCTGTAGGGACAGTGTACACTTGGGAGAACTCTTTAAATGAAAAGGTGGGATACTCAGTTACAAATCAAGAGCTCTGATCTGTTATTCATGTTCCAGTGTTTGTCAGTTAGCAGCCCTTGACCCAGAAAATACTCTTGAGCACCAACATCTCAGAAATCACTTGTGAGTAAAATGGAGCTAGTATGGTCAGGCTCCCTCACCTCATATCTGGCTGGGTATGATTCAGCACATCCATGGCAAACAAGTTATGTAAGAGCAGTGTAACTGTGCACGTGCACCCATGTACTCCTTGGCTCGTTGCCATTATCATGTACTTTCAGTAAAAAAGGCAGCAGCTCTGAACCACTGGCCGGTAGAGCTCACCTTGGAATAAAGCATGTCTATCATGTTATCAGCTGCCAGAATCTTTTTTCAACTACCTGACTCATGACCTGCACAGGATGGAGCAGAGGGGTCTGTGATCCAGCCTGACATTGCCAAATACTTCAGTGTTACAGCTTATGAACCACCAGGTTATACAAAAGCACTAAGGTAGTTTTTCTCTCTCTGTCATCCTGTCAATTCAATCTCAGGGGGACCGGAGCCATGCCACATCAGAACCATCTGGAGGGCTTTCCAAAAACAGATTTCTGGGCTGATGCTTGGAGAGTCTGGGTGGCACATGTGCAATGGGCCCAGGAATCTGGAATTTGGTCACCTCTTGTGGTGAGCCCTTTCTGTACCCAGGTTGAGGGAGCCCTGCACTTGTCTCTCCTAGCAGGACAGTCTCATCCCAAAGCCTCTCTGGGTGAGCTTCAGATGCCTTCTTGCTCCCGTTCTACCTTTCCCTATAATGGTTGTACTTCCTAAACCCTGGGATATCTTGGTGTCCTGTCTCCCATTTAGGCTGTGACTGCCTGGACCCAGCACCTCCCCCTGACCTTTGCTGTGGTCTCTGCAGACCTCACACAGCACTAGTAACCACCTACTGAGGATGGGGCTGAGCAAGCCAGGAAGCTCCAGGTGCCCAAAGCCCTTCTGAGGAGAGGTCTTCCCCCTACATCCAGCACCTCCAACACCATGTTAATGTGCTGGCCTTGCATGACCCAGCTTGAATGCATCTCCCAGGTGTCAGAGGTTAGGACTATATTTAGGCTTTGTAGTCTCTACTTTTATCTTTAAAATGTATGCTAATTTTGCATTCATCTGCATGATAAACCTCTGATAATCCTAAGAAAAACATGCCATCCTGCCCAGTCCAATCTTTAAGCACAGGAAGCTTTGATGCCAGTATTCTTCTAGCAATTTTTGTTGTCCTGGCACACAGTATCATGCTTCTCGGCGAGCAGACTGCAGTCTGAGATGCACAAACCTAAGAGAAACGTTTCCTTGTCAGAGATGCTCTACGCTGCAGGATCTGGAAGGACTGAGTGAGGGTCCTACCAGAACTCAGGAGATCTACCCCAGGCCCTCAGAATGGCTCTGGCCCGGGGGGAGAGTCCAGTGCAGGTTAAGCGGCCAAAGGGGTAGTGTGGAGGAGAGGATAGGAAGGAGACCAGAGGCTCCCAGAAGCCCATCTGAGACTTGCTCTGAACAAACTAGTAGGTGATTTGAGGGCAAAAGTAGAGAGAAGTGATTTGCACCATCCTCTGGATGTTTCCATGTGGCCACTGGCACAACTGATGTCCCTTCAGGTAATCAATGGTGCAAACACATTTTTCCCACAGTGGCAGGGTACACCTGAGGAACTGTACCAGGAAGCAATTAGTCCCAATTTATGAGACGTTTTATTTATTTATTTATTCTTATTAGCATATTCATTATTACAAATCATGATTTTTCTTTAAACCCTTTACCCGACCTATCCCTCCCCAAACTGCCTCCTTCCCTTCCCCCCATCTCTAGTAACGTTAGGTTTGTTCTCTCCTGAAAGTTCACGAATTGTTGTGGTCTTTTCTTTCTTTTCTTTTCTATTCTTTCTTTCTTCCTTCCTTTCACTCTCTCTCTCTCTCTCTCTCTCCCTCCCTCCTTCCCTCCCTCCCCCCCGTTCTTTCTTAGCACCCAGTTATGAGTGAGAACATCTGGTATTTCTCTTTCCTAGTCTGGCTTATTTCACTTAACACAATTTTCTCCAGACTCATCCATATTGCTGCAAATGACAGAATTTCATTTTTTTTATGGTTGAGTAGCATTCCATCATGTATATATACCACATTTTCTTTATCCAGTCATCTATCAAAGGACACTTAGGTTGGTTCCATATTTAGGCTATTGTAAACAGAGCTGTGATGAACATAGGAGAGCACGTATCCCTTCAATGTGATGATTTCCATTCCTTTGGGTATATACCCAGTAATGGGATTGCTGGATTGCATGGTAGTTCTATCTATAGTTGTCTGAGGAACCTCCATACTGTTTTCCATAGTGGCTGTGCTAATTCACAGTCCCACCAACAGTGTAGGAAGGTTCCTTTCTCCACATTCTCGGCAGCATTTGTTATTGAGATGCTTTAGATTGAAATCCATTTCTTCCCCCTGTTTTGAGCAGTTCTGTGCTTTTCCAGTATCTGGCTTTGAGCTGAATCCATTTTTCAGGCAGTCTGCTTTCTCCTCTAAGCACATTGTTGTCCACTCCCTCCAGATGGATAATTTATTACAGTGTCTCAAATGGCCCTGCTTTTAATTGCCAACCGAATCCCCCTTAAACATCTCTGCTTTTTGATGCAGTTCTCTGTCAGGGCTGGGTTATGGATTTCAGAGAGAGACCGGAGCTGAAGTCTGACCCCTAATTATGACAACACCATTTACAGAGCAAGGAAAACCCATCAAATAAACCAGTCCCGAATGCCCTTTTCTTATTTATCTTTATTGCTCAAAGAAAATTCATGGAGAAGAGCTCCTGTGTTCACTTGTCATCAGGTTTTTGCAGCTGAGCCTGTGTTTATCAGGTAATTATGCACAAGATCATTTGTGTTCACCGTTTTAGTCTGAGGAGTAAAGGGAGCTGACGCGTAAAGAATTATATCCAAGTGATATAATCTGATAAAGGCGTGTTTTCTGTCTTCTAATTTAGGCAGGCTGCCCTCAACTCTGTGAACAGCCTCCATAATTCATCCACTCATTCAATTCCTCCTAACACATGGGCCCAAAATAGTCACTGTTTTTGCCTTGACTATGGAGTGTTTTCACAAAGAGGAACCAGGGAGCTTCTGTGTGCACTGGCGAATTATTAATGGAAAGAAAGGACTGTAGACAAAGCCTTCCTGGAGAAGCAGCAGAAAGGGGTTTCTGAAATCTAAAGGGGGATTAAAATCCCCAATTTAGTCACAGGATACAGGCAACTGGTTAGTGAAACTTGAATCTATGGGGAGGAACTGATAAAAATTATTGTAAAAATACTGAGAGATGTGATTAGTTGTGGAACAAGGAATCATGAAGTAAGTCCATGAATTTTTTAATTTGTAAGAAATAAAGAAAATTTATATCTCATTATTTCTCACTCAAAACTCAAGAAAAAAAAAAAAAAAGAATTCTGCTTTCCTTAAAGGGTTAATGTGCAAAGCAGTTTGCTTCGCAAAACCAGCAGCAAGGATTGGTTTTTTCTGGGTTCCAGGACTAAACACGTCCGCAGGAGGTTACACATCCCTGAATTTTCTCAGCAGTAGTCTCTGTCCTCTGTCTTTAGTTAGACCAAGTGATTGTGCACTGGTCCCTGAGACGCGCTGAGGCTTGTGGTGAGACCCTGAGCAGGGACAGCCTGGGACCTGGGGGCTGGTGTGTCAGTGTGGACAAATCGCTGGACATCAGCACTGCCATCTGCAGCAGGCAGATCCCTCCCTCGGGGTGGCAGAGAGGGTGAGAGGAGGTGACCGGGACGAGGCAGGCAGGACACGGAGCCGCACCACGCTCAACCTCCCTTCGGTTGTGCTCCTTCCAATCCAGGGCATTTCTCTTGAAGACTTGGGGTTTTCTACAGGACACTTGGACTGCCTTCTCTTTATGCTGTGATTTGAAAGGACCTCATTTGATGATTTTTAAAAAAAATTCCTGAAAACAAATGAGAGGTGAGAGGAAGGGGGAAAGGAACTAGGAAGAAGAGGAGCAGAGTCGCATTTTCTGGGTTTGTTTTCTGGTTCCACCACTTCAGCTGTGTGACTTTGAGCAAGACACCCAACTGTTTTGGGTTTCCCCATCTGTGAAGATTCTGGTGGCACCCAGCTCCCAGGACTCAGAGCATCAGCAGAGCGCATAGAATGTACTAGGCTTGGCTTATGGCACGCTGTCCGGAAACGGGCCTTGTTTGTTATTACCCTGCATCCCTATGGGCTCAGTAAGGATTTGCTAAGTAAGTGAATTCATTATGTGGAGGAAAATTAAAGAAGAATCTGTCTTCAGTGGAGGAAATTAAAGAAGAACCTCTTCCACAAATCTTCTCTGAATCCCAATAATGCCAATTTGCCAGACAGCCCTCAGCATGTATTGATGGCCTCTCCAGTCCTTTCCGCTTCAGTGTCCTCCACCCACTTGTTCCACCTGACATACAGGCTGTTTCCAGATGCTCTGTGGCAGTCCCTGACCAGCCATTCTGGCCTGGAACGCTGTCCTCCCTTTAGTCATGGACTGGAATCCAGATCCTTCCAGGCTCCATTCATATGCCATCTCCTCTGAAAATTTCCCAGATCTTCCTGAGTCCAATGTAATTGTTTTTAAAAATAGGCTAGAGGAATTTTGTTATTGTTGTTGTTTGTTTTCTGGGCTGTCACATCTTCCTGCTGACCATGTTCTCATCAGTCCTCGGGGCCCCGCCCAGGGGGCCAGGAGCAGAGATGAGCTCCAGCCTCCCCGATCCCACAGAGCACTTGCACCTGACCCCAGGTAGTGGCTCTTCCCCAAAGTGACACCAGCAGTCGGGGAAGTCCTTGAGTGTCTGTTTTCTTGTCTGTAGAAGTAGGGGTTAGACTAGCTGTTCTGAGGCTCCTATAGCTTTAAACCTCATTGTTCCTCAGGTAGATGTCCCTCACAAATTAGGAGTGGACATTTGTCACAATTTCACCTCCAAATCTCTAGCTCTCCAGGATACGACAACAGACAACAAAAATTCCTGCCCCCCTTCCCAACACATACACACAAAACGCACAGCTCATTCCCCAAGTAGATTCTTGATGGCCCCTAGGACCATTTGGCCTGGGGACCCACAGCAGTGTTTCAGGTTTGTGAAAGTTCTTTGGGACCTCTGAGTATGGCCCTCAGTCTCCCAGGCTCAAGATGATCTTCAATAAAAACAATTCATCCTAGAAAAGGCTGCTAAAGACAATGGGAGAGTGACAGGCACACCTGCTCTGTGCTACCTGTAGAGGGTGTGTTTAGATGTAGTACATACAAAACTCAGCCTCTGTTTAAGGAAAATGTGTTCCATTCCCTGGTACATCCCCTACCTCCACCTGGGGAGCTTTCAGTCTTTAGAGTCCTTTTATAGAGGTAGAGCTCGTGGTTATGATTAAGTTTGTTTTTACTCTGTAATTCTTCATAGAATAAAATGCCATTTTATTATACTGTGATAGTGGTTTCGATTACACAGGACATGGGAAAGGGGAAACAATGATTGAGCTGCAGGATGGAGTTCAACCTCACCATGTTTTAGGGGCGTCATTATACCAGGTCCAAGTGCTGTTCTCAGACTTTCTGCTTGACTTCCTATGGCCATTTTCTTAAACTAATTATGATTCATTCAACTGATTCTAATAGTCTAATTTTATCATTCTGCAGTAGCTTCTTCTGGCAGCGTGTTATTTAGCCATAAAAGGAAAATATTTCCTTTCCCATTTTCAAAATTGGTTGAGCAAGGCAAGGAAAGGTAGTCAGAGCTGCTTCATCCTGAGCAATGGTTTTTCTTATTGACTTAACTGGTAGAATAAACGAGGAAAAATATTTTCATTTATAAAATGTTGAAGCATTTTTTTCCAGAAGGACAATAGTAAATCGGTCAATGTTGATCAAGTACTTTATTTACTGCTTTTCAGCTAAAGATCTAAAAGGAAAATGAACAAGATTTTCTCAAAAGTATGTACTAATAATGTTTTATATCTGAGAGGCAGAGGCAGTTGCTTTTACAATATCCAATACTGCATGATTGTGTTGTGGGGGGTATGGTACCTAGCTGGAGAACTACAATTCCCAGTCTTCCTTGCAGATAAGGATGGTCAGGTGACAAAGACTGGCCAATGAGATGTAAGTGGACATTGTCAGGTAGGGCTTCTGCAAAAGCTTCATAAGAGGGGTGGCCTCAGCGGGAGGTATGTCCTTGTTACATCTCCCTTCTTTCTTCCTAGAAAAAAAAAACTTTACTGGAGTTGAAACAGTCTTCCAGCCACCATGAGGGAAAGGCCAAGAAAGCTGCAGAGACCTTGGTCCTGACATCCTTAAACCAATAAACCAACACCAACACCAGCACCTGCCAAACTCTGGCCTTTTTATTGTGATTGAAAAATAAATCCCTGTGTGGTTTAAGTTGTTCTGATTTGTCCTTCCGATTGCATCCATTTGTTTATTTTTCTCTCTGCACTGGGACATAACTCCACAAAAGCATTAACTTTGTTTATTCATTAGACATAGCATGCCTTAAGAATAATTTACTGAACACTGAGTGAAAGCAGCTGAATTCCTTACTGATACAATCTGCTAGCCAGTAAAATCTGAAATTTGTCATATAAGTTTTTTCCTAAGCCACATCCCACTCTCAGAAGTACTAAAAAGCCGATTTGCATTTAAAACTCTTCATTCAAACCATGAAATCTCCATGATGTGTTTTTACTTAGAAGTAAAGTTTTATTAGCTATTGATGACTTCTCATCAGCATACCTCCAAAATACATAGTCATAGTGTAGAGGGGAACTTTAGAGATCACTCCCAGGAAAACAGGCCTGCTCGCAAATAAGCCAAATAGCCCAGTCTGGGGGCAGGTAAAGCACTCCTGGCCATAGCCTCAGGGTCTGGAAGCCAGGCTGACATGCCACAGTGCTACCCTTTGGGTGGGCTGTCACAGCTGCTCCTCATCCACTGGCCAGCTGCAAGGCGGGGTGCCAGGGAGCCTTCTCTCACCTCCTCCTCTAACTTGAAGGCAGGGCCAAGGGCGGAACCCAGCACATTTGCCCTGCCAGGCACCTCCAGTTGCCCCCTGCTGAGGAGCCACACTGGGGGTCTGGACCCTCCACGCCCCTTCTATTTAAAGTTTCTCAATAGTATGTGTCATGTTACACAGCAATTGTGCACTCCTTGCTTATTGCTGTCCTGTGGTCAGACACTCTAAACTAGACAAACAGGGTCACTTTCCACTCAAATTGTCTGTTCCCATCTCAGTACTGCTATATACAAACCACACTGTACTTATCAAAAGAATAAAGATTCAGGGGGTTCAGAAATTGGAGCTGGAGTGGGGCCCTTCTAGCCCATGAAAGACCTGGTAATCTTCTAGAGACCAAATAATTCACTGTAATCCATCCAGATGCTTTTGGATAGGTTTTCCTGCCATTTGCCACCAAATATCTGACAGGTTATGACTGGCACTACCCACTCCAGGCGTGAGTGGTGAGAGGTGAGGAGGACAGGTCCCTGCACTGCATGACAGCATCTGGAGAGAACCCTAGAAAAGCCCACTGCAGGTTCATTTAGGCCAGATCACTGTGTCCTCAACTCACCTCCCCACACACACAGAAAAGGAGCTAGGACAGCTTTCGGTGGAATAGCTAGAAGCTTTCTATGTTTCCTTCTTTTCATCTGATGGGCAATCAAGTCAAGCGTGTGCAGCGGGTACACGCTGGGAACCCACAACTGGGCAATGTGTTGTATTGGAGGTTGTTTCATGAAAGGCAGTTAACAGGAAGAAAGAATACCTAACATTTATATACTGTTGTATGAGTCTGCAAAGCATTTTCATACACATTATCCCTTCTCTTTACTTAACATCTCTGTTTCTCAGTTTACTGAGCTGTGAATTGGGATAGTAATCCTTTCCCCATAGCAGTGCTCTGCGATACTGTACATAAAGTCCCTAACGGGGTTTGGCCCACAGTAGATCCTTTAAAAATGGGGTTAGTGTTATCTCATTGGATCCTCAACTCCTCAGTGTCGCCACACTGTCCCTCCATGTCCCATCCAGCACCTGGGTCACAGTAAGCAGCATTCTCCTCTCTCTGATGTGGACAGCTTCTGCCATGGAGCTGCCTTTTCCCGGTTTCCCCTGAGGACATGGTTGCCCAGCCATCCTCTTGGGAAGGCAGGATTCTGGGCTGGTGATCTTCCTCCTCTGTGCCTTTGATGCCAGACCTCCCATGGCCACATGCTCCCGCATGGCCATCTGACATGCTCCACAGGTGTCTCACTCACTGACCACGTGCCGTGCGGCTCCCAGGCTCGCCTCCACCTGGAGCCCTGCTGAGTGCTTGTGAATTCAGTGCACACCTGCAAGATCAGCCAACACTCAGCTCCTGCTTTCTTCTGCTACTCTTCTCGTACCACCCAACTCTTATTACCTAAAATCGGCCACAAAACCTCAGGTTCAAATCTGTCATTCGTGAACCTTGAGTCTTTTCAAAGGAAATTACTGCCTGCATGGGCTCCTCAGCCCAATGAGGTCTCCTGCCCCCGACCCCAAGACTTTCTCCCACCAGCAACTTCCCAATTTTCCATCAGTCCATCTATCAGCATTTTCTGCTCATACCCCCATGCTGGGCTGCAGGGGAAATCACTCAGCCACAGAGATAGATTCATAATCTCTAATCTCAGGTTAGCCTTCTTTGTCTTATCCTACCCACCAGACTTTTGTTCGGAGAAAAGGGCAAATTTCCAGGTGTTGGTTTTTTGTTTTTTGGTTTTTTTCCTACTTACTCCTTTGTTTTTTTTTTTTTTTTTTTTTTTTTTTTTTTTGGTATTTATTTATTTATTTATTTATTTATTTTTTAAATTTTATTTTGTCGATATACATTGTAGCTGATTAATGCTCCCCATCACCAAAACCTCCCTCCCTCCCCCCTCCCCCCCTCCCCCCCAACAATGTCCTTTCTGTTTGTTTGTTGTATCAACTTCAAATAATTGTGGTTGTTATATCTTCTTCCTCCCCACCCCCCGGTTTGTGTGTGTATGTGTGTATGTGTGTGTGTGAATTTATATATTAATTTTTAGCTCCCTCCAATAAGTGAGAACATGTGGTATTTCTCTTTCTGTGCCTGACTTGTTTCACTTAATATAATTCTCTCAAGGTCCATCCATGTTGTTGCAAATGGCAGTATTTCATTCGTTTTTATAGCTGAGTAGTATTCCATTGTGTAGATGTACCACATTTTCCGTATCCACTCATCTGATGATGGGCATTTGGGCTGGTTCCAACTCTTGGCTATTGTAAAGAGTGCTGCGATGAACATTGGGGAACAGGTATACCTTCGACTTGATGATTTCCATTCCTCTGGGTATATTCCCAACAGTGGGATGGCTGGGTCGTATGGTAGATCTATTTGCAATTGTTTAAGGAACCTCCATACCATTTTCCATAGAGGCTGCACCATTTTGCAGTCCCACCAACAATGTATGAGAGTTCCTTTTTCTCCGCAGCCTCGCCAGCATTTATCGTTCATAGTCTTTTGGATTTTAGCCATCCTAACTGGGGTTAGATGGTATCTCAATGTGGTTTTGATTTGCATTTCCCGGATGCTGAGTGATGTTGAGCATTTTTTCATATGTCTGTTGGCCATTTGGATATCTTCCTTAGAGAAATGCCTACTTAGCTCTTTTGCCCATTTTTTAATTGGGTTGCTTGTTTTCTTCTTGTAAAGTTGTTTGAGTTCCTTATATATTCTGGATATTAATCCTTTGTCAGATGTATATTTTGCAAATATTTTCTCCCACTCTGTTGGTTGTCTTTTAACTCTTTTAATTGTTTCTTTTGCTGTGCAGAAGCTTTTTAGTTTGATATAATCCCATTTGTTTATTTTTCCTTTGGTTGCCCGTGCTTTTGGGGTCGTATTCATGAAGTCTGTGCCCAGTCCTATTTCCTGAAGTGTTTCCCCTATGTTTTCTTTAAGAAGTTTTATTGTCTCAGGGTGTATATTTAAATCCTTAATCCATTTTGAGTTGATTTTAGTATACGGTGAGAGGTATGGATCTAGTTTCATTCTCCTGCATATCGATATCCAGTTATCCCAGCACCACTTGCTGAAGAGGCAGTCCCTTCCCCAGTGAATAGGTTTGGTGCCTTTGTCAAAGATCAGATGGCAGTAAGTGTGTGGGTTGATTTCTGGATTCTCTATTCTATTCCATTGGTCAGTGTGTCTGTTTTTATGCCAGTACCATACTGTTTTGGTTATTATAGCTTTGTAGTATAGCTTAAAGTCAGGTAGTGTTATGCCTCCAGCTTTATTTTTTTTGCTGAGCATTGCTTTGGCTATTCGTGGTCTTTTATTGTTCCATATAAATGTCTGAATAGTTTTTTCCATTTCTGAGAAAAATGTCTTTGGAATTTTGATGGGGATTGCATTGAATTTGTATATCACTTTGGGTAGTATGGACATTTTTACTATGTTGATTCTTCCAATCCAAGAGCATGGAATATCTTTCCATCTTCTTGTATCCTCTCTAATTTCTCTCAGCAGTGGTTTGTAGTTCTCATTATAGAGATTTTTCACCTCCTTGGTTAACTCAATTCCTAAGTATTTTATTTTTTTGGTGGCTATTGTAAATGGGCAGGCTTTCTTGATTTCTCCTTCTGCATGTTCACTATTGGAGAAAAGAAATGCTACTGATTTTTGTGTGTTGATTTTGTATCCTGCTACTGTGCTGAAATCATTTATCAATTCCAACAGTTTTTTTGTAGAGGTTTTAGGCTGTTCGATATATAGTATCATGTCATCTGCAAACAGGGACAGTTTGACTTCATCTTTTCCAATCTGGATGCCCTTTATTTCCTTCTCTTCTCTGATTGCTCTGGCTAGTACTTCCAACACTATGTTGAATAGGAGTGGTGAGAGTGGGCATCCTTGTCTAGTGCCTGTTCTTAAAGGAAAAGCTTTCAGCTTTTCCCCATTCAGGATGATATTGGCAGTGGGTTTGTCATATATGGCTTTAATTATGTTGAGATACTTTCCCTCTATACCTAACTTATTGAGGGTCTTTGTCATGAATGAGTGCTGAACTTTATCAAATGCTTTTTCAGCATCTATAGAGATGATCATATGGTCCTTGTGTTTGAGTTTATTAATATGGTGTATCACATTTATTGATTTGCGTATGTTGAACCAACCTTGCATCCCTGGGATGAATCCCACTTGATCGTGATGAATAATTTTTCGTATGTGTTGCTGTATTCTGTTTGCTAGTATTTTAGTGAGGATTTTTGCATCTATATTCATCAAGGATATCGGCCTGTAGTTTTCTTTTTTGGTTATATCTTTACCTGGTTTTGGTATCAGGATGATGTTTGCTTCATAGAATGAGTTTGGGAGATTTGCGTCCGTTTCAATCTTTTGGAATAGTTTGTAAAGAATCGGTGTCAATTCCTCTTTGAATGTTTGGTAAAATTCTGCTGTGAATCCATCTGGTCCTGGGCTTTTCTTTGTTGGGAGCCTTCTGATAACAGCTTCAATCTCCTTTATTGTTATTGGTCTGTTCAGATTTTCTACGTCTTCACGGTTCAGTTTTGGGAGCTTGTGTGTGTCCAGAAATTTATCCATTTCCTCCAGATTTTCAAATTTGTTGGCGTACAGTTGTTTATAGTAGTCTCGAATGATTCCTTGTATTTCAGATGAATCAGTTGTAATATCGCCTTTTTCATTTCTAATTTTTGTTATTTGAGTCTTCTCTCTTCTTTTTTTTGTTAGCCATGCTAATGGTTTGTCAATTTTATTTATCTTTTCAAAAAACCAACTTTTTGATTCGTTGATCTTTTGAATTGTTTTTTGGTTTTCAATTTCATTCAGTTCTGCTCTGATCTTAATGATTTCTTTCCGTCTGCTAACTTTAGGATTGGATTGTTCTTGTTTTTCTAGTTCTTTAAGGTGAAGTGTTAGGTTGTTCACTTGCCATCTTTCCATTCTTCTGAAGTGAGCATTTAATGCAATAAATTTTCCCCTCAATACTGCTTTTGCAGTATCCCACAGGTTTTGGTATGATGTATCATTGTTTTCATTAGTTTCAATAAACTTTTTGATTTCCTGCTTGATTTCTTCTTGTACCCATATGTCATTAAGTAGAATGCTGTTTAATTTCCATGTGTTTGTATAGTTTCCAGAGTTTTGTTTGTTATTAATTTCTAGTTTTAATCCATTGTGGTCTGAGAAGATACATGGGATAATTCCAATTTTTTTGAATTTACTGAGACTTGATTTGTGACCTAATATGTGATCTATCCTGGAGAATGATCCATGTGCTGATGAGAAGAATGAATATTCTGAGGTTGTTGGGTGGAATGTTCTGTAGATATCTGCCAATTCCAATTGGTCTAGAGTCTTGTTTAGATCTTGTGTTTCTCTACTGATTCTTTGCCTAGATGATCTGTCTAATATTGACAGTGGAGTGTTCAGGTCCCCTGCTATTATGGTATTAGTGTCTATTTCCTTCTTTAGGTCTAATAGAGTTTGTTTTATAAATCTGGCTGCTCCAACATTGGGTGCGTACATATTTATGATTGTTATGTCTTCTTGATGGATCAGTCCTTTTATCATTAAGTAGTGTCCCTCATTGTCTCTTTTTATGGTTTTTAGTTTAAAGTCTATTTTGTCAGATATAAGAATAGCCACTCCAGCTCGTTTTTCTTTTCTGTTTGCATGGTAAATCTTTTTCCATCCTTTCACTCTTAGTCTGTGTGAATCTTTATGGGTGAGGTGGGTCTCTTGTAGGCAGCATATAGTTGGGTCCTGTTTTTTGATCCAGTCAGCCAGTCTGTGTCTTTTAATTGGGGAATTTAAGCCTTTAACATTAAGAGTTGTTATTGAAAGGTGTTGATTTATTCCTAGCATTTTATTGGTTGTTTGGTTGTCTTAGGTGTCTTTTGTTCCTTGCTTTCTGATTTACTGTTTGGTTTCTTTGTTTGTTGGTTCCTTAGGTTGTAGATAGTGTTTTTGTTAGCTTGTTTTCTCTTCATGAATGCCATTTTTATTGTACTAGCGGGTTTAGATTTTTCTTAGGTTTTTATGGCAGTGGTAGTTATTTTTCAGGAACCAAACCCAGTACTCCCTTGAGGATTTCTTGTAAGGGTGGTCTTGTGGTAGTGAACTCCCGCAGTTTTTGTTTGTCTGAGAAATATACTATTTGCCCCTCATTTCGGAAGGATAGCCTTGCAGGGTAGAGTATTCTTGGCTGGCAATCTTTGTCTTTTAGTATTTTGAAAATATCATCCCATTCCTTTCTAGCTTTTAGGGTTTGTGATGAAAAGTCTGATGTTAACCTGATTGGGGCTCCCTTATAGGTGATTTGACGCTTCTCTCTTGCAGCTTTTAAGATTCTCTCTTTGTCTCTGAGTTTTGCCAATTTGACTATGACATGTCTTGGAGAAGGCCTTTTTGGGTTGAATACGTTTGGAGATCGTTGAGCTTCTTGGCTCTGAAGATCTGTGATTTTTCCTATACCTGGGAAGTTTTCTGCCACTATTTTTTTGAATATGTTTTCAATGGAATCTCCATTTTCTTCCCCTTCTGGAATACCCATGACTCGGATATTTGAGCGCTTGAGGTTGTCTGATATCTCTCTCAGATTTTCTTCCATGTCCTTGATTCTTTTTTCTTTCTTTTTGTCTGCTTGTGTTATTTCAAACAGCCCATCTTCAAGTTCAGAGGTTCTCTCTTCAACTTCGACAAGCCTGCTGGTTAAACTCTCCGTTGTGTTTTTTATTTCGCTGAATAACTTCTTCAGTTCAGCAAGTTCTGCTACATTTTTTTTCAGGACATTGATTTCCTTGTATATTTCCTCTTTCAGATCCTGTATACTTTTCCTCATTTCATCATGATGTCTAGCTGAGTTTTCTTGTATCTCATTCAGTTTCCTTAGAATTATCACTCGAAATTCCTTGTCAGTTATTTCAAGGGCTTCTTGTTCTATAGGATCTAGAGTATGAGATTTATTAACTTTTGGTGGTGTACTTTCTTGATTTTTTGTATTTCTGGTGTCTTTTTTTTGGTGTTTATTCATTGTTGCAGGGGGTTTCACAGTCCACCGGTTTAAGACTAATGACTAACTAGGATGTTGCTGTGGTTGCCAATTTGGTATGGCTCCCGCCGTGACTGCTCAGTTGGCCTCTAGTGTCTTGTGTGTGTGGTTGCCTCGGGTCTTGGGCTTCTCCGGGGATCCACCTTTCTGGTCAGCTTGTACTCTGCTGGGCTGGTGGATCACGTACCACAGGGTGTGTGATCTCTGTTGAGCTTTCACTTTCTGTACAGGACTTCTCCCTGTTCCGTGTGCTCTGGCCCAGGCTGTTAGATGGTGCAGTGGCGACCCCACCGGGTGTGTGGTTTCTGTCGAGACTCCGCCTCCCTGGCCGCACGTCTCCCCCCTCTGTGAACACTGTGCTGGGCTGGGGCGTGTCTTCTGCACCCCTCGTCTATCAGCTGGGCCTTCAAGACCCTGCTCAGCACCGCCTCGCCCAGGAAGTCTACCAGGTTTCTGCTAGGCACAGACGACCGGTCTCTCTGGGTGCCTTTGTAGCACTGTGTAGATCTTTCTCGGGTCTTGTTCACCTTTGTATCCCCCCGGTATAAACCGAGTCTAGTGCCCGCCTGCAGCCTGCTCTCCGGCAGGTTCAAGCGGACCTGGGAACTCTCCTACCGCACTATTCCCAACCAGAAATTCGTTAGGCTTTTTTCCAAACTGGTGGTCGCAGAGATGGTATCTGCCTCCCAGTAACAGGAAGTTTACCGGGGCCGGAGTCCAGGGTGTGGTGGAGTGACAGTCGGCCCGCCCGTACTTCCTAGCCCTCCCAAAACTGGTCGGGACGCCCCACACCCCCAGTCCTGCCAGAGAACCGCGGAGGGAGTGGGAGAGGAGGTCGGCCCGCAGGGTCCGGAAAGCCCCGCGCCAGGCCAAGCAAATGGGCTCAGTGATGGCCGAGCAGGGCGGAGCTGCCCGCACCTGGGAAAATGGAGGCAGCACCGGGGTAGTGAGTGGCCTGGTGGTGCAGGCGGAAGCCGCGTGGGCATTCACCCCCCGAACAGAGCTGTGCCAGGGATCACTCACAGTGCTGTGCCAGGTCGGGCGCTCGCTCTGTCTCTGGTTTGTTGCCTTCCGTGTTCTCGGCGCTGCCGCCTCGGGCTGTTCAGTCGCGGCGCCGCTCGGGCGCTCCCAGGAATCTTCTTTAATGCCGGCCTGAAACCTCGAATCCTGAATAGGGCAGCTGGCCGCCTTCAGTGCGGCCCCAGCCTCCGGGATCCTGGCTGCATCCACAGCAGCCCTGGCGCCGTGTTCCCTGTTTCAAGACTCGCTTTTGCAGCTAAGAATCAGTTCTTTTCCTGCTCCACACTTCAAAGCTGTTGCCTGTAAATGAGGCAGCCTCTCCTGCCGGGGGCAAAGTGGCGTTGAGCCCCCACGACCGGCCAGCAGCAGCAGTCCTCCCTTAAGAGATGGCCAGAGGAAGGTCCACAAGTTTCCCGGCTGCCTGAGGCCCAGTGGCCACCTTTTCCACCTCAGCTACTCCGCGCCAGCCGCCGCAGCCGCCGCCATCTTGAAACTCTCTCCCTACTTACTCCTTTGGGAAATCAGCTTCACACGGTGGTAAGAGTATTGAGTTGGAAATAACTGGGCTTGGACCCTGGCTCTGTCCCAATCTAGTTGTGGGACCACAGACTAATCTCTTATTTCTCTGGGCCTTGCTTTTCTTATCTGTAAAATGAGGGTGCTGGATCAAATAATTTTTTTAAATGCCTCCAGCTCCATAATGCCATAATTCTTAGAATTTTAATAAGAAATGCTTGTGGGCTCCTAGCTTCTCTAGCTTCTATTCCATTCCACTTTTGTCCTTATAAAGTGAATTTTACTTGTACTGACAGTCAACCATCTCAGTTGTCCATGGGGAAAGAGGGACACTTGGTGTTGACAACAGCTTTGCCAGCCTGAGGCGGAGGTCCTACTCCCTGTGGTAGGAGGGGATCTTGGACTTCAGGGTGGCCCAGTGTGACCCCCTGAACTGGAAGATGTGACTAAGGCAGGAAGAAGGGCATCCTATTCTCAGCAGGCCTGCCCTCCTGTGAGGGCTCCTGAGCTGAGCACTGTAGGTCACCCAGTGTGCATTCGATGCCCAGGGCCAAAATGGATGAGCTCTGGACACGCACATGTGACCCTCAAAATCTTGCTGCTGCTTCCCTTCCTGCTTTCCTGTCACAGAGGCTCATTGTGGATTACAGATTCCTTGGGGGCAGGGACTGTGGCTCAAATTTGCTCTCTGTATACTTAAGGGCTCAGTTAGTGCTGTCAAATACAAATACTGCTAGAAAACTCAAACACTCTCCTGGGGGAGCCCCTGTTGGCCCCTTAGTGCTGTTTCTAAGTGGGATTGCTCACCTGCTGTCATCATATCCTGCCTTCCAAAGGGGAGTAAACGGAACTTCATTGTCCTGTCCTTTCCAGGTGATTGAATTTACATGACTCTGGAGAAAGTCTATGCTTAGGTAGCTTCAGAATGGCCTCCCCACTTCCTAAAATAAGACAAAACATACAAAGCAATAGAACAGAAATAGCTGCCTCTGTCCAGACGAAACGAAGGGCTCGCTCGGCCTCCCTGTGGACAACAGATTCTATGTGAAGTCTCCGAGTGCAAGGGTGGCCTCGTGAGCTTCCCGTCCCCTGTCGGAGCCTGTCGGGGCTGCTGGGGATGTTCAGGCTGTGTCTTCACAGGTGTCAAAACTTAGAACGTTGCCTGGTTTGTTTGTTCAATCAAATGACCAGCTTTTAAAAAACCCAACAACATGATTGTTTCACTAATGATACAAATCAATGGGTTTCTTTGGGTACAGAAATGGTCTTCATCCCTAACCTGCCAGTTTGAAAAGGATTTATTCTTTCTTTATTCTCTGTCCCTGTTCACCATGCCAAGCTTAGATATCAACCTAGCCTCTGCCCTTGAGACAGTGGCTACTGTCCTTGTGCTGGGAAACAGGCTAAACCCCAGCCGGCCCAAGAAACAGGGCCTGCTGAGGTCCACAGGCGGCCTCCAGGAGAGCTTGCGTGCTCGCAAGAGAGGGGTGCGTTCTCAGCGGGAGAATGAGCAGAGGGCGAGGAGGGGGTGAGGGAGTGTATGGGTAGCAGGTGTGGAACAGGTCACAGTGCAAGACGTATTCGAGCTCAACAAGGGTTTAGATGGATTTCCAGGTCATTGCCTGGAGGCGGTGAGTGAAGGATGCTGACAGCATTCACCCTTCGAGTGGGAGTTCACAACCACCTCGCAACACTTGGCTCCTGGCCAGTCCTGACCAAGCCAGAAGCTGAAAAGGACAATGCCCACCCAGCCATCCTCAGGCTACCCAGTCTCAGGCAGGCAAAGCACCAGGCAATTTCTTTCCATCATAACGGAAAGTTTGCAAACCACTTTCTGTTGCCTTATTCACCACTGGTGAGGTGTGGGGAGGGTCCCAGAATCTCAGGGTCCATGAACAGCTCTGGGTAGTCAGCTTCCCTATCTACCCCAAGAGTGTGAAGATGGGGAGCAGGAGTGGAGGGCCATGTGCTTGGCTTGCCCCCTCTTCCACTGGTGTCTATGGGGACCATGTCCTCCCTCTCCAAAGTCTCTGGTGCCACAGGTGCTTGGCCCTGTCACCCAGCCATGGCTGGAGCTTGATTTCCCACTTCTCTTGAGCCAGTCCCATTTCCAGAAGCTGGTCCTGGTGCCCAGTCACCTCCTCTCAGACAGAATTCCTCGGACATGGTCCATCTCTGCATCCGCCGACCTCACTGCCTCCACTCTGGGTCTCTCAAGCCCTGTCGCATCTTGCTCCCTTGAACACACATGCACTTCCTGCTCAGCGTCTGACTGCAGTGTTGCTGTGGCCCTCAGCTCGCTTTATGATTGCAAATCCAGGATGCTAGTCTCCTGCCTCTCACTCCAGCAGGCCTGAGGCTCAGGATGAAGAATGGTTTCCTATTAGAGGGCAAGGACCTTGCCTGTACTGGTCACTGGGGGCATGAAGCTCTGGTACCCGTTGATAGCAGGCACTCTGCACACATTTGTTGAATAAGGGGATATTATTTGCTCCATGGGAGTCATTTATGGAATTCATTAACAGAATCCTCAACTGGATTACTGTTGGTCTGGTCCAGAAAATCATGTACACCCTCAAATATGAGGCTTGCTTCTTCACAACATAATCAGTGCATTCTGCACACTATTGCTGGCTAGTGTTTGCCAAACCCTTTTTATCATGATGCGGTTCCTTCACTCAGAAATTCCAACGACTCCTCTTTGAATGCCTTTCCCTTTAGCCTGGCAGCCAAGACCCTCCAGCCTGCCTCTCCCTTCCTCTCTCAGTACAACACTACACAAACCCTTCATTCTAGCCAGTTGGGTCTCCTAACTGCTCCTGAGCATGGATGCTCATTCCTGCCTGTGTGCTTCTGTCACTGGGCACAACCTCACCTCCCAGTCACTCCCCCATAAGCCACCACCTACCCATATGCCGAGACACTACCCAGTGGTTACCTTGTCTATGACTTCCTCCTTGATATTCCAACTCACCGTAACTCTGTCCATCCATCCATGGAATTACATAACCAACAGCCTTTGCTAGTCATCAAGCACTGCTGTTTTGTGATGTCATGTGTACTGTTGTCACAGACAATTTAACTCCATGCATGTTACTCCTGCTCACCCTAACTAGACTGTACATCCTCATTCTGTGCTCCCCATGTGCCTACAGGAGTGTACGCAGGGATGCTCTGCAAAGTTGATTGACTGAATGATTGAAAGGTTGAGACTCCTCCACCACCCCCGAGGGGGCTGACCAAAGCCCCCGCAGGCTGCTAGAAAGGAGAAGGTGGAGTGGAGTCCTCTGTCTGTATACTCAGAGCAGCCCAGGATAGCAGGTGACTGGAACATGTTTTAGGCTGAAGGGGTGGCGGCAGCTCACAGGAAAGCTGGGGCAGTCCCGACTCCCATTCCTCATGGAAACAGCCCCCAGTGGGTGTCCAGGGCCTCTGGGACACCTCCATAAGCTGGGACATGCTTGGGTGAGAAAGAGACCAGTGACAAGGAAGGGCTCTGGAGCCAAGCAGTCGGATGTTCTTGCTGTAACTGTGACAGTCACCGGGCTCTTCTCCATAAGCATGAGTGAATCACGTTACAGAGTATCTTGTTAAATGCAGACTTACCCCTCTACTCAAAAAACATGACCTGTCTCTTCTGCATCAAGCCAGCTGGTTTCCCAATATCTACAGACAGCATATTTTCCAGGAAGGAGTCTTTAATTCTCCTTTGGCAAATGTCTTTAACTGGCACTTCCTCATTGAGTGTGCTTTATCCTTACTCAGCAACATAGATTTTCCCTTAGAAGTGGTGTGAAGTGACAATCACATGGTGAAAGAACATGTGATGTTTCGTGATGCACATTATCGTTTTCACTAATGTGTTTGCTCTGTTGGTTATTAAAAATAGAGAAGGCTCTGGCTTGGTCCTGGAATTTCTCTGCTGGATCACAGAGAATTTTTCCTCTGAGATTGTAACAGAGAGCTAGTTGTTCTCCAGGATTCAATCTCCTCTCTTAACTTGGTAAAAGAACCCTTGATTCTAGATGAACACAAAACTACTTGTCATAGATATCACATTTCCAGCCTCCTTTGGAGTTAAGTGTACTCGTGTGACTAAGTTCTGGTCAATGAAAGGTAAATGGATGTGCCGTGTGTGATTTCAAGTAAGTGTCCTTAAAGTAAGCAAGTGCACACGTCTTCCCTTTTCTTTCATCCTCCTGCATGTTGGAATGCCAGTATAATGTCTGGAGCTCAAGCAGCCACCTTGGACCATGAGGTAGTATGCTGAGGAAGGGAGAGTGGCCAGACAGACGGAGCCTGGGTTTCCAATTATTGGAAACTAACTTGCCAACTCTGAACTTTATTTACTTGAGACAAACATCTATATTGTTCAAGCCATGGTTATCCTTGGTTATCTGTTAATGTAGCCAATTCTAATTCTGATTGTGATGGTTGTTCTGTATGTTTTCCCCCAGATCTTATGCACTTGTCCCTTGTCTCTCTGACTCTCTCGCTTTTGAGTCAATGAGAAGCATTGGCAAAAAAAAATTGAAGGTGGTAAGAGGGAGGGAGAGAAGGGGGCAGGAGGGAGGGAGGGACAGAGAGAGAGAGAGGAGTTTTCTTCCTTGCTCTATCCTTGCTGCGGTGCCTTGATACAGCAGAGTTTGCACATTCTTACTCAACAGCTCTAGCCAGGGGCCCTTTCTTATGGTCTCCAGTTCTCACTAGGCTCTGATGACATTACTTTTCTATTTTTCTCTTTAGACCTGGGTAGTAATAGCTTTTCACTATTGTTCATCTCTGGGAAGCTCAGCAAGCTTTGTGGGCTCCATTAATTGTACTCTCACCCCTATAAATTGTCTTTTTGTTAATTTCCCTTAAACATTTTAGAAGAATTCTGTTTCCTGCCAGGACACTGGCTGCTGGACCAAGTAAGGCAGGGACCAATGGTAAAATTGCTTATCTTACTAATCAGCGCTTTCATGATCAATCAGTAAACTAGCATTTTCTTGACTCTTACTCTATGACCCATGAGAACTACAACTTTGAATGGCATCCCAGCTACTCCTGAAGCTGTGTTCCCCTAGCACTTTACCCGGTGTATCTGCCACACTGAGACCTCTCTTCTTTTTTCCTGGAACCTTCCTCTCCTCACACCTTAGCTGTACAACACTGCTTTCAGTTGCCCAGGTGGGACATGCCTTCTTTCCTCTAGGACTTTGAATATGCTGTGGCCTCTGCCCAAAACACTCTTCCCTCTGCCTGTCTCCTGGCCAACTAGTGCCCTAAGATTTCAGTTTAGATGTCTCTTATTCCAGGAAACATTACGTTATACCATTCCCTGTCTAAACACTAAAGTAGGGCTCTTTCTTCCTAAGACTCCCATAGAGCCCTATATTTACACATCATAGTTCTCTGTATTGTATTTAAGTTTGCAGCCCATATCCCCCTTTCTACTGTAAATCTCCTTGAGGAGAAAGGCTGATTGTTGTTTGAATATCTATCACCGTGCCTGGCATATGGTAACATGGGCTGAATGTGAGCCAAAGGTTTCTGCTGGGATGTGGTGAAGATGGATGGGGGACTGTCCGTGGTCCTGAAATAGCACCGCCGGGCAACGTGCACACTACCCTATGTTCAAACCCACTAGCAAAGTAGAAAGCAGGTTATGAGACATGTTATGGTGAGAAAAGAGAGATATAACATATAGGTGGGAGGAGAGAGACAGACAGACAGAGAGAAAGAGACCGCACCACTACCCAGAAAAGTAAAATTTTGCTGTCATACCCAAATCATTAGCATTAACAAGAGAGAAGCCACAAGAAATGGGTAAAACAGCGAGACCCTGAAGGAGAGTAGGGATGGTGTGTGCAAGTGTTACTTTCAACAAAAGCATTCACGCAGGCTGACTGTGGCCACTATGCAGAAAGGATGTGGCTGAAGTGACATTCTCAGCTATTCTTAAGTGCTAATAGTTTGCCTTTGTTCTGATTTTCTCCTTCTTAAAATATCTGATCTTTACACTACCTACAATAAGTTAGAATTTTTGTCTCTGATGGTTCATAATTTGTGTAGCTCATTTTCTGGGGGTGGTATGTGGCATTTCTTTTATCATTTTTCTTGTGTCATTGATAGATAATTTAATGAGAATCAAGTCACTCTTCTATTCTCTGGGATGCTATTTTTCTCTTTTCTCAAATTTTCAACACCCCTTCTCCATTCCTCAGTCTTGACTGATGATCTTATTTCACTGAAAAATTGGAAGAAATGAGAAAAGCACTTCCTCGTATCTGAAAGGGCAAAGTAAAGGGGTGGGATTTTAAAAACTGGGGTTAGGGTTGGGCGCCTTTGCAGCTGTCCTTCCTCCTCAGTGGGGGATTTGTCCACATACCTGCTGAAGACCAAATCCTTCATTCATTATCTGGATGCTGTCTCCTGTCATCTATTCAAGGACTCTGCTCCAGCAGTGACACTCTTTCTCCATTGAATGTTTTTCTTATGCTGGATCATTTCCTGTGCCTGCAAATGTGCCCTAACATTTCCCATCTTTTAGAAATCCTCCCTAAGCTTATATCCCCCATTAGCTACTACCCTGTTTTTCTGCTCTCCTTTACATTAAACCCTAAAGGTGGCTCTCCTTTCTGTCCCCATTTTCTCTGACCCATTCCTTTCAGGCTTTTGCCCACTGCCCTACTGATGTCACTGGTTTAACGTCACTAATGGCCTCCACGTTGCAAATCCAATGACCAGTCCTCACTCTTCTCCTTTCTCGCCCTCTCACCCTCATTTCATGCATTCCATCAATCCTGCCTTCTTAAACACTTTCTTCACTTGAGGTTATTTATTCTTTTTTCTGGTTTTTCTTCTTCTGTCTTCTTAGTGTTCTCTCCTGGATCCTTCTCTTTTTCCAAACCTCTAAAGGCAGGCTCCGTCTTTGGATATCTTCCCTTCTCTTTCTACGTTCACTCCCTTGTGAGCTCATCCAGTTCCATGGCTTTAGACATGGGAGCTCCTCTCAAATTTAAAGCTCTAGCCCTGACCTCTCTCCCGAACAAAAGATACGTAGAGCCAGTTGCCTTCTTGACATCTCCGCTCAAATGATAGGTGAGTAGGGTGACCCCACAGCCCAGTTTTCCTGGAACAGTTCTGATTTAGGACTGTTGTTCCTGTTTAAGTATTAATTGCATTTCTTTCATTTAAAACTGTCCCAGTTTGTACAATATATTATATTGCTGCCTGTATTAGTTTCCTCTTGCTGTTGTAACAAATTACCAAAAATTTAGTAGCTTAAAACAACACAAATTCATTACTTTGGAGTTCTGGAGATCAAAAGCCCAAAATGGGCCTCACTGGGCTAGAATTAAGGTTCCAGGACTGCATTCCTTTCTGGAGGCTCTAGGGGACAGTGCATTTTATTGATTTGTTCAGCTTCAAGAGGCTTCTGCATTCCTTGACTTGTGGCCCCTCTTTCATCATCAAAGCCAGCAATGGTGGACTGCATCTTTTTAAAATAGCATCACTCTATGACACTGACTTTTCTGTCTCCCTCTTCCACATTTAAGGACCTCTGTGGTTGTGTTGAGCCCACCCGGATAGTCCAGGATAGTTCCCTGATTTTACAATCAGCTGATTAGCAACCATACTTCCATCTGCAACCTTAATCCCCCCTTTCCATGTAAAATATTCACAGGTTGTGGGGATTAGACCATTAGCATCTTTAGGGGGTCATTATTCTGCTTACCATACCATCCGATAGGCTTTCCAAACTTACTATGTCAGTGTTGGCTCTTGGTTTTCCTAAACAACCCTCTAGCTCTGTGGCCTTTCCCATCTCAGTAAATAGTATATCATTCTTCCAGTTGCCCTGGCCAAAATGTTTGCAGTCATTCTTGAATCTTTCTTACACTCAAGTTGCATATCTAATCCATCAGCAAATCCTGCAAACTCTACATTTACTTTTAAGACATAGATCAAATTCAACTACATTTCATGCCCCTCTCCAACCCATTATTGTCTGCTATGGTTTGAATGTTTGGACCCTCGAAAACTCATGTTGAAATTTAATTGCCATTGTGTCAGTACTAAGATGTGGGACCTTTGGGAGGTGACTAGGTTATGAGGGTTCTGCCATCTTGAATGGATTAATGTCTTTATCTCAGGGGCGGGTTTGTAATGAAAGGGAAAGTTTGGCCCCTTTTCTCTCTCACCCTTTCTTTGCCCTTCCACTGTGTGATGTCTTCTGCCCCAAGATGAGTCAGCAAGAGGCCCTCACCAGATGCCAAACCCTCAATCTCAAACTTCCCCACCTGCAGCACATATCTTGTTTGAGGCATCTGCTCAGTAATTTCTTGTATGGATGAAGATTTCCCATGCCCAGAGTGCCTAACTTTCAGCCAGCTGAAAACAATAATAAAAGTCCTTGGTGGGATTTGTAACACCTACCTGATTCAAAACTAGCCCACTCTCTCCAAAGTTAAAACTGTTAGTTCCATCTCATCCCTACACTCATGGAATTGCTAACTCTTAAAAAGGGCTGACTATGTACCAAGACTGTTCTGAGTTCTTTCCATGAATTACTCATTTAATCCTCACAGCAACCCTAGGAAGGGGTGTGTGACTAATTATCTCCATTTTATAGATGAGGAAACTGAGGCACAGAGAAGTTAGCAACCCCTCCAAGGCCTCACCTCTATGACACAGTGAAGGCAGAATTTAAATCAGGGAAGTCAGCTCTGAAAATTAGCTATTTCTCCCTGAAGCCAGGCTCTGGGGAGAAGGCCACATCTGCTCAGCAGTGAGCCAGCAGCCCTTGACTTCAATGGACACTAGCTGATTGGCTCCCTGGTTCTGAGCAAGAGGTTTGACCTGCATTACACTCAGGCTGCTATGTGCCTTTCATTAAATCTACATCACAAGCTGGGAAAATATTCAACTATTATTTCCTTTAAGGATATAATATTGCAAATGTAGATCTTCCCAAGTTTCTAGTCCTCCCTTTTGACTATATTCTTAAGGGAGAGAA
The DNA here is from genome assembly GCF_027409185.1 of Cynocephalus volans. NCBI lineage: Eukaryota > Metazoa > Chordata > Mammalia > Dermoptera > Cynocephalidae > Cynocephalus > Cynocephalus volans. The sequence goes on along the minus strand of NC_084466.1, from coordinate 82,819,670 downwards.
AATAAAGAACCAATATAGCCTTCTTTGACTCCAGGGACAGCTGAGAGTGTGGAACCTTCGGGGAACTGTTGCCTGCTAACTTAAGCACCAGAGTGTTTACCCTGGGGAGCAATCCTCATTCTTCAGTGAAATTGCTTAGTGATGATGCTGACCTCAGCCAAGGTCATTAGCCGGGTATTGCCTCTGGTTTATGAACACCTTTACTCTGTTTTGGACACCCCTATTAGTTGGGATCAGGGAGGTTTATTACCTTTAAAATTATTTCTGGCTTTAATTATGTGGATAATCATGTGCTGTACTTAATACATAATGATTAATAGTTGGAGTGCAGTATGTGGTGTGGAAAATATATGGCTTTAGCGCCATGCAGACTGAGAGTGAGTTTTTGTCTCTGACACTTACTATGGTGTAATCTTGGGCACAGTCACCAGCCACTTTGAGCCTCAGGGTCTTCATTCCTTCCTGCAGCACTGTTGTGGCATCAGGGACAGTGAACATAAAGCACTCAGCCCAGCCTCGGACATAGTAGGGACTTGATTGCACTGGATATTATTATCAATATTATAACGTATAGACCAGGAAGCTTTCCCAAGTGACCTGCCAAGATTCTAATCCCCACTCTGTGCACATAGATGGTGGCCCTTCTTGGGTTAAGGGCAGAGGCCTCTGAAGGAAAGTTGAAGGAGCGAGAAATAGCTGCATGGTTCAACAGTGGGAAACAATCACATCGGTGGATTCTGGCCATTGCTTGAGCCTGATTATTGTTGAGGCGAGTGTATCCTGATTACACAGTTTCCCTCTGCTCCAGGGCTGTGACACACCAGCTCCCTCTTTAATCCGTGGGTCTGGGTTTACCACTGAGTTGGCTGAGCTTGTGCAGGCTCCATGTCTCCCACAGGACTCACAAGGTGTGACAGTGCATGGGAAAACACTGAAAGCTCTGCTCTTTTACTTTCTTCCAGACTTGTTCATCTCCCTGCCTAGGTGGCCTTGAAAACATTTTCCTGTGAAGCCATGTCCTACGTGGGACCAAACTCTGAGGCAGCAGAGAGAAGCCAGACTCAGGTCAGCTAAACTGGTGCTTGCTCCTGGGATTCCAGGGAAACAGCGCCCTCTGGTGTTGGCTCAATGCCTGCCGTCAGCAGAGAAGCTGCCCAATTGGACTTTGAGAGCCAAGTTTCTGCAAAGCAACCCTTATATAGAAAGTTTTGTTTGGCAGAAATCCTTTTGTACAGGAGGAATTCTCCGGGTGAAATTAATGACAAGAGATGAAGTTATATAGAACTTTCATCAGGCAGTGGTTATCATTTTAATGAACCTAAGCATTTGGCAACTGCATTATCAGCTCAGAATAAAAAAAAATAAGAGCCATACAGTGGGGGGGAGATGCCGCATGTGCCCTCGTCTCTCCCTCTCTTTTTGATATCTCCAGAAGTTTTTTAGAATAGCAGAAGTGTCCCCAGGTGCCTGCCACCCTCCCGTTCTCTCTGAATTCCATCAACAGGGCCTCTTCCTCCTTGGATGGATTATCCCATTAGATTATATGAGAAGAGACTTGGCAAGCAGCATCTTTGGCTCTAGGACATTTTAGTAAACTAAATTCCCTACTACCGCTTTGCATCCTGCTAACCCCAGGAAAAGTTCAAGGTGATTGTCAGGCTTTAGGCTGCAAAACCTGTGAGTGGCATGGGGGTGGGGGGGGGGGCAGGGAGGGGTGCCCTTATCAAAAGGGGAACATAAGGAAATGCTTTGCTTACATTTAAATCTCCTCTCTGTAACCAAGAAGAAAATGTTACTGAAACATAGATCCTTTCTCTGGGCTTCATGGACTAAACCACCTGTCACCAGTGCTGGCAGTTCTGTGCCAGAGTTTTGCAGAGAGTGTTAAAGCAGGACAATAAGCAGGTCTAATAATAGCCTTTGCACTAGACCCCAGGGGATCTCCCGCAGCCTCAATTACTCTAGATCTTATTTTCCTTTACCCTGTGTTATCCTAGTTGCCCTTGAATGCAGAGAGACTTTTAGCTACAGAATTTGCATTTCCTGTTTCAAAGTTGCCACAAAAAATCCCCCTTCTCTCACCGTATATTATACTGTATCTCATCTCAGATGATTCTGCTTGCTTACTTATTGTTTTCTCCTCTTAATTGCTAGCAGTAATCTAACTGTAACGTGCCTGCTAATGAGCATAGCTTACAAGTTCCGTATATATTGATCTGTGATTTATTCTTTCATTATCATCATTAAATGTTCCTATATCTATTCTCACTTGACATATGTAGAGACAAAAATACTAAAAGCTATAAAATGCTGTGGAGATACAAGGAAGTATAATGTTCATAAACAAAGTCGTGGATTTATCTTAGACTTATAAAACACTCGAGCTGAAAGAACCTGGAAGTATCATTTATTTAGGCCCTTCATTTTATGTATGAGGAAACTGAGGCTCAGAGATATGCAATGCCATTGGATAGATCACACAATTCTAAAGGGTGGCCAGAATCCAGGCTCCCAACTCCCAATCCTGTAAAATTTATTTGCATGTCCTGCTCATTGAATTAAGCTTTCACAAATAAATGGGCCAGGACGTTCACTGTGGTATTGTTTACAACCATGAGAATTTAGAAACAATCTAGATGACCAGCATTAAAAAAATGGTAAAATAAATGGTGATACACTTACATTAGGCGATATTATCTAAATATTATAATTAAGTATCATGTATTAATAATTGCAATTATATATTATTGTATAAATATTTTTAAAGTCATTTTTGGAGAGTATCTAATGACGTGGTAGAACACTCACAATATAATATTGAATGAAAAAATATCACGCTATAAAACTAAATACAGACAGTATAATAGCAATTTTGTTTCATATATACAGTAAAAGAGTAGAGGGAATACATCAAATATTAACAGTGATTTTTTGAGGTGGTAGGATTATGAGTCATTTTTGTCTCCTTTTAAAACTTTTCTATGTTTTACAGATTTCTACAATTAGCATGTTTTACTTAAATTTATAATTAGAACAAAGTTTTTCAAAAACTATTTAGCGTTGTTGAGGGATAACTTACAAATACAAATTGTATGTACTTAAGGTGCACAACCTGATGTTTCTATATATGTGTACGTTGTGAAATCATCACCACAATCAAGCTAATTAACACATCCACAATCTCACATAGTTACCATTTTCCTTTTTCTAACTATTTCTATTTTTCTAATAGAAAAAAATATATAATTAAGCCTTAATAACTCAAAAGAGATTTTTCTCAGACTGAGAGGTGGCATTTACAAAGGGTTTTGAAGAAACTCATGAAAACGAGAGCTACATGTCCAACTGCTGTTGAATGATTAACTGGCAAAACTTTAGCCTGAGTGAAGAAGTCAAGTCAGCATCTTCCACCTCTTACATTTCATCCTGTGACTTCTTTCCTCAAACAGCATCTCCACAGTGCTCCGAGGTCATATCTGTGAGCTGAGCTGCTGTGCGTCACAGCACTGCTGACGTCCACAGTGGCTTCCCTTGCTCCGTAGGTGTGTGCGTGTGTGCATGTGTGTGCAGTGCCCCACTGTGCTGGAGCTCCCATAGAGCCCTTTAGTTGCAAAGCCTCCACCCCAGTATTCCACTCACTAGGAATAAAATAAATGTAAATTAAAGCAATCTCATGTTTATAAAATAAAAATATTTGTTGATGATACTATAAAATAGTACCATCAATTTGAGATTCAGCTGGCAGCAAGTTTCAAGTGCCATAAATAACAAATAAATAAATAATAAATAAATAAATAAATAATGATAAGAAAGAAAGAAAGAAAGAAAGAAAGAAAGAAAGAAAGAAAGAAAGAAAGAAAGAAAGAAAGAAAGAAAGAAAGAATCAATCTGTTTATTTAGCCTTCAATCCAGTCATCTTTTCTCTGGGAATTTATACAAAAGAAAAAAATCAAAAAGAAAAACAGTTATATGCCTCAAGATAATCATTCCCAGATTATCTCAAACAGCATAAAATCAGGAGCAACAAAAAGTTCCAAGAAGAGAAGAATTTGTAGTGAAACTATCGCATGTTTGCACTGATACTATGAAGAAAGCAATACAAAGACATGCTTGTGATAGAACATTAAAAATTGATAACATAAAAATGTTTTCATTATTTTATTTATTATGAATGTAATTATATGAAATATATGCAGAAAAAAATATTTTGTTAGAATGATTTGACTGTGGATTGCTTTATCTACTTTCTAATTGTTTTTGTACTAAAAAAAAAATGATGGAAATTGCTCCCGTCACTTCCATCAGGTCGCCTCCTGCTTGCTTCAATTGCTGTAATTGTCATGTACAGCATCTGTGGAGCAGTGGCTGAAAAAGTAGTCCCTGGACTCAGACTGCCTGAGTTCACGAGCCTGGTTCTACCACTTTCTAGCTGTGTGATCTTGGGCAGTTTTCTTATGCTCTCAAAGCCTCTGTTTTCTCATTAATAAAATGGGAAATCTTGAAAGTACCTGAGCTTTGGAAAGGAACTTAATTGTTCACATCTCCCTGGGTGAACTAGACGGTGAAGCTTCTGCCACAAACCTTTGTGGAGAAACATATCACACCCTAAGCTATGGGAGCGGCCACCGTCAAAGGTGCAGGCAAAGACGTGAGTGGGGGCAGAATCCTAGTCCACAAGCCAGAGAAACAGATCCAGAGCTTTCATCTGCTCCAGGAAAAGGAGTAGACCCTGACCGAGAGCAGGGTCTTGGCAGATAGCTCCCTTGAGAGCAGAGAGCAATAAATACAGAGAGGAAGGGAGGGTGGTCCTGGGGCCGGGTCTTAAAGCTAATTTTCCTTCCTTCCTTCCTTCCTTCCTTTCTCTTTTCTTTTCTTCCTTTCTTTTTTTGCCTGTATCCTTACCTAGCTATCTATTTTAAACTTAAATATCAAATCTATTTTAAAGTAGAAAGGAGGGTGTACATACCTTATGATGTACTATCACGCAGCTTCAACAAAATGAATGTTTCATTCTTCCCATACTCCCCACCCTGGATAATGTTGAAGTAATCATTTTATCACTTCATCTGTAGGTATTTCTGTATGTATCTCTAAAAGATATAGGCTCTTCTGTTTAATATAATCACACACAATTATTATACCTAAAAAATTGGCGGTGGTTCTTAAGGGAGTCTTTTAAGGGCTTGTCCCACAGAGGCAAGCCATAGGGTCTGCTGTGTTTCAAGGGTCAGGACAGAGCAACTTGAGAGCCCAGGCCCATCTGTCTGACATCACCCACCCCTTCCCCCAGCACTGCAGAACAGGCAGCTCTGGAACCACCTGACTCTTCATCACCTGGTGGGAAGTTGGCAGGTTCAGCACAGGGCTGAAAGAACAAAGTGAAGGCTCAAATTCTGGAGGAGTCTTTCAAATAGATCCAAGACAAATAGCCTAAGAAGACACTGGAGGGCAGTGTTTTTCAAGCTGTGGTCCACAGGGCCCAGGGGTCACTAAAAGGGAAGGAAGAGGCAGAGGAGAGATTGAAAAGGTTGGGCTTGGGACCCCACCCAACTTAACCAGTGAATTTATCTGCCTCTAGAAAAATATACAGTAATATGAAGAAACTACTTAATGCCAAAATAAAGGTCTCTGGGCCAGGTTCTTTTGCTGGCCAGGGAGACATCTGTGCAGAGATGCAGGGAGGTGGGAGAGCATGGGATGTGGGCCCTGAGACCCAACTCCCCACCTCCACCTGATCTCACAGTAGCCATTACCCTCGGACCCATCATCTGCAAAGGGAAGACAACACGAGTGTTTGCATGGATTAAGTGAAATTGGGTATGTGACAACACCTAGCACATAATGGGCATTTACACATTTTAGTCTAAATATATCTGCCAAACTGATGAATTGCCATAACGAGATGCTTGCAAGATATTATTTCTTAGGAAATTTGGAAAAATATATTGTCATATTTGTGCATGTTAATTTATGCATATTACTAGGTGGCTCTCCCAGTGACTTATGGCAAGCAAATTCCAGGACAGTGTTCCCAGTCACTGGACTAGGAGGGGCAGCAGTGGCATTCTTCAGCAAGGAGGGACATCTCCTAAGAAATTATTCCCTGAGCATGATGTGGCCAGAAGTAAAGAGACTGAGTTACAAGTGTTCCAGATCCTGGGAACATTTGGTGGCCCTAAGGATGAGATTCTTCCCAGATATGGAGTTTTTCTTTCATTATGTTATCCTGAGGAAATTTGCCTTACTCAGAAACATTTTGAAGTGTGACTCATAGTGACTTTATCTGCATAAAATTGGGGCACCGAGTTTTACTCTTTCAGGGGACACTGTGATGGATTCTCTAGGCATAGCAAAGAAAAAAAAGACGGGTGGCAAGTGGCCTTGGTTTGCTTTTTGTCCTTTGTATTTTTGTTTGTTTGTTTTTCGTGTGGGAGCAGAATGGGAAGTGGTGAGGGTGCCTTCCAAGGACAGCATTTGGGGTCACCAGGTGAACAGACGGATGCAGCCACGACATCCTGGAGGGTGAATTTGTTTTTTGCTAAAGCACAGCTGAGCTCAGCAGGGACAAACAATACTCTTTAATGTGTCTGAGTTTCCTTCCCCTGTTAGCAGTCCCTGGCACAGGCAGCAGCACCGATGGGGCTTCCTGGATCTTTTGCCAGCCTTCAGCTTCCCCAGAGGGCCATTCTCTGCTCTGCCAGGGTACTGGGCTGTGACTTTTGCCTGATGAAATTGCCTTTGCTTCCCAGCTCACTCACTGTAACAAAATCTGGTTCTTGGCACAGCTCAACTAACACTCCCACTGCCCGTTGTAAAAACAGGAATGACACGTTCGCCTGTGCTTGTCAGCGCTGAATTCCGACTGAGTGAATTTCTTTAGTCCTCCGTTGTCATGGAGCTGTGGAAATGGGAGCCTCTGCGGGGCGTGTGCAGGTGGAAGCACAGGGATGGGGCAGCGGCGGGAAGGGACGGCCTCCTCTGGCTCCTCTGACACTGAAATTCAGGCTCGGGAGGGCTCCTCTGCCCACTCAGTCTCCATAGGCATCACCTCGCAGGCGGGCTCAGACGTGTGGGACCTGACCACTGCGCTCCCCAGCCCGGAGCAGCCCACCCCACACCTCACAAGTCCTTTTTTCTCAGTGCTCTCTCTCATTTCCCTCAGACATAGTCCATTGCATTTACCTACATTTATCTTATTTATTTTTTGCATTTGACTAATTTTAATAAAGGATTCTTACCGGAGTCCCAGATCCCTGAGGAGCTGCGGGTCCCACATATGAAAGGAGCTGCTAGTCCTCCCTAACCTTTTCTCAAATAAAGGGTGAAATGAGGATTCCATACGCCTCTTCGACAATTGAAGTAGCTAAGACAGATATTCCTGGGGGCAAGTGGTGGTAGGAGAGCTCTGTCTTAGGAAGAGAGGGTACAAAGTGTCACTGTTCTCTTGTTCCCAAAGGGCAACAATGTGACAGTAGACAAGGAAAAAGGTGGCCACACTGTCCAGTTCAGGTCGGGGTCGGACCAGGGAACGTGAAGACAGCGAAAGTCAAACCCCCAGTGTGAGCAAGGCCGGGAATACCCACGAGGATTAGTTGGCAGATGGTCTGCGCGGGACGGGGGAGTCCCCATGTCATCACAGGTAGGTCATCTGACAGAAGGAGAGGCAGTAACCTAGAACAGACTCTCTGATTCTTAATTTCAAGCTCTCTGGTTACAGCGTTGTTGTTATGAGCTACGGGAGGTCACCAGGTGAATTTGGAAGTGGGTGGGCTGACCCTGGTGTTCCTGGGTCTCACCTGGGTTAATGCTGTGATGGGACTGCTCCTGATGTGTAAGTGACATGCAGAAGAAAAGCGCTGCTGACCTCATGGGAGCTCAGGATCTCATGGCGGCAGTGGGGGGTGGGGGTTGCTGAGGGGGCTGCGTGGCTGTCCTCTCCATCCACGCTCGTCCCCGTTTCTGGCTCCAGTCTTCTCCACCCTGAAGTCCATCCTCACCCTGGAGGAGTTCTTTGTCCCTTTGGACATCCACCCCTAGACAGCCCAACTGCACGTCAGCAGCCCATGCCCGTGGCCGCTCCCTGCTCCCGTGTCATCACTCGACACTGTCCCATCCTCATACTGGCCCCGTCCTTCCAGTCTTTTCACGGTCTCACTGCCTGTGCATCTCTTCTTCCATCTCATGTCATTGTGCTGTCCCTGCACAACCACTTTCTCTCAGTCATCAGCTGCCTCCTGGCTTCATTTCCTTCCCATCAACCTGCAAGTTTCCTCTCCCCAACTCCCAAGCCTCTCTTGTCCTCCCATCGTGCCTGAACCGAAGAAGCCCAGCCAGCCTTAAAGCCCCCAGCACTTGACCTCAGGCCCTTAAGTCCTGCTGGGGAAAATCATGCCCGGTGCACATGGGTGCTGCCAGCTCAGCTGGGCCCAGGGCGCGGTCCCCCAAGCCTCGCACACCTCCTCAGTCAGCTCCCCTCAAAACCCACCCCGAATGCTCGGGAATGTCGTCTGGGTACCCAACCCTTCCACCCCAAGTCCTTTCTCTCTTCATTGAGCAGACAATTTTGCTTCTTATTTTACTGAGAAAATGAAAGTGACAACTCAAAGACTCTCCAAGCAGTGTCCCCCCCCCATTGGCCACCCCAGGGAGTGCTACTTGTTTATCGCCATCTGCGCCCACCTAGTATCCACCTCTCCTGGCCCAGTCAGGGGGGTGTGCTCTTCCACCTCTAGGGTTAATCTTTCCTCCTGTGTTTGGAACCCACCCCTTAGTGCTTTCTCAAAGATCTTGTTCAATGAACCCTTCCCATTCTGTTTTCTGCAACCTCACCCTCCCTGAACACTTTTTCCTCTAATCCATATAAAATTCTTGTCTCTTCCATCCTTTAGAAAAACCAAACAACCATGATCGCGAATCCCCTTCCAGCTACTGTCCATTCTTGAATATGTTTCTTCTCAACGTACTGTAAACTGCTCTCTTGAAATGGCTCCCCATAAATTTATCAATGATTTTTATCCTTTATTTTGCTAAATTCATTAGATATGTTTCTCTCTTTATCTTACTGGATGTTTAACACTTCGGCATTGTGTTTAGCATTAATGACAGACCCCTCAAGGGGATGCTATTCCTTCCCCAGGCTTCTGAGACACCATGTCTTCTAGTTTTCCTGCTACTTCTCAGTCCACTTCTTGACAGTAGCCATTATAGGTCTGTCCTTCTCTGTTAACTTCTTCCATATCAATGCCTACAAAGTTTTCCTCTGGCCCCTTTCTTTTCTTGTTTCCAACCTGTGGTTGGAAACATCCAGGTTGATGTTTCCAACCTGGGGTTCCAGTCAACAGTCACACTCCTGTCCTTGCCTTCAGCTCAGCCACTTTTCTGCGGCCAGGACCTAAGGTCTATTTCTCACCTCCTCCTGAATGTCCCACATATGTCCCCACTCAGCATGCACAAGATTCTCACCTTCATTCCCTATGGTTCTCTTTTGCTCTTGAGTTCTCTTTAGAAGTACATCACTTTCCAACCAGTTGTTTGAGTTTCAGAACTGAGGATTATTCTGAAATCCTTTGCACCCCCACCCCATAGCTACTCACTTATTAATTTTGTAAAGTTTCCTCCTATGTAGCTCTTAATGAGTGTTTCCAACTCTCCATTCCCACTGCCAGCTTGTGGTAGGCAGAATTCTAACGATGCTTCCCCAAGATCCCCATCCAATGGTTATTCAAACACTAACCTATTTACTTCTGTGAAGAATTTTGCAGAGATTATTAAAGCCCCAAAGAAGTTGACTTCAAGATACAAAGGCTATTCAGGTGAGCTTTACTTAATCATATGAGCCCTTTAATAGCAGAGCTTTCTACAGCTGGTGGAAGACAAAAGAACGTGGGAGAGATTTGAAGCACGTGAGGGTTCGGATGCACCACTGCTGGCTTTGCAGTTAGAGGGGAACATGTCCAGGAACTGGGCAGCCTCCAGGAGCTGAGAGTGGCCCCAGCCAATGTCAGAAAGACATGGGAGCTTCAGTTTTACAACCACAAGGAACTGAATTCTGCCAACCTCCTGCAGGAGCTGGGAAGAGGACCCTGATCCCCAGGTGAGTGCACAGCCACAGCCAGTAGTTCACTTTCACCAGGGACCCCGAGCAGGCGATCCAGCAGCTGCACCAGACTCCGATGTGTGGAAACGGTGAGGTAGCAAACGGTCAGCTTGCCACCGAGTTTGTGGTCACTTGTTACATAGCAGCAGAAAACTAATAACCATTTCTTAGAACAGATTCTCTTCCCTTATCAGCTAGAGAATTAGAAGGCTTTCTACCTGGTCACCAGTGGAATTCCTCTCAGTTTACCTGTGGTTGGAGTTGGTTTTCTAAAACGCAAATCTAGAGTTGTCACTCTTTGTCCTTAACATTTCAGAGGCTTTCGGATCTCAGTCCCAAGCCCTTGGCTGTGTCTCAAGGTCCTTCAGACTTGGACTTCTACCAGCCTTTCTGGCTTCCCTCTTGCCCTTCACAAGTACCTTCCTCTCCCGATCACAAACAGATGTCGCTCTCTGAGTGGGGAATGCAGTTTCCTGTTCTTTGCACACGCCGTTCCCTCTGCCTGGATGTCCTTCCATCCTCCTCGTAACATGGACAATTCCTACTCATCTGTCAAAGTGTAGCTCCCTATTTCTGCCTCTGGAAAACCTTCCTAAACACATCCAGTCTAATTTCGGTGTTTCTCTTTGCTGTTCTCATAGCCTACATGCTTACATCTATCATAAGAGCTGACACTTCATATGTGCAGACTGTGTTCGAAATGCCTCTGTCTATATACTTGTTTTCAACTCATAAGGACTTTTAATTCATGATGGCCCTGTGAGGCAGGTACTGTCATCTCCACTTTGTAGATGAGGAAACTAAATAAATTTCCCAAGGTCACACAAATAGTAAATAGTACAGCTGGGATTTAAATCCCGGTTGTCTCTTAACTATTATCCTATAGCACTTATGAAGTTATACTTTGTGTATTTATGTAACACAGACATAGCTTTATTTTTCTGTTTACATTCTTATGATCATATTTTTTTCAGAGATTATAATTCAATGTATACATTGTCTAAAAGAAAGGCTCTTCCACATAAATTTATGTGATTTCGTTATAAGAATGTCCATATAATAAAGGAAAACAACTCATGCTAAAACTTCTTACTTTTAAACTTCTAATGTAATCATGAACAAAATTTGTTTGACAGAGGCTTTATTGTGGCCAATTCAACAGGATATGAGTTCTTTTTTTCTTTTTTCTTTTTTTGTTTTAATTTACCAATATACAATATAGTTGATTTTTGTGCCCCTTTACCAATTCCTCCTTTTCCTCCCTCCCTCGTCCCCCTCCCCCCCATCAATATCATATCTGTTCACTTGTCTTAACAAAATCAAGGAATTGTGATTGTTGTGTCTTCTTCCCCCCCTTAAGTTATACTTTAATCAGTGGTATATTTACCTAGATCCTTCTTTAGACTGTGAGCTCTTTTTAAGGCAAAGGTCAAGTTTTAATCACCCTTGGGCCCCCAACACCTAGGAAAGTGCCTGGCACTCAACAGACGTGCTTTGAATGAATGAGTGGAAAAATGATGGAGCTACTGAGTCTAAAGCTTCCAGAATGGCTCATATCGAAAGGCTTAAAGTCTGCCTCTAAATCATAATTACTGTTAAATAGCCGTGGTGGTAGAAAAGAAAGTTGGATAGAGCTGTTTCTCTTCAATTTGATCCCATCCCTCTCTATCCCATTTAGCTGAATTGCCAGTGCCTGGTATTGCTGAGTGGATGTCTCATGAGCTTGTTGGACAAGGATTTGCACTCCCAATGTGATTGTAAGGCCAGTCTTCCCCACCAAACCCACACCATCACCACCACCAAATTAGGCAAATAAAATGTATGCACAATAAAAAAAAAAAAAAAAATGTGTGTAGTCTCCAGGAAAACTCAAGAGGAACAGCAATAGTTATGAAATGATAGAGTTGCCGCAAACATGTAAGTGTGAAGGAAGCTGGAATAAACATCTCAACTATTTAGTGAGGTGGGACTGGGGGAGGAAGACTTCCCAAGTGAGGTTTGTGCCAGTCTTGTGGGAGGAACCCTGGAAGCCTCAGTGGAGGAGGGAGAAGTGGCAGGAGGAAGGAAAAGGGGCATAGGGTGTAGGTGGACTTGACCTGAGCGAATGGGCCAGATGGTGAGGGGGGAGGTTGGGAGCTACATGGAGAAGCGAGAGCAGCAGGCCGAGGTTGTGGATTTCATACAGCTGGCAGTGGTGTCAGAGCCTGCGTGTCCTGAGATGAAAGTCTCCAGTGAGAGATGACAGGGCATCTTATTTGCCCAAGAGTGGACGCTGGATCTGATTCCTGGTCATACCTTTGCCCCAGCCTCTATCCCAGAACTCCTTGGAAAACTTTTCATGACTTTCTGCGTCTCTGAGTTGCACTGAGCCTGCTCTGGGCTGCACACCTCAAAGCTCCCTGGTCCACTGTGCTGCTTCTCCTCGAAGCCTGTGTTGTGCTGGGCAAAACTAATACGGAGTAACTCTAGATTCTTGGGTGGAGGACTGCTGGGATATCAAGAATCTGCAGGAAACACTGGACCAAGGAAGTGTGGAGATGAGCCTTGGCTCAGGCAGTGGAGAAAGTTTGTGGATTAAAAACTATTTGTTTCATTCATAGGATTGGATTGGATTATGGAGAATGAGAGAGGTCCTCAGTTATTGGGTCATTCATGACTGAGCTCATAAGATTTTATGATATTAATAATGCTTATGCTATAGGCTGAGATACACAGTTCCAGCTGTGTTTGCCACTGCTTCCTACTGATGAAAAGGGTACCTGACATGGACTAAACAAATGTCCCCAATGGACTAAAAGAAATCAAGATCAAACCCTTCTGGGTCTATGCCCTATGAGGAGTGTGATTCTATAAGAATCTGGGAAGATATGAAACCTAGGATGTCAGCCTTTAACAAGCTACATCTCAGGGAGATTACCTAGGACCCTCTGGGGTGGGAATTTTAGCTTCTGTGGTTTCCATCCACCCACCAAGAATGCCAGGCAGGGAAGACATTGCCTGGTGTGTAGTTCTTGGGACAGTGGCAATGTGCTCTCTAACATTGTGAAGAGAAAATGTCAAGTTTTTGCAGTAGAAAAAAAAAAAAGATGGGAGAAATTAATTTTGTTGCTCAGTGTTTAGTTCCCAAGTGTTGACTACAAAGATGAGGGTGACTTTTAGAAGAATTGAGAAGGATTTGGAATTATTTTACTGGAATATTAATTTTAATCATGAAAAACAGTTCTGAAACTAAAAGACCCTATTTCATGTGGAGTGTTTTTTTCCACTGGCTTTTTTTTTAAGCTTACAGAAAAATAGAAAAGTTGGATAAACTCCTTTTACCTAATTTCACCAATTTGTAACATTTTGTGATGGACTGGTATTTTAATGTATGTGTTCCTTGATCATATTGGCAAATTTGGTGTTCATTTATAACTCAGTTATTTTTTAAACAAGTGTGTTTATTGGGTGCCCACATGGGCCACACACCCATGCAAGGGTGGACATATGACAGCAAAGAGGACACACAGAATTTCCATCTTTGTGGAGCTCGCATTCATTCAGTGGAAAAGACAAATGAGAAATAAGGAAGCAAGGATGGCATAAGTATAACATAACTTGACGTAGCATAAGGACTTAACCGAGTCCATTGTAAATGCCTGTAAGCCAGTATTTTTGCCAGGCTATGAGCTTTGGCCACATTATTCACGACATCTGTCAGGTCACCTCCAGGAACCCATCAGATGGCAGGTGGAAGGAAGCCCACCACTGGAAAGTGCTGATCCCCACCAGCAGCCCACCCTGGCCAGCAAACCCAGCAGCATTACCGTCCACATCCACGTCCAGAAGTTTGCCTGAAGGGCAGGCAAAGGGCGAGGCTGGTGGCCTGAGGGAGGCCTGAGGGACCCCAGCTGCTCAACACTGGGTTGTGCTTGCATGCGATGGGACGGCAGGAGCGGGGAGCAGGTAGAAACCGGGACCCCCAGGTCCCTGAGAAAGGGACCAGGGGCTGGAGCCGGGCAGGGAAATCAGCCTTCGTGGGAGGAAATCTACATCCTGCCTGGAAGAGGGAGAGAGGCGGGGGCGGGGTGGGGGGAGCTTCCTGGATTTGGGGATGGACGTTGGAGCGTCCCCAGCGCGTGCAGCAGCAGCGAGGTCATCCGCTGAGAGGAAGAGGCCAGTGGGGAGGCGACGGAGAAAAGCCAGCTCTTGATGCATATGCAGTGAGGTGACAGGGATCGCTGCGGCGGGTGCTCCGAAACTCTCTTGACTGAATCTGCATGTGTCATTTTGGAAACTCCCACCTGCATTTTCACTGAAGGGAATGAAAATAGCTTGGTGGCCACCCCCATCTAAGCCTCCCTCTGAAGCTGAAATGAAACGGGCCCCTGTTCTTGTTAGGAATACACACGGGTGATTTTGCAGGCCTGGCCCGTCTTTCTGGGTTGCCCGTCAGGCACCCAGGGTCCCCTGGTAGGGAGGGGACAGAAGGCAGACCAGTACTGGTCCCCAAAGTGGGGGGAGGGAGGGAAGCCGGGGTTATGAGTGGGGCAGAGACCGGCTGCTGTGTTCACATAGCACAGCGGGGCCCCTGGAGGCTTCTGCCCTGCAGAAATGAAAGTCGTCACTTATTAGAATGGGAAAGGCCTGGATGAGTATTGAGTACGCCTGTGTAAGGGCTTAATTAGAGGGAGCTTTGAAAAGTCTTTTTGTGGCTCCCTGATTCCAAGGTATGAGAAGGGCCTATTTATCACTCCCTCCAGACCCAGCTACCTCATTAAGAAAAAAATGGTAGGTTCTAAATTTTAACGACCCTTCCTTCAGCAAAGGCTCTGTACCTTGATCACTAAAGGCATTTCCAATTAATTTATAGCCAAGCCTTTCCTTATGAGTGGGTGGCTGGGCTGATGGCTAATGGCTATTGCAGATGAGGAAGGGGGAAAGGGAAAGAAACTAGGCTTTTAAAAAAGACCTTCAATTGTCAGACATTTTATTTCCCTGTGTCACTTCACCCTCACAACAACCACACACAGTAGGAATCTAATCCCTCCCCTGCTCTCCTAAGCCCACATTGCATGGAGATGAGGATCGGAACCATTATGTGAGTTGCTTGAAGATCCAGAGATAACAAGAGAAGGATCTCGTGTCCCCAAAGCCAGTTAGCTTTTGACTGAGTACACCCTACGGATTTGCACGGTTGAAATGATGGTCCTAAGAAAAACATGTATGTGTTCTCTGTTCTAGTTCAGATTGACGGGAAACCCTGTCAGTAAAGACACGCTTGGGCCTGCTATGCCCCACGCACTCTGCTAAGTTGGTATTTTAGAGATGAATAAATTGTGTCCTTACCTGCAGGAACCCATGGAGCCCCCAGATACATCTAGCACCTCCTTAGTGGAACCAGTGCTATGCTGTGGAGGACCCAGAAGAAGAATGTGGGAGTCCCTGCCTTCAAGTCTCAGGAGCTTTACTGGGAAGAGAAGACATACAGGCAGAAATGTCAAAGGACAAGCAATCACGCAATGTGCCTGTTTATTAATGTAGGTGTTAGAGCCCATGGGGCAGAGATACACCATGCTACACGGTGACACGCGGAGGGAGATGGGGAGGTCAAGCTGCTGGGCAAGGCTTTCTGCAGAAACAGGTCATGACTACATGGTGTATCTAGAAGCACCAGGAAGAGCTCCTGCTAAAGGTGTTTCCCCCATGGGGTCATTCCGAGTAATGTGATGGAAAAATAACTGGGAGATCTAACCCTGGCTCTGCTACTTACAGCTGGATGACCTTGACTGAGTAACTAAGTCCTTTGTCTCAGACTGTGTCGTGTGCTTTGTCATCTAAGATGAGCAAGCGGGACAGAGTGAGCCGCAGCCTTTAGTTCCATAGCTATTTGTCCTATAAGGAACTGCAGATTCATCTTCTAAGGGTCTCTTGGGAGACAAACTTTCATTTGATTTGATTTGATGATTATGTCACGCATAAAGTCAAGGAAGTCTCCCAGGACTTAAATGCAGAAAGATAAAGACATGGGATAAAAAATCAGGGTAAAGGCGGATCCTAAGATGGCAGTGGCTGCGGCGGTTGGCGCTGAGTAGCTGAGGTGGAAAAGGTGGCCACTGGGCCTTAGGCAGCCGGGAAACTTGTGGACCTTCCTCTTGCCGTCTCTTAAGGGAGGACAGCTGCTGGTGGCCGGTCGTGGGGGCTGACCGCCACTTTGCCCTTGGCAGGAGAGGCTGCCTTGTTTACAGGCAACAGCTTTGAAGTGGAGCAGGTAAAGAACTGTTTCTTAGCTGCAGCAGCCAGCTGCCCTATTCAGGATTCGAGGTTTCAGGCCAGCATAAAAGAAGATTCCTGGGAGCGCCCAAGCCACGCCGCGGGACCGAGTGAGCAGCCCGAGGCGGCGGCGGCCAAGGACGGGGACGGCGATGACATGGAGGCAGAGAGAGAGCCACCTGGCCCGGCCCAGCCCCGTGAGTGACCCCTGGCCCGGCCCTGCTTGGAGACGGACACCTGCCTGGCTTCCGCCTGCCCCACCGGGCCACTCACCGGCCCTGGGGCCGCCTCCATTTTCTCAGGTGGTGGTGGCTCCGGCCTGGCTTGGCCAGGCCTGTCCTCCTCACCCAGCTCGGCTCCTCACTGAGCCTTCCCACTTGTTTGCCCTGGCGCGGGGCTTCCTGGGGCCTGTGGGCCAGCCTCCCCTCCCACTCCCTCCATGGTTCTCTGGCAGGGCTGGTGGCATGGGGCATCCCTGGCCAGTGTCGGGAGGGCAAGGAAGTACAGGCTGGGCCTACTGTAACTCCACTGCACCCTGGGCTCCGGCCCCCAGTAAACTTCCTGTTACCAGGAGGCAGATACCATCTCTGTGGCCACCTGTTCAGAAAAACGCCTAACCGATTTCTGGTTAGGAATAGTGTGGTCAGAGCATTCCCGAGTTCGCTTGAACCTGCCGGAGAGCTGACTGGGGGTGGGCACCGGACTCGGTCTGCGCCGGGGGGATTCAAAGGTGAACCGTGTGCTGCGGGCTCCTCCCCCGAGGAGCTCACACTCTGGTGTGGGAGATAAGACAACTACACAAATAACTGTGATACCAGGAGGAAGGTGATAAGTCCCGAGAAAGATCTACACAGTGCTACAAAGGCACCCAGAGCGACCGGTCGTCTGCGCCTAGCAGAAACCTGGTAGACTTCCTGGGCGAGGTGGTGCCAAGCAGGGTCTTGAAGGCCTGGCTGATAGACGAGGGTTGCAGAAGACACGTCCCAGCTCAGCCCAGTGTGCACAGAGCAGGGAAATGTCCGGCTAGGGAGGCAGAGACTCAACAGAAACCACACACCCTGTGGGGCCGCCACTGCGTGAGCCAGCAGCCTGGGCCAGAGTGCACGGAACAGGGAGAAGTCCTGCATGGAAAGTGGAAGCTCAGCAGAGTCCAAGCTGACCAGAGAGGTGGCCCCTCGGAGAGGCCCAAGACCCGAGGCATCCACACACACAAGGCACTAGAGGCCACCTGAGCAGTCACGGAGGTAGCCATACCAAATTGGCAACCACAGCAACATCTTAGTTAGTCAATAGTCTCAAACCGGTGGACTGTGAAACCCCCTGCCACAATGAATAAACATCAAAAAAAAGATACCAGAAATACAAAAAATCAAGAAAGTACACCACCAAAAGTTAATAAATCTCAAAGTCTAGATCCTGTAGAACAAGAAGCCCTTGAAATGACTGACAAGGAATTTTGAGTGATAATTCTAAGGAAACTGAATGAGATACAAGAAAACTCAGCTAGACATCATGATGAAATGAGGAAAAGTATACAGGACCTGAAAGAGGAAATGTACAAGGAAATTGATGTCCTAAAATAAAATGTAGCAGAACTTGCCGAACTGAAGAAGTTATTCAGTGAAATAAAAAGCACAATGGAGAGTTTAACCAACAGGCTTGTGGAAGTTGAAGAGAGAACCTCTGAACTTGAAGATGGGCTGTTTGAAATAACACAAGCAGACAAAAAAAAAAGAAAGAAAAAAGAATCAAAGACATTGAAGAAAATCTGAGAGAAATCAGACAACCTTAAACGCTCAAATATCCGAGTCATGGGTACTCCAGAAGGGGAGGAAAAAGGAGATTACATTGAAAACATATTCAACAAAATAGTGGCAGAAAACTTCCCAGGTATAGGAAAAATCACAGATCTTCAGATCCAGGAAGCTCAATGATCTCCAAACTTATCCAACCCAAAAAGGCCTTCTCCAAGACATGTTATAGTCAAATTGGCAAAACTCAGAGACAAAGAGAGAATCTTAAAAGCTGCAAGAGAGAAGCGTCAAATCACCTATAAGGGAACCCCAATCAGGCTAACATCAGACTTTTCATCACAAACCCTAAAAGCTAGAAAGGAATGGGATGATATATTCAAAATACTAAAAGACAAAGATTGCCAGCCAAGAATACTCTACCCTGCAAGGCTATCCTTCCGAAATGAAGGGCAAATAGTATATTTCTCAGACAAACAAAAACTGCGGGAGTTCACTACCACATGACCACCCTTACAAGAAATCCTCAAGGGAGTACTGGGTTTGGTTCCTGAAAAATAACTACCACTGCCATAAAAACCCAAGAAAAATCAAAACCCACTGGTATAATAAAAATGGCATTCGTGAAGACAAAAGAATCAAACAAAAATGCTATCTACAACCTAAGGAACCAACAAACACAGAAAACAAACAGTAAATCAGAAAGCAAGGAACAAAAGACACCTAAGACAACCAAACAACCAATAAAATGCTAGGAATAAATCAACACCTTTCAATAACAACTCTTAATGTAAAAGGCTTAAATTCCCCAATCAAAAGACACAGACTGGCTGACCGGATCAAAAAGGAGGACCCAACTACATGCTGCCTACAAGAGACCCACCTCACCCATAAAGATTCACATAGACTAAGAGTGAAAGGATGGAAAAAGATTTACCATGCAAACAGAAAAGTAAAACGAGCTGGAGTAGCTATTCTAATATCTGACAAAATAGACTTTAAACTGAAAACCATAAAAAGAGACAATGAGGGACACTACTTAATGATAAAAGGACTGATGAATCAAGAAAACATAACAATCATAAATATGTACGCACCCAATGTTAGAGCAGCCAGATTTATAAAACAAACTCTATTAGACCTAAAGAAGGAAATAGACACTAATACCATAATAGCAGGGGACCTGAATACCCCACTGTCAATATTAGACAGATCATCTAGGCAAAGAACAGGAGAGAAACACAAGATCTAAACAAGATTCTAGACCAATTGGAATTGGCAGATATCTACAGAACATTTCATCCAACAACCTCAGAATATTCATTCTTCTCATCAGCACATGAATCATTCTCCAGGATAGATCACATACTAGGT
This sequence comes from Cynocephalus volans, assembly GCF_027409185.1. Classification (NCBI taxonomy): domain Eukaryota; kingdom Metazoa; phylum Chordata; class Mammalia; order Dermoptera; family Cynocephalidae; genus Cynocephalus; species Cynocephalus volans. Next base: position 82,800,197 of record NC_084466.1, on the reverse strand, counting down.
CACAAATCAAGTCTCAATAAATTAAAAAAAATTGGAATTATCCATGTATTTTCTCAGACCACAATGGATTTAAACTAGAAATTAATAACAAATGAAACTCTGGAAACTATACAAACACATGGAAATTAAACAGCATTCTACTTAATGACATATGGTCCAAGAAGAAATCAAGCAGGAAATCAAAAAATTTATTGAAACTAATGAAAACAATGATACATCATACCAAAACCTGTGGAATACTGCAAAAGCAGTATTAAGGGGGAAATTTATTGCATTAAATGCTCACCTCAGAAGAATGGAAAGATGGCAAGTGAACAACCTAACACTTCACCTTAAAGAACTAGAAAAACAAGAACAATCCAAACCTAAAGTTAGCAGACAGAAAGAAATCATTAAGATCAGAGCAGAACTTAATGAAATTGAAACCCGAAAAACAATACAAAAGATCAATGAATCAAAAAGTTGGTTTTTTGAAAAGATAAATAAAATTGACAAACCATTAGCATGGCTAACAAAAAAAAGAAGAGAGAAGATTCAAATAACAAAAATTAGAAATGAAAAAGGCGATATTACAACTGATTCATCTGAAATACAAAGAATCATTCGAGACTACTATAAACAACTATATGCCAACAAATTTGAAAATCTGGAGGAAATGGATAAATTTCTGGACACACACAAGCTCCCAAAACGGAACCATGAAGACGTAGAAAGTTTGAACAGACCAATAACAATAAAGGAGATTGAAGCTGTTATCAGAAGGCTCCCAACAAAGAAAAGCCCAGGACTAGATGGATTCACAGCAGAATTTTACCAAACATTCAAAGAGGAATTGACACCGATTCTTTACAAACTATTCCAAAAGATTGAAACGGATGCAAATCTCCCCAACACATTCTATGAAGCAAACATCATCCTGATACCAAAACCAGGTAAAGATATAACCAAAAAAGAAAACTACAGGCCGATATCCTTGATGAATATAGGTGCAAAAATCCTCAATAAAATACTAGCAAACAGAATACAGCAACACATACGTAAAATTATTCACCACGATCAAGTGGGATTCATCCCAGGGATGCAAGGTTGGTTCAATATACGCAAATCAATAAATGTGATACACCATATTAATAAAGTCAAACACAAGGACCATATGATCATCTGTATAGATGCTGAAAAAGCATTTGATAAAATTCAGTACTCATTCATGACAAAGACCCTCTATAAGTTAGGTATAGAGGGAAAGTATCTCAACATAATTAAAGCCATATATGATAAACCCACTGCCAATATCATCCTGAATGGGGAAAAGCTGAAAGCTTTTCCTTTAAGAACAGGAACTAGACAAGGATGCCCACTCTCACCGCTCCTATTCAACATAGTGTTGGAAGTACTAGCCAGAGCAATCAGAGAAGAGAAGGAAATAAAGGGCATCCAGATTGGAAAAGATGAAGTCAAACTGTCCCTGTTTGCAGATGACATGATCCTATATATCGAACAGCCTAAAGCCGCTACAAAAAAACTCTTGGAATTGATAAATGATTTCAGCACAGTAGCAGGATACAAAATTAACACACAAACATCAGTAGCATTTCTTTTCTCCAATAGTGAACATGCAGAACGAGAAATCAAGAAAGCCTGCCCATTTACAATAGCCACCAAAAAAATAAAATACTTAGGAATTGAGTTAACCAAGGAGGTGAAAAATCTCTATAATGAGAACTACAAACCACTGCTGAGAGAAATTAGAGAGGATACAAGAAGATGGAAAGATATCCCATGCTCTTGGATTGGAAGAATCAACATAGTGAAAATGTCCATACTACCCAAAGTGATATACAAATTCAATGCAATCCCCATCAAAATTCCAAAGACATTTTTCTCAGAAATGGAAAGAACTATCCAGACATTTATATGGAATAATAAAAGACCACGCATAGCCAAAGCAATGCTGAGCAAAAAAAATAAAGCTGGAGGCATAACACTACCTGACTTTAAACTATACTACAAAGCTATAATAACCAAAACAGTATGGTACTGGCATAAAAACAGACACACTGATCAATGGAATAGAATAGAGAATCCAGAAATCAACCCTCACACTTACTGCCATCTGATCTTTGACAAAGGTACCAAGCCTATTCACTGGGGAAGGGACTGCCTCTTCAGCAAATGGTGCTGGGATAACTGGATATCCATATGCAGGAGAATGAAACTAGACCCATACCTCTCACCATATACTAAAATCAACTCAAAATGGATTAAGGATTTAAATATACACCCTGAAACAGTAAAACTTCTTAAAGAAAACATAGGAGAAACACTTCAGGAAATAGGACTGGACACAGACTTCATAAATACGACCCCAAAAGCACGAGCAACCAAAGGAAAAATAAACAAATGGGATTATATGAAACTAAAAAGCTTCTGCACAGCCAAAGAAACAATTAACAGAGTGAAAAGACAACCAACAGAGTGGGAGAAAATATGTGTAAAATATACATCTGACAAAGGATTAATATGCAGAACATATAAGGAACTCAAACAACTTTACAAGAAAAAAACAAACAACCCAATTAAAAAATGGGCAAAAGAGCTAAGTAGGCATTTCTCTAAGGAAGATATACGAATGGCCAACAGACATATGAAAAAATGCTCAACATCACTCAGCATCCGGGAAATGCAAATCAAAACCACACTGAGATACCATCTAACCCCAGTTAGGATGGCTAAAATCCAAAAGACTCTGAACGATAAATGCTGGCGAGGCTGCAGAGAAAAAGGAACTCTCATACACTGTTGGTGGGACTGCAAAATGGTGCAGCCTCTATGGACAATGGTATGGAGGTTCCTCAAACAATTGCAGATAGATCTACCATATGACCCAGCTATCCCACTGCTGGGAATATACCCAGAGGAATGGAAATCATCAAGTCGAAGGTATACCTCTTCCCCAATGTTCATTGCAGCACTCTTTACAATAACCAAGAGTTGGAACCATCCCAAATGTCCATCATCGGATGAGTGGATACGGAAAATGTGGTACATCTACACAATGGAATACTACTCAGCTATGAAAACAAATGAAATACTGCCATTTGCAACAACATGGATGGACCTTGAGAGAATTATATTAAGTGAAACAAGTCAGGCACAGAAAGAGAAATACCACATGTTCTCACTTATTGGTGGGAGCTAAAAATTAATATATAAATTCACACACACACACACACACACACACACACACACACACACACACACACACAAAAAAAAAAAAAAAACCCGGGGGGTGGGAGAAGATATAACAACTACAATTCCTTGAATTTGATATGACAAGCAAACAGACAGGACATTGTTGGGGGGGAGGGAGGAGAGGGAGGAGGGAGGGAGGTTTTGGTAAGGGGCAACAATAATCAACCACAATGTATATTGACAAAATAAAATTAAAAAAAAAAAAAAAGAAAGCCATGTAAAGACACAAAGATGAAAGGCATGTGAAGACAGATGGAGTTTGGAATTATGCTGTCACAGGCCAACAAATGACAAAGATTGCCAGCAACCACCAGAAGCAAGGAAAGAGGCAAGGAAAGATTCTTTAGGCTCTAGAGACTTCAGGAGTGTGGTCCTGCTGAAACCTAGATTTTGTATTTTTTGTTGCTGGGGTTTTTTTGTTGTTGTTGTTTTTTTTTTTTTCCCCATAAAACAGGTCTTAATACATTTAAAAAATTTTAAAAGACTAAGACCATAGAATATATGTCCTCTGACCACAATAACAGAAGGAAACAGAAAATTCACAAATGTGTAGAAATTAAACAGCACTCTCCTAAATAAACTGTGTAAAAATAAAAATAAAAATAAAAAAATCAGGGGAAAGTTAGAAGAGGCAGAGAAGGAATCCAGGCAACCTGACATCTGCTGGACATTTCCATTAGAGAAACAGAGGGGAGGAAAGGGGCAAGTCGCTACAAAAAGAAAATGGCCTTGGCTGAAGAAATACAGGAGTTTCCACATCAAAAAACCCACGGAAAATCAAAAGATTTTGATGGAGAAAACCCACACCTAACGTCATCCTGGTAAATCTACAGGACTGAACAGTAGAGAGCAAGTTTTGAAAATGTCCATAGTGACGAAAGCAAGCGACTTACGTAAAAACAAAAATAAAATTCTCCAGTCATCTCATCAATAACAACAAAGCATTTCCTTCAATATCCTGAAAATTATTTTGAACCTGAAACTGTATCTCCACTCAAATTATCAATCAAAGGATGTTCAAGGGACCAATAAACATATGGATAGATACTCAACATCATGGCTTATCAGGAAAATCCAAATTAAACCCACAAGATACCCACCTGCATGACTTAAATTGCAAGGACTGACAAGTGTGGATGAGGAGGTGGGTTAACTGCAACTCTCACCCACTGCTGGTGGGAGCATGAAGGGCTCGACTGCTTCGGGAAAGTTTGGCAGTATCTACTATATATCCAAAAGATGCTCACAAAAAGACATGTACGAAAATGTTTCTGGCAGACTTATTTGTAACAGCCAAAACTTGGAAACAATCCAAATGTCCATCACTAGAACGGATAACCCCCTTGCTACACATCCACTTCCAAAGTACAAACTACTGCTACACACAAACACATGGGATAATCTCATAGTTACTACGTTGAATGAAAGAAGCCAAGTATGGAGTTGAAACTGAATGATTCCACTTATATGCATTTCTATAATAGGCAGAACTAATCTGTGCTGATAGAGAGGACAGTCGTTGCCTGAGGAGGAGAGGCAGTGGTATTGAACCATAGGGGCACAAGAGAACTTTCTGGGTGATGGATATGGTCTATATCTTAATACAGGTGGTGGTCACATACAAACATCCATCTGGCTGTTCACTTGGGATTTGTTTTCTTTGCTGTATGCAAATTAGATCTCAATTACTAGAAAAATAAGTAAAAGGGAAGGAGAAATCATGAAACCAATGGAACCAAAAGAAAGACATTTTGAGGTATGCAGGGACTCAGAAAAGATTATGCATTTTTGCAAACTTATACAAACAAGATTGCTCGTGGATGCACATCAACAAAATAGAAAAGGAATCAGAGCAGGAGGATGATAGGGGAAGAATAGGTCAGGGATGAAAGAAACCCCTTGGTGTTTGGATGGTTCTTCTATGAGAAACAAGATTCTGATGGCAATAAAATTACATTTTCTTCTCTAGAATTTTGATAACACTACTCGTGTGATGATTCTTATAATTATAATCTTATCGATCTATTTATGCAACTTCAGTGGTTAAAGTCAACTTAAAGACAAAGTACAAACGATATATTTAGTCACAAAACTGAAGGTAAAGTTTACAAGCCTGGACGATATAAAATTGTCATAACTAACTGAAACCAGGGGTCGGAGGAAAGCGACTCATTTCCTAATCATGAAGGCTGAGACCCATTGATACATCTAAGGTGAATGATTCAAGAACTTGAGGTTGTCACATAAAATTGAAAAAGCAACTAACTATAAGAAGAAATAAAAATAACACTGTAAGAAAAATCAGGAACAGGAAATAGGAGATAGGAGGTAGTGTAAGGCTAAATTTCTTACATTTTGGAGCAGATTGTCCATAGATAACTGTCTGTTTATCAATCTATGAATAATCTGCTCTGAAAGATAAGAAGCGGTTATAAGTAGTCACTAGAAAAGCTTTAAAAAATAAAGAAAAGAGGAAAAGACTGTTAGACACCTGAGAGTGAGTCCAGGGACGGAATTGTGAGGACCGAGACATCTGCGTTCTGTCTTGTCCGTGCCCGCCTGCACGCTGATTTTGACAACGCTCGTGGAGTGCGTTGAGCAGGAAGGAAGCAGCGGAGGCAGGGAGGGAGGCGGGAGTGGGGGAAGGGAAGGGGCAGGAGCGGGCAGGAGCAGTTCTGGCTGTGGGGCCCTGGCATGCAGCGCTGAGGTGGCAGACGGGGGTCAGCTGAGCTGCAAAACGAGGGTGTCGTAGAAATGCAGTTAAACGATCTTCTTTGAGGGAAGGCAGAAACATATTCTTCTGTGTATAAAGATGCACGAAGGGGACGGAAGAAGAAATTCAGGCTCGGCAGGTGTGAGAATTGAGGAGCCAGAAGAGACTCAGCTGGAGGGTCCAGGAACTCTGCCCCCAGGTGGTGCGATGCCTCGCCCGTGGGAGCACAGCTTTCCACAGATGAAGCAGATCCCAGCAGTCCCCTTCTGTTTAGACCATCCATTTTTAGAAATTAGGCGCCATCTCAGCAAATAAAGTCCCTTCACCCCATCATGCATTCGATGGTCCAGCCATGCTGGGCTTGGAATAAACAGTGAGCCAAACGCCCGCCAAGGGCCACCCTTCTGAGCGTGCAGTAGGGGTGTAAAGATGTGAACCAGGGCAACCCACGGAAATGCAGGGAAGGCAGCAGGGGCTTGTGAACAGGACTTGTTCATGTGTGCAAGTAAGCGGGCTTAAGCATGTCACCAGGTGGTAGAGAGCACACGGGCATGGAGGAAGACATGGGTTCAGCCTGGCTCAGCCTTTTCCTGGTTATCTGACCTCAGTTTCCCATCCGTACAAAACACACAATGGCTGTGATGATCAGGAAAGTACCAAGGACAAGGCTGGGCCCATAGTAAGTGCTTCATGGTGTGAAGACACACACATGAGTTGCTCAGGACCATGAGCAGGACCACGAGGGGTGTCGCTGAGGCCTGGGCACTGGTTGAGTCAGATGGGCAGAGCCACAGAGGGTGAATAGGGGGCTCTGCTGTCTCTCTGTGCCTTGTCCCTCTGGTGGGGCTGTGTTTCCCATCACTGGTCCTTTCTTAGCCCCTCCATTGTGTTTCCAGACCGGACAACCCTACCCCCTTCCAGCCTGCCCGCCTCCCTGCAGCAGCCCCACACTGCAGCCAGGCTGGGGAAGGTGCCTGAACTCCACGGGAGACTAAGGGCACAAGTGTGGGGACAAGGATGGAGCGGGGGCCACCAGCAGTGCACAGAGCTGTTGTCATTCTCCTGAGCAGAAAGCAGCTGAGCTCGCCTTGCTCTGGAGCCTACATTCCCACAGGTGGGGTGTGGGGATGGGAGGCTCCAACTTTCCCTGTAACGAACTTAGGCTCTCCTGGTTCAGAGCCACCTCACTGAACAAGAGGTTGAGTCCTAGCTCTGAGATGATGCCTGGTTCCTGGGCGCCGCTGCTGCTGAGGAGGGTCAGGCCCACGTGGGCCTGTAGGGTAGAGCTGGCATTCACGGCGGGGTCGGGGGCTGTGCCTTAGCTTCTAGTCTGAGGTCCACCCATAGCCTCCTTCTCACAACCCCAGGCCTCTTTTTCAGACCCCCTGGGTCTCTCGTCTCTTTCCAAAAAGCACAGGAACTGGCAGGCCCCTACCGCCACCAGGGGGCTGTGCCGGGCCCCATCTCAGGCTCGTTTGTCTAATGCCAGCTTCTCCCGGGGAGAGTCACTAGGTGCTCTCAGGCTCTCTCTCGGCCTATTGGGGGGTGTCTACTGAGATTTTTTTGTTGTCTGGTTCCTTTCACCCAGTCCTTCTCAGAGACCCACGCAACATCTTAGCTCCTCTCTTTCAAAATTTCTAAGTGTCCTCCCATTCTAGGAGGTACTGCCCCCTTTCTGGGCAGCAGTCTGTCCTCTGACGCCATGTCCTGCTTCCCTCCACAACAGGTTTTACATAATGCTCTGTGTGGGCACAGCCAAGGTCTGCCCCTGTCATATAAAGGGAAGCTTTTTTACATAAAACTTTTCCCTATCATTGAAGTCTAGCTTTCAAGACTATTGTTTCTTTATGGACTAAAGAATCTCTAATTAGGGACTCAGAACACATAATGATTTCTTTCTTCAAGGTGTGTGTGTCCTCCTCTTTGTCCCCTCCCCACCACCAGTAATTCCACTGATTTATATGTGAGGAGTCAAAGGAAAACAATCAATTTATATGACATAAAATATACACCAGTCTAACATGGTGAAAACACACATGCACTATTCCCATCACACAAACAACCTGTAAATAAACTATTTAGCAGTTGAAATGACAGTGTCACAGCTCCTGGGTCCTTGTCTTAGTCCATTAGGGCTGCTATAACAAAATGCCAAAGACTGGGTGGAGTAAACAACAGAAATTCATTTCTCACAGTTTGGGGGGCTGGGAAGCCCAAGATCAAGGCGCCAGCAGATTGGTGTCTGGCGAGGGTGAGAGCCCGCTCTCTGGTTCTTAGGCAGCTGTCTTCCCACTGTGTCTTCACATGTCAGAAAAGGACCAGAGAGCTCTCTTCGTACCAGGGCGCTAATTCCATTAATAAGGGCTTCACCCCCCATGACCAAATCACCTCCCTAAGGCCCCACTCCTAACCCCTTGGGATTAGAGTTTCAACATATGAATTTGGGGGACACAAACATTCAGTCTACAGCAGTCCTAGACCCAAGATGGCCAAGTCCATTTAGGTGATGGCCTGTGGATCACTTTCTCCTTTGCATCAAGCTTGAGTGGCACTGCTGCTGCTGCCTCTGCAGTATCTGGGGTCACCATCGCTGTCGGGAAGTGTGGAGATGGAAGTGAGACCAGCCCTGGGAAGAAGGGCCAACTTAGTCCTGTGTCTGCCCCGGAAGAGAGGCTGCTCTGACAAAACTGCTGCTTTCCATGTGACATGGATAGGACACTTACACAGGATGCTAACAGAGGTTCTAATTCCAGTGGGAGGCTCCTGCAGTGAGGATGGGGTTGGAAACAGAGCCACACTCGCTCTGCTCTGCTTTCCAAGCTCTGCTTCCACCAAAGGTTGAGTTTCCTCTAATGCTCAGGGCCCGAGGGGAAGCAGAGCTCGTGGGATTTCACCGGATTGTGGACAGTGAGGGTCTGAGAAATGTAAGCACAGGCCCACACCAGAGACAGCCAAGTAGCAATACCGGGGGACCCCTGGAGCCGGGGGCTGGGCTTGGTTGGTAGAGGGAATCCTTTAACCCCCTGCTCTGACAGGCTCGCTCCCACCCTGCTGACCCACAGCCTTCCATCAGGGTGGGACAACAGCCACACCAATGTCAGCACGCATAGACAGTGCTGAGGCCACAGCCCCTCAGCGATGGGCTGCACTTCATAGTGTCCAGCGGGCTTCCACACCCTTCCTTGCTTGCGTCCTCCTGAGGGTGGCTGGATAGGTACCTTCCAGTTGGTGTACAGGTGACAGAACTGTGGTTCTGAGGGGTTGAGGGGTCCACATGTCCAGTGTGTGGGAGAATCGGGACCTGAATGGGGCATTTGCTCAGGGCACAATGGCTGCGCTCGCCCAGGCCCCTGGCTGTTTGAACAAGGGGCTCACACCCAAGCTCTGAGGGAAACCCCATGCCCTGCCCTCTCCCGGTGCCCACTGTGTCACTGGCCATTCTCTGGCCTGCATGTTTCCACTCATCCGCAGCAGCAGATTATGCTTGGGTGGTCCAGAACTGGAGGACTCGCTTACAAAGCCCAGCGATGCTCAGTGCTGTGGAGGCTGGACTTGGAAGCTCTTCCTTGTGATATTCCCTGTCCAGGATACATCCTTAGTTTTCTCTCAACACAGTCAGCCATTGGAGTAGGAAGAGACACGTCCATAGCTAGGTGTCTTGGCCCATTTTCTGTTGATATAACAGAAAAACCTGAGACTGGGTAGGTTGTAAGGAACAGAAATTTATTTAGCTCATGGTTCTGGAGGCTGGGAAGTTCAAGAGCATTGTTCTGGCGTTTGGCAAGTTCATCCCATGGCAGAAGGTGAGAGGACAAGGGTGTGGGAGACAGAAAGAGACACCAGGGGCCAGACTTGCTTTATAACAACCCTCCCTCAATGAACTAACCCAATCCTGTGATAATGACTTTAATTCCTTCATGTGTGCAGAGCCCTCATGACCTAATCACTGCTTATTAGGCCCCATCTCTCAACACTGTTGCATTGGGGATTAAGTTTCCAACACATGAACTTTTGGGGGACACATCCAAGCTATAGCACTGGGTATTTGGTCAATCCCATGAACACTTCGGGGGCAAGATCATGTCCTGTTTGCTTGCCACAAGGAGTGAACTCTGTAAATGTTATTATTGCATAAATGCAGCACTAAGGGTATGTCGCAGAGGTAAGGTTGGGTGGATAATATGGGTAATATCCCAAAGGATTTACTTTTTAACTGGCAGAAGTACATGAAATAAAACTATTGAAAGCACAGAGAAGCAGCTTTGTAAGTTAAGAAACCCAAGTCAAGATTTTATTGCTTTTGTAACAACATAAGCATCATAATTATTCTGGGATATGGAAAATAAAAATAAAACCTTGGATACTTTGGCATAACTATTGACCCAACATTTCAATTGTACTATCCCAGGAAGAACCCATTCCTGCCATGGGTTCCAAACCTGATGATTCTTCTAACAAGGAATCAGAAGACAAGACGTCCTCAGCCTCCAAGACTAAGGATGGAGCTTGGAGGCCGTGGCAATGGTATTGGATCTCCCAGTAGAAGCTGCCAGTATTTGCTGTCTCAGATCCTTAAACTAGTTGCACACTGCCCATTTCAGTGGGGAAAGGGCTCATTGGGGGTTAAGTTATTCCTCTCTCCAGAGCTTCATTAGCGCATTGCCCATCCTTAGGCATGCTTCCTTAGCACTTTTGAACTTAATTCCAGTCTACTCTTCTCTCTCTCTCTCTCGCTCTCTCTCTCTCTCTCTCACACACACACACACACCTCACAGAGGCTCACCCCACTCTCTTTTACAGAGAGAGAGATGCAGTACAAATGTAATTTTAAATAAATTGTGTGATCACGCAATACTTGTCTTCATGCAGCATCTGCTGGACCAGCTGATTAACTGTCTGATTGAAGTGACCCCGATGTATTTCTGTTACTCCTGTCATGTTTATCAGCTAAAACTTGGCACCTACGTTCATTGCTAAAAAGTCAGTAGGGAGAGACTCAGGAAACCCAAAATCGGCCGGGGCCTCTCTGCAGGCTCTGGCTCTGCTGTCTGGGCCTTGCTCATCTGCAGACCTGGAGGACTTTAGCCTCCAGGCTCAAGGTTATTAGGACCCAGGCTCACTCATTAGCTGGTGAATGTGCTTCTTCAGTGTGTAACCCATGCAGAACCCACCCCAATGTGGCACCTCTGCATACTCCTTAATAGGCCCCCCAACGAGGATGGAGCTCCTTGTGCACTGTGACATTGTCTTAGCAAGACATGCCAAGCTCCCTCCCCTTGTCCACGAGCCCCTAGGTCACGGCCACCACCAGGGTCCTGTGGCTGCTTCTCCTGGCCTCAGCCGGGTCTGCTCACGTACTTCTTTGATTTCCATGGACAGAGTTTGGGAGGCTTAGGATTATCCCAGTAGAAGAGGGAAGAAAGCCTCCCCTCACTGGTCTGGCCTCAATATTAAGCATGTATAGGACAATCGAATCTTTTATACCTTCAAGAGTAACTTCTTGTGTAACTCCTGTGTCTTCATACGAAAAATGTCTGTCACTTTTTGCCCCTTTTGAGTCATACTACAAACTTATCCTACTTGTGAAGTCCAAAATCAAGTATCTGCCTCTAGGAGGGCATTAGTCAGAAAGTAAGAGGGGAGAGAATACCAAACCAGCCCACCACACTTACTGAACCACTGGCAGGTGCCACTGACTTCATCACCTAAACATTTCTGGAATCCGGACTCTTCTGCCTATCCCCATTGTACCATCCCAGTCCAGGCTATAAGGACTATTGAACAACCAAACTTTTACTAGCAATACTATTCCTGCCATCACCACTGAGAATGTCAGCCAACTGGTCTACCCTACCCTCTCTGGTTCCCCAAATTTGTTCTCAGCACGCACCTGAGTGGCTTCTGGTTGCTCTGGGAACATGGTGATTAGGCTCTGCATGGGCTGGCCTTGTCGGGCTGCACCTCATAGAGGTTCCCTCTTTCCTTCTTCCCTAGGGAATGCTGGCTGCCTTTCAATCCTAGACCTCAACATGCTAACTCCTGCCTTACAGAGGCTTTGCACAATCTATCACCTCTGCCTGGAGCCTTCCAGCTCTTTACCTGATTAGCTCTGTTTATCTTTCAATGCCCTGATCTCTCCAGCAAAGCCCTCCGTAGTGAGTTCTCACACAACCACAACCACACCACATCTCACATATATTAGTCTGACTGCTTCATCACCTTAAGGTAAGCTCTGAGCACAGGAACTTAATCTCTTTTGCCCACTTCTGTAGCCCCAGCTCTTTGTGCAGGGCTTAGCATGTAGTTGGTGCTCAGTAAAATATTTGTTGAATGAATAAATTTGTCTGGCACTGTCTCTCTGCCAAATTTAAAGCTTTGTCCCACCAGCTTTGCTGAGACCCTGATCTTAGCCAAACTTTTGTCAAATCCCTTTCCCCAGGGAGCTAAGACCTGTCCCTTGTTTCTCTGGGGCTCTTGGGAATCACTATATTTCAGAGGATCTGTGTGGAATGCACTAGACTTCTTAACTTTTAATATAGAATGTCAGCTTAATCACCAATTCATCTAAGTCTTTTCATCACCGCTCAGGCATTGGCCAGCAAGGTGAACTGACTCAAATGGTTAATGGAGACAAGGACACGGTGCTGGTGACGTGGGCTTTAATGTCCAACTCTCATGGCAGGAGTTGGGTGGCTTGGTTGTGTCAGTGAGGCAGGAATGGTACAGGGACATGCCCCAGAGAAGCTATTTATAAATATTTCGGCTGATCAGCACTGCTGCCTGTTTGCCAGGCAGTTAACCACACAAGCGATCGGCGTGCTCCACCGCTCCACCTGCGCACGAGGAGAGCAAAATACAGACGACCACCATTTCCACCCTTCACCTGCGCAAGACCGGAAACCGATACTGCCTCATTAGGCCTTAATTACTATCTTAGATCCTCCTCCACAGAGGAATATTCCTCCCCTTACTTAAGACAGTGAAACAGCCCTGTCCCAGGACAATATATATATAAACCATCCCCTTGGGAATGCAGGGGACATTTCTCATTTTCTTTCCGAGGCTGCCTATGCACACACGTGGTGCGTATGCTCTTTGCACAATAAAGTCCTGTTATTTGCATGTTTGTTGGTCTGTCTCTTTTCCTCTTCTCTGGCGGAGTGTGCTCACTGGACTACGGTGAGCACACTTCACTGATCCCGGGTAAGGTTCTCCCTACTTGGTTTGATCAAGGACCTAGACCAGCCATCTGGTTTCACCAGGACAGAATGCGAGGCTGAGGGAGAGAGGGGAGGCAGCTGGGGACAGCTCCACTCTAGGGCGGTGGGGACCAGAGCAGGATGGGCCCAGCAAGAGTCAAGTGGTACGACATTACTGGTGGTGGAGAGTGTGCAAGGCTGCACCGGACAGTGTCAGTTTCCCATAGGAGCCCCGGGATGGATGGAGTGGTGGGACAGCACATTCCAACAGATGGGGAAGAACGTGGGGGCAGAACAACCACCCACAGTGTGAATGTGGGAGGGCCAGAAGGCTATTAGAAACAGGTGAAATATTCCTCTGAGCGGTGGTTTAATGTTGGTGCACATTGAAATCACCTGAAGAGCTTTAAAAATACTGATATTTGGGTCCCACACCCAGAAATCAAAATGCAATTAATTGGTCTTGATTGTGACCTGGACATTGGTATTTTTAAAAGCTCCTTTAGTGTTGATTCTAACAGCAGCCCAGGTTGAGAGCACAGGCTTAAGTGGGAAAGGTAATTACTCTGTCAAAGACTGCGGCAGGCTGGAGAGGGATGTGAAGGATGGATGTGGCTGCCTGTGCCGCCAGGAAGGTACACCTTCAGTGATGCAGTCTGTGGGTTCTTAAAACATGAATCAGATTTTATAAGCAAAATCCTATTCAAATGCCCCACAGATCCCTTAAAGCATCCACGTGGTTGGAAAAATTGAACCCCTAATTTTCTTATTTAGAGTGATGAGATTTGCATTAATCAGTCATTCTTTCCTGGTGACATGCACTTAGAAACTGATAGTTAAGTCCCCCAGGGTGTAGGATTGTGGAATCATACTTCAGCCGAGTGCTCACAGCTTTTAAACTCATGCGCAAAGTAAGTTTGTTTGAAACGCAAACTCCCCATCACCGTGCCTACGGATTGGAAAGCAGTAAGTGAGTGGGGCCTGAATGAGACCTGACAAACTCCCCAGGTAATTATGTGACAAAGGTTATCTGTGGCCCTGTACTGGGAAGCTCTGCAGAGGAAGGCTTAATGCATTTGGCTTTCTTAAGAGCACTCTAACCCACCCTTTCAGTATCCGGTGTAAAGAGAATTTACAATTTAATGGATGCTGGAATGAGGAAATCAATTCCTAGGGCTCCAATCTAAGTGCGTGTCTACAGCAAGTTTAGAGGATGTCCCACTGGGTACGTCCTCACACATTACAAGGCTGATGCCTGCATGCACAGCTCGGGCCTGTCGAGCATTTTACAGCCCACAGCTGAAGCACACTCAGAAGTGTGGAGAACATTTGAGAGCCTTCCACCCGAGATGGCCAGCACCGGGCAGCTGGGGTCCCAGCCCGTCTCCACCTGGGGCCCTCGCCCTCTGAGATTGACATTGCATAATTTGGGTTATTCCACGAATATTCCTTCATCACAGCCAAGGTTACCAAGAGGACTAAAATGATGAGGATGTGTTCATGTTCCATCCTGCATGACAGAAACGAAGCCCCACATTAAAGTGAAAGCAGAAACAAGTCTGCTTCAGGGATGAAGCACACTGCTGGGGTGTTCCTGGTTTCAGTTAGGGATTAGCTTTCTGCAAATACTGCTTTCATGGGGAATCATTTAACCCTATGTGTCAGAAGAGAGCACATATCATGCATGGTCCCGAGCATAAGTATGTTGGACTGAAGAGAGGGAAAGAGAATGGTACTGAGATTCAATTGAAGGGGTGGGTAGGCAGCCCCCATGAACCCTGGGCAGTAGTTCCTCTTGGTGCCTCACTATTCTCTCACGGAGACTTGTGTTACCTGCTGCTGTCTGCCTCTGCACCATCAGAGGCTGAGGAGGTATCCCCAGGCTTGACATCAGAGGGTCACTCTATGTTTAGCATTTTGTGGAACCGCCAACAGTTTTCCAAATGGCTGCACCATCTTACATTCCCACCAGCAGTGCATGAGGGTTCCCATTTCTCCACATCCTCGCCAACTCTTGCACTGGAGCACAGAAGCCTCCTGGCATCCCCCAACCAACCATTTCAAAAAGCTTTTCAGCTGTTGGCTGCCACGAATGGAGACTAGAAAATGAGTTGCACAATGGAGAAGAGCCTTGCTGATGCCAAAACTCTCCTGGCTGGTCAAGAGACCATGACAATGTGGCAAAATCTCTTTGTGAGCAGACCACCCCTCAAGAGGACTAGAAGTGATAAAGCAGTGCTAGGAAGAAATTCAAGAACTGAATGAAGACTCTAGATATTAGCCAAGACACGGCAAGAGATCAGTGAGACTGCAGAGGACTTCATACATCTCTGGAGGAACATCAGTTAGCTTTGGGACTTATAATGAGCAAGTACTGAGAGCGAAGGTTGGGTTTCTGATGGCCAAGAAGGGTGACCTTGGCATAATAATGAGTTTTACCGAGCAGCATTTCAAGATAATACAAGCCCACATTGCCCAGATAACTGAAATGGCAGCAACAGTGAGGAAAGCCACTGAAAGTGGTCAGCACCGGGATGGCATGAAATAGGAAAAAAATTTAGTTAAACAGGAAATTAAGGATTTGAGAGAAATCCTTCAAATAACTCAAGATTCATGTTTCAGGCTCATGAAAGACGATGAAAAGGGAAGTTCAATCTTTGTCAACTTTTCCCAAGTGATCCGAGCCCAAGAGGAGATAGACACTTCTGTGGCACAACTTCGAAAGACCCCCGGGCTGGCCGACTGAACGAATGAATGAATGGAATACCGGACAATCACTGTGTCAATCAGCCAACCATTGATCACCTTTAGATTATGCAAAATACACTGGCAAATTACATTTTTAAAAGATAGTTTCTGAAAATACATAATAAATGGACATAGGATTTATTCTTATTAAAATATAATTTAAAAATAACTCAATAGGTAAATAGATAAGAATCTCTCACAATGACATCATAGGGTAACTCCATGTTTAACTTTTTGAGGAACTACCAGCTGTTTTCCAAAGTAGCTACACCATTTTACATTGCCACAGCAACGTGTGAGGGTTTGAATTCCTCCACATTTACACCCAAGTCTTGTTATTGTCTGTCTTTTTGATTACAGCCATCCTAGTGGTGTGAAGTAGAATCTCATTACGGTTTTAGTGTTCCCCTATGATTAATAATGTATTATTACTGTTATGCATCTTTTCATGTATGTATTGGCCATCTTCATGTATCTTCTTTGGAAAAATGAATGCTCATATCTTTTGTCATAAAGTGGCATGTGATTTTTTAAATTAATTTTCTATTTATTGCTGGTGTATAGGAATGCAAATTATTTCTGTATATTGACTTTATATCCACTAGTATTGCTGAAACCCATTCTTGTTTTACATAATTGATTATACATATTTGTGAGGTACAGAGTTGACTATCAATATTTGTATAAAATATGTGATGATCAAATTAGGATAATTAGCATATACATCATTAAAATACATAATCATTCTTTGTGTCCATTAACCAATTTCTTGTTGAGCCCCCTGCCTCTCCACCTTTCCCATCTCTAATAAACATAGGTCTGTTCTCTCCTTCTGAAATTTCAATGTATTATTGTAATTATCCTTCCTTCCTTCCATCCTTCCTTCCTTTCTTCCTTTATCTTTCTTTCTTACTTTTTACCTCCCACTTATAATGAGGACATACAGTATTTCTCTTTCTGTACCTGACATATTTCACTTAACATAATTTTCTCCAAGCTCATCCATGTTGCTACAAATGTCAGAATTTCAATATTTTTTATGGATGAGTAGCATTCCATTGTGTACAGGTACCACATTTTCCTTATCCAATTGTCCACTGATGGATATTTAAGTTTGTTCCAACTCTTGGCTATTATAAATAGAGCTGCGATAAACATGGGAGTGCAGATATCCCTTCAGCCTGATGATTTCCATTCCTTTGGGTGTACACCCAGTAGTGGGATTGCTGAATCATATGGTAGTTCTATATGTAGTTGTTTGAGAAACCTCCATGCTGTTTTTCATAAAGGCTGCACTAACTTACAGTCCCACCCACAATGTAGAAGTGTTCCCCTTTCTCCACATTCTTGTCAGCATTTGTTATTCTCTGTCTTTTTGACAATAGCCAGTCTAACTGGAGTGAGATGATACCTCAGTGTGGTTTTGATTTGCATTTCCTGGATGATTAATGATGTTTAGCATTTTTTCAGGTACCTGTTGGCTATTTGTATGTCTTTCTTTGAGAAATGTCTTTCAGCTCTTTTGCCCATTTTTTAATCAGATCATTAGTGGGTTTTTGTTGTTGTTGTTTTTTACCTTTAGGTTGTTTGAGTTTCTTGTATATTCTGGATATTAATCCCTTGTCAGGTGTATAGTTTGCAAATATTTTCTCTTATTCCATAGGCTGTATTTTTATTCTGTTGATTGTTTCCTTTGCTGTGCAAAAGCTTTTTAGTTTTATATAATCCCATTTGTTTATTTTTTCTTTTGTTCCCTGTGCTTTGGGGGCCTTATTCGTAAAATATTTGCCCAGTCCTACTCCCTGAAGTGTTTCCACTATGTTTTCTAATTTCAGGGCTTACATTTAAGTCTTTCATCCATTTTGAGTTAATTTTGGCATATGATTAAAGGTGTGTGTCTAGTTTCATTCTTCTACATATGGATATCCCATCTTCACAGCACCATTTATTGAAGTGGCTGTATTTTCCCCAAGGTATATTCTTAGTGCTTTTGCCAAAGATCAGTTGGCAGTAAGTACATGGATTCTCTACTCTATTCCATTGGTCCATGTGTCTGTTTTTATGCCAGTGCCACATTGTTTTGTTTGCTATAGCTTTGTAGTATAATTTAAAGTCAGATAGTGTAATGCCTCTGGCTTTTTTTTTTTTTTTTTTTTTTTTGCTCAGGATTGCTTTGGCTATTCGAGGTCTTTTGTTGTTCCATATGAATGTTAGGATTGTTTTTTCTATTCCCGTGAAGCATGTCATTGGTATTTTGATGGGGTTTGCATTGAATCTGTAGATTGCTTTGGGAAGCATGGACATTTTCACAATGTTAATTCTTCCAATCCAAGAGCACAGTATGTCTTTCCATCTTTTTGTGTCCTCTTTAATTTCTTTCAGTAGTGATTTGTAGTTTGCATTGTAGAGCTCTTTCACCTCCTTGGTTAAATTGATTCCTAGGGTTTTTTGTTTGTTTGTTTGTTTTGTTTTTTGGTGACTATTGTAAATGGTCTTGCTTTATTTCTTTTTCTGCTAGTTTATTGTTGGAGTATAAAAACACTACTGACTTTTGCTTGTTGATTTTGTATCCTGCAACTTTACTGAAATCATTTATCAGCTCTAAGAGTTCTTTTGTAGAGTCCTTAGGTTTTTCTATAATGGATCAAGTCATCTACAAACAAGGACAGATTGACTTCATCTTTTCCAATCTGGATGCCCTTTATTTCTTTCTCTTGACTAATTGCTCTGGCTAGTACTTCTAATACTATGTTAAACAGGAGTGGTGAGAGTGGGCATCCTTTTCTTGTCCCTGTTCTTAAAGGAAAAGCTTTCAGCCTTTCCCCATTCAGGATGATATTGGCATGGGTTGTCTTATATGGCTTTTATTATGTTGAGACACTTTCCTTCTATACCTAATTTGTTGAGAGTCTTTATCATGAAGGGGTGTTGAATTTTGTCAAATGCTTTTTCTATGTCTATTGAGATGTACTTATGATATTTGTCCTTCATTTTGTTGATGTGATGCATTACATTTATTGATTTGTGTATGCTGAACCATCCTTGCATCCCTGGGATGAATCCCTCTTGATCATGATGTATTATCTTCTTGATGTGCTACTGAATTCTGTTTGCTAATATTTTGCTGTGGATTTTTGCATCTATGTTCATCAGGGATATTGACCTATAGTTTTTTGTTGTGTCTTGGTCTGATTTTGGTATCAGGATAATGCTGGCCTCATAGAATAAGTTTGAGAGACTGGCTTCTGTTTCAATTTTTTGGAGTAGTTTGAAAAGACTTGGTATTAATTCCCTTTTAAAGGTTCAGTAGAATTCAGTATTCAAGCCATCTGATCCTGGGCTTTTCCATGTTGGAAGTTGCTGATTACCACTTCCATCTTTTTGCTCATTATTGGTCTGTTCAGGTTTTCTATTTCTTCTTGGTTCAGTCTTGGTAGTTTGTATGTGTCCAAAAATTTATCCATTTCTTCCAGGTTTTCAAATTTGTTGTTCATAATAAACTCTACTGATTCTTTGTATTCTTGTGGTATCAGTTATAATGTCTCCTTTTTCAGTTCTGGTTCTTGTTATTTGGGTCCTTTTCTTTTTTAGTTAGTCTGGTTAATGGTTTATCTATTTTGCTTATCATCTCAAAAAAACACTTTTTTGTTTTGTTGGTCTTTTGTATTGTATTTTGGTCTCTATTTCATTTAGTTCTTTGATCTTAATTACTTCTTTCCATCTACTAATTTTGGGATTGTATCATTCTTGTTTTTCTAGTTCTTTGAGATATAACATTAGGTTGTTTATTTGACAAGTCTTTCAGTTTTTTTGAGCATTTATTGCAATAAACTTCCCTCATAGTACTTCTTTTGCAGTATCCCACATGTTTTGGTATGATGTGTCTTTATTATTATCAGTTTCAAGAATTTTTTTTATTTCCTGTTCAATTTCTTCTTTGACACATAGTTGTTCAGGAGCATGTTGTTTAATTTCCATGTATATGTATGGCTTCCAAAGTTGTTTGCTTGTTATTGATTTCTACTTTTAATCCATTGTGGTATGGAAAAATACTTGAAATTATTTCAATTTTTAAAAATTTGCCAAGACTTGGTTTGTGACCTAACATGTGGTCTATCTTGGAGAATATTCCATGTGCTGATAAGAAGAATGTATATTCTATAGTTGTTGGATGAAATGTTCTGTAGATGTCTGATAAGCCCAATTGTTCTGAAGTGTAGTTTAAATCCTGTGTTTCTCAGTTGATTTATTGTCTAAATGATCTGTCCAGTGTTTAGAGAGGGGTGTTGAGGTCCACAACTATTATTGTATTAGGGTCTACCTCTCTCTTTAAGTCTGATAGTGTTTGCTTTATATATCTTGTGTGCTCCAATGTTGGGTGAATAAATATATCTTTATGATTGTTATTTCTGCTTGCTGGATAGATGTATTTGTCATTATATAATGTCTTTCTTTGTCTCTTTTTATAGTTTTTGGTTTAATGTCCATTTTATATGATATAAGAATAGGTAGTCCTTCTTGTTTTTGGTTTCCATTTGTGTGGTATATCTTTTTCCATCCCTTCACTATTAGTCTGTGTGTGTTTTTACAGATGAGGTGTGTTTCTGGTAGGAGCATATAATTGAATATAGTTTTTTAATCTGTTCAGCCTGTATATGACTTTTGAATGGGGGATTTAATCCATTTACATTTAGGATTGTTACTGAAAGGTACTTTTCTACTCCTGGCATTTAATTGAATTTTATGTGGTTGTTTTAAGTATCTCTTGTACCTTTCCTTCTTTTTTATTGTTTGTCTTTAGCGCTTGTTGGTTTTTTGAGGTGGTAAGACATAGTTTCTTTCTCCTTCTCATTTGCATATCTACTGTACCAGTGGGATTTGTTCTTTCTTGTGTATTCATGGTGGTGATTATCATTTTTTGGATTCCAGATGAAGGACTCACTTGAGATTTCTTGTAGGACTGGTCATCTGGTGGTGACCTCCCATAGTTTCTGTTTATCTGGGAAATATACTGTTTCTTCTTCATTTCTGAAGGATAGCCTTCCTGAAGTATAGTATTCTTGGCTGGCAGTTTCTTTTTTTCTTTTAGTACTTTGAATGTATCATCCCATTCTCTTCTGGCCTGTGAATTTCTATGGAGAAGTCTGCTGTTAGTCTGATGGGGACTCCCTCACAGGTGATTTGATGCTTTTCTCCTGCAGTTTTTAGGATTCTCTCTTTGTCTTTGACTTTTGAGAGTTTGACTACAATGTGTCTCGAAAAAGAACTTTTGTATTAAGTCTATTTGGGGATCTTTGAGCTTCTTAGATCCGGAAGTCCATATCTCTCCCAATACCTGGGAGGTTTTCCACTATTATTTTACTGAGTAGGTTTTAAGTCCCTTTTCCTTTCTCTTCCCCTTCCAGAACACCCATGATTCAGATGTTTGCGCACTTAAGGCTGTCCAATAGCTCTTGTAGATTTTCTTCATTTTTTGTGGTTCTTTTTGTTTGTTTGTTTTTTGTTTTCTGCTTGAGTTATTTCAGAAAGACTATCTTTGAGATCAGAAATTCTTTCTTCCCCTTGCTCTAGCCTGCTGCTTAAGCTCTTGGTTATAGTTTTTATTTCATTGAATGAGTCCTTCAGTTCCAAGAGTTCTGATACATTCCTTTTAAAATTTCCTCCTTCATATTCTGGACTGCTTTTCTCATTTTTCTCATTTCATGTTCTGCACTGTTTTTCTCCTGTGTCATCTATCTGAGTTCTTGTATCTGAGTTTCCTTAAGATTGTTGCTCAGAATTCATTTTCAGACATTTCAAATGTTTTCTGCTGTTTGAGGTCTGGTACTTGAGAATTATTGTATTCCTTTGGAGGTGTCATATTTTCTTGATTTTTCATATTTCTAGTACCCCTACATTCATGTCTGGTCATCCGTTGGAGCATTTGCTTCTTCTATTATTCTGAGGTGGCTATTGATGTGACAGACTCCTCATCATCAATTGTTATATAGAGACTGTAGGGTGGGATGTTTTAGTTTTGGTTCTTCATAGACTCAGTAGCATAGTTCCTGTGTGATCACTTTGGCTGTATTCAACATCAGGTATGTCTGTGAGTGCATTCATGGCCTACACACTCAGTGGATCCTTCCTCTTTCCTTTTCTCTTGTCTGGCAAAACAGAAGAACACTTGGATCTGGGCAAGGTGGAACTGGTGGCTCCTGGGCTGAGTACTGATGGCAGCAGCAGCGATGGCTGCAGTGGGGAGCTGCACCAACTGCTGAGCAGAGAGACAGTGGTTGCAACCAGTGTTTTGGGTCTGGACAATGCTGGTTGTAGCTGGCAGCTGCAAGCCGGCATCAGGAGCTATGCAGCAGGGGGTGCCAGCAATTGTGGCTGTGGCTGCATCTGTGGGTGGTGGAGACTGAGCATTGGGGGGTGCCTGAGGCTGTGGCTAACATGTGAATTTAAACTGATTTTATGGACATAAATTCATCTCCTTGCTATTGAGTGGTAAGGGTTCTTTACACATCCACAAGTCCCTTATCAGATAGGTGATTTTCAACTACTTTCTCTGAGTCTGTGGTTTATCTTTTCACTTCCTTTATGATATAGTTTGAAGAGGAAATTATCTTAATTTTGATGAAGTCCAATTTTTCTAATTCTTCTTTTGTTGCTTACACTTTTGGTACCATGTTTAAGAACCCAATGTCTAATCTAGAACCATAAAAATTAATCTTTTGTTTTCTTCTAAGGGTTTTGTAGTTTTAGCTTTTAGGTCTATGGTCTATTTTGTGTTAATGTTTGTGTTTGGTATGAAGTAGAGATCCAACTTCTTTCTTCTACATGTGGATATTATGTTGCTCCAGTAACATTTATTGAAGACTATTTTTTCCTCATTGAATTGTCTTGACATCTTTGTAAAAAATAAACTGGCCATAAATATAAAAACTTATTTTTATGGACTCTCCATTCTAGTTCACTAATATATTTATCCTATGCCAATACTGCATGGTCTTAATTACTGTAGCTTTATAGAAAGCTTTAAAATTGAGAAACATATGTCCTACAACTTTGTTCTTCCTTTCATAATTGTTTCAGATACTCAGGGTCCCATATTTTAGGATCACCTTGTCAATTTCTGTGAGAAGAGCCAGCTGGAATTTTGAATCTACAGATCAGTCTGGAGAATGTTTCCATTCTAGCAATATTAAGCCTCAGCATCCCAGCTCTGATAAACTCATTTCATACCTTTATATTGTCAGTCACCTACTACCTCAGGGAAGGACAAAGAACTCAAATCCACAATTTTCTTCCATCTAAATTAAGGCTGTAGCACTAGAAAATAGTAAGGGCATCATTGGATAATGTAAGGAGATTGTGTTGCCTAGTTTTCTGAAGAAATTTGGAAAGATTCTTTGAAAATCTCCTGTTTTCTAATCATTTCTATAATTTTGGATTTTTGTTTGTTTGTTTGTCTTAGTTCCCATCTGTGCCTGGTATTGTGCTAGTTGTTTCAGCAAGCTGATTTATATCAGACATGCTCTTGCTCTCCTAGTGGTTGACAATAGAGAATTGCTGGCACCCTGGTAGGGCAATGTTGCAGATCAAAATGTGGCTATCTGTTTTAATTTTTTCTCCAGACATTTTGCTTGTTACTAATTTGTTGCAGGTCAATGTTTGTAGCCCCATGGAGAAAATTGCTTTCCCTGGAAATTCATTAGCCCTGGACACAAGAAGCTTGCTGGAGTGAGGTAGAAAACTCCAATGAAGGATAAGGATACAAGTCCATTTTATAACCGCACTTGGGGGACCTGGCGGGTAGCAGAGTCAGAGATCATCTGGTCTACCCCGTACCTAATGAAACAAGACTCTGATACATAAAAGATGCAAATTTGGTTTAATTTGCAGAAGCCACAGTTACCAACCCCATCAGGAGGTGTTAATTTGTGTCTTGACCTTGCCAATGTCAACTCACACAATCATAGACCTCTTCTTCCTTGAACTCTTTCCTCTCAAAAGTAAACCACATTAGAATTCTTGGAATGGGAGCTTCTTGCCCATCTTTGATCTTTTTGTCCCCTAGCTAGGTAGCCCTGGGATGATGCTTCCTGTTGGACAGAGGCTACCCCTGTGGCCTACAGGGGACCCACTAGGAGGGCTTGGCAAGGAGGCTCTGAGGTGGTGAGTTAATGGAGTTCTGTAGGCCCAAGTCCACAGGCTTTAGGTGGGAGAGCACGGAGCCTCAGGGACCAGGGTCAGAGCCCCTCTGATAAACAGTCTTGGTTCTGCTCTGGGGTCTCAATCTGAGCTGAGCATTTTGGATTTAGCCACAAACACCCTCTTGAGAATTAAATGTTGTAATGCATCACAGGGACTAGACACATTGCCAAGATACTGATTTATATGACACAGGATGATTACTCTTTTTTTGCTCTCTGAATGCAGAATCTAGGAAGAAAGGCTGGACCAGTCGGTGGAAGTTTGGGGTCAGAAGTTGGGAGTCTGACCTGCCCATTGCCTTTCTCTTCTCTAAGCCAACTCAGTTCTACCCACTGTAGCTCAAAGGAGAGAATACCAGCCTGTGGAGGAACTACACACCCTCTGAAGTTTGTCGGGGCTGGGTGGGCAGGCATCTGGGCAGGAGTGGGATGTGAAATTGTTGGTAAAAGGGAATCACTTTTAAATTCTACTAAAGTAGAAATTTTGATAATAAATACCCTTTCACCTGCCAACCAATAACCTGAGCATTAACTGAATCAACTTCTTTTTAAGTTTCCACCTTGGGTTTTATAATACCAATAGTTATTTAGGAAGGACCAGATTTTTTTAATAAATAGTGATCAGTTACTAAGTGCTGGATAACAGTGGTGAACAAGAAGAGAGTCACAGCTGTCACAGGATGATGTTTGTCTAAGGCAGAGAGACACTAAGGGTGGGGATGAATACAGAACGTAAGGTCAGGAAACAATGAGGACTGTAAGAACAGAGGCAGAGGGTAGAAAATGCTGGAGCCAGAGTGGTGAATCTAGAGGGGGGAGAACTCGTACTTACTGAGATCCTCAAATGGGTGATTTATGAAGAACATCTCATTAAATCCCTATGGTGGATATGTTCGTGTCTTCAAAATACAGTCAGAGGAGCTGAGGCTCTGAGAGGCAAGTTAAATGCCCGGGGTTGTTCAGGGAGAAACAGGTACAACCCAATTCAATCTGGGGTCATCTGACTCTGAAACCTGTGTTCTTTTCACTATGCCACCTCCCAACACATTTCTCTAGCCCCATCCTTCTATAGATCATCTCTGAATGAGCCCATGGGAAGCAGAAATCTAGAGACTTCCCCAGCGCTGTGTTGGGGGAAGCCCTCTCTGTGAATTTCTTCAATGTGGCAGGAATTGAAAGAAGACGGGCTGCAAGCTGAAGATCCAAAGAGAAGTAAGATAGCAAGACCTTGTCCCAAGGTCCTGGCCCCCAGGAGAACCCCTCCTGGTCCTTCAATCCTTATGGAGGACACTCTGGGCCAAGGAGCTCCAGGAAATTCCGCCAGGAGGACGCTCACCCCTGTGGCCCCTGCGAGGCAGCAGCTCCCAAGCTCTCAGCTGCCCCGTCACACACTGTGAATCACTGCTATTTTTAAACCCCTCTTTTCTGTGCCCTTTTCATCTGACAGGTGAAAAATTGCTGTCATTTTAGTTCTGAATAACATTCATTACTTATTATCTGTGAAGAAAGACCTTTTTTACTACCTGGGTATTCCCTCCTCTGAAACTATGCCCAGTTGATTTTATAATATAAAGAGGGACTCAGCCCCACTTTATACATGTGGATGAGTGAAAATAAATGAAGAATGGGGGTCTGTGTACAGGAGGAGGGGGCGGCCTGTCTGGAGATCATAGAGGCCATACTGCAGTTTGGGGCCCCGCATCAGTGCACAAGAAAGAAACAGCTTTCAAAATCATCTGATGCTGTCCCACCAGCAGTCTGAATTGACCTCAGCATCTTGAAAATGGTCACCAAATATGGGCAGTAACTTTACAGAATGATGAAGGCTATTAAGCTCAATGTGCAAAGTTCATTGACTGGCTCGTACAGAAGAAAAATCACATCCCTAAGAGCTCTCTAAGTATGTACATATTTAACATTATGCGTTTCACAAACCCAGCCACTATCCAGCCACCTTGTGTGACAGCTTCAAGAGCCCACCTGATGAGGACAGAGAGGAGATGCCCACCAGGGATCCAATGGCACTCTGTGGCCAGCATGGGTGGCCCTGGAGGAGCCCTAGCTGCAGTTACCTTAGGGCCCTACATCTAAGGGCAGGTCTTTGACCAGGTCTCCTTAGCTCCAGGTCTCCTCTTCCCTGCCTGGGACTCACTCCCATACAAATTAATGGTTGACTTCAGCCATTATCTGCCCCACAGCTCAGCGGCACTTGTCTGGTACTTTGTAGAGCAGCCTGCACTTTTAAGTGTGCTCGCAGGCATCGAGAGAACAGCAGGGAGTAGTCCCCTGAAGCTGTGGCTCCTCTCCTGCCTGGGAACAAGTCTGGCTGTGGAGGAGGTTCTGTCCAAACCTGGGGATGCTCCGACCCTGCCTGCCTCTTCTCTTTAGCTTGATCTTGCATCTCAAAATAGCACTTTCATCTGTCGACTTCACAGCCTTGATCTAACACTGCAGAGACAGATTTGAACTTCACGCACTGTGCTTTTGTGTCTGCCAGCTTCAGAAATAGTACAGGCAGGAAAGAGCTGGCAGAACTGGGCCCAGTTATTCTTCCGTAGTCTGTGTTTAGTCTCAACTTTTGTATTGGCCTCTCCCTTCTCTGCAGAGGACCCTGACATGGACATGGCTGCTTTAGCCCCATGTGCCAGGGGCTGTGAGTGCTGTGTGTAAGTGCTGTGGACAGACAGAGAAATGTTGTAGGGAGCATGATGCTGCCCACTCAGCCCAGCAGAGTGGTGAGGGAAAGAGGTGGCTGCCCCTGTGAATGTCCTCTGAAGCCTGAACCAGATCGAGGGCAAAGGGTCCTAGCACAGAGCCAACTAAAGGATTGCAAGCACACTAGCAGGTGGCAGGTTGCAGGAAAAGGCAAAACTGCAAACTGCAGGTCCACAGGTAAATCAAACTGCACTGCATCTATCCTTTTGGCTGACAATGACCTATAAAGTATAGGGTCATTCGTCACAGTGTGAAAGTCAGACCTGTGCCTGCCACGTGTGGTCCAGGAAAGAGTCTCTCACAAGGAGAGACAGGAAGCTGATGGGAAAATTGTTTCTGTTTTGCATGGGGGGGGGGGGAGGGTATGTGTTTCCATAGGATAAAAATGAGTTTGTGGTCACACTGTAAAATACTTATATGATTATTTTCATTTCTGTATCCAGAAATAAAAATCCAAATATTAACAAATATCTACTCATCAAGACAATGTTTTCTTCTAAAAACCTATGCCCCCAGGCCTTGTTTGCTGGCTCCTGTGCATTATGGACAATATCTGCTCCGAGCAGGTGAGCCGGGCAGTGTGGGAGACAGCCTCGAACACTGTCACTATTACAGTGTAAGGACTCCTGGGCTGCTGGTCTCATCAGGCATGAGCAGCTTGTAAGAGAGGACGAGAGGACAAGAGGACATGCTAAGCCCTATATTGTTTTATGGAAGGAAAACCGTTCTAGGTTCCTTCTGCAACATCACCTCCTGCCTCGTTCCATGGATATCACCTGTCCTGCCTCTATGGCTGACATCTGGGAATGGGTGAGCACCGGGCATTGGCCCGACTGTAGGAATAATAGCTCATATTTGTAGAGTTCTTACCAATTGTTAGTGCTTTTAAATTTATTTAATCCTCAGCACTATTTGGCAGCTGTAATCATCACTCTCATTTTCGGATAAGTTAACTGAAGTGTAGCAAGGTCAGGTGACTTGTACAAGGGCACACTGATAGAAAGAGCAGGAGCTAGGTCTGGGCCAAAGCCCCTGTATCATCACCGCACCCAGCTTTCTGGAGTGGGCAGAGAGAAGAGCAGGATGTGCTTCTTGCTGGTGCATAAGCGAGATGCTCACAAAGCCTTAAGTCCTTGCCTGGCCTCCTAGAAGGACAGCCGCCATAGGTGGTTTTTCTACCTTGAGTTGATATGCTGTGCACCATGTGTCAATCAAAACAAGTTCTGCTACCCTGACTGCCACCAGCTGAGCTGCCAAGCTCTGAGAGAGCAGGATGGTGTCTCTTACCTGTTGGTGAAGCACCAATACCTAGCACATAGTAGGTGCTCAATATATAATTGTTGGTGTGGCCGGTTAGCTCAGCTGGTTAGAGCGTGGTGCTAATAATATATAATTGTTGAATGAATGAATTAGAAATCAGTGCCCAAGTCTAAGGTAGTCAAGTCTGGGTTATAAAAATGTGATGTATTTTTACATCTCTGAGATGGTCCAACACAAAAATTTACCTAACAGATGTTTTGCATTGGCTGGTGACCTCATCAGATCTTTGGAAAGTATGGAGGCCAGGCCCACTCCAAACCCTGTTGCACAGCCCAGACAGAGAAAGGAGGGAGCCCAGAGGGACAGGACAGCCAGCAGCTCATGTCCTCTGCCACTCAGGTTCCTGGAATCTTTCACTAAACCCCTAGCATCAAGGGTGGTCTGGGCCTTTCTCTTTGTATAACACAAACAAGCTTAGCTTAGCATCTTCAGAACTTACCCAGTCTGTTGGGGAAATTTTTCAACTCCAAGTTGCTAAGGCTGGAATATCTGTGTCTGACCCCCCCCCCACCACCACCACCACAATTCATGTCTTGAGATCCTAATCTCCAAAGTGATGGTGTTGGTAGATGGGGCTTTTGGGGGCGATTAGGTCATGAAGGTGGAGCCCTTGCAAATGGAATTAGTGACCTATAAAAGAGACCCAAGAGAGCTCCCTTGCCCCTTCCACCATGTGAGGACACAGTGAAAAGACAGCTGTCTGTGAACCAAGAGGTGGCCCTCATCAGACACTGAATCTGCCAGTGCCTTGATCTCAGACTTCTCAGACTCCAGAACTGTGAGCAAGAAATTTCTGCCACCCAGTCTAAGGTATTTGTGTATAGCAGCCTGAACTGAGTAGACACAAATGTACCATACTTTTCCACTGAAGAGAAAGGCAGGCCCCACGCCCTATCCGCTACTTCTTGCCTCCAGTTGGTCAAGAGGATATCGTGGAAGCCTCTTCTGCCCCAGAAGCCTTGTGTGTGTGGCAGGGTAGGGATGACTTCCTCTTCTTTGTCTCACAGGAAAACAGAGGAATGTGGCAGAGAAGCAGCGATGTCTTTAGGAATGAAAGAAGAGAGGGATGTTATGGTCCCAAATACCACTCCATCCTTATCTATGTGGGAAATATTCTCATACTTGCTCACGTGGCAAAGTGACATCTCTGTTTATGTTCATGTAGGGCCATGTGGTCTCTCAGTCTTGAGATGTGGGAGCCCACAGAAGGAGGAAACATGGCTATAAAGTCAAACAAAAGTGTTCGTAATATATAAGTTGAAAATGTTAGTAAAATAAAAGCTAGAACACAGTTTGTGAGCTACTTAGAAGTGCCATGACCTAGTGATTTTTTTAAGCTTTAATCAAGGTTGGCAAATTCCCATACATACTAATCTCGGGTAATTTGGCTTCATATTTCAGACGAATGTTTCTGTGATTAACATTCTGGACTTCTTAATGTTATCGATTCTCTAGGCTGGTGTGGTCAGCAAACATACCAGGGATCACAAGGTAATTTTCGGGCTTTTTCTGAGCCTGTAGGTTGTTGCTTTCTGTTGTCATTATTACTGTTATTATTACAAATGCTGGATTACACACAATCTGGAATGAAACACCAAGCCTCACCCTGCAGGCATCATTTCTTGCAACTGCTACAGTCTTCTACCAAGGATCAAAGCATAATGTTACTTCCAGGGGTGGTTGGCCCACAAATCCCCCAGCATTCTGCTGCATGATTTTGCCCAGAGTCAGCACAGGGACATGGATGGCTCTGCAGCCAGACATTCAGCACCTCTACAGTGTCTGCCCCTTCCCAGAACACAGGCGTGTGGTGCCAAGAACATGGTTGTGGATATGCATCCCAACTAAAGGCTGGAGAAATCATTCTGTGCTGTCACTGTAGCATTAGCTGCAAATGTAAGACCACCCTGCACATGCTCTCACCCTGGTTTTCAAGTACAAGTCAAAACATGCGGCAGTGCCCACAGCTGGGAAGGCAGAGGGTTCATATCTGGGTCAGCGCTGAGATTTAGTGATGGCTGCCCAGAGCACTCACTGAGAACAGTGGTTGGGCTGAGACCAGGGTTGGCAGGCAGGAGCTCAGGATTCATTAGTCACGTCTGCCATGGGAGCAGAAGTGGGGACAGTGGGATTGGTGTGTAATTTATTTTGCCAACTTGGTTTATAGTGCAGATTCTGTCATGTGCCCTGTGATGGCAATGACCCCCTCTCCCCATTACCTTTATAGAAATGTTCCAAGAACCCTCCTCAGTAGATAAACTGAATCCTTATTCACTAATCATCCCCACAAAGCAAAGAGTGATCAGAGAAAAGGCCAAGGAATCATGGCTATACCTGGCACTGAGTGAAATTCCTTACAGGTGTCACATCTGTCCTTCAAGGGGCAGCATGGCACGGTGGGGACAGCATGAGCTTCGCGTTTAAATCCTGAACCATCACTAGCTGAGTGACCTTGAGGAGGCCACTCTACCTCTCTGAGTCTCAGTTTCTCCATCTCTAACATGGAGCAAACAATACCTGCCTTCTTGTGTGGTTGTAAAAATAAGAACTTGCATATATAAAGTCTAGGAAATTGGGCTGAGTCCTCTAGGACGAAGCATTCTGGTTCACTGAGTCTCACCACCGTAACTGAATAACACATCCTAAAGTTGGAAGACCAGAGCACACATTCCAGCTTAGCCACTTCCCAACCGAGGACCCTAGAAAACTGACCTGCCGGAGCTCCAGAGTCTGAACAGGCCAGCATTCTGTGAAACAGGTAGTAATAGCACACCCAGCATTAGGGTGATTTTGACCCCAAAATCCCTATGAAAAGAACCCGTTTCACAGTAATTGTTCAAAAATGATATATCAAGTCTTTAATTTCTTTTATCTTTTACTTAATAAAAATAGGCTATATATTTTTTTAGAACAGTTTTATGTTTACAAAAAAAATTGAGAAGTGATTACAGAGAGTTCCCAAATATCCCACCCACAGTTTCCCCTGTTATTAACATCCTATATTATTGTGGTACATCTGTTACAATTAATGAACCAATGCTGATACATTATTATTAACTAAAGTACATAGCTTATTCAGATTTCCTTAGTATTTTCCTGATGTCCTTCTGTTCCAGGATCCCAGACAAGGTCTCACATTACATTTCCTTGTCATGTCTCCTTAGACACCTCTGGTCTGTGACAGTTTTTCAAACTTTCTTTGTTTTTGATGATCTGAAGAGTTTTGAGGAGTACTGGTCAGTGTTTTGTAAGATATCCTTTTACTAGAATTTGTGTGATTTTTCTCATGATTAGTTGGGGGTTATGGGTTTTGGGGATAAAGACCCCAGAGGTAAAGTGCCATTCCCGTCACCTCATAGAAGGATACATACATGATTTGTCACTGTTCACATTGACCTCGATCACCTGGCTGAGGTGGTGTGCTGCTACAACAAAACGCTTTGGACTGGGTAATTTATAAGAACAGAAGTTTATTCCTTGCAGTTCTGGAGGCTGAGAAGCCCAAGGTCAAGGAGCCAGCTGATTCAGGGTCTGGTGAGGGCTGCCCTCTTCTTCCACGGTGGCACCTTGTTGCCACGTCCTCACACGGCGAGGGGCAACGCCGTGTCCTCACGTCGAGGAAGGTGGAAGGGGAAGGGGAAGAGGCACTAGAGCGCCCCCTCCAAGCTCTTTTATAAGAGCACCTAACCCTACCTCTTTAATACCATCACCTTAGAGTTTAAGTTTCAACACAGGAATTTTATTTATTTATTTTTACTGAAACATAATTGAGTATACGTATTTGTGGGTACACAGTTGAACATCAATACCTGTGTACAGTGTGTGGTGATCAAATCAGGATAACTAGTATATTCATCATTGGACAATATAATCATTCTTTGTGGCCCTTTACCAATTTCTCACGAATCCTCCCTCTCCTCACCGTTTCCCACCTCTGGTGGCCTCAGTTCTGTTCCCTAATTTTGAATGTTCAGTGACTTATTGTGATTGTTGTATCTTTCTTTCTTTTTTATTTGTTTATTTTTTAAAGTCCCACTTATGAGTGAGAACATGCAGTTCTTCTCTTTCTGTACCTGGCTTATTTCACTGGTATAGTTTTCTCTAAGTTCATCCACATTGCTGCGAATAGCGGAATTTCATTCTTTTTATGGCACAATATCCATTGTGCATACATACCACATTTTCCCCATGCAGGCATCCAACGTTGGACATTTAGGTTGGTTCCAACTCTTGGCTATTGTAAATACATCTGCAATAAACATGGGAGTGCAGGTGTCCCTTTGACTTGATGATTTCGATTCCTTTGGGTATATGCTCAGCAGTGGATTGCTGGATCGTATGGCAGTTCTATCTACAGCTATCTGTAGTTGTTTGAGGAGCCTCCATACTGTTTTCCATAATAGCTGCACCAATTCACAGTCCCACCAACAGTGTAGGAGGGTTCCTCTTTCTCTACATCCTCACCAGCATTTGTTATTCTGCCTTTTTGATAATGGCCAGTCTAACTGGGGTGAGATGGTATCTCAATATGATTTTGGTTTGCATTTCCCAGATGACTAGTGATGTTGAGCATTTTTTCATGTACCTGTTGGTCATTTGTACATTTTCCTTTGAGAAATGCCTATTCAGTTGTTTTGCCCATATTTTAATTGGGTTACTTGGGTTTTTTGTTTGTTTGTTTGTTTGTTTTTAACTGTTAAGTTGTTTGAGTTCCTTGTATATTCTGAATATTAATCCTTTATTGGATGTATAGTTTGCAAATATTTTCTTGTATTCTGCTGGTGGCCTTTTCACTCTGTTAACTGTTTCTTTTGCTGTGCAGAAGCTTTTACTTTGATATAACCCCATTTATTTATTTTTTCTTTTCTTGCCTGTGCTATTAGGGTCTCATTTATAAAGCCTTTGCCAAGTCTTACTTCCTAAAGTTTTTCCCATATGTTTTCTTTTAGGAGTTTTATGATTAAGATTTCATGTCTTATATTTAAGTCTTCAATCTTTTTGAGCTGATTTTGGTATACGGCAAGATTTATGGGTCTAGTTTCATTCTTCTACACGTGGATGTCCAGTTTTACCAGTACCATTTATTGAAGAGGTGGTCTGTTCCCCAGTGTATGCTCTTGGTACTTTTGTCAAAGATCAGTTGGCTGTAAGTACATGGGTTGATTTCTGGGTTCTCTATTCTGTTCCATTGGTTCATGTGTCTGTTTTTATGCCAGACCCATGCTGTTTTGGTTACTATAGTTTGCAGTATAATTTGAAGTCAGGTAGTATAATGCCTCTGGCTTTTTTTTCTTTTTTCTTTTTTTTTTTTGCTCATAATTGCTTTGGCTATTCAGGGTCTTTTGTTGTTCCATATGAATGTTAGGATTGTATTTTTCTATTTCCATGAAGAATGTCATTGGTATTTTGATGGGGTTTGCATTGAATCTGTAGCTTGCTTTGGGTATGGACATTTTGACAATGTTAATCCTTCCAATCCAAGAGCATGGCATGTCTTTCCATCTTTTTGTGTCCTCTTTCATTTCTTTCAGTAGTGATTTGTAGTTCTCATTGTAAAGATCTTCTACCTCCTTGGTTAAATTGATTCCTAGGTTTTTGTTTGTTTGTTTTTTGTTTTGTTTTGTTTTGTTTTGATGGTGACTATTGTAAATGGGCTTGCTTTCTTTATTACTTTTTCTGCTAGTTTATTGTTGGAGTATTAAAATGCTACTGATTTTTGCTTGTTGATTTTGTATCCTGCAACTTTACTGAAATCATTTATCAGCTCTAAGAGTTCTTTTGTAGAGTCTTTAGGTTTTTCTACATGCAGGTCATGTCATCTGCAGACAGGGACAGATTAACTTCATCTTTTCCACTCTGAATGCCCTTTATTTCTTTCTCTTGCCTGAATGCTTGGGCTAGTACTTCCAGTACTATCAATATAGAAATCTTAGAGGAACACACACTCAAATCACAGCAGGTAGTGTTTTTCAGGTCTTTCTACTGTAAAGTTGCTCTTTTTTCCTTCCCTTTCTATCCTGTGTTCTTTAGAAGAAAGTCACTGTATACAACCCACACTTAAGGAGTGCTAGGCTCCATCTCCTTCAGGGTGTTGTATATACATAAATTATTTAGAATTCTTCTAGGAGTGAGTTTTGTCTCTTTTCCCTATTTATTTATTAATCATTTATTTATATTAGTATGGACTCATGGATATTTATTTTATACTTAGGGTCAGAATCATCTAATACCACTTTATTCACTTTGTTGCTCAAGTTGTTCCAGCTTTGACCATTGGGAGCTCTATCTGTTGGCTTCCGTGTCCCTTTGACTTACTCTACCAGTGTAGGTTTTCCTTTTTGGCACTTCCTTACTTTCTGACACTACAAGATGTCTTTTAATTTTATTATTTTGAAATAATTATAGATTCACAGGAAATTGCAATGAAAGATACAGAGAAGTTCCTTTGCACCCTTCCCCCGGCCTCCCCCAAAGTTTACATCTTGCACAACCATAGCACCATATAAAAACCAGGAAATTAACGTGTGCTCAATCCACAGAGTTTATTCAGATTTCTCCTATTATACACATATTTATTTGTGTGTGTACGTGTGTGTGATTCTGTGCAATTTTATCACATGTGTAGCTTAATGTGACCACCATCCCAATCAAGATACAGGACTATTCAGTCATAACAAGGCCCTTTCTGTTACTCATAAGCACTCCCTCCCGCTCCATCCCTAACCCCTGGCAACCACTAACATGTTCTCCATCTCTGTCATTTTGTTATTTCAAGAATGTTATACAAGTAGAAATGGAATCATACAATATGTAAACTTTTTAGATTGGCTGTTTTCACTCATCATAATTCCCTTGAGATTCATCCAGGTCATTGTATGTATCAGCAGTTCATTCTTTTTTACTGCTGAGTAGTATTCCACAGTATGGTTGTACCTCAGTTAGTTTAATTGTTTCCTATTGAAGGACATCTGGGCAGTTTCCAGTTATTGGCTACTACAAATAAAGCTACTATGAACATTTGTGTACATGTTACTCATTACATAAGTTTTCATTTCTCCAAAATCAGTGTCCAAGACTGCAATTGCTGGGTCATGTGGTAAGTGCATTTTTAGTTTTAAAAGAAACTGCCAAACTGTTTTCCAGAGTATGCCATTTCACATGCCTACCCACAATGTATGCGAGATCTAATTTCTCTACATCCACACCAGCATTTGGTGTTACCACTATTTTTTATTTTAGCCATTCTGGTAAGTGTGTAGTGGTATCTCATTGTGGTTTTAATTTTTATTTCCTTAATGGCTAATGATGTTAAACATCTTTTTTGTTCTTATTTATGAATCTTAATTTTTTTAATGCTGAAAATAAACATATACTACTAAATTACTAAACATGAGTAGATTTTTCTTAGAAAATATTTAATGGGCTCCTTGGATCTCTTTTTAGGAACCCAGAACCTTACTGCAGGCTCTCGAACATGCAGAAGGTATAGAAAATTGAACACAGGATTTTTCTCTGTTGAAATAACTGTGGTTGTTAGTTGAACATTTACGTTATACCAAGTGAAACCAGATACTTGAATTTCATTGAATCTTCCCACAAATATACAGAGAACGTGAAATAAAAGAGAATGAGTACTTTGCCATTTGCCCAACAGGTAGCAATTTACACAACCAGAATTTAAAACTAGGGCTATGAGACTCCAAATCACTCATGCTCTCCATTGCAACTTTTCTGATGAAAATCAGAAGCAGAACACAGATCAGGATCTCTGACTGATTGAACTTTGGAGCTGTATGTTTGGATCCTTGACACAGGCATGTTTTTCCTCCATTTAGCCTCCAGCCCCAGCTGGGTGAACACGAAGTGAATTAAAATGCTCTTTATCCACAGCTGCTGAATCACCTTCCACCACTTTGCTGTTTGAGGCACCAGAAAAGATTCTGATCCTATTACCAAACCCTTCATCTGTACAGGCTTCTGGTTAAATGGGCTACTGTGGAACTAGTAATGGCAGTTCATTGTCATTCTTCAGATATTTACATCAGAGGCATGTTCCGCCATCAAGCAGACCACATACCACCAGCCTCCTTTCTCTGCCCACTGCAGACAAGACTAATCGATCTCCACCCAGGAGTGATTTTGCGACCTCAGCGCTCCAGCCAGTCACTGCCAATCATTTGGAGCTGCCCCATGAAATGAATCCAGTGGCCTGTGAGGTACCCTGCTCTTTTTGCAATCTGCAGGGGAGGGAGGCCCCTGTCAATGCCCAGGAAGCTGGCCTGGCTCTCAGAGGACATGCCACCATGGCTCTGAAAAGACTGTACATGCGGTATCTACGTTCTTCTTCTAGGTCTGCTGCTCAACGTTTGGCCACAAAATGAAGTCACTACTTGGCTCAAGGACGTAGCCCCCATCCTCCAGTGGGCTCCCCAGCAGTAGTTCTTGAAATGGCTTTTGACACAAGGAGGGAGCCCCGCCAGGCCCCCAACAGAGAGGCCACATCTGTGGAAAACCCAGGACAGCTCCATCTGGCTCGTATTCATTGTCTGGAGTCTGATTGGGTTCTCTACCTCTGGCTGCTCCTGGAATGAATGAACAAACTGCCCCCAGAGCCAACTGGGTGCCAAGAAGGAAGAGGACAGTGCTATGATCAAGAGCCCAGGCTCCAGGGCTGGGGCTGGGCTGGAACCCCAGCTCCTCTGCTCTCCAGCTGAGCAACTTCAGGCAAACAAAGAGAGAGGCAAGGTAACCTCTCCAAACCCAAGGCTCCTTGTCTGTAAAATGAGAATAAGAGCACGCAGCTCCTGGGGCTGTATTAAATGACAGAATGCACAAAACACAGCCTGGTCGTGACGTGTGGCGAGTACTAGATAAATTTAGGAGTTTTATCTCCTTTAATCCTCTGAGACTAGATGGCCTTAGTGTCATTCTTCAGATGCAGCTTAGAGAAGGCACGGGGGCAGTCCACAGTGGCAGAGGGCATCCTGCTGTAGTCTACCACTACACCGAGCGGCTGTCTAAATGCCTTAGGCCACCAAGTGTATTATGTAGACGACACATGGAAAAGAACATCCACTCTAAAGAAGTGCAGTACCAATGTGAGGAGTACGTCTGACCTTTTGCTGTGCATTACCTGTGCAGCTGCAGAACTATCCTAGGACTGCGGGTCCTCCTTCTGTTGTCTTTGCAGTCACACGTGCCCGAGTGGGTCTCCTAGCTCTCCGCGCGCTGCATGCCCTCAGGCATGCATCGAAGTTTCTTGAGAACCAGTTTCCTCATTCGGAATGTTAGAATAGTTCAGAGTTGTTGTAAGTGTTGTCATGATTCAAAATTAAAAACAGCATTGCATATGTGTGGAACATCTGGCTCACCGAGCACACGTGCTGAATCACAGCTATGACTATTAATATCACTGTGACTCAGAGCCGAGAAGCATAGCTCCTGCTCTGGCAGCCTAGAAAGGACTCTCCTTTGTGGGGGAGGATTTTCAGGGAAGGGACTGTCTTTGTCTGTTTTCTGCTGCTGTACCAGAATGCCACAGACTGGGGAAATTATAAAGAAAAGAGACTTATTTGGCTCACGGTTCTGGAGGCTGGGAGTCCAAGATCAAGGGGCACATCTGGCAAGGGCCTTCTTGCTGCGTCATGACACGATGGAAAGCGTCACATGGCGAGACAGTGTGAGAGTGAGAGGAAGGGGTAGAACTCATCCTTCTGTCAGGAACCCACTCCTGAGATGACGGCATTCATCCCTCATGGCCTAATCACCTCTTCAAGGTCCCACCTCTTAATACTGTCAAAATGGCAATTAAATTTCAACAGGAGTTTTGGAGGGGACATATAAACCATAGCACGCCTTCATCCTCAGTCCCCTGGCAGCTCCCTGGTGGGTGACATCCCCTCCCTCTGCCTCACCTGAGCCACCTGGCGATGGTCTGAGTGCTCTCACACTCCTCCTTATGGCCACAGCAGACTCCATTTCTACAGGTGAGGAAATGGGGACCCCCCTCTGTTCAGAGGTGGCAGAGCCAAGACCCACACTAGGAACTTCCAGCTCCAAACCAAGGCCTGCCTCCCTCCACCGGCCTGGCTCTCCCTGTTTGCATGAGTTATATTTAGTAGCAGTTTTTATTTTTATTTTTTTTAACAAAATCATCATTCGTGCCTCTTTTGTCTATAGTATCATAGAGTATAACATAATGAAAAGCTGCCACAGCCTGATTTACAGAGGGGTTTGGTGGTTTCCTTGTATGAGTTCATTTCTATGTCACAGCAGCTCTGAGTCTCCTGCCAAAGGATAAGCCAGGAACCGATCCAGACTTGGCCTAGAGAGCTGGTCTCCTATTCTTGACACCCAGGCAATGGGCTTCTGCTTCCCAAGCAAAGCAGCCTCCCGACTGGGAGACTTGGTCCTTTGGGGCCGGGATTTGATGTTTTCTCTACAACACATCATGTCAAAGCATCAGCCTCATGGACTCATGCCCTGGGGCTCCCAGTCTGTTCATTTGGTCCCTTTGACAGCCCCTCTTGTCATCCTGCCTGGCACTTTCAGGCTCGCTGAGTGGTGGGTCATGAGGCAGATGGCCAAAGAGGAAATGTAGGGACCCCTGTGACCTGGAAGACCCACCCCCACCATGGGGCCGACATGCAGTGGTGGCCATGAAATACGTATGCGATAGAGAAACATCCCCAACTCCAGACCACCAGTTCATTCCAAAGGACGGAAGACCAGCCAGAAGTGGTGGGGCACCTGCCACATGACACATGTTGATTAGATAACTTGGAGAACACAAACCTGCCAGCTCTTGAGGAGACAGGACACTTTCACTTGAAATTTGGTACAATTTAATGTACAATATGTCCTAGCAATACACATTTAAAGTTAAGTGATAGGGTCTAGACCAGAGGAGTGTCAAGAACTGTGAAGGGTCTGAGGTTTTCCCCTGCTTTCCAGGTAGCAGGTGAGCCTGCCATGGCTTCATGGATGCTGGTGGAAGAACAGAGCCCGGGATCGCAGGTAGTCGACTAGTGCAGCTCAGCAAGAAGCATGAGCTTAACATTTACACTGGGTCCCCTTGCCCCCAAGTTCAAGGGCATGGTGCAGATGGATAGTGTGCACACATGTGGTCTTTGTTGCAGCCCAGGAGCCCCCCAATCTTACAAGAGGGCTGCTGGCAAACCTGTCCAACTTTTTCCCTGGAAGGAGACATTACCTTTACTATACTGATCAGGAAACAAATCTGCCTTGTGTTCTGGAGGGAGACACTTTTTCTGTCTTACAAGTGTGTTCTCTATACAAACACGCTTGAAAACCTGTCCAGAATGAAGACCGACAGTGCCCTGCTCACGGATACCTATGCAGAATTGCAGAGTTGGGATTGCAGACTGGATAATTGCAGGATTATTTCCCAAGGAGATACAAAATCTGTAAACGAGAAGTTATAAGTTGAGGAAGACTTCACTTAACTAAAAGGAGAGGGGACATGTCTGTTGACTGACGACACCAGCCGTGATTTTTTCCCCAGCGTTTTCCCTGTTTGATTCTGTTTAACATATGTCAGCAATCTGTGTTAGAGATCCTGAGCTCGCATCCAGGGGAGGAGGTTCTGCCTAAAGGACATTGGGCCGAAGAAGGGAATTGGCCTGGAAGGCGCAATTTTCTTGAAAGGGATCCAAAAGGTGGGTGTTTGGTGCAGGGCATGGAGAGTTAGCTAGAAAGTCTGCAGGGGCAGAAACCGTTCAGGGGCCTCCTTCAGGCCTGTGAGCCCAGGAAGAGAGGGAGAGACAGAGCCAAGAAATGTTCTTGCAGGGATGGAAACTGCTCTGTGGGAAATCTGGATGGACGAGACTGGTCCATTGCCAGCTGTCTGAACTAACAGAGAGGTGTAAAATCCCAAGGAGAAAATGACCTGAAAGTCTCGCTTCTATTGACTTTCAGAACATTCTGTGACTCTGAGAAGTTCGGCCTTATCCATAAGGGAGAGAGAAACAGACAGAGCAGTACATTCCCATCAAATTCACGGCACTGTGTTTTTCTGGGGCCTGTATACACAACATTGTGCCAGGAGGTGCAAGATGCCACAGGATATAAATGGTGCATGTCCCTGGAGCATCAATGTTTTATTCATTTATTCATTTATCCATTTATTTGTACAATGATACATTTATTTATTTATTTAACAATGAATTAACTTGCCACGTGCTAAAGTAATTTAAATTATAGTCTTATAGTAAACTAACACAAATATTTTGGAGTAGGATGCAAAATTCATATTCGTATTTTTTTTAACATAGCTATAGAGATTAAAAAATAGTTCCTATTAGTTTATTTCTTCAGCAAAACTTTATCAAGCAACTGCTATGCATAAGGTATGGAACTAGGCATAGAAATGAATGAGCAGGATAACTTTAGGAAGGAATAGTGTTGTAGAGAAAGTAAAACTGAGCAGCAGGATAGAGAGACAGTGATTGGAGGAGGGATGGCTAAACTAGATGAGTTGGTCAGAGAGGAAGTGACATTTGAGTTGAGACCTGAATGGCAAGAGGGAACAGGATGTGAGATGGCCTGGGAGTGGTGTTCCGGGCAAAGAGAACAGCAGGTGCAAAGGTCCTGAGGTTTGGAGTGCTCAAAGGGCAGGAAGGAGGCCAGGGCAGCTGGAGTGCTATGAGCAGGGAGGTGGGAAACAGCAATGGCAGCAGCATAGAAAGAGGCCAGCCAGTGCTGCCTGCGCAGTGGGGAGCAATGGGAGGGCTTTCAACGGTGGAGTTATTTGATCTGATTTCTTTAAATAGCAACCTGGGCGAGAGTGTAGACAGGGAGACTGGTTAGGAGGCTAAGGTTGGCTTATGTGCACTCCCCTTGAGCATTTAAGGTACATGGATGGAAAAGTTGAATGAGAAGCCCGAGCTTATGCCAATCCTGGGGTACAGGTGGGAAAACACCCCCAGCTTGCCCCCGGTATACATGGGGCAAAGATATACTAGACATGGATGAAAATACATGCCAGCATCCTGAAAAAGCACATTGCTGACTTACAGATCATCAGGTGCGCTGCAGTTGACTGTGTGCAGGAGACACCAGGAATTGGCCTTCTAAAAGAAAAAAGACAGGACTGACCCGTCAATCTGCAAATCTCCTCTCTTCTCACTCCAGCCCCAGAACTTCTGACTGGAAGCAGTGCTCAGACCGCTCATGTGTCTTCTCTCCCCAGTCTCTCTGCCTGGACACAGTGCAGTCTGGAGGTAAGAGTTAGCAAAGAGCAGAAGGAGAAGCCAGCCACATGTATCACTGCCAAAGAACAGTTATTGAAACCTACTGTGTGCACAGTGAAGAGCTGTAAGGACTCAGCCTTGCCCCCCTGGAACATGCAGTCAGGACAGAGAGACAGACAGAGCCATCCTGAGATGACATCACAGATTCTTGCAATCCTCCATCCTCAGAGGCTGAGTTCAGCTCTCTTCATGAGCAGCCGGGCTGGTGCCATGCAGCTGAGACTCAGGGTCATGGTCAGGAGTCAAACAGAGCCCGGCTGCCGCACAAACACTAGTCTCCACAAAGGCATTAGAGAAGACCCAAAGCCTCCTCCACGGCTGCCCAGGCCACAGGTCCCAGCCCACCAAGCCAGACACACTGGGTTAAGGCACGGGCTCAGCCTCAATATGGGTCAGCCAATCTCTCCCTAATTTGTTTCTTGTCGTTCTGTCCCTAATGGGTCCTTTCAAGCCTGTTAAAGTGTCTAACTTATTATTTTACTTTTCCTATAAAATTGCACTCAATTTACTGAGTACACTGAGGCTTGTTCAGTGTTCCCCAATAACATCCCCAGGCAAGGAGGCTGAACACTCGGTTTCTGGGTCTGAAACACAGTCATCTCTCTGCTGAATGTGCAGAGGAGTGGAGCAGCCATCTATGGGTTTGAGTTCTCAACTGCCTGGTCACTGTTAGTAATGATTTGTGGTTAAAAACAGCAGTACCCACTCTGGTTAGCTCATGCAGAACAGGAACTTATTGGAAGTGTTTGAGGTAAGTCACAGAACCAGAGGGAAGGCTCAGAGAGTGACCAGAACCAAGGGAGGCCAAGTGACCACCACAGCAGTCAAAGTTGAACAGAGGGCAAGTCTAGCATGGACACCAAGGCCCTGCCACTTGCAGGGCCTGCCATGGTCAACTCTGCCACGTCCACCACCACCACCAGGATGAATCCCATGGAGTCTCCCACATCTCCACCTCAGTCACTCCCCATGCAAAGTCCTGGTAGGAACATCTGGTGGGCCAAGAGTAGGTCACATGTTTGTGCTGACAGAGTATTCCAGGCCCTGACTCTGTTCCCCAAACATAAGAAGGGCTTTGAGATGTTGAGCTGCAAAAAATAAATAAATAAATAAAAATAACAGATGTCTACCAGGGTCACTGATTGCTGTGATGATATTGGGGAAAACCTTTTAACTGCTTTGTGCTTCAAGTTTATCCTCAGCAAAGATTCATTAAATTGAAATGACAAGTTTTGAAAATATAAACCACCAGGAACAATCTGAGTTTAACATTAGAGGATATGAGGGGAGGCCTAAATGGCTTGAGATAGCCCAAGCAGAAGGCCTGTCTGTCAGTGCAGCTGGCCAGAGGGCTGCCTCACCTGAGATGAACGGCACTCACAGGTGAAACCCCACACAGCTAGACCACAGAAACTGACCCACAAGAGATCAGCCAGGTACTGGAGTTATCAGGCACGAATCCTTAAAAAATCGTGATTAAAATGTTTAGGGAATTAAATGATGAGATGGAAAATTCCACCAACAAACTGGCAAGTATTTAAAAAAACAAAGGGATGAATACAGTAATTGTAATTAAAGTTTAATGGGGCTGGCCATTTAGCTCAGTTTGTTAGAGTGCAGTGTTATAATATCAAGGTCAAGGGTTAGGATCCCCATACCACCCAGCTGCCAAAAAGAAAAGAAAAGGCTGGCTGGTTAACTCTGTTAGTTAGAGCACAGCCTTATAACACCAAGGTATTGCGTCCAGATTCGCTTACTAACCAGCTGTCAAAAAAACAACAACAACAACAAAAAAAAAACAGATGGATTCACCCACCAGTAGATTAGATAGTCTTTAAGAGAGAATTTGTCAAGAATATCAAATAAAATATCCACATTGAAGCATGGAGAGGAGAAAAGATAGCAAACACAGAAAAGCTCATGAGAGATATATTAGAGACACCAAAAAAAGGGTTCAAAATATTTGTAACTGGAATCCTAGAAGGAAAGAAGAGAATTAATGGAGAAGAAGCAATATTTAAAGAGATATTTAAAACTGATTGAAGACATCAAACCACAAATTTAAGAAGATTAAGAATCCCAAGCAGGAGAAATATAAAGAAAACCAAACTTAATCATGTTATAGTAAAAGTGCAGAAAACAAAGAGAAAATCTTAAAAGAAACTGAGGAGTTGGGCGGGGGGAGATACATTACCATCAAAGGAGCAGGAATGAGACTGACCACTAACTTTCATCAGAAAACACTAGAAGCCAAAAAGACATGAAATCATATCTTCAAAGAGCTGAAAGAAAATAGCTGAGAACTTAGCATTCTATACCCATCAAAAATATTCTTTGAAAATTAAGGTGAACTAAAAATATTTCCAGAAAACAAAACCTGAGAAAATTTGTTGTCAGAACACACTTACTAAGGTATAGTTTTAAGACAGAAAGAAAATTATCCCAGATGGAAGCATGGGAATGCAGGAAGAAATGAATAACACTGGAAAGTATAAATATAATAGTAGATAAACATAAAATAATGCTAACTTAATGCTGACTATGTAAGCAATAATAATATTAATGTCTTGTACTCAAGGCAGGAGGATAGGACTTAAAATGTCCTAAGGTTCTTAAATTTCCTGGTAAACAATAAAAGTACTAACATACTAGACTGTAATAAGTCAAGGATGCATGTCGTAATCTCTATGGGTAAAAAAAAAAAAGCAAGAGAGCATATATTTAATAAGCTTAAAGGGGAAAAATAGAGAATGATTAGAATACAAGACAGGAAAGAAAAGGAACATAGAACAGGAGTAACCAATAGTAAGCAAATAATAAGATAGATTTAAACAACAACAAAAACACAGTAATTACATTAAATGTAAATGGACTAAAGAATTCAATTCAAAAACAATTTTGTCAGAATGGACTTAAAAAGAAATGACTATATACTGTTTGTAAGGGATACCCCTTAAATATAAGGATAAAAAAAGTTTG
This sequence comes from Cynocephalus volans, assembly GCF_027409185.1. NCBI lineage: Eukaryota > Metazoa > Chordata > Mammalia > Dermoptera > Cynocephalidae > Cynocephalus > Cynocephalus volans. Next base: position 82,755,802 of record NC_084466.1, on the reverse strand, counting down.
AAAGCAGAAGGATGGAAAAATGTATACTATAAGCTGAACAACAATGGGAGCTTGAAGTCAGATATAAGGAAGAAAGACCTTCCCAACATCAAAGAAAGACAGTGAACGAGCTACTGTGAAAACTTTCTTGGGTATGTTCAAGAATAAGAGAAGATTCTTGTTAGCCTTCCAGAAACAGGGAGATAGAAGAGGCAGCCTCAGTACAAATCCTCCTGTCAGTCCCATATTTCTATAATATGCCTGGAAAGAACATGATTGGTCATTAATAATAATTAGCAATTCATTACTGGATATTGATTAGTCATTTATCATATATCTATTCATACTGCCTCCCCAGGACAATTAATGAAGAAAATACCACACTGACCAGTCCAACTTTCAGCTTAGTCCTGGCATTTACTGCTCCCTACTGCTCTCACCTGGCCCTTCTAGCCTTGATCTTTTATGTTCAAAATATTCTACCACCTGACCTGGATCAGCTATTACGAGTGCTACACATCTGAGCAAGAGTGATCCTTCTCTGTCTGGGCCCCTGGACCATCACTTGGGTTTCAGTCCAACAGTAGCTGCCACAAGTGTTGCCATGCCCAGTGTGGGGGGAGATCCCCTGCCATTGCCCACCTTTCCACCCACCCTTCTCTGCCCTGTGCTTTCAGGTCATTTTATAATCCTGTTCCTTAGCTTGGCCCAAGTTAATTGAGCTCTGGTTTCGCCATAAGGGTCACATCCCAAATTATATATTTTCTCTTCTCTTAGCCCCAGCCTGCAACCAGCTGGAGCTGTAGGGCCTCTAAGTTCAACTCACTAAACAATCATTTCTTACAAGAGCTAGTTTGAAGAAGCTCTCATTCATCACAGTTGGTACAATCTGAGTTGCGAAAAGAATAATGACTACTATTGATTGAAATATGTTGAGTACATAAACATCCACGAGTCCATAATGATAACAACAGAGAGCATGAGAGAGACAGAGACAGAGAAGAAAAGAAAGACAAAAAACAAAAACAAAAAACCTTACTGGCCACTACACCATCTTCTTCTGAACATCGGTAAGTAAAGGATAGAATAAAGCCCATTTTCCATCTTTTTGGCAGGAGCTATAGTTCAAAATAGTGAGCAAATAGCCCAGTTGATGAGGGAAAGCTCTACTTGAAAGGAGAATATCATCTAATAAATGCAGAAGGGTTGACAGAACATAGAAATCACCATTAGGCAAATCCTAATGAAATAGTTAATTACAGCAATGATTATCATGATTGTTAACTCTGTACCATGAACAGTTGATGGGAACTAGATATTCACGTCACCAAAACATCAGCCTCCAGCTTACCTGCTCATCACAAGGGGGGAAAATGTAAGTTTAAAAGAGAGAGACTTGACCATCGTTCCCTTAACCCATTGGTCAAATTTAGCATCAGCAATCGTGGACGGCCAAAACTGTATGCTTTTTGGTGTGATGCAATGACATGCACAGTAGCACCTCTGAAGTTTTCTTGCCCCAAATCCAATCATGCCACCAGATCTAACATACAGGCTGTAGGAAATATGAAGAGTAGAGGAACAGGTTAAGTACACAACAAGAAAACAATCAGACAGCCTAATGAGCACTTTTAATGAGATGACTGTCTGGGTCTCTTGAAAAAGTCAATGTCATTTTTTTTTAAAGGTGGAGGCAGGGAGATGTGATAAGAACTGCTCTAGACTGGAAGAGACCTAAAAGATATAGCGAAGAGTGGTTCTTGCTTGGATTCAGGTCAGAACAAACCAGCTGTAAAAGACACTTTTAGGACAACTAGGAAATGTGAATATGAATTGGTATTAGATGATATTAGAGAATTGTGGTTAATTTCACTCATTATAATAACGGTATTGTGATTACATGGGAAATGTCAATTTTTAGAGATACCTACCAAAGGATTTAGGAGTGAGCGATGACCATACTTCAAAATACTTCAGCCTGGAACAAGGAGATATAGCAACACAGCAAAAAGGCAGCAATTGCTAAATCTGGGTGATGACTATGAAGGGGTCCATTGTACTCTCTATTCTCTCTGCTTCTCTGCATATTTACAGTTTTTTCCATTATAAAAGAAATTTAAGAATAACAGACAAAAGAGCAAACAGCATAACAGCATCCTGCAACAGGGTTGTTGTGAGAACTAGAGGTAATGAACGGAAGCTGCCGATCCATTGCACTGCTCCACACGTGGTCGTTAATTATTGGTCATTAATAATTGTTTCTCGACTCACTTCCTGATCCTCCACTGAAGGGCCGGGTACAGCAAGAATATCAATAATTAAAGGATCACAGAGTTATAAGCTTTTAAATGTGCGTAGCTGGATTAGGGTGGAAGGTAAATCCAGGTGTATATTCCCTTTTCTCTGAGAAGGATCTTAAGCGTTTGTCTCCTCCCTGCCTGGGTGGCATTAAGAAGTGGATTTTGGCACCCTCCAGTGGTGATATGTGGTAACTGTTCTCTACTCAGCAGCTGTTGAAAATGGATCTACTGAAGGAATGTTCATGGGTATCAATTTCCCAGAGTTTGTGGTGGACCTTTGTAGTTTGATGGGCCTCTTTTCCAAAAACCACAGGTAGCCCACAAGTCTGGTGCTGACCACCACCTTGCAAACAATTCAGAGCAGCACAAGCTTGAGGAGAAAGGCCACAGCATTGCTGAGTGGCAAGTAGGCATTTTGGGACCTTACAGAGGTTTCCAGTAAAATTCCATTCTTTGGAAATGTGGCAGTGATGGAAGCTGCTGGCCCCTTTCTAGAATCCTTGTCATGAGCTCAGAGCAATGAATTCATCCTGCATAGACTACCAAGTTGGCCCACACCCCAAAGACACCAGAGGCATAGATGTCAGCACAGGCTGTGAGGAGCTGAGAGTCGGCGAGGTGACACCAGTGGGAGGGGTTATGCTAACAAGAGCAATAATAATAATAAAAATAACAAGATGCAGTGGCAATTGTTGAACCTTTACTATATGCCGCACCCTATATTCAGCACTTGACATAGATTTTCTCATCTACTTCTCACAGCCATATTGGGTAGGTACATCATTAATCTCACTTTACAGATGAACACACTGAGGCACAGGGAAGTTAAGTCGCTTGCCCAAAGTCACATGTTTTTAGGTGCTAGATCTGGCACCTGAGTCTAGGTCTCCTGGGCTTGAGCGCATAGTTATAATCATGATGCCTCTTTTAACTGACATTTCTTCTCCTCAACCTCAGATTTCCTACTAAAATAATCCCTAAACAAAGAAAATACCTATCCTGAAAGGCTCCGTGTCAACAGATCATAACTCCATGGCAGGGGGTTAGCAGTTAGAAGTTGTCTTTTTAAAAATTGATACATAATTATTGTACATATTTATGGAGTACAGTGTGATAATTCAAAACCTATATATAGCACAGGTATTTATTACCATATCGATCACCTCAAACATTTATAATTTCTTTGTGTTGGGAACATTCAAAATCCTCTCTTTTAGCTATTTGAAAATGTAGAATAAATTGTTGTTAACTATAGTCACCCTACAGTGCTATAGAACACTAGAACTTATTCCTCTGATCTTGCTGGGAGCTTGGCATGTGCCAAACATCAGCCCTGGGTCCTCCCTCAGCTAATTTTGTGCAGTGCACAGACTGCACAACTATATATGTCAGCCCCATGAGCCACCACTGCTCCAGGCCCCTGACCTGGAAAAAACCTGAAATGGTCAAAGCAATCCTGAGCAAAATGAACAAAGCTGGAGGCATCACACTACCTGACTTCAAAATATACTACAAAGCTATAGTAACCAAAACAGCAAGGTGCTGACATAAAAATAGACATGTGGACTAAAGGAACAGAATAGAGAGCCCAGAAATAAAACCAGGTATTTTTTAGAATGGCACCGGGAGCATACATTAGGGCAAGGAGCTGGCCTTGGACATCAGGATTTCTGAGGTTGGATTCTGGTGGTGTGGCCTGGGGCAAGCTGCTGAGCCTTACCCCAATGTGGTACTTATTGGGAGCAGAGCCCTTGTGAACGGTATTAGTTCCCTTATACAAGGGACCCCAGAGAGCTCCCCCGGCCCTTCCTGCCGTGAGGACACAGCGGGAAGAAGCAGCTCTTCACCAGACCTCGAGTTAGTCTTGTTCCTGGACGTCCATGCTCCAGAAGAGTGAGAAATAAATGCTGTTTAGGCCACTCAGTCTGTGACATTTTTGTTACAGCAGACTGAATGAACTAAGACATGTTCTTTGGTATAAAAACAGACAAAGTTGGGGCATCACATTAAAAACAACTCCCAGGCAGCCACTAGTTGCCTGAGGACTGTGTGAACAGATGCCATGAGAGTGTGCAGGTGTGAGGGACAGGGGCAGGGGCCGCCCTTGGCAGTGACAGTCTGCTAGCAATGGGTACTCAGGAGGTATGCAGGGCTCCCTTTACATTTCTCCCCCGGACCCCACATTGCAAGATGGAGCAGCTACTTCCCTGAAGCCCAAGGGAAATGGCCAAGTCAGGGGCACAGGAGACAGAGGTAAGAGAGTCACTGAAGGGAGAGCCCTGGGGTCAGAGGCCTTGCAGGTTTGAGGAAAGGCTGGCAGAACCAGTGATGACACCATGGAGACCTGGCTGTGGGGCCATTTGCTTATTTCCCATTGCAGTGTTGGTCTCTGAGGGCAGTGACCATGGCCCCGGTCTCCCAGTGGGTCAGGTAAAGGCAGAGACGGACTGGAGCTTGGGCTGGAGGCTGAGCATGTGCAGGAGCTGGTGTGGGGCTGGGGGTTCCAGTCACAGATATCTCTGCCCCTGCTTCCAGGAGGGGTAGTGGCTTTGCAGCCAGGGCTGCCCCTGGGTACGCTGGGCCTCCCGGGAGGGACTGTCCTGCAAGCCTTGCCAGCAGCGCCCACCCCTGCATGGAGCCTAGGAAGATGGCCAAAGCCTCAGTGGGCCTGGGGCTGGTGGCATCACACACAAGGCCACTCAAATGGCCCCTCGTGGGAACTGGCCCCGACAGAAGCAGCCCTGCAGGCTGTCTGGCTGTGGCCTGGCCTGCTCGGACCATGGTGGCCCACTGCTCTGGAGGAGGGTAGCACCTGGAGTCTCGGAAGGCAGCTTCTGCTTCATTCTGCTGCCCCTGCCTCTGCAGGCAACAGGACCCACCGAGAGCTGACCGGCCTCCAACCAGAGCCCTCGTACTTCCACGGGAGTTGCCTCTCCTAAGTTGAAATAAGGTCACCTTAGCTAATGAAAGCAAGCCTTCTCTGTGAGTGACAACAGTCAGTGCTGGGGTTCTGTGCCCTCGGTCTTTCCATAATGTTCACCTGCTCTTCATCAAACCCTTTTCTTCTCCTTGGCATGTGAGTGGGCCAAGTGTCCCCACCTCCCTTGTGGCTGGGTGTGGCCATGTGACATGGTTTCCAGACAATGAAACGTGAGGTGAGGGCCCGCTCAGCCTGGCCCATGAAAGCACCCTGTGTCTGGGCTCTGTGCCCTTTCTCCTTCCTCCCGCTGCTACAGAGGAGCACGGAAACCATGTGCAAAGATGGGAGAGTCACCAGATGGAAGAAACCTGGGGCCCCGAGTCACTGCCTGGAGGAGAACGCTGATCTGGAAGCCCAGCTGTGAAGCGGGTTCACAGTGCAGGGCTTACCAACCTGAGTCCAGTGAGAAGAACACACACTCCTATACAACAAGTTCCACGAAGTGGATTTAATACTTACAGATGGGCAACCAGGACACAAGAAGCCTGGGATCCATCACGGGCCAGTCCCCCAGGGCTCAGGAGAGCTGCCTGGGGCAGATGGAGTCTGTGCATGCCCCACTTGCATGATGGCTGAGGGACCTTGAAAGGCAGCCCACCCTGGGTTATATCCCTCCGGATGACATGACTCAGTGGGCCAAAGCCTTGAGGGACATCCAGCTTCCAGAGGAGAGGGGAGCAAGGGCCCCCGTCTGTCCCAGACGCTTCCTTCCTAGCTCAAGACACTGCACTCCCAGCACATCGAGCAGCTGTTCCTGAGAACTACAGGCAAGAGAGGGGGGAGAGTTGGGCCAGTCCAAGGCCACCCAGAGAAATGTCCTGAACCAGTTTTGGACTTCATGAGTCAGAAATAAACTTCCATCATTTCTGAGCCATTGCACATTTGGGGGGTTATTTCTAACAGCAGTTGGCATCACGATAAGAAGCACACATTCATTTGGACAGCAAACATTTGCCGAATACTTCTCGTGCACCAGGCCCCGGGCTGAGCACCGGAATTAAAAAGTAAACACACAATGCCCGTCCTCAGGAATTTCACAGTCTAGCAGGGAACACAGACAAACCCATATCTCATGGTTTAAATTTTTCTGCTGCCGTTACCAAGCAGACTTCACCCTAAGTCACAAGCCTCCTCAGAAATCCCCTCACACAACACGGTCATAGAGCAGTGCTTTGCTATCCTCCCAGCCAATGCTCCACTATCCAACTTCTCTCCCTCAGAAATACTCACCCAATCATTTCCCTGCAGAAGAACTTCCAGAAGCTTCCCACAGTCTATGGCCTTCCCACATTACATGGCCCTGTCTGTCTACCTGTATGACCCAAATGACAGGTGGCACCTTCTTGACCCTTGAGACCTAGATGAAATGAGCTCAGACCCCCTATTCCGCATCCTGTGGATGTCCAGAGGCCACCTCAAGATTTCTGTGAGCTCCCAGCTGCTCCTGTTCTGTGGCCACTTCTTTCTGCGAGGCTGTGGCACACACCACGTCAACCCACCCTTCCCTCAGTTCCTGCAGACATACCTCTCACAAGATATCAGTGTTTGGAGTGGAAAGGGTAGCAGAAGGAATTAATCATAGAAATAGAATTCCCGCCAGACTTCTGTTTATTAGGACCCTGACTCTGCGCTCTCCTGGCCCCCCGTATACTCCAAAATGTGCTGTGATGTCAAAGTGCAGGAATCCTCCATCAAAGGCTAGGTAGGGCCTTGAAACTCAAGGTCAGGAAAAATGTCTTGTTTTTTTTTCTCTTTCTGCTCTGACATACTACATTCCCTGGAGCAAATGGGCAGAGAAAACTTACACACTGCGGTAGATAGAATAACAGGCTCCCAAACATGCCTATGCCTGAATCCCCGGATCCTATGAATGTGTTGCATTACATGGCAAAGGACCTTTTAGGTGTAAATAAAGTTACAGACCTTAAAATAGGGAGATCATCCTGGATTTCCTGGATGGGCTCAATCTAAGCACACTGAGTCTTTAAATTAAGTGGAGAACTTTCTCTGCCTGGAGTTAAAGTCATGAGGCGAACAGGAAAAAAGGAGGTCAGAGAGATCAAAAGCATGAGAGGGTCTTGACCTCGGCACTGGTCCTTCACCCCCAGTTCCTATTGTTGGAAGGGGGCCACATGGAGAGCATTAGAAGCAACTGGGACAGGCTCTAGCAGCAAAGACTGGCTCCTGGCTGACAGCCAACGAGGAAACAGGGACCTCAGCTCTGCAGCTGCAAGGAGCTGAACCTGGCCAACCACGTGAGTGGGCTTGGAAGCAGATTAATTCCCGAAGCCTTCAGAAAGGAATGCAGCCTTCCTAGCATCGGGATTTCAGCCCCACGACACTCTATGCAGAGGCCCAAGCCAAGCCATACTCTATTCGGACTTCTGACCTACAGAAACTGTGAGATAATAAATGGGTGTTATTTTAAGCTGTTAAATTTGTGGCAATGCCAGCACCTTATTTAATTCACCAGTCTGGGCCCTTGTAAAATTCATAAGGATCATTTGGGACTATAGTAAACTTAACCACGTGGTAGGCTCGATTGCAGCCACTGTGCTAGATGTGATAACTTTCCTAGAACAGTTGACACAGACTCAGGAAATTGCATGCAGCTTTTGGTTTGGCAAATATGTTCTTTTCAGTCTCCAATGGAAAGGAGGATCAAAAGTTGCTGCACTCACTTGGAACAGACAGGAGTATACACTCACAATCTGACCCCGGAGCTCTGTTAACTTTACTACTTTCTGAAATAATATAATAATATAGTCTGAAGAGAATGTGATCCTATGGACATTCTGCAAAACATCACACTGCTCTTCTATACTTATGACATCATGTTAATTGGACCTAGGGATCGGGAAGTGTCAGCTACTCTGGAACCCCTGATAAGACAAAACTATGCCATAGTTTAAAAGGTAAACACTAACAAGACTCCGAAGGCTGTCACATTGATGAATATTTTCAGAGTCTTGGGTGTGCTGGGCCATCTCCTCCAAGAAAGAGTACAAGTTATTGTACCTTGAGCGTCCTCCCACTAAGAAAGATGCTTGGCAGTGAATAAGCCTCTTTGGATCACAGAAATATTACACACTACACTTGGGAATATTTCCCTGACCTATTTGTTGGGTGACTCAGAAAGCTCGATGACACATGGAGCTGCAAGAGGAGGGTCTCTGCACGGACACTTAGTGCTCTGGAGGAAAGCCATGCCGCCAGAGGCAGAGAAATAATTACCATTCGAAAACTCAATCCTGAAATGCCCGCAAAGACACTGAATGCCTGCACATGAGACAAGTGACACGAAGCAGGAGCCACCGTGAGGCAGACACAGCAGCAATCCATTGCACTCAGAAATGGCTCCTTCAGACCCTTGATTTCCCCACCGCCGACAACCACACCATCCACTGGCTGTAACTCAGCAGAGCTGTCAGTCGGGCCCAGCAGTCCTCTCGCATTCATTCTCATCAGGTGGCCTGGCATTCCACAACCGGCTGAAATACATAAGCGTTTCCTACCTCCCGTACATGCCTTGACCTACTACTACTATCGTTATTTCACTCCCAGCTCCGTGGGAATGGGAACTGCTTTCATAAACAAAGGCCCCAGATTCCCAAGGCCACTGGCTGGTCCTCTTGTTCTTGACTCCTCTCTGCATCTGTGGTGTCTTCCCGACCCCGTTAAAACTCTTCTCTTGATCCTGCTCTCCTGGCTTCCCTCTCGCCTCTTTCAGTCTCCTTTGAGGATTTGCTTCCTCTGCCACTGCTTTAGCTATTGGCAGGGAAAACCCTGTCCCTGACCCCCTAGGTGCAGGCACTCTAAAGTGAGACCTTTAGTAATGAGAGGTTGTAACACTGGGTATTGGAGAAACAAAGAGGGATGGATGTTTTGGCCAAGATGACTGTGGTGAAGGGGCAGACTCAGTTTTGGATGTTTGGGTTCTTGAGGATTTTGAGCTCTGGTGTCCATTTTCTTCCTGTTATTCTCTGCATATCTTTTGGTCTTGGTATATCCTTTACTTGGAAAGCTCTGAGTAATCTGAAATGGGCCAGAAAGAGGCCCAGAGCAATACCACAGAACCAAGAAGCAAGAAGCCTGGGAGCTACGGTCTTTTAGAAAAAGAGATAAAAGATGTTCCTATTACTCTGTAGCTGTTCAGCCCAGCTTACCAGGGTAGAAAAGAGGCAGGGATAGAGGGAAAAATGCCATGACCAGGAGAAAACACTGGCTATGTGGCCAGGTCGTCCCCAGTACACTCTCCCTGCCGAGTCTAAGCTTTGTAGACAGACCTCACAGGCTATTTCTTAGGAGCCATAATGGAAACTTACTGAGGTTGCAGGGTTTTTGTTTCTTTTATCTTTTGAGGACATTTAGGCATTGCCATTCCTTTTGTCTCTCTGCTCTCTTCTCTGTTTCTTACATTAGTTAATTTATGAAAGTAATACTTATTGAGCAGCGTCCAGGCACCCCCAAGCACAGAAGTCATAGTGCTGAAGAGGACTGGCATGGCCGTTGCTTCTCTTCCTTTCTCCTGCCAACCTCTACTCCTGACTGCATCTCCATCTCTGCTTCTATTTCTCCCCCATCCCAGTCACCCCATCACTTTCCCTCCCACTCAGCAAATACACAGTGAGTGCCTCTTGTCTGGCAAACACCATTCGGCATACTGGAGTGCAGCAGTGAACCAACAGACAGATGAGTTTTTATCTTTCAGAGGCTGCATACACTAGTGACTCTGAAGAACAATGACAGGCCAGACCTCAGAACACATCAAGCACCAGAGGTACTCATTTTATATTCTGATTGATTTGAAAAATAGAGTGAACTGACCTTCAGGCTGGAGATTCACCTTCATCCAGATATTGGGTCTGGAGAAGGCAGAAGGAATGTGTGTGTGTAAATTTCCTTTTTTGAGAGAGTCTAACAAGTCAACGGACTGGTAGATCAGAACAAATATAGACATAACGTTCCTGGTTTTTAGAAAAGCATTTGATAATATTCATGGAAAGCATTATGGTCAAGATGAGGAAATTAGGTTGTATAGTGTTACAGGTAAGTGTACTAATGGCTATTTCTGTCATATCCAAAGATTGTTGATTAAAGGATTAATGTCTATCGAGAAAGAAAAATCTTTTACCATTTGGCCATTGGGTTCTGTCTTTGATACGGTTCTGGTCCATTCAACTCTCCAAAGATATCAATAATGAAATTTGTGTATCAGCAGGTAACATACAGCTGGATAGGACCATAGGTAGGCCTCAAGAAAGATGACTGTACCTCTTCTTTCCAACATTTTAGTGGTGGTTATAGCCAACAATGTTGGGCAAAATAATAAAATAAAAGCAGCTGACATTGGAGAGTAAGAAATGAAACTATCTCTGTTCACAGATGACATGATCTTGTATACAAAACATCCTAAGGTACTGACTAAAAACTACTACAACTAATAAATGAGTTCAGCAAAGTTGCAAGATATAAGATTAACATACAAAAATCAATTTTATTTCTACACATTTGCAATGAACAATTGAAAATAAAACTATGAAAACAATTCTACTTATAGAAACGAGAAGAATGAAATACTTAGAAATAAATTTAACAAAAGAAATTCAGAACTTATGTTCTGAAAACTATGAAACCTTGTTGAAAAAAAAATAAAGAAGAAATATACAGAAAGATATACTATATTCATGGATTAGGAGATTTAATATTGTTAAGATGGCAGTGCTCCTCAAAGTGATCTACAGAATTAATGCAATCCCTATCTAAACCCCAGCTGATTTCTTTGTAGAAATTGACAAGCTGATCCTAAAATTTATACAGAAATTCAAGTGACCCAGAATAACCAAAATAATCTTGAAAAAGAAGAACTAAATTGAAGGGCTCACAATTTTCTATTTCAAAACTTACTGCAAAGTTACAGCAATCAAGGCAATGTGGTGCTGGCATATGGCTAGACATAAAGATTAATTGAGAAGAATTAGCAATCCAAAAATAAAACCTCACACTTACAATTTGCTTTCATCAAGGATACCAAAACAATTCACTGGGGGAAAGAATAGTCTTTTCAACAAATTGTGCTAGGACAAATGGATACACACATGCAAAAGAATGAAGCTGGACCCCCTACTTCACACTATACACACACAAACAAAAGGGATCAAAGACCTAAATGTAAGATATACAACTATAAAACTATCACAAGAATACATAGGACTAAACCTTCATGACCTTTGATTTAGCAAAGGCTTCTTAGATACGAGATCTGAAGTACAAGCATCAAAAGAAAAACAAATAGATACATTGAACTTCAGCAAAATTAGGTAGGTAGCCCCCCACCACACACACCTGGCAGAAGGCAGGAGCATGCCAAAATACCACTACTGTGCAGGTGGTCCACCACAACTACCACCATAGCCACTGCCACCACAAGGGCAGCTCACCACAGTAGCAGCCACCGCCACTGTGCAGGCAGCCCACTGTCCACTCACCTGCATTGACACAAGGACAGTCAGTCACCAGTGAAGACTGGAAGAAGAAGAGAAATTCTCTCTCCTCAAACCCCACTCCAGAGTAATAGAAGGAGCAAATGTTCTACCAGACTACCAGACATCAATGTAGAAATACAAAAAACCAAGAAAATATGACACCACCATAGGAATAGGTAATTCTCAAGTACCAGACCCTATAGAGAAGGAAACCCTTGAAATGACTGAAAAGGAACTCTGAGCAACAATCTTAACTCAATGAGATATGAGAAGACCCAGACAACATAATGAAACAAAAAATATCCAGGATATGAGGAGGAAATTAACCCCCTAAAAAAGAAAGTAGCAGAAGTCATGGAACTGAAAGTTTCACTCAACAAAATAAAAAACACAACTGAGAGCTTAAGCAGCAGGCTAGATCAAGCAGAAGAAAGAATTTCTGATCTTGAAGATAGTCTTTCCTAGATAACTCAGGCAAACAAAAAGAAAAAGGGAAAAAGAATTTTTTAAAAAAGAAGAAATCTAAGAGAGCTAGTACACAACCTTAAGCACACAAACATTCAAGTCATAGGTGTTTCAGAAGGGAAGGAGAAAGGAAAAGGCATTGAAAACCTATTCAAGGAAATAATAATGGAAAACTTCCCAGGTATAGGGAGAGACATGGATCTTCAGGTCCTGGAGGCTCAAAGATCCCCAAACAGATTCAATCCAAAAAGATCCCCTCCAAGACACATTATAGGCAACTGGAAAAACTCAAAGACAAAGAGAGAATCTTAAAAAGCAGCAAGAGAAAAGCATCAACTCACCTATAAGGGAGCCCCCGTTAGACTAACAGAAGACTTTTCAACTGAAACTCTACAGGCCAGAAGGAAATGGGATGATATATTCAAAATGCTAAAAGAAAAACATTACCAGACAAGAATACTATATGCAGCAAGGCTATCCTTCAGAATAGTGCATTTTCCAGACAAACTAAAACTATGGGAGTTCACCACCACACAACCAGCCCTGCAAGAAATCCTCAAGAGAGTCCTACATTTGGAATCTGAAAAATGATAATCACTACCATAAATACACAAGAAAGAACAAAACCCACTGGTAGAACAAAATGCAAATGAGAAAGAGAAAGAAACTAAATCTTACCACCTCAAAAAACCAACAAACATCAAAGACAAACAATAAAAGGGGAAGAAAGGAACCGAAGAATTTAAAACATCCAAACAAAAATCAATAAAACACCTGGAGTAAGACAATGCCTTTCAATAACAGCACTGAATATAAATGGATTAAACTCTCCACCCAAAAGGCAGACACTGACTGATTGGATTAAAGAGCTAGACCCAACTATATGCCATCTTAAAGACACTCACCTCACCTGTAAAGACATGAACAGACTAATAATGAAGAAATGGAAAAAGATACACCACATGAATGGAAACCAAAAATGAGCAGGAGTAGCTATTCTTTTATTAGATAAAATAGACTTTAAACCAAAAACCATAAAAAGAGACGAAAGAAGGCCACTATATAATGATAAAGGGTTCTATCCAACAAGAAGACATAAAAAAATATATTTTCACCCAACCCCAGAGTTCCCAGATATATAAAGCAAACACTATATTAGGCCTAAAGAAAGAGATAGATAATAATAGTTGGAGTACTGAACACCTCTCTCAAAACTGGGCAGATCATGGAGGCAGCAGATTAACAGAGAAACACAGGATTTAAACTACACTTCAGACAAATCAGACCTGGCAGAGCGTATCTACAGAGCACTTCATCCAGCATCTACAGAATGTACATTCTTCTCATCAGCACGTGTAGCATTCTCCAGGATAGACCACATGTTAGGTCACAGAACAAGTCTCAACAAATTTTTAAAAATTGAAATAATTTCAAGTATCTTTTCAGACTACAACAGATTAGAAGTAGAAATCAATAACAAGCAAAACTCTAGAAACTATACAAATACATGGAAATTAAACAACATGCTCCTGAACAACCTCTGGGTCCGAGAAGTAATTTAACAGGATATTTAAAAAATTTCTTGAAACTAACAGAAATAAACACATCATACCTGTGGGATACTGCAAAAGCAATATTAAGAGGGAAGTTTTTTGCAATAAACATTTACACCAAAAGAATGGAATGGTTTCGATTAGACAACCTAATGCTACATGTCAAGGAACTGGAAAAACAAGAACAATCCAATCCCAATATTAGTAGATGAAATGAAATAATTAAGATCAGAGCAGAACTAAATGAAATAGAAATCCCCAAAGTGATACAAAAGATCAATGGAACAAAAGTTGGTTTTTTGAGAAGATAAACAAAATAGTCAAGCCATTAGCTAGGCTAACTAAAAAAATAACAGAGAAGACACAAAATAACAAAAATCAGAAATGAAAAATGAGACATTACAACTAATAACACAGAAATAAAAAGAATCACTAGAGACTATTATAAGCAACTGCAGGCCAACAAATTTGAACACTTGGAGGAAATGGATACATTTTTGGACACATACAAACTACCGAGAGTGAACCAAGAAGAAATAGAGAACCTGAACAGAAGAATAACAATCAATGAGATTAAAGTAGTAATCAGCAGTCTGCCAGCAAAGAAAAGCCCAGGACCAGATGGCTTTACTGCTGAACTCTACCAAACATTTAAAGAGGAATTAATACCAATTCTCTTCAAACCATTCCAAAAAATTGAAACAGAAGCTATTCTCCCAAACTTGTAGAATTACAAGACCAGTGTGACCCTGATAACAAAATAGGACAAAGATACGACAAAAAAAGAAAACTATGGGCCAATATCTCTGATGAACATAGATGCAAAAATCCTCAACAAAATATTCTAATAGCAATTAAAATACAGAAACACATCAGAAAAATTACACACCATGATCAAGTGGGATTCATCCTAGGGACACAAGGATGGTTCAACACATGCATGTCAATAAATGTGATGCACCACATCAACAAAATCAAGGACAAAAACCATATGATTATCTCAATAGATGCTGAAAAAGCATTTGACAAAATTCAACATCCCTACATGATAAAGACTCTCAGCAGATTAGGTATAGAAGGAAAGTATCTCAACACAATAAAAGTCATATACAACAAATCCACAGCCAGTCCTGAATGTGGAAAAGCTGAAAGTTTTTCCTTAATAACAGGAACAAAACAAGGATGCCCATGCTGCCCACTCCTACTTAAAATAGTATTGGAAGTACTGGAAAAAGAAATCAAGAAAGCAAGCCCATCTAATAGTCACCAAAAAAATAAAATACCTAGAAATCAGTTTAACCAGGGAGGTGAAAGATCTCTACAATGAGAGCTACAAATCACTGCTGAAAAAAATTAAACATGACACAAAAAGATGGAAAGACATTCCATGCTCATGGATTGGAAGAATTAACATTGTGAAAACCTCCATAGTATCAAAAGCCAGCTACAGATTCAATGCAATCCCTATCAAAATCCCAATGACATTCTTCACAGAAATTAAAAAGAGAATCCTAACATTTGTATGGAATAACAAAAGACCCCAAATAGCCAAAGAAATCTTGAGCAAAAAAATAAAGCCAGATGCATTACACTACCTGACTTCAAATTATACTACAAAGCTATGATAACGAAAACATCATGGTACTGACTTAAAAACAGACACTTGAACCAATGGAACAGAATAGAGAACCCAGAAATCAACCCACATACTTTACAGCCAACTAATATTTGACAAGGGTAACAGGAGCATACATTGGGGAAAGGACTGACTCTTCAATAAGTGGTGCTGGGAAAACTGGACATCCATGTGTAGAAGAATGAAACTAGACCTGTACCTCTCACCATATACCAAAATCAAC
This sequence comes from Cynocephalus volans, assembly GCF_027409185.1. Taxonomy (NCBI): domain Eukaryota; kingdom Metazoa; phylum Chordata; class Mammalia; order Dermoptera; family Cynocephalidae; genus Cynocephalus; species Cynocephalus volans. The sequence continues at coordinate 82,740,181 of NC_084466.1, read as the reverse complement.
TCAAAATGTATTAAAGAATTAAATATAAGACCCCAAACCATAAAACTACTACAGGAAAATGTAGGGGAAACACTTCAGAAAGTAGGACTGTTCAAAGACTTTACCAACAAGACCTCAAAAACAAGGCAACAAAAGAAAAAATAAACAAATCAGATTATATTAAACTAAAAAACTTCTGCATAGCAAAAGAACAATTAACAGAGTGAAAAGACAACCTACAAAATGGGAGAAAATATTTGTACACTATGCATCTGACAAGGGATTAATATTCAGAATATACAAGGAACCCAAACAGCTTAGCAGTAAAAAAACGAGTAACCCAATTAAATTATGGGCAAAGCAGCTGAATAGGAATTTGTCAAAGGAAGATATATGAATAGGCAACAGACACATGAAAAAATGTTCAACAACACTAAGCATCAGGGAAATGCAAATCACAACCACATTAAGATATCATCTCATGCCAGTTAGACTGGCCAGTATCAAAAAGACAAAGAATAACAAACACTGGGAGGATGCAGAGAAAGAGGACCCCTCCTACACTGTTGGTGGGACTGTAAATTGGTGCAGCCACTATGGAAAACAGTATGGAGGCTCCTCAAACAACTACAGACAGAACTGCCATATGATCCAGCAATCCACTGCTGTGTATATACCCAAAGGAATGGAAATCATCACGTCAAAGGAATACCTGCACTCCCATGTTGATCACAGCTCTATTTACAGTAGCTGAGAGTTGGAACCAACCTAAATGTCCAACGTCAGATGACTGAATAAGGAAAATGTGGTATATCTACACAACGGAACACTACTCTGCTATAAAAAAAGAATGAAATTCTGCCATTTGCAGCAACATGGATGAACTTAGAGAAAATTATGTTAGTAAAATAAGCCAGGTACAGAAAGAAAAATACTGCATGTCCTCACTCACAACTGGGAGCTGGAAAAAAAAAAAAAAAAAAGAAGAAGAAGAAGAAAGAAAGATACAACGATCACAATAATTCGTTGAACTTTCAAAAGGAGAGAAGGGAACTGAGGCCACCAGAGGTGGGAGAGGGGGAGGAAGAGGGGAAGTTAGGGAGAAAGTGGTAAAGGGTCACAAAAAATGTTTTCATTGTATAACGATAAAATTAAATTAAATTAAACACATTTGCATGTGGAAGGACACCATAAAGAATGTGAAAAGACAACTACTGAATGCAAGAAAATTTTGCAAATCGTGTAACTGATAAGAGAATTGTATCATATATCTGATAAGGGAATTGTAAAGAACTCTTTACAACTTAATAACAAGAAGACAAACAACCTAATGTTAAAATGGGTGAAAGACTTGAACGGGCATTTCTCCATAGAAGATGCACAGAGGGGCAGCAAACACAGCAAAGATGCTGAACAGCATTAGCCAACAGGGAAATGTGAATCAAAATCACCATGAGACGCCACTTCACACCCCTAGGGTGGTGGAATCAAAAAGACAGACAGTGACAAGTGCTGGTGACAACGTGAAGAAATTGGGGCCGCATGTCCTGTGGGTGAGAATGTTAGATGGTGCAGCCACTTTGGAAAACAGTGTGGCAGTTCTTCACAATATTAAACGTAGTTACCATTCGATCCAGTAATTCCACTTCTAGGTGTACACACAAGAGAAATGAAGACATATGTTCACACGAAAACTTGTAAATGAGTGTTTATAGCAGCACTCTTCACAATAGCCAAAAAGTGAAAACGGCCTTCACGTGTATCAACTGATGAATACATACATAAAATGTAGCATATCTGTACAGTGGAATGTATTCTGCAATAAGAAGAAATGAAATGCTAATACATGCTAGGACATGGATGAACTTTGAAAATATTATGCTAACGAAAGAGGCCAGGCATAACAGACCACATCATTGAATGATGCTGTTTATATGAAACATCCAGAACAGGCAAATCTATAGAGGCAGGAAGTGGATGAGGGGTTGGCAGGGCCATGGAGGGACGGGAGGACCAAGGGGGCCTGGCGAAGGGTGTGGAATTTCTTTGGCAGGTGATGAGAATGTTCTAAAATTGTGCTGATGATTGCACAACTCAATATACGAACTCAAAACCACTCAAGAAATTGTACACTTTAAATGGGTAAATTCCAGGGCATATGAATTACATCCTAATAAAGCAGTTATGAAGAAGAGGAAAAAGGAGGAGGATGAAGAAAGAAGGGAAGGAAAGGAGGGAGGGAGGAAGGAAAGGAGAGAGAGAGAGAGAAAGATTCCTGCCCAATACCGACCTTCTAAAACTAAAGACAATTAGGGTATGCGCTCTAGGCTCACAGTTTCCCTCGGGGCTCCGTGGGCAGGGTGGGTAGTAATCAGCCCTCCTGCCAATGCCCCCAGGGGTCGTGCACAGCCTCCTCTGAGCAGGAGAGTCTGGGAGTGGCAAAGGGAACAAGACAATGTCTGCCATGGCCTCTGCCACTCCAGCGCATGATTCCTACGGTAGCCCCCCCAGTAGGATGAAATACTTTTGATAAAGCCTGACTTTTTACCTACCTTTAACCAAAAATGGATCTAGACAGTCCAGTGTACAGAAATTCTCAGTCCTGGCTTGCTGCTGGTGTAAATGCCACATCTCGATTGTCCACAAGATGACAGTATTGTCATACTCAAATTCTAACGCGTACCGCCCTAGGCTCCTAGTTACAGGAAGTATAAAGAAAATGGATTCTAGTTTTCTGTCTCTCTGAAAACACATAGCCTCAAAGTTTTATTTGAATAAATTATTGTAAAATAACTAGTTAAATATTGGTTAAAGGGGAAAGAACTACGATTATTTAGAATTAAACAACCCTTCTTTATTAAACTTTCTTATTAAAAACGTGATGTGAACAAAATATTCAAGAATGAAAGTAAAGATTTCACTTTGATATTGTTTCCAAACCGTGTGGACCCCTTGTGCATTATAGTTACCCTAGGGCTTCCTTAACCCGTTCTCCTCCTGAAGTGGGAGTGTCCCCAAGTGGGAACGTTTAGCAAGGCTAGACAGCAAAGTGGCTGAGAGAGCAGGGGCTCTGGGACCCCATCGGAACATGAATTCTGGCCCCACCGCTAAGCAGCTGGGCTTCTTCACCTTTGTGTGCTTACTTCTATCATCTTAAGAAGGAGAATGGTGCCTACTTCACTGAGTTGTTGTGAGAAGTCGCAGAGTTAACACACATTAGGTACTTAGAACAGTGCCTGGCACATAACACATGCTCAATAAATGATAGCCATTAACTCAGCGATTGTTAGCACCACCTGGGGAATTTTAAACTTATTCAATTCCAAATGCAAATGAAAAACCACAATGAGGTACCACTTCACATCCATTAGGATAGCTGTTATTTAAAAATAAAATAAAATAACTAGTGTTGGCAAGAAATGCGGGGAAATGGGAACCTTTGTGCATTGCCGGTGGGAATGTACAGTGGTGCAGCCACTATAGAAAACAGTATGGCAGTTCCTCAGAAAATCAAAGGTAGAATTACCATACGCTTCAGCAATTCCACTTCTGTGTATGTTCTCAAAAATGTGAAAGCAGGGACTCACCCATATTCATAACAGCACTATTAGCAATCGCCAGAAGGTGGAAGCAACCCAAGTATCCATCAACAGATAAACGCATTAGCAAGATGCGGTACACACATACAATGGAATATTATTCAGCCTTAAAAAGGAAGGAAACTCTGACATGTGCTACAACATGGGTGAACCTTGAGGAGACATTGTGCAAAGTGAAATAAGCCAGTCACAAATATACAAACCCTGTACGATTCCATTTAAATGAAGTACCTAGAGTAGTCAAACTCATAGAAGAGAGGGTAGATGGTGGTTACCAGGAGCTGGTGGGAGGGGGGATGGGTGCTAGTGTTTAATGAGAAAGGGCAGAGTTTCAGTTTTGCAAGATAAAGGGTTCTGGAGATGGACGGTGGCAATGGTCGCACAACAATGTGAATGTACTCGATGTCACTGAGCTGCAAACTTAACAGTGGTTAAAATGGTCAATTTTGTTACGTATATTCTACCACAGTTAAAAAAAAAATAACTGACTTTGACAAATTTCAAAAACTTTTTTTTTGAGTGAGCATTGAAAAGTCCTTAAATGAATTGCTCATTCCCAGGATGAAGCAGAAAAGGAGAGCGAAGGGGAGTCTCTCAGGAAAGGAGGCTAGAGGTCCCGCCAGCCCAGGACAACCCCTTTCCACCCTCCCCCTTGCTCAGGGCTTGGATCCAGGTGGCTGAGAGCTGCTCTGGCAAGTACAGAGTCACCAAAATTCAATTTGGATAGTGGCTCTTGAACCAAATGTGGTGAAAACGTATGGGACTGAACTCTAGAAATGAACCGCTTCATCAGGCCTGCGTCCAACCCACTGCAGTCCTGGGGACAAATGCCAGCAGTTACGTTCTACCCAGTGGCTCAGCAGTCTGGAGGCTGGACATTTCCACCCAGAGCTTTCACTCATTCCAGAGCTGTCTGAGCTGTGCTGTGCCCCAGATGAGCTCCATGTCTCTCACCCCGCACCCTCTGGAAGCCCAGGGTGGCCCCTCCAGCTGAATCTAAGCACCAGAGACATATACTGACCCCCTCCAGGCTTAGTGGCCTCCTGGAGCCCTGAAGGAGAGACATGACCCTGGGGTCATGGTGGCACTTCTCTGCTGTGATTTTGATTTCCCCCAAGGGAGGCCCCAAGGGACCCAGAGCTGCATGAGGACTCCTGGCTGTTCATTGCCGGAGCTCCCCCTCTGCTAGGAGGTGGGCTTGGCCTCAGCTGTGTGCAGGTGCCCGCCTGCCGACAGTGACAGTCCACAGCAGAGATGAAGCCACTACTTACACGTGGTGAAAAATTCCCTCCCAGATCCCCCATCACACACTCACACGCATGCATGCACACACCTGCTTGTACACGTGTGCACGCACACACACCTGCATTGGCGTCTATATCATTAAAACGTGGATGGACAATATATTAAACAGCCTCTGTGAAATCGTCCTAAACAAGCTCTGATAGACTGTTGTATTTTTCTCCGGGAACAATAATGTCACAACTCCACAGAAACACCCAGAACGGAAGCAGAGTCTGAGGCTCGGGACGCCTGCACAAAATGCTCCCCTGTTGGAATGTCCCAGCCCAGGCTAGGGCTAATATGTAAACACCGAGGGCTGGAATTACCAGGAGGCAGAGGAGAAGAGAGCTAATTAGATAAACCTTCGAGCTTACAACCCCATTAGTTAATTAAATTATCACTTTACTGTGCCTGAAGTGAGCTGTAAGACTAATCCGAGTGCTGCCACCTTTATGGGGTCTGCGGGCCCTTTACAAGCTTCCTCTGCTCCCAAGTGTCAAATTGGGGCTGTACTGACAGATAAAAGACAAATCGAGCTGTTGTGATTGCAGCCTTCCCTTCGATATCTTTATGCTGTGCTATAAAAGCCTATTATACTTAATTTAAACAGGGAAAATTGTTTACATCTCTTTCAATTGCTAATCTTTAGGAAACAATGAATCGAATATTATTTGAAAGGAATAAAGTGCTCACTTTATTGGAGAGTAGTAAAAATCTAATAGTTGACAAAACAATGTGGTGTTTACTCTGGGAGATAGTTGGGTTTATCAGCTCTGCAACCGAGCACCTAATGCAGCATTTGCGTCCAGTCTCCGTCCTCGCGGCTGCAGGTTTGGTTGTTGTTATTTTCCTTGTCTTTTTTTTTTTTTCTTTTGTTCTTTTTTTCTACCCTTCTCCCACCTGGAAAAGGATCAAAGGCAACAACACTTTTAAGGAACATACTAACAAATGTGGCTCGTATTCACTTAATTTAAAAATATCTTGCTAGAGAAAAGCATGTTTTGTCAGATGCTAAATCCTTAATGGGTGGAATTTTCCAAAGCAGGAGCTTTCCACGGCAGGCAGGTAAGACCCTGGTCTGGGTGCGAGGCTGCTGGCTGTGCAAGGACACGCTCCCACATGACACCCCCGCCCCCCATGCAAACACTGCTCCCCCCACCCCCAGGAGCAGAGGAAACAGGCCTGACTGCACTGGAGGTCTGTGTCACTGCATTCAGCAGGGCCACTTGTCTGTCCCTTCCACCTCCTGGGAGCTCCAGGAGGGCAAGGGCTGGGGCTTAGGGTAGTCCCATCACCTGCGCTTTTGCTCTCCCCGGTTTCAGTTACCTGCTGTCAGCCGCAGTTGGAAAACGTTAAGGTATTTTGCAGGAGAGAGAGAGACGACATTCACATCACTTTTATTACAATATATAATTATAATTGTTTTATGTTACGATTAGTTATTGTTGTTAATCTCTAACTGTGCCTAATTTATAAATTAAACTTTATCCTAGGTACATAGTATAGGAAAAAACGTAGTGTATATGGGTTTGGTACTATCCCCAGTTTCAGGCATCCTTTATATTCAGGGGGTCTTGGAATATATTCCCCAGAAGATAATGGGATATTACTGTATTCACAGTCGTGTCCTGGGAGCCCAGGAGAGTGCTTGGCACACAGGCATTTAATAAGCACTTACAGAATGAGGCAGCGAGTGAGCAGACTCTGAACCAGAGAAAGAGTGCTTTCCCTTTTGGGACTAGGGCTCTTGTTTTCACACCCAAGGTCAGGGTTCAGAGCCTAGGCCAATAGTGCCCCAGCGTGAGTGTGTAACCTCCCTCTCACACTCGCCCCCCACACGGTGGGCTTGGGGATCGGCCCCAGGAAACACATTTTTAACAAGCACACCATGTAATTGCAAGTGCTCAAAATAACTTCGTCCTAACCAAGGTTACTTTTCTGCCGTAACACCTTAGAGAGAGGCATGATTCATGAGCTTGCTGTTAGGCTCCACCTTGGGTTCTCTGCAGGCAGGCCTTGGACCCTGGGAAGTCTCCGCATCTCTAAGGCCTGGCACACAACAGAGGCCTAAATATTTGCTAGCATCCCCTTGAGTGACCCAGCCTAGCTGGGACTCAGAACAGAAATCAATCACCATCATACACCAAGGTGCAGCTGTGATGGGCCGGTCTCTTCTCTGCTTCTGCTCCTGGGGATTGTGAAACAGGCCAGGGAGTGGCCCCTGCCCCTGCCCAGCAGTCCGCGAGTTCAAAAGGTGATGAGGCCGATCCAGGGCCTCTCGAACGAGCCCCCACCACAGGCCCTGCTAGCCGCTCATGCCAAGAGAAGCTGCTTATCTCTTGAACTTTCAGCCTGCTAATTCCAACCAAGGTACACATCACTTAGCTTCAGGCAATAAAAAGAAAAAAGTGTGTTTATCTGCTGTAGTCAAATCCAGTCTCTCCTCCCAGATGACTCTTCTGTAGGACTATTTCCTTGTTCTCCATGTTCCTGCTTTTGCAGTCAAGGCCACCCGAAAAGCACAGGTCGCCCAGCAGCCTGAGAACTTGGCCTCACCAACCAGGTCAGCCCAAAGGCCTGCACCCAGTTACCCATAGGCCCAATTCAAGGTCACAGCCAAGTTGGGAGCAGGTGTGCAAAAGAGAATTGGCCCCAGACCCTCTGTTCTCTAAATAGTGGGTGCTGATCAATTGTGATTTGTCAGAGGCCCCGATCGGGCCTCTGACAGGTCTGGAAAGACTAGTGCCCAAAGAAGCCACCATCTGACTCTTCTGGGTGGTACCTGGAGCCCCAAGGGCAAGGCCAGAGACACAAAGTCCACCTCTATGGCTACCTACCCCACCTTCTCCTCCCACCTGCCATTGCACCATGGCTTCTGGTTGCCAACACTGTCACACGAGGAAAATGAATTGGTAGCAAGTAGCAGATACCACTTCTTCCCAGTGGCCCTGAAGAGAAGGGGCCAGCTGGAGGATGAGCCAGCTTTTGGCTGACACGTGGACTCAATGTTTGGGAGCTCCACCCCAACCAGAAGTCAATCCCAGGCCCAAAGGCAGCACTTCATGGCTCTCTTTGGCTTTGTCATTGGCTGAGGCTTGGATGGGTCAGTGAGCATGCAGGAAGGTGGCATGGGGATGGGGGTGCCCCACTGGCTATTCCTTGGTGTGGTAGCCCCAGAGACATGTCCTCAAGAGCGTGACAGCACCCACCCTTGTCAAAGACAGAACAGGCTTCTACCGATTTGGGATGTGAAGTGAACTTCTTTGCTGGGACTGAGCCATTCAGATACAGGCCATCATTCAGGACATCCTGTTTTAGTGTGACACTGACTGTAGTCACCTTTTAAAAATGTGTTTCAGCCTCTGAATCGTGGTTTGACAGTTTTATTTTCCCCAGAAGCAGCATTGCTGGGCCACCTGTGAAACTGTCTTTGCAGAAAGCAGAGGCCCCATAGGGACATCTAGAAAACTGTTACATTCAAGAGCATCAGAAATGGCAGCCTTTAGGCCCCCAGGACCCACCACTACAGAGAGCTAAATATCAGAATGGGAAGAGGGCGGGGAAGCGCCCCCAGGGTCACCCGTGCATGCTCCTCAGCGCATCTCACAGCTCAGCGCCTGAGAAGAGAAGGTGGGGAGAGCCATGCAGAATTTTTTGGCCAGTGGCACCTCAGATTGTCCCCTCACTCAGCAGGCAGCAGCATCCACTTAAACACGCTGATCCTCCCCACTCATTAATGATGCTGTAAAATAATAAGGCTGCAGACTGCTCGCACAAGAGCCAGCACTCGATAAAAGGAGGTTTACAGCCATATCCATCAACTTAATTATCTTTTACTAGGGTTTAAATGTAGTAGTAATACTAATCTCTATTTGGTACGATTTACAGGATCTATGGACACTTTACAATCTTCCTCTATTCACAAGTGTCAAATTATGGCAATATTGATAAAACCGTGGAGCAAATGGGAGGTGAGACAACCCGAACAGCTAATAAGCTTTTTACGGCACTGTAAAAGCCTATTACTCTCTGATTTCGAATGAAAATTTGTGGCCAATAATCTGAGCTGATAATGTTTCGGAAACACTTGCACAGATAATAAAAGTCCCATTCCTGGTCTTCTTCCACATGCCCACCCAGCCCCAACCCCAAGTCTAGCCTCCATGGACTTAACCATGAGGAGTGGGGGCCTCCTGCCCAGGGAGCCTCCTGCAAACAGACAATCTTCCAGAGGTTCTGGCAGGGAACTATGCTCTCCACTTTTCAGGGCAGAGGAGAAAGGAGCAGCTGGACCACGTGCTCCTGGACACTCTGCCTCCTGGAAACTCTCCAGCCCTCTGTGCGGCCACACTGAAGGGATCTAAAGGCCAATATTGCGGTTTTGAGCCCAACACTCCTGAAAGGAGCTGGTGCCTGCAGAGAAGTAGCTCTATTTCTTTCTAATCCACTTACCTTTTTGCTGTCAGGCCTATCAATTTTCCCTACTGCTCTTTGAGAGCTGGTCAATTTAAGTTTGTCTCTATTTAGAGCACAGTGTCAAAATCTTTGCTGCTTCCTGACTTGAGTTACTTGGAATTAAGCCTGTGGTATGTTCCAAGGCAAAGGTGGTGCTGCTTTCCAACACAGGCCTCATGGGACCGAGGGGCTCTCATCAGAGACTTTTTCTGGTTCTGGAAGGAAAAGGAGACCTCCCATGCCCACCTCTCAGCCTCTAGGACTCCTCAGGGGCTTGTGTCACTTGGAGGTTCCCAGGGAATGGCCCAGTCTGCCCTGCCCCAGCATTCTGGGCAGCCTGCTGCAAGCCCTTATGGTACTTTGGTCGCTTTGGAAAAGCTGCCCCCTTCCCCAGCCTTCTTGAGGCAGACGCAGCCCTGTGCCCCATGCACCACCCTCAGTGGAAGCGCAGGCTCCAGACTGCTAGACACTGAGTTTCCCAATATAGAAAGTGTGCCCCAGATTCCTGAATCCCCACAGTAGTATTTGCTCCCTGGTTCTGCTTCTCTTCTGCCTGCATCATGATCCTAATAGCGAATGGTGGCTTGGGCTTAGAGTTCAAAGTTCAAGAAGTTCACTCTGTGACCCTCGGCAACTTCTCCGAGTCACACATTTTTGATTTGTACAGTGGGACTACGTGCCCGTCCTCCCTCCAAGACCCTTTGTGAAAATCACAAGAACAGGTAACACATCTGGAAGCTCCTTGTAAACTGCAAAGTGCTGCAGCAATGATGACAATAGCTACACCCAACAGTCAGTTACTCACATGAAATCCCCAATACTGCCCTCACACCCCATGAGGGAGGTACCGTTACTATTATCCCTATTTTAAAGATGCAGAAACTGAGGCCAGGAGAGTCTATTGCTCAGTCACATAGCTAGTAAATGACAGAGGCGGCCTAACTCTAGTGCCCATGACCTCAACCACTGCATGGTGTTGCTCATGACACTGTGGGGACAATGGCTCATACAGCTTGGAAAACAGAAAAACAGCCAGCGTAGCCAATCAGGCTTGTGGGCTGTAGGAACCCAGGGTCGGGCTGGCGTGGGGAGCCATCAAGGCAGGGCCAGAGCCTTTCTTTTGCTAGCACAGCCTTCTCGATCAAAGAATACAGTTACGATCCTTCCCAGAGCTCTGGCGCGCCCCAGCTCTGAACTGAGCAAAATACTAGATAGTGACTGGGACTCCCTGCACTTTGAAGCTGGTGGGGGTTGGGGGATGGGGGGTCTGTGCCTTGTGGATCTTGTAACCCATTGAAGTGAGTGACCTGTCCAGAGTGGCTTTCCCCACTCCTAGCTCAGGCTTGTGCATTCTGTCCGGTCAGCTTAGCATTGCCACACGCCAGAGTCCTGCTCGGAACCATCTGGGAATCCATATGCACATGTAGACTCCTGGGCCACCCCAGCTCACTATGGACAAGGAATCTGCATTTTAAACAGAGGCATACATGCCTCGCTCTTGTTGCCAAGGAGATGAGGCACACACAGGCTGTCTTTGGAGGCCTTCTTTTCCTACATGGGCTGGAGGCAGAGAGGCTGGGCTCCAGTGGGGGCATTTTGGGGGTCAATTTTAAATGAGGGCCTGGAGAACAGGCTGCCCCATGTTAATGAGATAATGAATTAAATCTACCTCCGAGCTGTACATGGCTGCTTCTGAACTTGAACTATGAAAATACAAGTCTTATCCTTTTTTTTCCCAAAATGCTTTTTTTTTTTTTTTTTAACCAGGTGTATTTTCCTCTATAAAGTTTTCCAGGCCTGATGTGGTCCTTTGGTCCCCATAACAACCCACACCACCCACGGGAAGCATTTACAGAACAAGGCGTGCTTTTATCCTCCCAAATGTGAGTCAGAAGACAGAGCCCTGGCCCTCAGCCCGAGCCTAGAGCTGGGAAGGAGTCATGTTTCTGAGCCTGGGATGGTCACTATCTGTGCACTTATACCTGGACCAGGTGCTAGAGCATGAAGCCAAAGAGCTGTCTGGAAAGACAACTGCATCTCATGAGCGAGGGTCCTTCTTACTGCGCAGGGTGGAGAACACATGGCTGAAATGCCACCACTACCACTCCATTCTTTGTGAAATTGTAAATTGAGGGAGGGGGTAGTTGGTAATAAATCAGAGTATTATTTGGCATTCTCACCTTAATGGAGATTTATCAACTTGCTTTCTGAGAAGCCTTAGGACAAACAGCAGGTACATTTTAAAGGCAACAACATGGATGGACCTGGAGAGAATTATATTAAGTGAAACGAGTCAGGCACAGAAAGAGAAATATCACATGTTCTCACTTATTTGTGGGAGCTAAAAATAAATAAATAAGTACACAAACAACCTGGGGGAGGGGGAGGGAAGAAGACACAACAATCACAATTCCTTGAAGTTGTTAGGACAAGCGAACAGATATGAGGTTGCTGGGAGGGAGGGGGCAGAGGGAGGGGGAGGGAGGTTTCGGTGATGGGCCACAGTAGTCAACCACATTGTATATTGACAAAATAAAATTAAATTAAATTAAAATAAATGAATAAAGGCAGATAATGGAGAAGAGAGCCCCCTTGCTGAGGAAGCGGAAGGCAGGCCTGTGGGCGGAATGGGAGTGACCTGGGGGGGACACCACAGCAGAGAAAAATCAGGGAGCTCAGGGGGAAGGAAGACCCTCAGGCTGGGGAGAGGGGAGCTTTGAGCGGCAGAAGCAGGCAGACAAGGCGAGCAGAGCTGTCTTGGTGGGTTTCCTCGGGACTGCGTTACCAGCTTTCTAGTACAACATAGACTATAAAGCAGCCCCTTAATATTTTGCTGAGAACAGACTCTGGCAGCTTCATGAGTTCCTGGATGCCTGCATTACCATTGCCAGAACATTCCTGATATTCTCAGAGTTAACGTGAAATAGGCAGAAGCCTCGGGACCCATCTTTCTTGCCCAACACCAGCCAGAGAAAGCAGTGGGGGGCCAGGTGAGTTACAGAGAAAGTTTTGGAAAGTGAGGTATTTCTGGAAAGTCAGAGGAACTTCTTTTAACTCGGGGGAGAATCCTTCCCTTTGTCTCTGAAAAAAAAAAAAAAGCTTTCTAGTGATAAAAGAAGTTTCCAATTTCCAGTAATAATGAGACAAATTAAAAGAACGTGCTTAGAGATTGTCAGGGCAATTGTAGTAAAAAGTCAACAACGGCGGGAAATAAAGTCAACACAGTTTCGCTACCTGGAAAATATAAATGTTTTAGAGATGATTTATCCGGCCATAAATTATTTTCATGCACACATTTTTCCTTTTTTTTATTGCACATATTTTTAAATTAGTGGCATTTGTATGAACAGAGTAGGGATTAAAGTGCTCAGATATGTTTATTTTTATTTATTTATTTTTGATTATACATGTTTATGGGGTACAGAGCTGTATCAGTATTTGTCTACAGTATGTGATGATCAAATCAACATTATTAGCATGTTCATCATTACGAATCGTAATCACTCTTTGGGTCCCTTACCCAAGTACCCCCTAACCCCCTGCCTCCTTCCCCTTTCCCACTTCTAGTAACTACAGATCTGTTCTCTCCTTCTGAAAGTTCAACATTTTATTGTGGTCTCTCTTTCAGATATTTTTAAATCTTTAAAATATACAGTCTTTAAAAAATCTAAAACTGTGAACCTGAAAGAGAATTAGCCATTGGCTTTGGGGCAAGGACTGCTTGGGAGGTCCAGTTGGCTCGGAAACAACCCGAGACCAAGGCTCCAGGCAAGGAACACAAGGCAACGGATCAAGCCGATTGTGTTTGCCTGAGCTCATGGAGGCAAGAAGCCAGCTCGGGATTCCGCCCTATCTATCCACCCTATCTTATCAGGTGGTAAATCTGTCCTTTGATCTTGTCAACAATGTAGAAAGTCGGAGACAGCTGCCACCACCCCTAGTCAGCAGCACCTCACCAGTCCCTCATAAAACATTTATGAAACCTGTAATAAACGGGCCTGATAAGGAACAGAGCCCAAGATTTCAAAAGTCAGCAGCTCCACAGAAAATGCCCTCTCTACCTCCAAGGTTCCTTTATTTGAAGAGCAAACACAAACCATCAATTCCCACTGGCCATAAAGTTTCTGAGCAAAGAGTTTCACCAAACCCTGAGATTAGCAGAATTTGTTTGGAGTCTTACCCATATTTAGAAACCACCTCCCCTCCCCCTGCCCCAAATTCTCTCATTGATATGGGCACCGAGGGCTCAGGCAAGACAAAGGGCCGAGGCGAGAGTGACAATAAAAATCCAGTCAGGGAGAAATAAAGAGCCATTCGATGCCCCAGAGTAAACCAATATTCTATAATTGAGTTTAGAAAATACAAGAAGGAGTAGCATTTTAGTAGCACATCATAAAATATAACTTTGGAAATATTTATTTTAACTTCTGTCTTATTTTCTGGGGAAAGTCATTGAGCTCTCAGTCCTAACCATCCCCCCACTCTCTGGGAGTTTTCTTAGCTGACTTTCCTGCGCAAGTGTCAGAGGAGTCGAGCTGCTTAAAACAGAGGTCTTAGAAGAATTAAAACATGCAGAAAGCCTTCAGAGAGCAGGGGCAGCAGTGCATGCGGGGAGGTTCTTCCAGGGATGCCGATGTGCTGGGAATGGGGACTGTGCTTTGCTCATGCACTGCAGAAGGAGGAAGTGCACCCCAAGACTTTGTTGCGTGATGAACAGGTGAAAGAGAATGAATGATGCTGCAGGCGTCCAAGCAGCGAGAAGCAGCACGTTTGAGCTGGGGGAGGTGGGAGGAAGCTCCCAGCACCACACAGGCACACCTTTATCTAGCGCCAGGCTTTCAAGATGATAAAAGGCAACGAAGCCAAAGAACATGTCATGGGACTGATCGTGGGGAAAATTCCAGGTCTTTCATCTCTTCTGCCTCAACCAACCAGTGGCCAATTAAAGAAAAAAAAAAGGAAAAGGACCCTCAGATCTCTAATGAATGGAAACCCCAGGCTGAGCAGCTGCCCCACGCAGAAAGCGTCCCCCACGTGTCCCCATGCTAGACAGTGTTTCCTCGTGTCCTTCTCCTCAGCCACCACCTTTTGGGATGCTCATCTCCACTCTCTCTTTCCCGGTTCTCCACACGTGCCTCATTGTTTAGCGTAAAGCGAATCCTTACGAAGCCTTACATGTCCACCCCTGAGCTGTGGGAGTGTCCTGGTGGCCTCTGTGTGCTTTCCATGTCAAACCTTCTGTGTTCAGGAGGGTAGAGACCACCACTATTTGACTAACCTTGGAAGACATCTGCCCCAGTGCCCGCTGGGCACCTGGAGCTGGTGATAATGGTGGTCCAGGAAGTAAGGACCAAAGGACAGGGACCTGGAGGCACTCTTACCCCCATGAGCAGGTCATGCACTTGCCCAGCAGGTGGTCTCCATAAGCAGGTGGGCTCCATGGACAGGTGGGCTGCATGGCAGGTGGGCTCCATGAGCAGGTAGGCTTTATGAGGAGGGCTTTATGGGCATGTGGACTCCATGGTCAGGTGAGCTCTGTAGGCAGGTAGATTCCTTGGCTGATGGGCTCTGGGGGCAGGTGGGCTCCATGGCATGTGATATCCAGTGGGCTTTGGTGTTCTGGTCACTGGGGACGAGGATGCCTGGGCAAGTAGAAGAAGCAGAGATGGGGCTCGGCTTCCATTAGGGACCGAGGACATGCAGCTGGCAGCAAAGATGTCCCAAAGTACTGACCATCAGCATTGATCAACAGTGGTAGGCAGGCAGAAATGCACTGATGCATCCTATAGGACATAGGACCCCTTTAGTTTATAGTTATCTAGGTCCATATCTGAAGTATACCCATGTGATTCTGGAATGAGGAACTAGAGCTGGATTTTTATAGCGAATTCAGCCCAAGGAAGCAGCCATCTCTCAGGAAACCCATCAGGTGGGCCATTTCCTGCCTGCTGCTGTCTCTAGGCCAGAGAACTCTGGGGTCATGAACTGCAGCCTTGGGGAGAAGGGAAGGCTGGTCTTTTAGGGAAGGCTGTGTGGGAGGCAGTGAGGAGGAGAAGCTCTGGGGTCCTCCCTGTTCACCTGGGACAGGAGTCGTCCCAGCATTTTCCACCAGTCCAGAGGTAGAATGTGGGGGTCCAGAGTTCAAGCCTCAGTCAACTGCCTGATTCCATAGCCAGCCCCTGTACTTACTACCTTATTACCAAATTCTGCACCCCAGTTTTCTCATCAATAAATTGAGGATCATAAAATTAGCGGATTAGATGAGATTATGTGTGTGCAACGTTTAGAAGTATTCAGCAATTGTTCGTGTCATTGTCATTGTTACAGGACGTCACCAGCAATTTTGCTGAGCTCGGAATAAACAGCTGGTGGTTTCCTGGGCTTCGCGTGTACACACTGTTCTGCGTGAAGCCTGGTTTTGCCCTGAAGGTTTGCATTTCCCGATGCTTCTTACACTTTGCACCTAGGTTTCTTAAATATAGCAGCCTCTTTCCTGTCATCTTGCACACCTGAATGATCACAAAACACACATGAGGTGGTTGTGGTTATCATCCCCATTTTATGAACAAGGCAGCCGAGGTTTGTAGCATCAGGGGTTTCAAGCACGGCTGGTCGGGGTGTGAAACTGGACCCCGAGCCTCGTCTCTGAGGCTCTGAGTGCTGGCTCTGCTTGGACCTGACTGAATGGAAGAGGAGGCTGAGAGAGGGGGAGGCCAAAGGTAGGGACATTATTAGAGTGAGAGAGGCACTGTCACAGCAGGTATAAACTGGGACCATCCCAGGAAAACTAGATCATGGAGATGCCTAGTTAAGCATAACAAGACCCCTGCCTGAAAATCCTAGGCCAAGGCCAGGGCTGGCCAACACTAGCCTCCAGAGGCCGGGCCACGTCTCCCCTCTGCTGTCTCCCACAGTCACCCAGACATTTCTGTCCATAGCTTATCACCTCGCCCCAGTGTGGTGCCAGAGGACCCTGGCACCCCTGCCTGCCTTCCGCACCAGTTTGGGAGTTCATGCTTGGGCTGACCCTGCAGACTCCAAGTGGTTTAGAAGTCTGGATGTTGGGTATTTGCACGCCCATGTTCATATCAACATCATTCACAACAGCCAAGAGGTGGAAGCAGCCAACTGTCCATCAACACATGAATGGACCAACAAAATGTGGTATCTGCATACAATGGATATTATTCTTTAAAAGGAAGGAAATTCTGACACATGCCACACCATGAATGAAATCTGAGGGTATTATGCTGAGCGAAACACAACAGCCATAAAAAGACAATCGCTGCATGATTCCATGTACACAAACAAGGTCCTAGAGTCGTCAAACCCACGGAGACAGAAAGTACACTGGTGTTTGCCAGGGGCTGGGGGGAGGGGAGAATGGGGGAGTAAGTGTTTAATGGGGACAGATTTTCAGTTTTGCAAGGTGAAGAATTTCTGGATGTGCATGGGTGGTGGTGATGGCTGCCCAACAATGACAATGCACTTACTGCCACTGAAGTGTACGTTTACGGGGGTTAGGATGGTAAGTTTTATGTTATGTATATTTTCTAACAATTTTTTTTTTAAGTTTGGATTCTGGGTCCTGACACCTCCAGACACAGTGGGCTGCCGCTATCTGCCCACCCTCCGGGGGGGATAGGCAGTGGGCTGTCTCCCATGCCTTGAGGGGACGCCCTGGCCTCCCTCCCAGCCACTACCTGCCCACACCCTGCTCACCAGGCTCGGTGTCCTGGCACAGAGCTGCTTCTGCCCAGAGGAAGGGCACCTTTTTCTAGTTGGTGCAAAGATGCCATTTGCTCCCCCAGCCCTGTGCCCATGGACTGTGTCTGCCTGGAGGCACCTTCCCCAGTTCCCACAAGGTCATCTGTGGGATCAGGGTGGCTCACATGCCTCTTTCCCTCCTTATTTGGCTGGGAGCTGCCCAGAGCAGGGGCCAGCCTTGTTTTTCTCTGTGTTTCCAGCTGCTCCTGCAGAGCCTTGCACACAGTTAGTGCTTAATAGATACTTGTGGAAGGGAAGAGGGAAGGAAGGCAGAGAACAAGGGAAGAGGAGAGAGGAATAGAGGGACAGGTAGGATGGACAGTGGAGGGAGATACCACAATATCAACAGGCATCAGCCTCTACCTTATGTACATATGCATGGCCTGAGAACAGACTGGCCACGGATTATTGGGGTTTTGTTTTAGGACCTGATGTCTCTTTCCCTGGTCTCGCTACCTAGAACTCTAAAATCTGCCCTGTCCTGACCTGAGTGGCCTCGGGGCTGTGGTCAGTGTTTGTGATGAATGCTCAAGTGGCTGTGGAGGCTCAGACCCTCCAAATACCCTTGTCACACCCCCCCCCCAGTGCCCACCCCATAAAGACGGCTACTCCCCCATTGCTTCTTGACATTGTAGAGCAAGAATCTCAGGAGGCTCAGTGGCCAGTGGCCATGAGAGCTGAGCTCACTCTCCCCACCCCGGGGGCCTCTCTGGGCTCCCTCGGCCCTGCCAGCTCACCCTTGGTGGGTCCCCGTTATCTGCACAGACTGTTCCCAGGCGATAATGCAGCTCGGGTCAGGCAGAGGCGAGCTTTGTGGACCTGCTGAGGAGCAGGGATTTTCCTGGCTCTACGCCCCTGCTGTTTGCTCACCTGTCACTTTAGCTTTGTGACAAGGCTGACATGAAAAAGGGGAGAGGGCACATTTTTGGCAGGGGAGGTAATTTATTGGAAGGCTGCTGGCTATAAACATGCCCGTTCAGTTTTCAATTGCAGCCCTGGGCCTGCCACGCGGCCGGTCCCCTGTTAATGCATA
The DNA here is from genome assembly GCF_027409185.1 of Cynocephalus volans. Taxonomy (NCBI): domain Eukaryota; kingdom Metazoa; phylum Chordata; class Mammalia; order Dermoptera; family Cynocephalidae; genus Cynocephalus; species Cynocephalus volans. The sequence continues at coordinate 82,722,064 of NC_084466.1, read as the reverse complement.
ACCAGGTGAGTGCCACTCTCGGGGCAGGTGCAGAGACCTGGTTGTACCTCAGGTCTTTACTCTCCATTCCCCCTATTGGGACCACTCCATCCTTTGCTTGGACACAAACCCGCCATAGAGTGGGCAGTGGGAGATGACGTCCTGGGGAGAGTCCACATCCTGCTGCGGCCTTCCCCGAGAGGGCCTGCTCCTCTGAGCGTGGGCAGGAGCTGTCACAGAGATGGGTGTGGCCCCATGCATGACCTCTGACCCTTGGAGAGGACAAGGCAGAAGAGGAAGTGCAGCTTGAAGGTTAGAGGGTGACGTCTGAGAGCTGAACCCGGCTCCTCATGTCACCTCCTCACACAATCCCAAAAGCACCTCTAGTGGGGAAAGGAGCCATTGACCAGTGCAGACTGGACAGAAGGCTGGAGTTTATGAAAGGCCCACACTTTTACAGGAAAGTAGCCTTTCAGAGTCTGTTTTCTTGGACGTGAGGCATCTGCAGAGGGAGCAGCTCAGGAAGTACGGCAGGCAGGACAGACATCTGGATGTGCTCAGCAGGGATGAGGCGGGGACCGCCACAAGAAAGGGGAGAGGGCTCCTCCCTGCAGCCCAGGGTGACCAGGCCCTGAGGGGTCCCCTGGAGCACCCACCACAGGCTTAGAGAGAGAGACCAGTGGCCACAGGAGAGAGCTTCAGGGCCGTGGAGAGCCAGGCATGCTCTTAGCTTCCTTGGGGGACCCCATGTGTAATCTTTCCTCCTGGACATCTTCCTGTCAGTGGCCCGTGTTCCCATCCCTTTTCTCCTCCTCCTTGCTCCTTTTTCTTCTGGTCTTCCTGAGAGGTTGTGCTGTCAGGGTCAAAGCCAGACCTCTGAAAACCATGAGGTCCGAGGTCACATCTTAGAAAACTCCCATCTCCCTACAAAAACCTCCACTTTACAAATGTGGTTTGATGGGCAGTGACAGGGGTCATTCTGAAAGCCTTGAGCAAGGCCATGCCCTTCTGGGCCTCAGTTTCCCCACCCTCAGAGTGAGCATTTAGGCATGGGCTGGCTGAGATGTCACCCTTGGCATGAGTGAGCCTGACACACCTTCAGGATCAGCATCTTATAGCCCATTCCCTGTCCCTCAGCTCCAAACAATCAAGTAAGGAGAAGGGCCAGCCTGTGGCTCACTTGGGAGAGTGTGGTGCTTATAACACCAAGGCCGGGGGTTTGATCCCTATATAGGGATGGACAGTTAGCTCACTTGGGAGAGCGTGGTGCTGACACCACCAAGTCAAGGGTTAAGATTCCCTTACCAGTCATCTTTTTTAAAAAAATAAAAATTAAAAAAATAAAAAGAATAAAAATCAAGGAAGGAGAGAAAAACATCACCTTTCTTGTTGAACATGCTAGTAAGGGCTGCAAAGTGTTTGGGAGTAGAATTAGGTGGAATGAGGCTATTAAAATCAAAGACTCAGCCCTGGAAGTCCCTGGAGGTTGTGTGCATGTCAGAGAGCAGTCCTTGGGAATAGCTGAAAAAAACAGGTTGTTTAGACAACAGGTAATTGGTTAAAATAACAGTTTCCTAAGTGGCAACAAATGCAGAATGAACTTGGTGGCTGGCGGGCAAGCTTTTCCCAGAAAATCTTTTCTGAAATATAACACACACAGAGAAAAGCACACAAATCACAAGCATACAGTTTGATAAATTCCCACCACATGAATCTGCCTGTGCCCAGATTGAAAACAAAGCATGGCCCACACCCCAGGAGCCTACTCATACCCACCCCAGGCAGCCACCATCCTGACTTCAAAGACCACAGATGAGTTTTGCCTGTTTGTGAATTTCATGCCAAGAGAACCCTACAGCAAGTTCTCTTTTGCATTCACCATGATGTGTGAGGGGCTCATTCACGCAGTTGCGTGTGGTGGAGTTCATTCCTTCTCATCACTGAAGAGTGTCCCCTGCGTGACTGTGTCACAACCTATTTACTCATTCCACCATTGATGGGCGCGTGGGTTGTTTACATTATGAGTAAACACATGTGATGGACTATTAGCATAGGCTCTGCTTTCATTGAACAAAGAGCAAGAATGGCCTTTACGGAACTTTTCATGGGATGGGGAAGTCTTGAACTGGAACACGTCACACTGGGAATCAGCTGCTTCTGTGTTCCTGGTCTGACGCTCTGTGGTTGGGCTGGACAGGAAGAGCCAGCTGGACACAGTGTGATGGGGACGTTGCATCTCATTGTCCGCATTTCTGTTGGTGACACACTGGCATGGAAGTGGGCTGGGCAGGTGGGGTCTGCAAGGTTCTTCTTCTCTGAGTTAGGCAAGCCACGAGTGTGAAAAGGGAATTTTGTATAGTATTGACTTTTACTCCATGAAAGTGGTACACACGCAGAGAGAGAAAGAGGTAACGTGCTACTAAATGCAGGCTGATGGCTCTTAAAAATATCACGGCTCCCGGCAAGAGGATCATAAATGTGGCTTGCTGGCAGAACGATGAGCGTGCAGGCACATGTGGACTGCAGCGGGGTGGGGAGGGTGCCAGCGCTGGGCAGGACTGTCTGAAGAAAGAAGCAGGCATTGGTATCACTGGGCCAGGTGGGGTCACTCACTCCCCCAGGGCCCTAAGCCTACGAGCAGGAAGGGCCAGGTTGTGACGCGTTCAGCAAATGGAAGAGAACCACGGTGTCGCCACCTGCGGCTCCCACCTCCCAACAGGAGCTGCTGGAGGCTGCAGGGCATTCATCTGAGCCACCATCTCTCCATCTCTGGGACTCCCCACACTCCCCAGGCAACAAGCAGGGCAATGTCCCCTCACACTGTGCCTGGCTGGCTCATCCTGTCCAGCCCAACCATGGAGCGTCAGACCAGGAACACAGAAGCGGCAGATTCCCAGTGCGACGTGCGTGTGCCAAGCTGTGTTCCAGTTCAGTACCCCACCCCATGAAAAGTTCCAGAAAGACCATCCTTGCTCTTAGATAAATAAAAACTGAGCAAGTCTGCAGCAGGAAGGGTGCCTCTTTTTAAAAATATCACTGCAAATATCTGGACTTAGTTGTGGATGAGAAAAAAGGGATGTGGGAAGAAAGGGAAAAAGAAACACTGACAGATGGAATTCCTGCCGGGCCTCTTTAAGATTCAATATTAAGAAGAGTGACCAGGTCACAGGGCATTCCATGAGGTCTCGTTCTGATGCCCAGTGACAGCTGCCTGCAAATAAAGTCAGAGCAGTTAAAACCACTTTTAGTATATTTCATATTCGTGTGTCCCTTATCCAATTCAAACCCGCGCCAACTGAGTGGGCAGAGGACCTGAGCACAGAAACCCGAAGCTAAGCGTGGCCGGCCGGGCAGCCTCTCTCTGTTCTCAGCAGCTCCCGCTAGACCCAGAGAGACTGGATTTGTGCTCCGGCTGCTGGGAAGGACGGCCACACTCCTGGAGCCGGGGAGGCCCCGGCTCACCTTCCTCCTGAAGGTGCACGCAATGCGGCCAGTTAGGGAGGGAGGGTGTATAAGAAAAGACCATTCTGTATCTATAAAGGGCAAGTGAAAGTCACGGTGAGTTATGAGGAAACCTGGGGCTTCCCAGGTAAAACACTTAACCTTACAGTGAAGGGCTATTTCCCCTTTTCTGCACTGTCTTGAGTGTGGTCGATTAGTCACATCAGACCACTCAGTTCCTCGGCTGAACTTGCCCGGGTTCTCTCTGGGAACACAGCACTCAAGGCGTCTCTAGGAGGCGTCTCATCTGGTTCCTCTCCATCAGCGGCTTGGCGTCTAAGCCCTTCTGGCTGTCCAGTTTATGGGTCACAGAGACGCCTCCTCTCCACGCGCACTGCTGCAAAGCGCTGTGTACGTCTGTCACGGGAGGCGGACCGTTGTCATAAGTGTCCAGGGCGATGCTGGCGTTTCTCGAGCCCCCGCACTTGTGCCCAGCACCCCTACTCCAGGCAGCAAAGACATCATCTGACTCAGCAAAACGGGCCTCCCAGCAATAGTTAGCCCATTATTTTTTTATGAGATTGTTATCACCGGCAGCCACAGGATTAATAAAAATGGAGGGTAATAAAAGAAATCACAGAGGAAACCAATGTATCAACTACATAATAAAAGGAGGAAGCAGGTTTTGTTTATAATGACAAATTCTCCTGGTCTCACAGCTCAGAAATGAAGCCCTGGAGGAAGGGCATACGAGGTGGCCGTAGATCGACAGACCACACTGTAGTTCCAGGTAACTGTGCCTCAGTGGTGTTCTCTGCTCTGCGAAAACCAGAGCGCTCCCCTCCACACGAACTCGGGGGTAGAAGGAGGAAGAGGCCTTCTGGTCTAGTCTGTGTCTAAACCTTCTCACCCACCCCTGCAGGAAGATGCTACCCTCATTACCGCCCCCTGCTCTTCAGTTTACAGCAGAGTAGCCAAGGCCCTGGAAGTGCCTGTCCAATGCCAACACCGTGGCAGTGGCACAGTGGGAGGTTGGGGCCCTGCGCCCAGCAGCTGGCCTTTTCTGTGCCTGACCACAGCCACCCTTTGCTGCATGTCCCCAAGGAAGCCAGCAGAGTGCTCATCACCCCCAGGCCTGCAAAGCCACATCAGAAGCAATGCCCTAGCATCGTGTCCTGTCTCCAGAGGCCTACGTCCCTCATCAGATGTCCTAAAGCTCCCCCGGCAGGCTCTCCCGGAGCCTTTCCAAATGGCTTCTTTCGCCCCTCTCTTCATCAGGTCTGCACAAGTGTGGCCCTGGGAAGGTGCTGAGCTGCTGCAGGTGAGGGCAAAGGGCAGGGATGAAGTTTGGGAGGAATGAGAATGGGAAGAAGAAAGTATGGGCCAGGAGTCTCGTGCCCGGCCCAGCGCTGTCCCTGCCTCCTGCTTTTGTACAGGGAGCACTGGAGCTGCGGATTGTGTCCAAGAAAGGCACGTTCTCGACGGAAGGAACGCGAGGCTCAGGGAGGAGCTGCGAGGTCCAGCGTGGCAGAGCCTCTGTGTCCCCCTTGTGGCACATCGGTGGGGGTGGCTTGTAAAACACAGACAGAGGGGAAGGACATGGAGAAACATTACCAGTCTCCTCTTGTACTCTACAAATACTAACTCCCAGCCCTAATCTGATGTTCCCAGTGACACGGATTCAGTGAGGGGCTGCTTCAAGCCCTGTGCCACCCGGAATGCTATAAAAGATTGGGGAGACCTAGCCCCAGCCTGAGAAATAAATGGGGCCGGGTGCAGGGCAGTCCCTGCTCTGAGCCCCCTGAGCATTCGTGCTGAGGGGGCCGTCAGCACACGACTCTCCTCTGGAGCCGGGGCTTGAGAGTCTCGACAAGGAGAAGGCTGGAAGGGCAGGGTCTAGGAAGTGACTGCTTGGGGGAGAGGGTGGCAAGGAGACAGCAGGGTGGAGATGGAGCTCTGAGGGCTGGAGACGCAGAGGGACCAGTGGACCCAGTACATGTCCACTGTGACTCCATCAGGACCAGGGCTTTCCTGTGAGACCTGGGTAGTCCAAGGGAGCCATTTGGACAGATGACCCGGAACTTTCCCCAACTTTATTTAATTACTAAGAACTTTCCTGTGGTTATCAAGAAAGCTAAGCGATGCTTCCAGGGAAAGTCACCTTGCTTCTCCAGTGTACGAACTGAACATCTCAGGCAGACACACAGGGAGAAAGAGGGAGGGACCATGAAGAAGAGAGAGTTTCAGAGCAGGACACACAATCAGGCCCCAGGTGTCAGCACTGGGCAGAGAGTCCCCAAGGAGTGTGCCCATGACTCATCCCGGTCTCTTTGCCCTCTCAAAACTGAGTTTTGCTCTTGGCCTTGGCCTCCTGTGCCCCAGTTTCATTTCAGAGCTTTCTTCTGGTGGAGACTTGGGGCACTTGGCGCCAGGGCCTCTCGGCAGCGTGGGGAAGGGGGTGAAAGCCACCCAGCCACTCCAGTTTCCCAGGAGGGGCTTGTGTCCAGTGAGGGCTGAACTGGAGCCAATTGGCCGCCTATCCACATGCAATCCAAACACCCGCCAAGGCCAGCAATAAAACAGGCCAGAGAGCCAGAGGAATACAGCCCTGCCTGTGTAATGATTAACTGGCAGCGAGGGGGCCCTGGAGGTCAGAGTGATAATGAGAAAGTTTCCCTGAACGATCTCAAGTGCAGAGGGCCTGGGGAGGGGCCCCGCTGGCGCCTGAGTCCCAGCAAACGCTTCCTGCCCCTCCGGGTGTGCTCTTTTCAACGACCAAACAGCCTCGGCCTCCCCTGGCCTCCCTCATGGGAAACAGGGGAACTGACATCACAGTCCCAGGGACGCAGGGCCCTGGTAAATGCCATAGGGAAGAGGCAGGGGGCGTTTCCCCAAACCTGAGACTGATAAGCCCTTCCAAGAAGACGGGGCTTAGCGCTTATCTTTACTGCCTGGCACGTCCTAAGACACTGAGGGCCGCTCTGCTCAAGTGAAACAAAAAAAGGGTTTCAGCGGGACTTTCTGCTCTCTGATTTTTTTTTTTTAGTACTTTTGCATCTTGCAGTGGAATTCTCCAGCACCTTTCTTCTGAAATTTGCAAACAGCTTCAAATGCAGAATGCATGCCTCAGCTTAAACTATGGCAGATCACTAAGCCCCTGCTATGTGTCTGCCGTGGTACTTAGCGCAGAGTTAAAATGAATTCTCTCACTGGGAGGCAAGGTCAACACAGTGGAAAAATAATAAAAAAGACTAAAATATGAAAGGTCTCTAAAGCCGCTCAGTGTTCTAGGAAATCACAATGTCAGCTGAGGACTCACGGGTCCCATCGATTTGCAGATAGAAGCGAAGGCACTCAGAAGTGACTCAGGGTGCATGGTTGTCAACAATCAAATGGTGCCATGAACTGCTACCCCAGCCCTGGCTCCTGCCCCTCTGTAGACCCCCACAGCGTGTTCTCATCCACCAGCAGTCCCAATGCACAGGCATTTTTACACTGTCACCCCTTTATCCTCAACCTTACCACCCCTCTTTCAACTGAAGGCAACTTTTAGATGTATCGTTTCTACCTATTACTGAAGCTGGAGGCTCTTCCAACACTTTCCAAATTATTCTTATAGAAAAGGAGCTATCGACGGTTCCTTGAAAGAAAAATAAGGACTATTCCAACAACACACCCATCATGTGTTACTCAGAGCTGTTCCAGAATGCTACCAAATACTGACATCCCTTCCTGGGTAAGCAGGTAGCAGCACTGAGGTAAGACAAGCTCTCAGTTCTGGAATTTTCCAACTCCCGGATGGCCATCACTGAGCAATGTTCTTCAATTCTTTTATTATCTCATTTATCTAATTCAACTAACTTCTATTAAGACGCCATTCAGAGTGAACCACTTCCACTTCCAGTGAGTGTCTGTGGGGTAACTCCTTTTCAGATGTGCACAACACTGATCTACTTTTAAATACATCATACTTTAAAATGTCCACGACATTATGTGCTTCTGATGGAAATAACACCACCACCTGAAAAGTAAGTATTGTGGACAAGAAAAAAAGATCAAACCCAAGTTTTTAGATCTAACTACTCGTTTACAGGAAATCCAGGACTAGAGACAAAATGTGAGATGACATCAGGGCTGGCATCAGCAGAATCCATAACATGGAAAACAGCACGTCAACCATTGCCTGTCACAGCTGGGCAATGGGTACACAGGGGATTTGCAGCATTATTTGCTCTGCTTTGGTTGAAAGGTTTTATAATAAAGGGCTAAAAATACAAGTGTTTTTGCACATGCACAAGTACACAAAACCCACTATAATGGTGATAGTGTAATAAAGAAAATCTAAAGAAAGGACCCTCCCTCCACTCTCTGCCGCGCCTCCCCTCCCCTCCGGTCTCGAGCAGACGAGCTGGCGGATGCACCTGCTGAAGCGCCCTCTGCAAGCCCTCCGCTCCCTGATGACCAGGGACTAGGGATGAGGAGTGTGGCAAGGCTCGTGCTGTCCCTGAGCTGGCCCGTCAGGCTCTGCGTCAGAGACAGCCAGTAGCATGGCTCCAGGGGACGCTGAATATGCTGCTGAGGGTGATGCCTGAGTTCTCAGAGCTGGGTTCTTATCCAGCCCTGCCAGTCAGCAGGTAGGTAACTTCGAGCAAATCACATAAACACTCTGAGGGCCAATGTTTTCCTCTTTAAAAAAGGAGAGCCATTCATTCAGCAAACACTTTTGGAGGTTTTTGTGAAATGTGGCAAACAGCCATCCCTGTGCCCAAGGAACAAGAGCTGTGCACACACGATACTGTTACATCAGCCTGGATGGGAGAAGGGCCGTCTGGGAGGTAGATACCACTAATGTACCTGAGCCCAAGAGGACCACTTCTCTCTGCATATCCGGGAAGACTCCCCGGAGCAGGTGGCATTTGAGCTGGACCCTGACAGACAGGGTCTCAGCTGGAGGATTTGGAAGAGGAGGCGTGCCTGTAGAGGGGGTGCTGAGCCAGGGCATAAGAAGGAAGCAGGTAGGACCGAGTAGGCCAGGCAGGTGGTGGAGGCTGTGAGTGCTGCCCAGGGTGCTGGGACTTTATGTGGAAGGCAACCGGGAGCCATTGGAGACTTTTGAGGAGAGGGGTCTTTTGAGCAGGATTGTTCTTTAAGATTATTATGGAGAGGATGGATTAGGGGAGAAAGACTTGATCCTATTTACACTCTAGAAAGAGAGGGCCAGCTCTGCTTCTCTATGAACAATTTCTAATAGAAACAGGATAGAAAGTATCTGAGGGCTGCAGGCTTCCTTTTCTAGGGGAAAGAGTGCATATGAGCGCACACGCATGTGGTACACGCACACACACACACATATGTGTGAATCATAAGGTTTGGTGCAGGAGAGCGTGAACTACATATGAGAGAAAGCACAGCTGGAAAAGGGAAACATGCCAACCTCTAAAATGCAGACGCAATTAGAGTGAAACCCTGAGAGTGTGGGAAACATGTCTCTTTTCCCCCATTGCAGCGAGGAGACTTCTTTTTGCATCTTGCCTGGTTCATTCTGGAACTAAGGTCTCCAGGACCCAGAAGATGAGAGGGGGGTCTGGCCTCAATTGCAGGATGACTCAGACTGGCCCAGTGGTCCCCTGGTCCCTGTGGCCAAAGCCTGGAGCCCTGAGAGGGAGGTGGGAAAGAGAGGCCACCTGACCTGGGAAGCCCAGGAGGCTGCGTTACCTTTCTACTCTCTCTACAGAAAAAGACGTTACAAAATCAAAATGTGTGCAGGCAAAAAAATGCAGGAAAAATGTCTTCCAGCATGAGTCAGACAATTGATTCATACGCACGCTTTCAGTTTGTAGCATTTGTCCGTTTCTTAAAATTTGTAATTTGATTATTTTTTTCTCCTCCCATTCTAAAAAAAAATAATTTTCGTAAATTTGGATTCTTTTTCTTAGAGAACCCCTCCAAATTGTATAAACTCCCGCTCCCTGAAATCCTCATACCAAGGCCTCAGAGTAGAGAGGACCCCTGAATTCACACTTCCCCTGGGCAAGTGTAGATCCTGAGGACCCCCAGCCCTGGGGTCACTACGCCTTGTCCCCAACTTGGCTTTTACCGATGCCCCAGTGCTGTGTGCACAACAGCACGCTCTCCTCCAGGCAGGATCGGGGTGCTCTCCTGTGCAGGTGCACCCTCAGGCCCCTGGCACCCAGCAGGCTCGGCCCTCTTGCCTGAAGCTGTTTCACCCCTCGGCTTTCACTGCTGTGAAATGATCTTTATAACATAAACAAAAAGGAATAGGAAGGGACTCTTCACCAGGTGGCCAAAACTCCAGATTTGTCTAGCACAGGTGGTTCTGCTATTGCTAAAAATAAAATTTTAAAAGCAGTGCTCTTTCTATAGAGTGACTACTTCATTCAAGTACAATACCAGTTGTAAGACCCGTTGTGAAGAATTTCAGCAGTAGGGCTAGGCAGAAACCTTGTCCTCCTTCAAGAAGTTCTAGTGGAAAAGAGACACTCGACCCTATGGGTAAGTGGAGTCACTGCAGGGACGTGGGCCACAGGAAGAGGCCCAGTGTCCCGGGGGACATCACTGCCTGTCAGTTTGCCTGCCCAACTCTTTTGGGAGCCTCTGTGTATGTCTCTTGGGCTACCCCAGGGCAGCCAGAGAGGACAGGCGCCTAACACCCAGGAGGGCAGAGACCTGAGGTCACTGTGGACCCCATGCTCCAGCACCCTCAGGACCACCCAATCCCACCTCCCCTCACCCTCACATGATGCCTCTACAGGTCGGCCTCCCCTTCCCTGTGGAAGCTCCTGGAAGACAGAGACTGTGTCCTGATCCCTTGCTTTGCAATGGTGGCTGCTCAGTACATGTTTGTTAACATATCAGCCCTAGAAATCAATGCAGGTATTTATTACTCAGTCTGGCTCCCTTGTTGGTGAGGCCCACGGGCTCTGAGCCCCTGCACACTAGTGCTAACGGTCCCTAGGAGCCCACCTGTGGCAGGGAGAATGAACTGGTCCCTCTCTCTCCCAGGCCACCCAGCCACCTTCGGCTGAGTGCTCACTCCCCGGCCAGCCTGCGGGGAGTGATCACATGTCTGCGTCCACACATGGGCATTGCATTTGCAAAGACCCAGGCCTCCCCCGAGGAGGGGTCAGGGCGCCGGGCCCCAAGAGGGACCTCCTGGGTCCATGCCCAGTGCGAGCCCTGTTTTCCACCTGGGTAATCATTCCATGGGCACAGCAGGAACTGGCCGTTTGCTTTGGTCGGGGCTGCCAGGGAGCAGCTGTTCAAACCTAGAATGCCCCCGCCCCTTCAGATGCTGTGTCTGATCCCTCCTGGCTGTCTCTTATCGCCCCTCAAGAACCCCTTTTTTAAGTCCAGATGGCAAGGCTGCCTGTCTCGGCCATCATTTGCAATCTCAGATTTCCACTCCTTGGTGTTTTATTGGGGTTGGAGCCTCAGAACCCTTGTTGGGGGCCTAGAGGGTGGTATGGGGCCTGTTTCCACCTGGAGGCCTCTGGAGCCTGTCATCAGGTAGGACCAGGAGTTACCAGGGCCAGGATGGCCTAGGGCAGCAATGCTCAGGGGACAGAAAGGGATATGGGGGAGATCACCATCGTCGCTGATGATGGGAAGAGTGAGAAATGTCACAGCATGGTTTCCAGGTCACAGAGCCCAGGCAGCAGCTGCCAGGGTTAGAGAAAGGACTCTGGTGTGGCAGCAACATGGTCACTAGCTGTGTGATCCCAGGCAGGCCACAAGCCTCTCTGGGCCTTAGTTTCTTCATCTGTAAAATGGGGATAACAGTAGTTCCTATCTCACAGGGTTGTCCTGCAGATTAAATGAGTTTATATAAAGACCTGAGACACTGCAGCGACCATAAGACTCTTATGCTTATTTAAAGACATTTCTCAAGTTCTTCCTCCTGCCAAAGACATCTGGGGGTGAAGGAGCTCACCCAATGTGTGATCTGTAACACAAACGTTCAAACTCCCTCTTTGCTCGGAGGCTGTGGGAAGGAGGGCGGCATCGACGTGCCAGTTAGACCCGCTGCCCCGGGCGGGGTGGGGTGGGGTGGCCAGCAAGTCCTCCCAGACAGTCCTGCTGCCTCCCAGGCCACACTCCACAGCCATTTTGTCTCTTCTTTCTAACAAAAATTTGTTTAGATTCATAATATATATTTTTCTTCTTATGCATTAGTGAAGTCCTAAAAGTTATTTAGTGCCCGTTTCATTTTCACTGAAAGTCTCGCTATAATATACACTCAGCAGAAAGTGTAAAAGTTCGTTGATTGTCTGGAAATCTCTGTTTTGCTGGTGGGATTGGAGTGGGAAAAACAGTGCCTTAAGTGGGTGGGTGTCTGCTTCTCTGTTCTTTTGATAAAAGTGTGGATCCAGTTTATCTGACCAGCTAGGCAGGATGGGCACGTCCCTTTCACAGATGGAGAGTTAAGTCATTTGCCCGCAGTCATCCCCTGACACACTGACTAAGACCCCAAAGCCGGGCTCCAGGCCACCATTGTACCTGCTGCCTCACTTTCTCCAGTTTGGGCTTGGGGAGACCAGGAACGTACCCACCGTCTGTATATCCTCCCCTCTCAGTTTTGATAAATTAGGCTAACTCCTCTGCACTTTTCACTTCACCCGGCTCAGGGTCCCAGTAAAGATCTGACTCATTAATTGAAAAGCCCTGTAATCACTTGGGCCAAGAACTGGGAAAATCAGGTCGTAATGGCAATGCTTGCTGGTCCTGCCATGAGGTAGCAGAGGGACCCGGGGGAGCAGGGATTCCATCCTGTGGAGGTCCCGTACCTGCAGATGCCGAGTCACCCACCTTCTGCCTGGGCTCAGGAACTGACTACCTGCCAAGCCCAGGGCCATTGCACAGGAGACTGTGGGCTGAGGAGCACTGGGGGCTCTCATCACTGTTGAGAGCTGGAGCTGATACCGATGGGGAGTATTTAAGAATTGCAGCACAAAGCTGCTTGGGATCGTTACTGGATCTAATGTCTATTAAGGAGCATTTCTGGGTTTGCTTGTTTTGAACACAGGTTCATGCTCTGGTCCCTGGAAGCCCCAAAAGCCCCACTGGCGGCTCACGCTGTCCTTGCTTCCTGCTGCCTGCAGAGTCGCACTGCAGCTCCCCGGACAGAGCCGTTGCCGGGAGCCACCCCCTCGCCCCTGACATCTGTCTGGAGACTCCCCTCTTCCTTCCCCTGCATGTGAGGGCAGCCCAGCCAGAAAAGGGATTGTGTGGCAGAGCCTTGCCAGTTGTTGAATGTGGTGACAGATGCGTGGGCATTCCTTGTACTAGTCTCTCTACATTTATGCATGCTTAAATTTTTGACAGTAAAAAATAAATTTAAAAAATGAAAAGACTATTGGTGGATCCTGAGCTGATGGGGCACAGAGCAAAGCCATTAAACAGTTCAATAATGATTCGTATTTGTTGACCACTTGATGTGGGCTAAGCGTATCCTAGGCATTTTCATGGCTTATTTCATTTATTACCACAGACCCATGAAATAGGTGCCGTCCACACTTTGCAGATGGGGAACTCGTGAGTAAGAGGCGAGAACAACACTATCATCCCCACCTTATTTCAGGGTCCATGCTTCACTGAGCTGGTCACCGCTGACACCCGTCACATCGCCTCTGGGGAAGGCGCTGTGCTCACACACACATCACATGGAGGATGCTGGTGGCTTGCCCAAGGCCACCTGGCCAGGAAAGGGCAGTGCCAGGTCCACACCCACCCTTCCCGGCAGCTTCCCATAGAGACACGACCTATGGGGACTTGCTGCCCTCACACGATCACTGGAACACCCTCTCCCTCCTCTCATCCCCTTAGACTCCACATTGAAGGCCCAGATGGAGTGCTATGTGGGGTCACAGCCTGCTTGGGAAGCCATGGCCTATGAGCCTGTTGAGGGTGCTGGGGCCTGGGCTGGAAGGGGTGTTTGGGCCGGATGCTCTCTTGTCATCCATGGAATGCAGAATCCCTAAGGAAAGGGTCTGGGAATGCGTTTTACAAGCTCTCCAGGTGATTCTTACGAGCACTAAAGTTTGTGAGCCGTGCCATAGCTTATAGCTAGCTACATTTCTGAATGGCCTGGGATGCTGCCTGTCCCCAGTTCCTTGGTCACCATCAAAACATTGAAGTGTGTGTGCATGGGAAAAGATGCGGAAGGACAGACACCGAAAATATAAGCAGAAGTTTTCTTTGGAGGGGGAGGTGATGGTGACTTCTGTTTTCATGTTCTTATTATTTCATCTAAAATAGTGTTTGGCACCTGAATAACTCAAAAACAGCAAGACTCTTTATCACCTTTAGGTTGCAACCAACGAAGAAGGCAGCAGCAAGATCACATTGGAGGGACATTCATTAAAGAGGGTGTGACAGTCACAATTATCACTGGACAACTTCGGGATTCAGAGGCCCCACGGAAGGGAAGGAAACCTATCCTAGTTTGTGCAAGACCAGGAGAAACTATTTTGCAGGTGCAGAGCCAGGTATGAACACATTTGTGCATGCTGGAATTTCCTAACAATAAAGATTAAAAAATAAAAGTGGATCTCTGCTGCTTCCAAAGGGCTGGGTTTTAATCCTCAGGACTGGAGGGAAGACAAGAGAGGACCCTTGTGACAGAGCCTTCCAGCTCTTTCCTGTGTGAAGTGACATTCCGAGGCCTTTTCCCAGAGTTAAGGATGGCTTTGCCTGCCCAGTTGCCCAGCCCTAGAACAGGAAGCCAGCAGCTCTCACCCTTGACCAGGGTGACCGACCTGGTGGAGCCGTGACGTGGCGCACCTGCCCGCCCACACATCCTCCTGCCAGTGGAAGGTCCTCCAAGGCTGTTGGATATGGGCAGGTCAATGTCCACACTGGCAGTTGGGGCTGTCATAAAGTCCAGGTGACTGAGAAAACTCAGGTAACACTGGCTCCTCCACAGAAGACGAGTCCCAGCCACCTCTCTGTCTGCGGACCTGACACAGTGAGGGGATAGATGCTGCTCACTGAACCACACTGCCTCCAAGTCTCCCTTTCAGGATCTGGTACCTGTGATCAAATACTTATTACATGCAGGTGGCAGAGATTGAAGGATCAGAGCTCCACAAGATTTGGGCTAACCTCCTCCTGACCTCAAGCAGTGGGCATTTGCTCACGTTGGATGATCAAGCATAATCCCAGGAGGGCCCCCTCCCCAGCCTGCGGTCAGGACAGAGCTCTGCTCACAGGATGGAGCCATAACCCATGAACCCGTGTCCCAAACTTCCTTGGTTTGTCAGTTTTTCCAGTTAGGAAGGCAGCTGTCTAGAACTTTCCTGGTCAGCCCCCACTCTCTTTCTCTCCCACTCCTACTCCTCTCCCACACTCTCACCCCAGAACTTGGGGAAGGTGAGAAAAGAAATGCAAAGGCAGACAGTCCAGTCCCCCACCCAGCCTCCTCATTTCCCCCCCAGAAGTCACCAGCAGACGTGCTCTTGCTGAGAACTCGTAAGTCAAAGCAGGTGGTGAAGGGACCAGACCAAGCCACCACTGAGAGGTTGACCGCCACTGCCACCATTCTCAGGGTCTCAGAGGGCATTGGGCTGAGTCCTTTCCAGGAGGGAGCCCACACAGGCCACCTCTGCAACACGAACGGCAAGACCCGGAGTGGCGGAGGTCGGCCCCCAGTTTATCAGAATAATTGTTTTTTGCAAAGATCTCCTCCCCACCCAACTTACAATTCACATTGTATTCAAGGAAAAAGAGCCACATGTTCCAAAGCCCAAAGATGGTAATAAAATCAAGCAAGATAAAAGTCTGGAGGAAAAGTGGTTTACTCTGGTGTGTTTTTCACCTCACATGCTGCTAAATACACAGAACACACACAGCCCCAGGACTGTTTTATTGCAGCTGCTGCGTGTGTTTCCTGAAGATGCTTCTCTGCATATCTCAGCCTCCATAATGCAGCCACAGGTGCGGAGGTAAAAAGCATCGCAGCCATCTGTCCCCACAGCAGTCTGGGAGGCACGTGGCTGTGTTACCTGTGCTTCTGGGAGTCGCAGCCCTTCGTGGTGGTGAGGGGACTCTGGGGCCAGCCAGTTGCCATGTCACATGCAGCTCTTGTCCCTGGCTAACGGGATGCTCCTTGGCCTTGTTCTGGCAACCGAGAGCACATTGTTTTTATTTTATATCTGTTGGTTTTCACAGAACATATTTCATCCAGTCATTCAACCTAACAACTGGCATTTCACCTTGGTCAGTTTGTTGCACAGACATTTTTGAAGGAGTTAAATGATTGAGATCAAATCTGAAGCTCCATTGGGCAATGTTGAGCTCTGCCTTGGACTCAAGAGTGGGTACCTGCACCATCTTGAACAAAATGGTGGAACCCTGAAGTGTCCAGGTACTCAGATCTGCAATGCTCAAAGGACTGCTGTGGAATCTGGTTTTCAAGTAGGCCCCCAAAGCAGCAGAAATATCATCAAGGAGATGGTCCAGTGCTGGTGGTATAGAGGAAGTGTGAGTAGGTAGATGCTCGCTGGCTGGAGGTGGTCTGCGATGGGGGCCACCAGACTTTGTGCCTGGTTTTTGGTGGGGAAAGAGAACAGAGGTATTCAAGTGAATTCTTTTAGGGGAAAGAAGAGAAAGGGATGCTGACTGCAGGGTCTGCTCAGTCATGTTAATGGTATCAAAAATGTAAAGTCCCCAAAGATCTCATGAGTAGCCTGCATTCAAAGTCCCTCATAGACAAGGCCCTCCCCTTTGTGGTCACACCATGCTCACATCTTACCTGTGGGGGACCAAAGTTCTCTCACTCCTCACAACAACTAATCTGTTACCAGATGTTAAGTTACAGAAGTCAACTATTAAGATAAGTTGGGGGAGCTGTACAGGCGAATAGGGATACTTTAAAATTCTTTGCCCCGATTTTGTACACAACTAAGTTTGACAGTTTTCTTCTATAAGGCTCCAATATTAGCACCACGCTCTAACCAACTGAGCTAACCGGCCGGCTTATACGGCTCCAATATTAACATACAAATTATCTTTCCAGCTGAGTTCAATGGTTCTCAAATTTACATGTATAGAAGAATTACTTTGCAGAATGGTTTACCCCAAACCATTTCACTGTGCTTTACGAAGGGTTAAGAGACTTGCAAAGGTAATTCTGTTTGGACATGATTTTTGCCTTTCACGCCGACGTCAGAATCTAAGCTGCGTGTGAAGCCCTTGATGGTAGATCTGGGAAATCGATGTGAGTGTGAAGAACCGACTTGCTCTGTTCTCCCAGGACACATGTCCCCCCAATACCTGGACTGTCCATCTTGTGTTTTTTGCCACTTATGTCCTCAAATTTTGAGAACAAAAAAGCAAAGAGCAGAGCAGCATGTCTGTAGGATTCTCGTGCCCTTAGATTCAGGGGATTTTTTTTTTTCTTTTCTTTCTGTACTTTGCATAAATATTTCCAGGTCAAAACATAAAGTTTCATCCTACAATTAAAAAAGAAAAAAGAAAACCCACAGCACATGAAATATGTCATGGGCGCCACTCAGTCTGAAGCTAGCCCAAGTTTATCTCTGACTGTCCACTGGCAGTTTGAAACATTACAGCTTGCTGATAACCAGAAATGAGTAAGCACGACAGCCGTTCAGAATGTCACCCTGAAGCACCAATAAAAAGCTCATAATTTCTGTGCCGGCAGAGTTATGTGGCCGGCATGCTGACGGAGGGACGTTTACATTACCCATCTGCGGGTTACAAATGATTATTTACTCAGTGTCCTTCTTACCTAACTTGGCCTGCTTGGCCCTGGGGCCAGCAAAGCTCGAGAGCATTCCACAGCAGCTGCAAGACCTTCCCGTTCCTGGAAAATGGACCACGGCCAACTGAAAATTCCTGGAGCCAGTTTCCCCTAAGCTGAGCTCTATCCACGGTAAATCAGAAGATAAGTTATTGGCATCTCAGAGGATCTCGGGTTCTCAGCACCGCCTTCTCCTCCCGCTCCTGTTGGTAATGAGGGTCAAGGCACTTCCTGGAAGTGACAGCCCTCCAGAGTTCGACTGCCATAGAGGCAGAGAGCCCCAGAACCAGGAAGACAGCCACATCCTGGCTGGTGCAGACAGTGTTGCCATTTTAAAAAGCAATGACCATGGGGGAAAATATTGTAATCTATTTTTAAATTAAAGGACTAGAATCAGATCTTTTTTTAACTCCTTCCTCCTCCCCTCCTCCAACCCTCCCAAACTCAAGCCCCAGCTCTTGTGTACTTGGGGGTCTGCCCAAATGGCCTTCTCAGTGGAGTTCAGGGTTCTGGAGCACAGGACCGACCCTGCTGGTCGCCACTCCCAGCAAACGGTCGGCCAATGATGCTTTTTGGTGACAATGATGACTGTTGTGTTTGTTTTGTTTGTTTCCTTTTTAAATTTTTGCTGTAATTTACAGAGAGTAAAGTGCATAAATCTTTAGGGAATTTTAATATCTGTACACATCTGTGTAACCAGCAGCCACGTGACTGTATAGACACTTCCAGGCCCCTAGGGGCCCCTCCCGCCCACTCCCACCACCTGACCAGAAGAAGTAGCCTATTCTGACTTCTAGTAGGGACCGCAGATTTGTGTTGTCTGGTTTTGAACTTCTTGCAAGTGGAATCACACACACCAGGCACTTACGTGCCTGGGTTTTCTCACTCAGCCTTATGTCTGTGATATTCATCCCTATGGGTGTGTGTAGCTGTGATTTCTTCTTTTCATCAATGGCCGATTTTTTTTTTTTTTAATGAATGAGGGTTGGTCCTGGTATGCCCCTCACTCTTCTTGCCCTGCTCCCCCCTTCTCCTTCTCTGTTCAGATCAATATGTGAACCTGACCTCCCAAATAATTTGACAAAGATGGGAATATTGGTTACATGCATCCACAGTGCTGTAGAGAAAATAAGTATGCCCACCGTCCCTATACACTGAACTCTGATGGGGATCCTTTTAAATTAGGGCTTAGCCACCACTCTAAGGATGTGACACATTGCAGAAGGTTCCTGGAAGCTTTTTCGGAAATGCCTTCCCTGAAGGAGTTTAATTGGAGAGAAACCAAGTTGGCTCTAGAGGAAGTGCTGTATTTAGGTCTTAGATCATAGTAATACTGTGCACTGTTTGGGGGTATAGCAACCAGCAGAGGCAAGCGCCATAGCTGGATGTTGGCTGTGAAATAAGTTGGAAAGTGAACAACAGGTAAAGAATGCCAAAAAAAAAAAAAAAAAAAAAGGGAAAAGATGCTCCCTGTTGCAGGCTAAAGAAAGGCCTGTGATGAGTAAGGAGAAGGCAAGTCTTTCCAGTCTTCAGGATCTAGGGAAGGGGAGGATTGGACATGAGAGTGGGATGGTGTGGGGAGAAACTCAGTATTTTACATTAAAAACAAGCGTGGGCACTGTATACATGCAAGTCAGGATGCAAACATGTAACTACCAGGTTGGCCAGCAGGTGTCAGACTAAGACAACCTATTCTCTGTGAAGCGGCACCACCCGGCTGATCCTGGAAGACGACTCAGAGAAGGTGTGCCTCAATTGTCAAATAAGGTAAACGTCTATGTTGTTACCCCAACATTCAAATGAGCAAAAAGTCCTGTAAGATTTGTAGCTCCTTTTCCCAACTTTTTTCTTTTGGTCTCCTAACCCTAGGCTATATTTAAATAGATGCTGGACAAAAGGAAAAATTTGCTAAGTTAGAAAAACAGTATAGTTTTGAGATAGGAGGTGCTTGGTTCCCAGGGGCTCGGCTTACAAGCAGGCCTGGAGTTTCAAGCTACTCCCCAAGGTCTCAGGCCCCTCCTCTAGGCCCTCCCATAAAGGAAAGTTACTGTTGCTAGTTAGACCTATTTTTGGCACCAACACAGTGAAATTGAGACCACAAGAGGCTGGCTTATGCAAATCCAGTGGTTGGGCATCCTCAGTAGAGAAGGGTTATATAACCCTGGTAGCTGAATGACCTTCCACTAGAGGTGCTAGAGAGCACAGAATGTTCTTGAATATGTCTGGTAATGTGGAAGAATTTGACCAATGAACATGCTCCAAAAAAAAGGCCAACTGAGCATGTGCAAGCCTATGTTACATAACTGGGAACCACTTCCTTAACTGAATATTCATTACATAGTGAAACTATAAAAGCCCAATCCCAGAAGAAGACAGGGTTGTTGTTCACTCTCTTGGGGCCAGCCCACACTTCACCAGCTTAGGTGT
The DNA here is from genome assembly GCF_027409185.1 of Cynocephalus volans. Lineage (NCBI taxonomy): Eukaryota > Metazoa > Chordata > Mammalia > Dermoptera > Cynocephalidae > Cynocephalus > Cynocephalus volans. Next base: position 82,702,437 of record NC_084466.1, on the reverse strand, counting down.
GTGTGCTTTACTTTTGTGTTAAACTTATTTTTGGCAGGTGGCTGCTCACTCTCTTGAACCAGCCTGCACTCTGTACTGAACTTCAGGTATGCATTTCTTTTGTGTTAAAACTGGTGTGGGCCCTGCTCAGTCTCTGGAGCTGGGCCACACTTTCTCTGTGGAATCTGTATCTCTTATTTGTTACATTAAACCTGTTCTCACTTTCTACTGTGATTGTGCTTTTGAATTCTTTCCTGTGGCAGAATCAAGAACCTAGTAAGAGGACAGGTTGGGTTGAAACCAGCTATTGGGCCTCCCAGACCCTTCCTCCATCATCAGTTTGAGATGCAGTGCTTTTGAGACTAAAAAAAAGCTAAGAAATTAAGTTGCAGGAGACTGTCTTTTGCAATGAAATCTCCAAACTTGCTGGAGCATCACCTTCACTTTGACATCAGTAACATTTATTGACATTCTCTGTATACTCAGAACTGTGCTTGGTGCTGGAAGTTCCTCTTATGCAGGGTCTCTGCCGTCTAGCTATGAGTTCCTCATTCATCTATAATTTCCTTGAGCACCAAGATCAAACCTTATTCACTATTAGGTCTCCTGCATGGAGGACTGTGCTTGAACACATGGAAGAATTTCAACAAATACACGCTGCTTCTGTTTTCTTCTATACATGACAGCAAGCTAATGTGTAGGGATTCTACCCCAAATCCAGGAAAGATCACATAATTAACTGCTAAATTGTGCATATGAAATTTTGCTTCCCCATTTTTCCAGTACCCTTGCCTAGTAGGAACCAGGATCTCATGATTTTTGCTTATGTTATTGTCATCACTAGGGACCAGGTACTGAGCATGTCCTTATACCTGGCTCTGTGAGAAGCATAATATGCATTCCCTTTTTAAATTTTTCCAACAACTGGAGAAGGCAGGTAGTATAATAACCCCATTTTACAGATTAAAGAACTGAGGCTTAAAGAGGTTCAATTTGCTTGCAGTTACAAAACTATTGAGTCTGTCTTTTGACTAAGGCAATGGCAATAGGAAACGTCTAACACTGAAGAAGGCACGGGGGTCAGTGATGGTTGGTGGCCTGAGCCCCTCACCCAGCACCACAGCCTGTCTGTGTTTTAGATGAAGATCTCTGTATGGTTTGGCCTGCTACAGACTGCACCGTGTAGGGCCATGACCAGACGTATGCCTTCTGCCCAAGAGCCTCCATGCGTGGACTCACCGTTGCAAGGCTGTGAAAAGTAGAATTGTCCACTTCTGAACTGATCGTGCACTGTTCAATCTCAAAGATTTCCAGAGAGAATTAAAGAAAAAGGATACTGTTCAACCAAAACATTGATCAAACTAAACATTCAGACTGGGCTGGCCAGTTAGCTTAGTTGGTTAGAGCACAGCTTTATAACACCACGATCAAGGGTTTGGGTCCCCATATTGACCAGGGGCAAAAAAAAAATCAGATCTTAGGTACGTCACTTAAGGTCTCAGCTCAAGGCTAAAATAGTTTTAAAGTAAAGAAGGTCCTTTGAAATATGTGCATTCTCTCCCACTCTCCTCCTCAGATTGCACGTCTGTGCTCAGCCTGCCTCCTACTCCCAACCCTTTTTCTTCTCTTCCTTCATGTTCGGCCACATCAGAGCAAATCCACTTGGCAAACCCCTGGATGTCCCTGGCACTGACGGTGATACAGCTCATCCTGCTCTCTAAGAATACGTGATGCCTGATGCCCAGAGCAGTGAAACCAGACCCAGGGGCATCGGCTTTACACGCGCCGCTCATTCCATGCCCAGGCTGTGCTGCGGGGCCTGCAGTTCAGGAGGTCTGTTCATCTTTCGCTCTCCCTATGCATCCCACCTGGTCCTCGAAATGAGTTTGAAGTTAGAAGTACTAGCTCTCTAAGAGCCCTTTGAGACATCTCAGGCATCAAGTTTACATTTCATTGTTAGCTGTTCTAACAAGGAAAACAGATTCAAGAGATAGACTGTCGCTCCGTGCAAGGGACTCAGAAGCCAGAATGTCTAGGCTCTTTGCCCTGTTCTGCCACTTAAAGCTGTGTGGTCCTGGGCAAGTCACTCGACCTCTCTGTGCACCTCAGCTTTCTAAACTGTAAAATGGGGACAATGACGATGATGACGATAACAACACCCTTCTCAGGGTTGTAAAGAGGAGTGAAGAACTAACCAATATTGTTGTAGAACTAAGAATGATCCCCTCATGAATTTTCAACCAACACCGACTCTTATTGAAATAACAATACAAGCCTCTCGACATCCGTTCTTGGTTCTGAGCTCATAAACTGTGGTTTCCTATAGAGCAACTGTTAATGGAAACAGAAATTTCAGAGGACAGACTGACTATGAGCTGAATACACTCCAGTAACTAGAGAAGGCTTTCTCTCCCTTACTCCCGAGGAAAGGTTTGGTCGTTTGTCGCCCTGTGACCTTGTAACGTCTCGGCCCCTGATCATCTCTGCTCTTCTCTCCTGCTCACCGGCTATCAGGCTTACTTGCTTCCTTGGCCCCATTTCTGATAGTCTTTGGGTTCGGCTGCTCTTAATTTCTCCCAGTAAACATCTTTGCTCCTATTACAACTTCGATTTAGTTCAAGTCAATAAACATTTATTAAGCACCTACTAGCACAAAGCACTGAAAGGGAGGCAAAGAGATTCCCATGCTTCTTTCAGGTGAGATGTGTGCACGGCTCATTGAGTGATCACGTGAAAGGGAGCAAGTACTCTGGCTGAGACCCGGAGTGCTGCGGGCAAGGTCACGTGCAGGGGCAGATTGGGAGGTGACCTTTGCACTAAGCCTGAAAGGGTGAGAGTTCGATGAAATGCACACACACGGAACTCTGAAAGTGCAAAGTGTTTATTTAGTCATCCATTCATTCAACATTTATCAGGCACCTACCATGTGCCAGGCATTGGGTTTGAATTTCTGCTCACTGCTGTATGATCTTGGACCCTTTACTTAACCCCTCTTTGCCCTGATTTCCTCAACTATGAAATGAGGGAACATGACACTCTATCTCACAGTCAAGAGCTCTTAGTGCCTGCTACATATGAGATGCTCAGGAAAGGTTTACTAATACTGTTGTTGTGAAATACATTCTCTGTCATCAAGAAGTTCACAAATATTGCTAGAGAAGCAGACATGCAAGCAAATAATTGCAACTCTGTGGACTTTCCTGGGAGAAATGTCCACTGGTTTTTCTGTGTACTACCGCACCTCCAAATTCTTGCAAATGAAAATGTCTCTGTGTCCCTGGCTTTCTCATAAATCACATTAACATCTACACTCCCTGTGCAGAGCTTCACACCAACAGATAACCACCTCTTCGTCGTTCACTAGACGTTCTCGCCTCTGGGTTTGCCATTCTGTGTTATAATTGCCTTTGGATCTGCCTCTCCTGCCCTCTGTTCTCTGCCCTCTTTCACAAATGCGGTGGGCATCTGTGTCTGAGCTGCGGCACACCATGCTTGGAGAACGAATGAACCAGTGAAGAAAATGACTTGGGGGCCGGCCCGTGGCTCACTCGGGAGAGCGTGGTGCTGATAACACCAAGTCAAGGGTTAAGATCCCCTCACCTGTCATCTTTTAAAAAAAGAAAAAAAAGAAAGAAAGAAAATGACTTGTATCTGTGAGGGGGTCTAGCAGGTGGGCCACCCGGCTGCCTCGGAGGGGCCTGGCGTGGCGTGAGTGGAACTCGGGAGACCCTGGGCAGATGTGGCTGTGACAGAGTGGAGGCCTCCTGTGCCCTTCCGAGAAGCTTGTGCACTAGTCTGGAGACTTGGAGAAGCCATCAAAGATTGTGAGCAGCAAACTGTTCCCAGAAGACAGTGGCAGCAGGGAAGCCTGGCGGGCAGGGCGGGAGCATGGGGGCAGATGAGGAGGTGGCAGGGCAGGCTGTCATCTCTACTCCACTCTGTCAGGGCGAGTGTGCTCCCCTCTCCCGGAGGACATGCGACAATGTCTGGAGACATTCTGGGTTGTCGCAAGTGCTACTGGCATCCGGTGGGCAGAGCCAGGAACGCTGCTGAACACCCCACCACGCCCAGCACAGCCTCAAACAGAGACGCAGCCCGAGCGCGGGCGCCGCGAGCCGAGGACCGCCCCGAGCGCCCCCCGTGACCGGCGCCAGCCGAGGACCGCCCCGAGCGCCCCCCGTGACCGGCGCGAGCCGAGGACCGCCCCGAGCGCCCCCCGTGACCGGCGCGAGCCGAGGACCGCCCCGAGCGCCCCCCGTGACCGGCGCGAGCCGAGGACCGCCCCGAGCGCCCCCCGTGACCGGCGCGAGCCGAGGACCGCCCCGAGCGCCCCCCGTGACTGCCGGCTCCGGGTCAGGCCGCCGCCCGCTGCACGCGGGGGCTCAGGCCCGGGAGGACCCGCCGAGGGACACCGTCCTGTCGCTCTCCTCTCGCTGTGCGTCCCACTCGTCTTTGCCCTGAGCTTGCACCGGAAAGACGAGCTCTGTAGGCGCCGTCGTTGGCGCCGCTGAGACCTCAAGGCACCGACTTTACATTCATCATCAACCACTGGAACAAGGACGACATGGGTTTGAGCAATAAGCCGCCTCACGTCCTTATGTGCCGCTACCTAGACCCACCGATATTGCTGCAAACACACATGGTAGGGGAAGGGGCACGACAGGGACCGAGCGGGCTGGCGTCCTCCCCGCCCCGGCCCTGGCCCCGCTCTGCGCGGTCCTCAAGCCTCCGCCGCCACCTGCGACCCCGGGTCCCGCGCCACTTCAGTTCTCAGTAACTCTAAAATTCACTTCCCGAGTCCAGACGCGTCTGTTAAGCTCCAAAATCCTAAAGGCACCTCCGTAGGAATGTTAGGGTCACCTCGAACTCCACGACCTCATGGTCTGGCCCGAGCCCAGTTCCCAGGTGTCGCAGGCCGGAACCCGCGTGCCTCCAGTCTGACTCTCGTTCTGTCCCACGTCTCAGAGAACTGCACGTACGAGTCACTCCCATTCATTGCTCCCCAGAAATCTTGATGTCACCCGCGACTGCTCCTTCCCCTGCCTTCAGGGATCTGCCTGTGAGTGGGCTTACCCGCCCTGGCCCTGACACCCATCCCACGTGCCTCCCTCGCCCCCGCCAGCTTTCTGGCCAGGCCGCCGGGCCTCTCACCCGCACCCCTCCCCTCTTCAACCCGTCCACCCTCAAGCCAAAGTGATCCTCTGAGATGCTCCTCTGATCTTCTAACTCCCCTGCTGAGAGCTCTTCAGTGGCACCCCAGTGCCCTCAGGTTCAAGTCATAACCTAGCCCCTGCTTGTCTCTCCAGAAGAATCTCCCTCTCCCACCTCCACACTTCCCTGAGTCCCAATTGATGAAGTTCAGCCATATGGGAGCTGCTTTGGTCCCCAAGTGGGTCAGGAGCCATGTTGTCCATGACCTCTGGGTGTCTGCACGTGACCTTCCTCTAACTACAACACCTTCCGCCCTGCCGCTGGCGAATGTCCAGCCCCTTGTCAGTCCTGACCTCAGAGAGCCCTTCCTTTGGAAGCCTGCCACCAGCCCCGAGTCCTGTCATTGCTCCTCCTGTCTCAGCCTTGTTCCCCGGCTGACATTTATCTTACAGCAGCTGCCACCTCTTGCCTTTCTCTGATACCGAGCCCCTCTGTGAGGGCAGGAAGTACCCCTGCCTGGGCCACGGTGACAGCCACAGCACCGAGCACAGAGTCTGACACTAAGTGGGTGTCCAATAAATATAAACCACCAGAAGCTAGATTGCTGTACACTGTGACAAGAATCATAATTCAAAATCACTGAGATATCTGTTTAAGCAACAAGCTCATGAGGGGTTCTCTGCTAAGACAACTTAATATGAGTGTTGAATTCAAACTGAGGAATTGATCATTCTTACCCTTAAAGGGGCTCATCCTAACTTGTGAGGCTTGCTCGGGCTCCCGAGTATCTCAGATGTCTACCCCAGCAAAATGCCGGTACAGAACCTCAGCCTGTCACAGACGAGTGAATTAGGTAGGGATCCCGCCCTCATTCACAGACCAGGCGGTGAAATTGGCGAGTCAGTGTTTTAGTATTTTGTGTTCATATGAATGTCTTTAAATACAGAGCCCTGGGTATTGCTTTCTCTCTGCAGCATTATAACCATTCAACTATATCTTCAAGTCCTTGTGGTTTAGGAACAGCCTAGGATGGATTTATCACAAACTGCCAAATGGAGTGCAGCTGGAATCCGCACCTGCTCAGGAGACAGCAAGTCACTCACAGAGGCAGGAGGGACAGGAAGGGCCAGGCCTGGCCATCTGCTCTACCGCCATACAAGCTTTCTATCTCCCAACGCCTCCACTCTCAGGTCAGTGGCTCAGGTGAAAAGGCAGGTGAAGATGCTAACTTCACTCTGCTCAGGCCAATGTCAACGATCTCTTTGAAAAGTTTTCTATCTATATCTAGAAATATATCTGTCTTTTTCAAAAAGAAAAATGGACAAGGCAGCCTCCCTAGCAGATGCCTTTTGGTTGTGGAAAAGGTCTCCCAGGCCAGAGCTGCCCAATGTGACCCTCACCAGGAGCCCCTCAGCCATGGATGGTGCCCTTACTGGTCCCCACATGCAGGAGGGGTTGATATTGCAAATGACTCAAATTGAGATGTGCACATCCCAAAGTAGAACCTACATGCTTGGGCAAGCACCTTTGATAGGTCACTGGTGCCTCAGCAGGGACAGTCTGTCCTCAGCAGATGGGGACTCCACCAACCACGTGTGTATGAACAGGTGTGGGTGTGTGGTTGGGGCAGGAGGGGATCAGGAGGGTGGGAGATCAAAATCCACCCAAGGGCCTGCCAGCCAGAACTGCCTTTAAGCAAATGAACTTCAAAATGTATTTTATTTCAGAAAAAGTCTTTTAACTGTTCAAAATAGCACAAAACAACATCACACTATGGTAATATAGAGTCACAGGGTTACTCTACAATAGATGAATGGGTGTACTCTTCTCAGAAGTAAGAGGAATCAAAGGGCACTTGGGAGAAAGCAGAGGGTAAAGCAATGGGGCCGGGAGAGTGGGCTCCAAGATGACCAAACATGACGTCTTCTACAGCAAAATATACTATAATACAACAAACCAGAGGCCCCGGAGGGCACAGACCAGAGATGAGGAGCCACCCTCCACCCACCGCCTCAGCTCCAGGCAGAGATGGGGAGCTGAAAAGGTTGGCTGCTTATTTTAAATCCGTCTGTGACCTGCTCACAAGCCTTCTCCTTGCCTAAAGTTCAGGTGTGGGGCAGAGAACTCCAAGCAGAGATCCCAATGCCCCAGTCTGGCCCTTAGGAGGAGGACTGGCCTGGCCCAGGGACAGTGCTGCAAGTTCACAGAGCTGGTGGCTGGTGCTGTTAGTCTGCTCCATTGCCTCAGCCCCCCTCGTGAGTGACACCACACAGTCGCCCTCCCCAGGCTGCCTCCAGAAGGCCTAGTCCCTCGAGTACAACTTGGTGGGGAAGAGGGGGCAGTGGCTGCAGGAAACAGCAGTCGAGGGCGTCAGGGTCTCTCAGCCAGTGATGCTGACGGGAGGGACTTCCAGGCCTCAGTTCTGGCGGGGGATGGTAGAGAGCTGTGAACCCAGGCTGAGGAGGCTCTGGCTCCAGCCCTCCAAGCTCAAGCCTCTAGGCGTGGAGTGATCACCCAGGAGCAGTGAGGTGTGACCACTCACACTCATTGTCCCAGAGGCCTGGGGGCAGGCAAAGGGGCAGAAGGCAGTGGCCAGCAATAGGAAAATGGGTTGGGCAGCAAACACCAGGCCCCACATGGGAGATTCCACACCTTTCCTGCCTCTGTTGCCCCCAGCTTTTCCTCCAGAAATTTCCCTGCCAAGAATTAGCCAAAAGAAAAAAGATACACATCTGCACACAGATAACAACAACAACAAAAAAGGGACAAAACCCCACATGCTAAGGATGAAATTACAATAAAAATGGGTGCACATTTTTGAAAGCAGTAGGATTAACGATCAGTATTCCATTTTGACCTGCCTGCTTGAGGCTGGAGGCCACCTCCTGACTGCTGCACTTGCTATATTTTTTAAGTTGAAATTGAAGTTAACATTTTTATTGCAATATTAATAACTGTTTAGAACGGGAGCCTCCTCTAGGCCTGAAGGGCAGGACTGATGGTGAACGTTCTGGGGATGCCAGGGGCTGAAGGCCTCTGTCCAGGAAGCCCAGGTGAGCGTTCTCCTGGGTGCCCCTCATGCACCTGCACTCCCTGGCTAAAGGTCTCCCAGCAGGCCTGTCCAGTCACCAAACTCAAGTCCCTGCCCAGTTCCTCCCTCTTCCTTCCATTTAGACCCGTGGTGATGTGTGCCCACCTGACCACATCCTGTGCCTCCACCTACCTGGGACAGCATGCTGGGGAAGCAACATGGCAGAGAGGACTGACTCTGATGCCAAACAGACCCGCAGCAAATCCTGGTGCCAACATTCATTAGCTTTGCACACATCATTGAACTTCTCTGAGCCTCAATTTATTTTTCTTTCTTTCTCTTTCTTTCTTTCTTTCTTTCTTTTCTTTCTTTCTTTCTTTCTTTCTTTCTTTCTTTCTTTCTTTCTTTCTTTCTTTCCTTCTTTCTCTTTCTTTCTTTCTTTCTTAATATTATTTTTTTACATTCTGTGATGTTGTTGCACATCTGTTCTGTGGGGAGGGGGAAAGGGGACAGGGGAATGAAATAGGGTGGGAGAAGGAGGAAGGAGGGGTGGGGTTGAGGCCTGTGGCACCCCCTCATTCCTGCAGGGGAGAGCAGAAGGCTTCCAACAGTGGCTTGATCATGCTGGACTGGGTGCAGATGTCAGGGGGGTGTGGCTGAAGCCCTCGCCCCCCATCACCCTGGCTGGGGTGAGCCAGGGGCGCTTCCTGCAGCAGTTCAGCAGTCGTCACTGGGCTGGTAGTAGGTGTGGGAGAGGGGGGCATGGCCGAGGCCTGAGACCCCCCCCCCACCACCCGCACTCAGAAGAGCCCAGGGTGCTTCCTGTGGCATGATCCTCAGTTTCAACATCTGTAAAATGGGTATAACCAGTTCAGTCATGGACTCTTGGTTGAAAGTTACAGAAACCCATTTGAACTGACTTAGAGCAAATTGTGTAGTATCTGTATGTCCCCGCATCACACACACAATTTTTCTTATTTTGAAGAAACATACATTACATAAAAGTTACCATCTTACCCATTTTAAGTGTACTGTTCAGTGGCGTTAAGTACATCCACATCACTGTGCAACCACCACCACCATCCCTATCCAGAACTATTGTCAAACTGAAACTTTATATCCATAAAACAATAACTCCTTGTCCCCTCCTCCTTCCAGCCCTGCCAACCACCTTCCTATGCTTTATCTCTGTGAATCTGACTACTCTAAGTGCCTCATGTAAGTGGCATCACACAATCTTTGTCTTTTCGTGACTGGTTTATTTTACTTAGCATAGTGCCCTCAGGAGTCACCCATGTTATGTATAGCACGTGTCAGAATCGCACTCCTTTTTAAGGCTGAATACCATTGCATTGTATGTAATACCAAATTTTGCTCAACCATTCATCTGCTGATGCACACCTGGATTGCCTCCCCCTTTCAGCTATTGTGAGTAATGCTGTTATAAACATGGGGATACAAATATCTCTTCAAGACCCTGCTTTCAATTTCCTTGGGTATACACCCAGAAGTGGGACCGCTGGATCACACGGTGGTTCTACCTTGAGTTTGTTGAGAAACTGTCACACTGTTCCCACAGCAGCCGCCGCACTTTATGTTCCCACCAGCAGCGCACAAGGGCTCCAGCTTCTCTGCATCCTCACCAACATTTGTTATTTCGTTTTTTGATAAAAGCCATCCCAGTGGAGGCATGGCGGCATCTCACTGTGGTTTTGATCGGCATTTCCCTAATGACTGATGATGCTGGGCATTGTTTCATGTGCATACTGGCCATTTGTCTATCTTCTTTGGAGAAATGTCTATTCACGTCTTTTGCTCATTTTTGAAAAGAGTTGCTGAGTTTTCTTATTGTCAAGTTTTGGGAGTCTCTATATATTCTGGATATTAATCCCCTATCAGAAATACACTTTGCAAATATTTTCTCCCATTCTGTGGGTTATCTTTCTACTCTGTTGAGAGTGTCTTCTGATGCACAAAAGTTTTTATTTTTTATGAAGCCCAATTCGTTTATGTTTTCTTTGGTTGCCAGTGCCTTTGGTGTCATATCTAAGAAATCATTGCCACATCCATTATCATGAAGCTTTTGCCCTGTGGCTTCTGAGAGTTTTATAATATTTGCTCTTGCCTTTAGGTCTTTGATTCATTTTAAGTTAATTTCTGTACATGGTGTTAGGTAATGGTCTAACTTCATTCTTTTGCATGTGGATATCCAGTTTTCCCAGAATCAGTTGTTGGAAAGATTGTCCTTTCCCCACTGAATGGTTTTGGCATCCTGTTGAAATCATCTGACCATATGTGCAAGGGTTCATTTCTGGGTCCTCTTTCCTTTTCCATTTGTCTATATGTCTGTCTTTATGCCAGTACCACAATGTTTTGATTACTGTAGCTCAGAAGTAAGTTTTTAAATGAAGAAGTATGACATATCCAACTTCGTTCTTTTTTAAGATTGTCTTGCTGTGTAGTATCTTAAGCCTTAATTTCCTCATCTGTGAGATGGGGATGATATTTGCACCTGCCTCACTGGATCACATGTGTGTACATTAGATGAGGTAAGGTGTGTAGAGCACTTAGCACCTTGCCTGGAATATAGTAAGTTATATATTAGAAATATTAAAAATTTCCATTAATAGGAAATGATTTTTAAAATCCCGTAATGAGGCATTGACACTTGCAAATTAACAACTGTGATGTATCTTTCATGACACTCACATCTTCAGGAAGAATCGTTCAGTCTCCTAGTACTTACTGATCCTGTCTCAGCATAAACAACTCTAGCCTGGGGTAGTCAAGCCAGCGTTCAAACCACAGCTCTGCCACACAACTGTGCCCAAGGGTCTCTCTGTGCTTTGTTTTTTTATGTTTGAAATGGGCATAGCACAGAATGGCTGGAGGTGGGGGCAGGTGGGTGTATATTTAAATAACGTGTGTGAGAAGCCCTGGCTCCACACCTTGCACCTAAACAAACACTTCCTGCCTGCCTGCCCCTTTCCCCCTCTTCCCTGTCCTCCCTGCTCTAGATAGCTTGTTTCCCAGCTTTTCTGCTTCTCCCCTGTGAAAGATACACACATAGTCTCTGACAAAAGAGAATTCACAGTCTCTTTAAAGAAACAAGAATAACCTCCCCAAATAGGGGCAAAACAATGCCAGCCCCCACCCTGAGGAGGCACTATGTCCACAAGGGCCTGCAGAGCTGACCGTCACTTCCAATGGCCACCGTGCAGTGGCTCGGCCAGGTACCCGGAGACCTGCAGCAGGGCTCTACCCCAGTGCTTGTGCACGGGCTTCTTCATTAACTGCTCACCAGGAAGTTTTTACTGAGGGTCTGCCACCCAGGGCTGTGCCCACCCAAACTCCCTGTCTCATGGAATACCATACATAGCAATGAACACAGGGGAGATGGAGCTTCTTCCAGCAAGAACACTAGAAACAGACAAAAATTTCTAAGTGAATCAGGTCCAAGTAGTACAGCAACCCCACATTTGCCAGGCACATCTCTACTATGTCGAGGACTCCAGCTCGAGTGGCAGATGGTTTGGGAGAGCCCTGAATGCTCTCCCTCCAGGGTGGGCACAGGCTAGTGTGGGGTGGCCCTGAGAGGTAGGCCAGAGGATAGGTCCCTCCTCTGTGCTGCCCAGAAGGACAACAGGAAAAATAACATCCTAACGCACCAGTGATAGTTCAAGATCAGGCTTCAAGATCAAGATCCTTCATGTTTCTTCTTGCTCCACCTAAGTCTCTATCTCTGTGAAATAACGTGTGATCACTGTTCTTGTAAACAAATCTGATTCTGACAAAAAAAGATGTGTTTTTTGGCTTGCTTAGTTTCAAAGGTCAAAACTAAATCTATAAACGTTGGTGACATATGCTCCATAAACAGGAATAATGCTCCTCAGAGCCCCTGCTATCTATTGGCTATTAAATTCTGTACCCTGCCAGGAAGAGATGTGAACAGCATTGCTCTTGTAAATAAATAAAAAAACTGTCCTAAGTATGAGATAGTTAATAGTTTATCCCATGTAATATGCTATGATACAAGACAATAAAATCATTTTTTAAAATAACTTTAAAAAACTATTTCAGGGCCGGCCCCATGGTTCACTCGGGAGAGTGCAGCGCTGGTAGTGCCATGGCTGCAGGTTCAGATCCTATATAGGGATGGCCAGTGCGCTCACTGGCTGAGCGTGGTGCGGACGACACCATGCCGAGGTTCGCAATCCCCTTACCGGTCAAAAACAAAAAAAACAAAAAAAAACTATTTAAAAAATTATTTTAAAATTATTTTAAAAAATATCTTTAAATTTGCTCGCCACAGAGATTTGTTTTCCTACTCACAGAAGCCTTGTTTACCTTCGGTGCAGTAGGATTCATTATTCATTATTCCCTGAGACTGGGACAGTAGGTCCTCCCAGCACCAGCCGTTCATACCCACAGGGGAGGCTGGAAAACAGAAAGCAGGCATGAGTTCATTTGGAAAAAACAGTCTTGAAACATTTATTAAAACCTGGGCCTTCATGTTAGTCCAAATTTGAGGGAGGAAAAGATATTTACAAACTCTACAGTAACCTCTACTTTTCATCAAATGCCTCAAAACATAATTCTGATGTTTCAGATGTATTGATGTATCATAATTCTTAAATATATAATTTTTTTACTCATCAAACAGAAAACAATGTCTAGAAATCATTCAGAAAATTTGAGGATACACAAAGACCGTATTGCAACAAAAGGTGGAAACCAAAATTGACTAGATTGCTAGTGCCACACAGAGTCCACACCCCACACCATCACCCACGGCCACTGAAAAGATACTGAATTTGTATTCTTAGCCATACTACACAGCTTCATGTACTTGGTCACAGCTCTGAATGACGGTGAAATAACTCTACTAACCTGTGGAAACCTTAGAGAATTCTGCAAAAGTGGTGGAAATTCTAACTCAAGTAAGCACAGGACAGCCCTGGTTCTGTTCTTTTGCTACTTCCATGGCAGCTTTTACCCAAAGAGGACCCAACGTAGGGTTTGTTGAGCCACACCAGCACATGCGGATTGTGAACTTCTTCTCCATGGCAAAGAAAAGCAAGGAACCAAAGAGCAATGAACCAAAGAGCAACGAACCAGAGTATGGCCGTCCAGGAACCCGGATCCTGCCTGCTCTGCCCTGGGGAAGGTGACCTTCCCTGATCTTTGCTACTTTTCTCAGGCTCTAAATTGCTGAGTGTGAGTCGTTGGTGGAATTTAAAAGAGTGGGATTAAAAAGACATGAAACAACAGGCAAGAAATATTTTTAAATGAAAGAGCAGTTTGCAGACTGTCACATAATGTGGATTCATTTCTGCATTCTGCTTGTATGTGTGAATGTGAGTATTTAGAATAAATTCTGGAAGTATGCTGCCAAAATGTAATTAATGGTTCTTGCTGTGAGGCACAATTTTAGGATTTTTTTTTTTTGTTTTACTTTCATATTTACTTTTTTTTTTTTTAAGTATACAAAGTAGATTTTATTAAACAAACATCATCACCATGTCCTTAACCATTTTTTTTGTTGTTTTCTATGTTTATATATATATATTTTTTTTTTTTAATTTTATTTTGTCGATATACATTGTGGCTGATTATTGCTCCCCATCACCAAAACCTCCCTCCCTTCTCCCTCCCCCCCTCCCCCCCAACAATGTCCTTTCTGTTTGCTTGTTGTATCAACTTCAAATAATTGTGGTTGTTATATCTTCTCCCCCCCCCCGGTTTGTGTGTGTGTGTGTGTCTGTGTGTGTGTGTGTGTGTGTATGTGTGTATGTGTGTGTGTGAATTTATATATTAATTTTTAGCTCCCACCAATAAGTGAGAACATGTGGTATTTCTCTTTCTGTGCCTGACTTGTTTCACTTAATATAATTCTCTCAAGGTCCATCCATGTTGTTGCAAATGGCAGTATTTCATTCGTTTTTATAGCTGAGTAGTATTCCATTGTGTAGATGTACCACATTTTCCGTATCCACTCATCCGATGATGGGCATTTGGGCTGGTGGCGAAGGGACTGCCTCTTCAGCAAATGGTGCTGGGACAACTGGATATCCATATGCAGGAGAATGAAACTAGATCCATACCTCTCGCCGTATACTAAAATCAACTCAAAATGGATTAAGGATTCATATTTACTTTTTTTAATAATGAGCATGTTATAAAAAATTACTTCTGAAATCAGACAAAAATAAAGTTTTTTAATTTTAAAGAACAATATGCAAACACAATATGTGTTTGAAGCTCAAACACATCATTTTTACCTATGATCAGACATGCTTTTATTAATGGCAGAGAAAGTTACTAAAAATGAGATTATCTTAGCCCAAAAAAGTATGAACAAGGCCCTATGTATTTCTTCACACCCCCTCTTTTATTCCAAAAAGAATACAGAATAGTTAATAGTATCCTAATTTTTAAAGCTGCTAATTTTTCTTTAGCCTTGACAGGAAGGTACTGAGCTAATAAATCAGATGAGCTAAATATATTCAACATGGAAAATGACAAACTTGACCACAGTCTCTATCACGATTTTTAGTTATTGTGAGTTTTATGCTGGACTCCATCCCATTTTTCTGTTCTTCTTTCAGATAATATTGCATAAACAGTTATATTCTACTATGTCATTCAAGGTCACATTATAAGCATTTCTCCACGTTGTTAGAAATTTTTCAGAAACAGATTTTAAACTGCGTAACAAACAACTGTGTCTCACTTGACTTGGCCACTTGCCTACTATTGGCTTTCTAGGTCTTTCACTAACTGTTTTAAATAATCATGATTTTTCCATCAATTCATTCATTTACAAAGTCAACAAATACTTTCTGAGTGCTTGCTATGCCCCCGGTCTTGTGCTAAGCTCTGCAAGAAACCATTCGAGAACTGACAGAGGTTACGGTCCAGGTGGCAGGGACAAATACCAACCAACCAATGACTGTCATCACACTCTCTGTTGACTGCTTTGACAAAGTAGAGTTTGACAAGAGGTTATAAATTGGGAAACTGTTATGGGTTAAATTGTGTCCACCCCAAAATTCATATGTTGAAGTCCTAACCCCCAGTATCTCAGGATGGAATTGGAATTTGTAAATGGGGCAGTGCAGATGTAATTAGTTAAGATGAGGTCATCAGTGGGTCCTAATTCAATGTGATTGGTGTCCTTATGAAAAGGGGAAATCTGGACGCAGAGACGGACATGTACACAGGAAGAACACCAGGTGAAGATGGCCGTCTACAGGCCAAGGAGAGAGGCCCGGAACAGACCCTCCCTCGTGGCCCTATGAAGGCACCTGCCCTGCTCACATCTTTATCTCAGACCTCCAGCCTCCAGACTGTGAGACAGTAAATATCTGTAGTTCACCCCAGCCAGTCTGTGGTACTCGGTTTTGGCAGCTGTAGAGGGAGGCTCCTCTGGGGAAGTGACATTCGGCTACAGCATGAACGATGAGATGGCGTCGCCAGCAGAAGAGGAAAAGAGGGTGGGTGTGCCCAGATGAAGAAGACAAAGGACCTAAGTCATCCAGGGTGGTACAGGCATGTGAAAGATTGGGGGTTCATTCTATGGTCAGTGAGCCAGGAAGCGACAGCATCAGGGTGGCCTTTCATATTCAAAGTTCAACAGAAGATGGCAGAAATCACTTATTGCTTTTTTTAAAGCAGAGTGGCATCTAACGTAGGGAAATTACCTGCTTACAAATTGTTGTATGAACTGGAGGAGCAGGCCATGGACAGGGCCTCGAGGGGGATTCCTAGAACATCCCTACAGAGCTCATCTGCCAAGGGAGCCATCACCACTGCTTCAGTCAGGAACCCAGGGAATCAGAAGGCGAGCTGTACCTGCTGGCTCCAGAAAACTGAGGAGGCAGCAATCCAGTGTCCACAGGCTACAGCTGCAACTGTGGCTGCAGAGCTGCACTGCACCTACTGGACACAGGCCTGCTAGGGACACACCTGCTAGGTCTTACTTGCTTTACGCATGCCTACTACAACCACATCTGCTAGGCCCACATCTGCTGGAGCCACACATGCTGGAGCCACATCCGCTAGAGCCACACCTGCTGGAGCCACACCTGATAGAACCACACCTGCTGGAGCCATACCTGCTAGAACTGTACCTGCTAGAACCACACCTGCTGGAGCCACACCAGCTAGAACCACACCTGATGGAGCCACACCTGCTGGAGCCCCATCTGCTGGAACCATACATGCTGGGCCCACACCTGCAGAGGTGAATGCCTTATGCCGTGCCACCTCTATTCCTGCCTCATGTCATCTACGTCTGTCTTAAGCAGACCCTGAATTGGAATCTAAGTTGCTTAAGGTCTAGGAAACAGGTCTCCAGCTTTCCAGCCTCTGCAGAAGAGAAAGTACATTGAGTGGAGTTTGGAACAGATGTTGAATATGACAAAGTACTGCATCCTCTTTAAAAAATCACTTTGGTTGTCATGTGGAAAAAGGGTCAGGGGTGGTGAAGGTGGAGGAGGGAGACCAGGTAGAAGAGGATGCAACAGTCCAGGTGAGACATGACGGTTGGTCAGGCTTAAAGGAAAGAGGGGAGGTGGAGGCAAGAGACTTAAGTGTACATACTGAAGGCAACGTCCAAGGTCCCTGCTCCTGTCTGATGGTCCTGGGCGACCCACTGCTACCTTCTTCTCTGGCCTTGTCTCACGCTTCCCTGTGAGCTCTCAGCTCCAGCCACATCCTCCCTCTTCTTACTTGAACAGCACACGCTTGTCCCTACTTTAGAGCCTTTGCCCACACTATTTCCTTGACACAGGCTACACTGCCTCAAGACTTGTTCATGACTGATTCCTTCTTATCAATCCCAGATTAAACACACATCCTTAGAGAGGCCTCCTCTGCCCACCCAACCTAAGGGAACCTCCAGCCAGTCTATACATTAAAGCATCAATAACTAAGTGATATTTCCTTGTTTGTTTGCCCTTCAAGCAGAGCGACCCCATCTGCCCATCCATCTCTGTCTTCTGAGCCTGGCACAGAGCCTGGCACATAGCAGACTCTCAGGAAACATTCAGAGAGGCTACAGGATGGGGGAGTGAGAGAGCAGGTTCCAGGGATGAGACTAGGTTGCTGGGCTGGACACTGTGTGGATGATGATGCCACACAGACTGGGGACAAACAGCATTTTGGGAGGAGAGGAATAAGAAATTTAAGTTTCTGACATGTTAAGTTTGAAATTCTCATGCAGTAGTCAGAACGATGGTCTCCAAAAATATCCGCATCCTGTTCCCCAGAACCTGTGAATATGTTGCCTTATGTGGCAAAGGGGACTTTGCAGACATATGATCCTCAAGATGGGGTGTTATCTAGGTGAGCCCAGTGTAATCACAAGGTTCTTATAAAAGAAGCAGGGAACTCAGAGATAGACAAGGAGATATGATGGAGGCAGAGGCTGAAGGATGCAAGGAACGGGCCATGGGCCAAGGAATGCAGGCAGCTCTACAAACTGGGAAAGGCAAGGAAATAGCTTCTCCCCCTCGGAGGGTCCAGAAGGAACCAGCCATGCCAACACCTTGATTGGGGGACTTCTGGCCTCCAGAACTGTAAGATAATAAATATGTGTTGGTTTAAACCACTAAGTTTGTGATATTTTGTTACAGCAGCAATAGGAAAGTAATATAGCCCATGAGATGTTCTACATGGAGATGTTAAGTCAACAGTACGTCAATCTTTGTCTGCATCTCTGATCATTTGTTAGGAGCTGAATCAAAGGGTAAGATCTTTTCAAACCTCACATATGTCATTAAATTGCTTTACAGACACAGTGTACCAATTAGCTCTCCCCTTAGATGTGTACAAAACAGACATCTCACCACACATATATCATGATTAGTTATTCATAAGTTTTATGTATTCAAATTTGATAATCAAATAATGTCATTATTGCTCTGGCTTGCATTTCTTTACTAATGAGACAAAACATCACTCATATCTTTATTTGCTGATTGTAATTTCCTCTTCTGTAAATATCTATTTTATTTTGTATCAATTAGGATGACTTTCCCCAAGTAACAGAATTCCTCATTAAAAGTGGCTTAAATAACAGAAGTTCATTAATAAATCTCACATCACAAATAGTCCAGCACATTCGAGGCTTGGCTCAGAGCATCAATGGCTTCGGGACTCAGGTAAATTTCTCTGTGAATTTTCTTTGTATTACCCTCACGGACACAGCCTTCTGTGGCCCTCCAAGCACTGAACCCTCCCACAGCCCTCTTCACAGGCAGGAAGGAAAGAGGCAAGGGCTTGCCCGAGCGGAGATCTCTCCTGTGATTTCCCCAAAGTATCAGAATCCCCCTTACATCTTACTGGTCAGAGCAGGGACACACGCCTTTCTTGTAGCTGCAAGGGAAGCTGGAAATGTGAGTTCCTAGCATTTCTCCACCTGTTTGAGAGTGGCCTTTCCCAGCCCATCCTTTGTGTGACAGTCTCAGTATTTTTCTTATCTATCTGCATGAGCTTTATCAGGTAAGGACATCAATACTTCATCTGTCATTGTGTGGCAAGTATTTTCCACAGCTTGCTTTTTTATTTGTTTTTGGTCATTTTTGTCTTTTCTGTTTTTAAGAGACTAAATGGACTGAGTGATACCTTAGGAGAAAAAAAATTTTGTGTGCTCCCATCTCTCATAAAGCACTGAGAAGGATCCATCAAGCGGCTGGCAGCACACATGCCTGCACTGTGCCTCACTGTACCTCCCTACACTCACGCAGGCCCTGTGTAACAGCACCTGCCCTTCAGAGTCTCCAGGGGCCTGGGGGCAGGAGACCAAACCTCAGCTCTTGAGACACTACTTGGGGGAGAAAGGGGTGATGGAAATGACCATTCCTGCTGAAGAACATGAGAGCAGAAGAAGAGGGAGAGCCCTGTTCCGAGGCCCGTCCCTTTCCTGCTGCCTTTTCTGTACCAACCATGTGGATCTGCCCCCACTTCCAAAGGCTCTGGCCTTTACAGGTACAGCATGAGTCCTTCACGCAGAGTTTATTCTGCCTCAGAAGTGTCTGAAGATCCTTCACACACATCTGGGCATCTCCATAGCCTGGAAGCACCTTGGGAATGAGGAACACATCATCTTCTTAGGGGTCTCTCAAGCACCTAATATTTATGAATCTCTTACTGTGGCATCACTGCAGTAAAATCACATTATCGCCACCCCCACCAGCACACACACTTTTTAAATCTTTCAATTCTATTATGGAGCTGCCCTTAAGCTGTCAGGGCCTAGGTAGGCACCCAGGACCCCACCCCACACCTAATCCTCATGCCAGGGCTGCACGATTCTCATGCCCTTTTGGAGCTGGTCCAGGACAGAAACCCAGACTCTAGTGTTCACTACCACTCCCTGATCCTCAGCCAGCATGCAGATGTCTTCCTCTTTACGTCAGTCATTTTTGGCCTGTCTGAACTTTGAATGTTTGTGATTCCGGACCATTGGATAGATGCCCAGTTGATCTCGGATTTCAAATCAGAAATCATTTCAAACTTAGTTGTTGTTTCTTTTTTTTCTTTTTTTAAATTTTATTTTGTCGATATACATTGTGGCTGATTATTGCTCCCCATCACCAAAACCTCCCTCCCTTCTCCCTACCCCCCTACCCCCCAACAATGTCCTTTCTGTTTGCTTGTCGTATCAACTTCAAATAATTGTGGTTGTTATATCTTCTTCCCCCCCCCCCGGTTTTTGTGAGTGTGTGTGTGTGTGTGTGTGTGTGTGTGTGTGTGTGTGTGAATTTATATATTAATTTTTAGCTCCCACCAATAAGTGAGAACATGTGGTATTTCTCTTTCTGTGCCTGACTTGTTTCACTTAATATAATTCTCCCAAGGTCCATCCATGTTGTTGCAAATGGCAGTATTTCATTCGTTTTTATAGCTGAGTAGTATTCCATTGTGTAGATGTACCACATTTTCCGTATCCACTCATCTGATGATGGGCATTTGGGCTGGTTCCAACTCTTGGCTATTGTAAAGAGTGCTGCGATAAACATTGGGAAACAGATATACCTTCGACTTGATGATTTCCATTCCTCTGGGTATATTCCCAACAGTGGGATAGCTGGGTCGTATGGTAGATCTATCTGCAATTGTTTGAGGAACCTCCATACCATTTTCCATAGAGGCTGCACCATTTTGCAGTCCCACCAACAATGTATGAGAGTTCCTTTTTCTCCGCAGCCTCGCCAGAATTTATCGTTCATAGTCTTTTGGATTTTAGCCATCCTAACTGGGGTTAGATGGTATCTCAATGTGGTTTTGATTTGCATTTCCCGGATGCTGAGTGATGTTGAGCATTTTTTCATATGTCTGTTGGCCATTTGGATATCTTCCTTAGAGAAATGCCTATTTAGCTCTTTTGCCCGTTTTTTTAATTGGGTTGCTTGTTTTCTTCTTGTAAAGTTGTTTGAGTTCCTTATATATTCTGGATATTAATTCTTTGTCAGATATATATTTTGCAAATATTTTCTCCCACTCTGTTGGTTGTCGTTTAACTCTTTTAATTGTTTCTTTTGCTGTGCAGAAGCTTTTTAGTTTGATATAATCCCATTTGTTTATTTTTCCTTTGGTTGCCCGTGCTTTTGGGGTCGTATTCATGAAGTCTGTGCCCAGTCCTATTTCCTGAAGTGTTTCTCATATGTTTTCTTTAAGAAGTTTTATTGTTTCAGGGTGTATATTTAAATCCTTAATCCATTTTGAGTTGATTTTAGTATATGGCGAGAGGTATGGATCTAGTTTCATTCTCCTGCATATGGATATCCAGTTATCCCAGCACCATTTGCTGAAGAGGCAGTCCCTTCCCCAGTGAATAGGCTTGGTGCCTTTGTCAAAGATCAGCTGGCAGTAAGTGTGCGGGTTGATTTCTGGATTCTCTATTCTATTCCATTGGTCAGTGTGTCTGTTTTATGCCAGTACCATACTGTTTTGGTTATTATAGCTTTGTAGTATAGCTTAAAGTCAGGTAGTGTTATGCCTCCAGCTTTATTTTTTTTGCTCAGCATTGCTTTGGCTATGCTTGGTCTTTTATTGTTCCATATAAATATCTGGATAGTTTTTTCCATTTCTGAGAAAAATGTCTTTGGAATTTTGATGGGGATTGCATTGAATTTGTATATCACTTTGGGTAGTATGGACATTTTCACTATGTTGATTCTTCCAATCCAAGAGCATGGGATATCTTTCCATCTTCTTGTATCCTCTCTAATTTCTCTCAGCAGTGGTTTGGAGTTCTCATTATAGAGATTTTTCACCTCCTTGGTTAACTCAATTCCTAAGTATTTTATTTTTTTGGTGGCTATTGTAAATGGGAAGGCTTTCTTCATTTCTCGTTCTGCATGTTCACTATTGGAGAAAAGAAATGCTACTGATTTTTGTGTGTTGATTTTGTATCCTGCTACTGTGCTGAAATCATTTATCAATTCCAACAGTTTTTTTGTAGAGGTTTTAGGCTGTTCGATATATAGCATCATGTCATCTGCAAAAAGGGACAGTTTGACTTCATCTTTTCCAATCTGGATGCCCTTTATTTCCTTCTCTTCTCTGATTGCTCTGGCTAGTACTTCCAACACTATGTTGAATAGGAGTGGAGAGAGTGGGCATCCTTGTCTAGTTCCTGTTCTTAAAGGAAAAGCTTTCAGCTTTTGCCCATTCAGGATGATATTGGCTGTAGGTTTGGCATATATGGCTTTAATTATGTTGAGATACTTTCCCTCTATACCTAACTTATAGAGGGTCTTTGTCATGAATGATTGCTGAACTTTATCAAATGCTTTTTCAGCATCTATAGATATGATCATATGGTCCTTGTGTTTGACTTTATTAATATGGTGTATCACATTTATTGATTTGCGTATGTTGAACCAACCTTGCATCCCTGGGATGAATCCCACTTGATCGTGATGAATAATTTTATGTATGTGTTCCTGTATTCTGTTTGCTAGTATTTTAGTGAGGATTTTTGCATCTATATTCATCAAGGATATTGGCCTGTAGTTTTCTTTTTTGGTTATATCTTTACCTGGTTTTGGTATCAGGATGATGTTTGCTTCATAGAATGAGTTTGGGAGATTTGCGTCCTTTTCAATCTTTTGGAATAGTTTGTAAAGAATCGGTGTCAATTCCTCTTTGAATGTTTGGTAAAATTCTGCTGTGAATCCATCTGGTCCTGGGCTTTTCTTTGTTGGGAGCCTTCTGATAACAGCTTCAATCTCCTTTATTGTTATTGGTCTGTTCAAACTTTCTACGTCTTCACGGTTCAGTTTTGGGAGCTTGTGTGTGTCCAGAAATTTATCCATTTCCTCCAGATTTTCAAATTTGTTGGCGTATAGTTGTTTATAGTAGTCTCGAATGATTCCTTGTATTTCAGATGAATCAGTTGTAATATCACCTTTTTCATTTCTAATTTTTGTTATTTGAGTCTTCTCTCTTCTTTTTTTTGTTAGCCATGCTAATAGTTTGTCAATTTTATTTATCTTTTCAAAAAACCAACTTTTTGATTTGTTGATCTTTTGAATTGTTTTCTGGTTTTCAATTTCATTCAGTTCTGCTCTGATCTTAATGATTTCTTTCCATCTGCTAACTTTAGGTTTGGATTGTTCTTGTTTTTCTAGTTCTTTAAGGTGAAGTGTTAGGTTGTTCACTTGCCATCTTTCCATTCTTCTGAAGTGAGCGTTTAATGCAATAAATTTTCCCCTCAATACTGCTTTTGCAGTATCCCACAGGTTTTGGTATGATGTATCATTGTTTTCATTAGTTTCAATAAATTTTTTGATTTCCTGCTTGATTTCTTCTTGGACCCATATGTCATTAAGTAGAATGCTGTTTAATTTCCATGTGTTTGTATAGTTTCCAGAGTTTCGTTTGTTATTAATTTCTAGTTTTAATCCATTGTGGTCTGAGAAGATACATGGGATAATTCCAATTTTTTTGAATTTATTGAGACTTGATTTGTGACCTAATATGTGATCTATCCTGGAGAATGATCCATGTGCTGATGAGAAGAATGAATATTCTGAGGTTGTTGGGTGGAATGTTCTGTAGATATCTGCCAATTCCAATTGGTCTAGAGTCTTGTTTACATCTTGTGTTTCTCTACTGATTCTTTGCCTAGATGATCTGTCTAATATTGACAGTGGGGTGTTCAGGTCCCCTGCTATTATGGTATTAGTGTCTATTTCCTTCTTTAGGTCTAATAGAGTTTGTTTTATAAATCTGGCTGCTCCAACATTGGGTGCATACATATTTATGATTGTTATGTCTTCTTGATGGATCAGACCTTTTATCATTAAGTAGTGTCCCTCATTGTCTCTTTTTATGGTTTTTAGTTTAAAGTCTATTTTGTCAGATATAAGAATAGCTACTCCAGCTCGTTTTTCTTTTTTGTTTGCATGGTAAATCTTTTTCCATCCTTTCACTCTTAGTCTGTGTGAATCTTTATGGGTGAGGTGGGTCTCTTGTAGGCAGCATATAGTTGGGTCCTGCTTTTTGATCCGGTCAGCCAGTCTGTGTCTTTTAATTGGGGAATTTAAGCCTTTTACATTAAGAGTTGTTATTGATTATATCTTTACCTGGTTTTGGTATCAGGATGATGTTTGCTTCATAGAATGAGTTTGGGAGATTTGCGTCCTTTTCAATCTTTTGGAATAGTTTGTAAAGAATCGGTGTCAATTCCTCTTTGAATGTTTGGTAAAATTCTGCTGTGAATCCATCTGGTCCTGGGCTTTTCTTTGTTGGGAGCCTTCTGATAACAGCTTCAATCTCCTTTATTGTTATTGGTCTGTTCAAACTTTCTACGTCTTCACGGTTCAGTTTTGGGAGCTTGTGTGTGTCCAGAAATTTATCCATTTCCTCCAGATTTTCAAATTTGTTGGCGTATAGTTGTTTATAGTAGTCTCGAATGATTCCTTGTATTTCAGATGAATCAGTTGTAATATCGCCTTTTTCATTTCTAATTTTTGTTATTTGAGTCTTCTCTCTTCTTTTTTTTGTTAGCCATGCTAATGGTTTGTCAATTTTATTTATCTTTTCAAAAAACCAACTTTTTGATTCGTTGATCTTTTGAATTGTTTTTTGGTTTTCAATTTCATTCAGTTCTGCTCTGATCTTAATGATTTCTTTCCGTCTGCTAACTTTAGGATTGGATTGTTCTTGTTTTTCTAGTTCTTTAAGGTGAAGTGTTAGGTTGTTCACTTGCCATCTTTCCATTCTTCTGAAGTGAGCATTTAATGCAATAAATTTTCCCCTCAATACTGCTTTTGCAGTATCCCACAGGTTTTGGTATGATGTATCATTGTTTTCATTAGTTTCAATAAATTTTTTGATTTCCTGCTTGATTTCTTCTTGGACCCATACATCATTAAGTAGAATGCTGTTTAATTTCCATGTGTTTGTATATTTTCCAGAGTTTCGTTTGTTATTAATTTCTAGTTTTAATCCATTGTGGTCTGAGAAGATACATGGGATAATTCCAATTTTTTTGAATTTATTGAGACTTGATTTGTGACCTAATATGTGATCTATCCTGGAGAATGATCCATGTGCTGATGAGAAGAATGAATATTCTGAGGTTGTTGGATGGAATGTTCTGTAGATATCTGCCAATTCCAATTGGTCTAAAGTCTTGTTTAGATCTTGTGTTTCTCTACTGATTCTTTGCCTAGATGATCTGTCTAATATTGACAGTGGAGTGTTCAGGTCCCCTGCTATTATGGTATTAGTGTCTATTTCCTTCTTTAGGTCTAATAGAGTTTGTTTTATAAATCTGGCTGCTCCAACATTGGGTGCGTACATATTTATGATTGTTATGTCTTCTTGATGGATCAGTCCTTTTATCATTAAGTAGTGTCCCTCATTGTCTCTTTTTATGGTTTTTAGTTTAAAGTCTATTTTGTCAGATATAAGAATAGCCACTCCAGCTCGTTTTTCTTTTCTGTTTGCATGGTAAATCTTTTTCCATCCTTTCACTCTTAGTCTGTGTGAATCTTTATGGGTGAGGTGGGTCTCTTGTAGGCAGCATATAGTTGGGTCCTGCTTTTTGATCCGGTCAGCCAGTCTGTGTCTTTTAATTGGGGAATTTAAGCCTTTTACATTAAGAGTTGTTATTGAAAGGTGTTGATTTAATCCTAGCATTTTATTGGTTGTTTGGTTGTCTTAGGTGTCTTTTGTTCCTTGCTTTCTGATTTACTGTTTGTTTTCTGTGTTTTTTGGTTCCTTAGGTTGTAGATAGCGTTTTTGTTAGCTTGTTTTCTCTTCATGAAAACCATTTTTATTATACTAGCGGGTTTAGATTTTTCTTGGGTTTTTATGGCAGTGGTAGTTGTTTTTCAGGAACCAAACCCAGTACTCCCTTGAGGATTTCTTGTAAGGGTGGTCGTGTGGTAGTGAACTCCCGCAGTTTTTGTTTGTCTGAGAAATATACTATTTGCCCCTCATTTCGGAAGGATAGCCTTGCAGGGTAGAGTATTCTTGGCTGGCAATCTTTGTCTTTTAGTGTTTTGAAAATATCATCCCATTCCTTTCTAGCTTTTAGGGTTTGTGATGAAAAGTCTGATGTTAACCTGATTGGGGCTCCCTTATAGGTGATTTGACGCTTCTCTCTTGCAGCTTTTAAGATTCTCTCTTTGTCTCTGAGTTTTGCCAATTTGACTATGACATGTCTTGGAGAAAGTCTTTTTGGGTTGAATACATTTGGAGATCGTTGAGCTTCCTGGATCTGAAGATCTGTGATTTTTCCTATACCTGGGAAGTTTTCTGCCACTATTTTGTTGAATATGTTTTCAATGGAATCTCCATTTTCCTCCCCTTCTGGAATACCCATGACTCGGATATTTGATCGCTTAAGGTTGTCTGATATCTCTCTCAGATTTTCTTCAATGTCCTTGATTCTTTTTTCTTTCTTTTGTTTGTCTGCTTGTGTTATTTCAAACAGCCCATCTTCAAGTTCAGACGTTCTCTCTTCAACTTCGACAAGCCTGCTGGTTAAACTCTCCGTTGTGTTTTTTATTTCGCTGAATAACTTCTTCAGTTCAGCAAGTTCTGCTACATTTTTTTTCAGGACATTGATTTCCTTGTACATTTCCTCTTTCAGATCCTGTATACTTTTCCTCATTTCATCATGATGTCTAGCTGAGTTTTCTTGTATCTCATTCAGTTTCCTTAGAATTATCACTCGAAATTCCTTATCAGTTATTTCAAGGGCTTCTTGTTCTATAGGATCTAGACTTTGAGATTTATTAACTTTTGGTGGTGTACTTTCTTGATTTTTTGTATTTCTGGTATCTTTTTTTTGGTGTTTATTCATTGTGGCAGGGGGTTTCACAGTCCACCGGTTTGAGACTAATGACTAACTAGGATGTTGCTGTGGTTGCCAATTTCGTATGGCTCCCTCCGTGACTGCTCAGTTGGCCTCTAGTGCCTTGTGTGTGTGGTTGCCTCGGGTCTTGGGCTTCTCCAGGGAGCCACCTTTCTGGTCAGCTTGGACTCTGCTGGGCTGGTAGATCACGTACCACAGGGTGTGTGATCTCTGTTGAGCTTTCACTTCCTGTGCAGGACTTCTCCCTGTTCTGTGTGCTCCGGCCCAGGCTGTTAGATCGTGCAGTGGCGACCCCACCAGGTGTGTGGTTTCTGTCGAGTCTCCGCCTCCCTGGCCGCACGTCTCCCCACTCTGTGCGCACTGTGCTGGCCTGGGGTGTGTCTTCTGCACCCCTCGTCTATCAGCTGGGCCTTCAAGACCCTGCTCGGCACCGCCTCGCCCAGGAAGTCTACCAGGTTTCTGCTAGGCACAGACGACTGGTCTCTCTGGGTGCCTTTGTAGCACTATGTAGATATTTCTCGGGTCTTGTTCACCTTTGTATCCCCCCAGTATAATCCGAGTCTAGCGCCCACCTGCAGCCTGGTCTCCGGCAGGTTCAAGCGGACCTGGGAACTCTCCTACCACACTATTCCCAACCAGAAATTCGTTAGGCTTTTTTCCAAACTGGTGGCCAGAGAGATGGTATCTGCCTCCCAGTAACAGGGAGTTTACCTGGGGCCGGAGTCCAGGGTGTGGTGGAGTGACAGTCGGCCGCCTGTACTTCCTTGCCCTCCCGACACTGGCCGGGGATGCCCCCCGCCACCAGCCCCGCCAGAGAACTGCAGAGGGAGTGGGAGGGGAGGCCGGTTCTCAGGCTCTGGAAAGCCCCGCGCCAGGCCAAGCAAGTGAGAAGGCTCAGTGATGGCCAAGCTGGGCGGGGCTGCCTGCACCTGGGAAAATGGAGGCAGCACCAGGGCGGTGAGTGGCCTGGTGGTGCAGGAGGGAGCCGGGTGGGCATCCACCCCCCGAACAGAGCTGTGCCAGGGGTCACTCACAGTGCTGTGCCAGGTCGGGCGCTCACTCTGTCTCTGGTTTGTTGCCTTCCCAGTTCTCGGCCGCTGCTGCCTCGGGCTGTTCAGTCGCGGCGCAGCTCCGGCGCTCCCAGGAATCTTCTTTAATGCCGGCCTGAAACCTCGAATCCTGAATAGGGCAGCTGGCCCCCTTCAGCGCGGCCCCGGCCTCCGGGATCCTGTCTGCATCCACAGCAGCCCTGGCGCCACGTTCCCTGTTTCGAGACTCGCTTTTGCAGCTAAGAAACAGTTCTTTTCCTGCTCCACACTTCAAAGCTGTTGCCTGTAAATGAGGCAGCCTCTCCTGCCGGGGGCAAAGTGGCGGTCAGCCCCCACGACCGGTCAGCAGCAGCAGTCCTCCCTTAAGAGATGGCGAAAGGGAGGTCGACAAGTTTCCCGGCTGCCTGAGGCCCAGTGGCCGCCTTTTCCACCTCAGCTACTCCGCGCCAGCCGCCGCAGCCGCCGCCATCTGAAGGTCAGGGCCAGCCCCTCCCTCCGTTCTCACCGGCGGTGTCCGGGCGGGGGGAGGCGGGCAGTAATCTAAGTGGAAATCCAGAGGCTAAGACTATTGGCAACTGTCTCGAGGCGTTGTCCCTGAGGCCTGACCCTGCGCCAGGACGGAGGAGGCTGTTCCCACTAAGTGTCCCAGAGCGCTGCGGCGGCCCCCTCCCCGGCTCCAGCAGGGCAGTGAGGACGCGGCCGCTTTGCTCGCTCACTTGCTCGCTGGCCCGCGTCTGGGCATGGGCCGCCGCAGCGCGCCGGGCCGCCGGGCCTCCCTCCTCGTTGTTGTTTCTAAACGTAAGTTGTTCCAGGTCCTTCGACATGGATGGTGGTAATTTTTTAAGGGATGCAGGCAGAGAACGCCTTTGAGATCCCCAGATGGAAGCCTTTACATATAAAAGGTGCTTGTTCCTGACTGCATGGTTGTTTGCAGGTAGATCTTACATTAAATTGTTGTGAGACTGTTTAACAATAACCAAGTCCAAAAGATAAATGAGTTTAACATTAATGTCTGAAAGGGCAGGCCTCAGATACAACTGTAATCCCTGACTCTAATCTGCTCTCCTCAGCTCTGGATCCAAAGACCCAGCCATCCAATGGCCTCCACCAACCAATGCTCTGAGGCAGTCAGCTCGGCAGGTTGTGTCTCAGTGAGCAGCCACCAGCAACGCCTTTACCCCCCAAGACCCACGTCCTCCCTTTCACTCCATCTCCCCGTGAAGCCACTCACCACACTTTGACCACTGGGTCTCTTCAGTGTCTCTCAGATCTATCCCCTGCACTCCACTCCCACCGATAGTGCCTCAGCTCTGTCTCTCCTCTTATCGCCGGGATTATTGCAAAGGGCTCTGGTCTCTTGTACCCTCATCTGTCTATCCTCCTGGCTGCTGGGAGATGGGTTGTGCTATAACACGACCTGCTTCACATCCTCAAGAGGCCCCTCAGCACCTCTAGGCTGTGAGGCTGTTCCCAGCATGCCCCACCGGCCTCTGCCCACCCTCTCGGGCCCCCACACCTCTGGGTTCCAGCCCCACAAATAGTTTGCTCCTGTTGGTCCCATTATACCAGCTCTGCCTGTGTTTTAAAATATAGGTTATATTATTATTCACATTTGGTGAGGCCAATAGGTCAGGAGACGACTGCCACTGAAAAGATAGTTGTTACAGATCCCAGCAGAAAGCGCACACCACGCCACACCACGCCACTCAGGGTCACATGGGGAAGTGTCAGAGGAGTGAAGGGGAGAGCGTGGGCAGGAGCTTTTACTGTGGTTTCTGCAGGAAGAGTTGGGCAAGGCAGGGTGAGCAGGCTCAGGATTGGCTGGTTTGAGCACTTCCAGTGGACTCTGGGTACAGGGGCTGTCCTGACTTGCTTGGCACCTGACTCTGGGGTGGTTAGGGCAGGGAAGAGTGCCCTGGAATGTGAAGCCTCCAGCACACTCCTGGGTGAGGGAATTGCTTTCTCTGGTAGGGGCAGTCCCTCCCTGGTCAGCGAGGCCCCGATGTCACAGCATCCAGCACAGAGACCAGAAAGCACAGCTAATCCAGCCTGGAGTGTCCTTCCTTCATTGCTGGCATGAGTGCTGGGTGGCTCCCACATCAGGCCAGCCAGTGATCCCCGTGAGTCTCAGTACCCACTGTGGAGGGGGTCATGGGACAGATGAAGGGGGGCATGCCCAGCACATGCCTGGCACATAGTCAGCACTGAGGGGATGTTAGTTTCCGCCCCTCCACCGTGTCCTTCCAAAATGTCTCCGTTGTTCCTTCCCTGGGACGTTTTTCTGCCCCTTGGTCTGGTTATCTGCTCCCCTCACGCCCTGTGCCTGCCTCTACAGCCGCACTGACCACACTAGATAGGATGTGTTTGTCTGTCTGTCTCTCCCACTGACAGGTTGCTACTCGAGGGTGGGAACAGGTCCTCCAGATCTGAATCCCAAGGGCCCACCAAAGACCCCAGCTCCCGGTTAAAGGGGCTTGCTCAGCAAACATTTGCAAAGTAAATGAATTAATCATGGCTTTGCCATTTCCACTGCCTCCCAAAGGAATGTTGCGTGTGGACCCCTCTGGGGAAAGCCACTCCTGCTTCCTCATCCTGGGTCCTCTACTTTCCTTTGCTTATAGTCAAACCAAGTCATTAGCACATCTGCACCTCGGGCCGGGCATGCACCAGCTGGAGCATCTCGGCTCAGGAGTTGATTTCCCAAGCACACCCTTGCACACATGCATGCCAGACATGGTCTGCCAGGCACGGCTGGAGTGCTCCTGCTAAAGAGGGAAAGCCACCCCTGCCACCGCCCACTGGGAAATGAGGAACACAGCCTTCTCATCTCTGTCTTCCCAGCAGAGCCCTGTGGCTCAGGCCCAGACAGCTGGCTCACGCGCTGCCCAGGAGGCCTGCTCCCAGCAACGGCCCATGCTTATCCCAGATTGAAGCCAGCCTGGTTTTACAGAAAATCTCAGTGTGTAGGAATGGATGGCATGGCATCTAGCAAAGGAGAAAGATTGCCATTTTTAATCACTTCTTACTAGGAATGTTTCATCAAATAACTAGCAGAGGGCCGCCACAGCTCCGATCTCATTAAGTTGTATGGCTACTCCACCTGCTTCTAAAACGATGCCAGAGCCTGAGCTGCTTCGGGGGGCATCACCGATGGGTTCTGGTTCAGGGAGAGGGCAGGACCAGGAGCTCGTATTTGTATCTTCTCTTTGCCACAACACTCCTTCCTCGGATGTTGGGCAGTTTGTGACATTTGTTTGTGGGGAAGAGAGAGAGGAAAGAGGAGGAGGGAGAGGCAGGGGACCTTGCAGCTGCTTCTGAAATGTGTGCTCTCTAGAGGGCAAGGGGGCAGGATGGGAGGGAGAGACAGCTGCTGGGCCAGCAGCCTTCCTAATTCTCTAACCCCACACCCAGCTTCCCAGCATGCCAGTGACTTGGATGCCTGGAGCCCTCGTGGAGGAGCCACCACAGCAAGAGAAGGTCGGCAAAGCAATATTCACTCAGTCTTTCAAAACACTCCTGAGCAGCTTGCATGCACTGGACAATGGATAGACACAGAGGATACAAAGAGTAAAAATAGATTTCCTCAAGGCACACAGGTTCTAGCTGAAGGGCCAAATAAGTAAAGATGCAAATAAAATGTGACATAGTGTACCTGATTCAACCTGGATGGAGTCAGGGGGCTTCATGGTGGAGGCGATCTTTAGCTGAGTCTTGAAGGAGAGAAGTGTTAGCCACATGAAAAAGTGGCAGAAAAGGCGAGAACACACTGCCCAAAGCAAATAGGAAGACAAAAAGAGCACTGCATAGTCAGAAAACTACATAAGCCAAAGATTCACAAACCTCAGTCTGCAGGTCCAAACAAGCTCATACCAATTATTATTTGGATGTTGTCTCATGCAAAAAACCAGAACACCCAGCTAAAAGTCACTAAAGCTGGTGCTTTTCAAACTTCACTGTGCATTCAAGTCACCCGGGGATGTTGCTAAAATGAAGACTCTGATTGGGAAGACCAGAGCAGGACCTGAGATTCTGCACAAGCTTGTTAGAAATGCAGAATCTAATTGATAATGTAATTCGCCAATGTAATTGATAATACAATTGATGTCTGCTGTGGACCACGCTTTGGGTGAAAGGATTAAACATCGAGGAGAAATGTTATCTCACATGCAAAGATGCCTGGACCAGGCTGTTCCCCGGTGGATTCAGTGGCTCAACAATGTCACACGGTTCAGACTCCTCCGTTTTTCTATTCTGCCGTCCTCATCTCATGCTCTTACAATCAAAGGATGGCTGCCACAGCTCCCACAACAGAATTGCAGACGGGAATAAAGGACGCTGCTCCGCACAGGGTCCTTTCCTTTCCTTTCATCTGGAGAAAAAATCTTTCTCAAAAGTGCCTTATATTAGTCAGGGTTCTCCAGAGAAACAGAACCAATAAATATAAAGAGGTTTTTTTATAAGGATTTGGCTCACATGATTATGAAGGCTGACAAGTCCCATGATCTGCAGGGTGAATCGGCAGGCTCAAAGCCCAGGAGAGCTGATGCTGTGTCTCCAGCCCAAAGGCCAGCAGTGTCAAGACCCAGGAAGAGCCAACGTTTTGATTCAAGTCCAAAGGCAGGAAAAAGCCCATGTCCCAGTTCAAAAATCATTGGGCAGGAGGAACTCTCTTACTCAGCCTTTTTGTTCTATTCAGGCCTTCAACTGATTGAATGAGGCCCTCCCACATTAGGGAGGGAAATCTGCTTTACTCAGTTTTCTGATTTAAATATTAATCTCATCCAAAAACACTCTCACAAAAACACCCAGAATAATAGTTGGCCAAATATCTGGGCACCCTGGGCCCAATCAAGTTGACACGTAAAATTAACCATCACAACCCCTGACAGGCCCCCTATATGTTTCATTGGCCAGAACTGGGTCATGAGCCCACTCCTAAATCAACCATTAATAAAGAAAAATGGGGGTGGATCCTTCAAATAGTCATGACTAATCCCTTGGGGTTGGACCTAACTTCTGTGTGCATGCTGCCACCAGCATTGGATTGAATAAACACAGGGTTCTTTGGCAAAAAAGAAGAGGAAGGGAGGCTATTCAGTAGGCAACCAACACTGCCACAGAATTAAGACATAAACGACTATGGTCTTTAGCTCTCACATCTCCCACCAGTTCTCCTTCTTGCTCCCATTTATTTCTGAAAGTCCCAAAAGCAGTGTCTTTTGTTCACTCATATGCAGTCCAGGGTGGCACCCACAACCTCTACCCTCTGTGGTGCCCAACTCTGCTGTGCAGCCTCCACTGCTCCAAGCTGTAGATCTCTGTTGATGGGCATCAGACTTCATGGTGTTCTAGTTGCCTGGTGGACCCCGAGAATTGAGAATGAAAACAGCTCCTATATCAGGTTTCCTTCGCCAGGAAATGCTGGGGTTTAGGGAATTGTCCTATGGGTTAGCTCTCATGGTCTTTTTCTCCCCTTACCAAATACCTCATCACTAGGGCTGGGTCAGAGCAGGCTTACATGCCAGTCTCCAGACTGTTCCTAAAGACAACAGTCTTCTTCTGTCCCTTCTGTCTCCAGTCCCCACTCTTCTATAGACGTCTTGATGAATTCCCTCAAATGCCTCAGAGTCCATCAGCCCATGCTCCCCACGCTGGTCCCAACCTCATAACTAAACACTCCTGAATATGTGTGGAGCCCTATTTTGGATATAGTTTGAGTCTTTTTCACAGGGATCTTCTCTCCTTTCATTTAAATCAATAGCCGTAAATAGATACTTGGGTGGAAGGGAAAAGAGATAACACTCATTCTGTGGGCCAGACATACCTGATCTCATCTGTCTCAAGATGATATATTCAGTTATATGTGAATATGTAGTATTTTTAGTATGAGTAAAGGTGGAGTGGGGGCTGCATATATAAAATGAAGTTGGAGTGGTATGCAGGAACCAGATTATTCATTCATTCAGTCGTTCAACAAATATTGATTGAGCATCAACTATAAGCCAGACACTTTGCTGGACACTGTGAATACAATGAGACAGCCATGCTCCCTACCCTCATGACGTTTATAACATAGATCATAAACTGATCCTAAATAGTTGCCAAGGAATGTGGAGTTATCCTGGAGGTCGTGGGGAGCCAACTGATGTAGGGTTTAATCAGGAGGATGGCACGACATGACTGACATTTGAAAAGCTTCTAGGACCCATTTGGAGGATGAACTAGAGGAAGATGTGACTAAAGGCAAAATGACCATTGTCCATGTAGCAATTGAGGGGAGAAGTGATCAGAATCTGAACCTAGGTAGTGTTCTGGGGGCTGGGAAGAAGGGGATAAATATAAAACACATAAGGGAGGCTGAGTCTATAGGATTTTAGAATTTCATGAATGACAGTATGGGAGTCATGAAGGAGAGGGAGGATTCAACAAGAATCCCTTCAGATAGAAGTGGCAGTGGGGATACTAGGTTTAGGGAAATATCTGTTGCATTTGGTTATGACAATACTATCAAAAAGGAGAGGAAGGAAACAGTTATATTGGAACAAAGTTGTGATATTTTACCAGAATTAAGTCAGTATTAGACTGAAGTAGATTGTGATCAATTAAAATGGTCATATTAATCCCTAGAGCACTAAAAAAGTAACTGAAAAATAAAATATCACTGGGAATTAAAATAACACACTGAAAAACTATAAACTATTTAACACAAAAGAAAGAAGCGAAGGAGGAACAGAAGAGCAAAATATATGTCTATATACCTACATAGACACATAGAAAACAAATAGCAAAATGGCAAATATAAATGTCACCATATCAATAATTGCATTAACCGGACTGGATAAAACATTCAATAAAAGGCAGATGTATAGCTAGGGGGCAATGGGGAGGAAGACAAGCAAGACCCAACTATCTGCTGTCTGTAAGAGGCACACTGCAGATTCAAAAACACGAACATACCCTGCAAATAGCTTGATATTAATACTGGATAAAATAGACTTTAAGATAAGAACTATCACTAGAAATAAAGAGCAACATTTGATAATGATAATACAGTCAATTTATCAGGAAGACATAACAATTAAAAATGTATATGCACCTAATAATAGTGCCCCAAAATACATGAAGTAAAAACTGTCAGAACTGGAAGGAGATATAGACAATGCAACAATTATAGTCGGACAATTCAATACTTCCTTCTCAGTAATTAATAGGGCAATGGACAAAAAATCAATAAGAATATAAAGGACTTGAATAACAGTCCTTACCAAAACAGCAGAATTACACATTCTTTTGAGTGCACATGAGACATTCTCCAGAATAGAACATATGCTAAGCTGTAAAATGAGTCTCAGTAAATTTAAGAGAAATGAAATAATACTGCATATGTTCTCCAGTTACCACAGAATTAAATTAGAGATCAACAACAGAAAGAAAACTGGAAAATCATTATCTATTTGGAAGTTGAACAACGACTTTTAAATAACTCCTTTGGTCAAAGAAGAAATCACAAGGGAAGTTTTAAAATATCTTGACTTTAATGAAAAACACCCCACACATCTCAAAATTTATGGAATGCAGAGAAAGCCATGCTTAGAGAAAAAAAACATAGCTTTAAATACTTACACTAGAAAAAAAGAAAAACTTAAAATCAATAATCTAAGTTTCTGTCCAAAGAACCCAGAAAAAGAAAAGCAAATCAAGTTCAAAGTAAACAGAAAGAAATGATAAAGATCATAGCACAAATCAATGAAATGGAAAACAGGAACACAACAGAGAAAATTAATGCAACCAAAGTTGGCTCTTTGAAAAGGTCAACAAGATAAACCTTTTGCTAAACTAACCAAGAGAAAAGGAGAGAAGGCACAAATTGAATATCAAGAATAAAGGAGGAAGTTTTATGACAAACTCTATAGAAATTAAAAGACTATAAGGAAATATTATTTATGACTTTTATGACAAAAAATTATGCAATGTAGATTTTTTTAAAAAAAGAAATCCTAGGAAGACACAAGTTACCAAGACTGACTCAAGAAAAAATAGAAAATCTGAAAAGACCTATAAAAAGCAAAGATATTGAATTAATAATTTAAAATATTCCCAGAAAGAAAACCACAAGCCCAAAGGTGGTAAATTCTGGTAATTTCTACTAAATATTTAAGGAAGAAATAATAAACATTTTACAGAAACTCTTCCAAAATATTGAAGAGAGAATCCTTTCCAATTCATTCTATGAGGTTAGCATTACTCTGATACCAAAACCAGACAAATAAATTATAAGAAAAACCAGTAAACAAACCAGTAAACAAAATTTTACACAAAATGTTTGAAAATAGAATCCAACAGTATTTTAAATGGATAATGCATCATGGCCTAATGGGATTTATCCCAGAATTCAAAGTTAGTTTAACATGAGAACAATTAATCAATGTAATTCACCATCTTTAATAGAATAAAGGGCAAAAACCATGTGATCATCTCAATAGATGCAAAAAATTTTTTGACAAAAGTAAACATCCATTTTTCATAAAAGTTCTCAGCAAACTAGGAATTGAAGGGAACCTCCTCAACCTGATAACTGGCATCTACCAAAATGTTATAAGCTAATGTCACTAAGGGTGTTAAGCTGAATACTTTTCTCTACGATCAGGAACAAGGCAAAGAGGTCCTCTCTTACCACTTCTATTCAACACTGAACTGAAGATGCTAGCCAGAGCAATAAAGAAAGAGAAATAAATTAAAGGCACACTGATTGGAAAGGAAGAAATAACACTTTTATTTTTCACAGACAACATTATCTTGTATGTAGAAAACCCTAAGAAGTCTATTTTTAAAAAACGATTAGAACCAATAAAAAGCTTTGCAAGGTTATAGGATACAAGACCAATATACAAAAATCAACTGTATTTCTAGATTTTAGCAATGAATAATGTGCAATGAAACTAAGAAACAATTCCATTCACAAAAAAACCTAAAAATGTGAAATAGGGATAAGTATGACAAAAGATGTACAAGACTTGTGTACTGGAAAAACACTCACAGTTTTAATGGGTCAGGAGTCTGGGCATAGCTTTGCTGAATTCTCTGCTTAGGTCTCACAGGTGGTAATCAAAGTGTCAGCTGGAGCTGTGATCTCTGATCTGATGCTTGGGGATAAACTCATTCAGCTTACAAGCAGAATTCAGTTTTTTGCACCTGTAGAACTCATAGAACTCATGGACTTCCATCCTGTTTGAGGCCAATAAAAGAGTGCCTCTCTGGTGCCTCTTTCAAGAACTCCCCTAATTAAGTCAGACCCACTTAAGATAACATCTCTTTTCATTAACTAAGTACAGCTGATTGGTAACCTAATTTCAGGAGTGAAATCCCACTATATTCACACAAGTTCTTCCCACACTCAAGGAGACAAAATCATCAGGGCATGTATTACCAGGAATCCTGGGGGCTGTCTTAGAACTCTGCCAAACACAACCTGTAGGCAGATGAGTATAGAACATTGCTGTGAGAAATTAAGACGTAAGTAAATGGAGGGATACACCACTTTCATGGGTCAAAAGACTCACTATTGGCAAGATATCAATTCTTTCCTAATTGATTTATAGATTCAATGCAATCAAAATGAAAATCCTAGCAGGACTTTTTGTAGACATTGACAAGCTGATTTTAAAATTCATGTAGAAATATAAAGAATAGCCAAAGAACCTAGAAGAGCCAGAACAACTTTGAAAAAGAAGATCAAAGTTGGAGGACTAACTACCTAATTGTAAGACTTATAATAAGGCTACAGTTAGCAAGTCAATGTGGTATTAGCAGCAAGATAGATGAACAGATCAATGAAACAGAATAGAGATTCAAAACACAGACCTACACATACCTGAACAATTGACTTTTGCCAATGTGCAAGGGCAACTCTGTGAGAAAATGAGTCTTTTCAATAAACGGTGCTGGGAAATTGGATATGCATGTGTAAAAAAACAAAAACAAAAACCAAACAAAAACCCCAAAATAAACAAAAACTTTGATCCAAACCTTATACCACACACAAAAATTAACTCAAAATAAATAATGGACTTAAGTGCAAAACCCAACACTATAAAGCTTCTAGAAGAAAACATAGGAGAAAATTGTTTTATCTTGCTTTAGGCAAAGATATCTTAGGCATAACACTGAAAGCATGATCCACAGAAGAAAAAAAGATAAACTAGTCTCTGTCAAAATTAAAACTTCTGCTTTTCATAAAACGTTACTAAGAAAACAAAAGGACAAACTGCAGCTTGGGAGAAAGTATTTGAAAATATTAAATGATATTCTCTCTCTCTCTCTTTCAGTAAAGCTATGGAATTAAAAGTTAAAGAAACTTGTACCCACAATATATATTTTTTAAATCTCTCAAAATTCAATACTAAGAAAACAACAGTTTTTTAAATGGGCAAAAGATTTGAACAGACTCTTAACCAAAAAAAATATACAAATGGCAAATAAGCACATGAAAACATGCTCAATATCATTAGTCATTAGGGGAAATGCAAACTAAGACTACAAATAGCACTGCATAACTATTAGAATGGCTATCATGAAAAAGACTGGTCATACCAAGTGTGGTGAGGATATGTAACAACTGGAACCCTCATTCGCTGCTGATGGAAGTGAAGAATGGTACACCTGCTTTGGGGGACAGTTTGGAAGTTTCTTAAAAAGTTAAACATAAACCTATCATATGATCCAACAGTTCCACTCTTAGATATTTCCTCAAGAGAAATGAATGTATATGGACATACAAAGATTTGTATATGAATGTCCATAGTAGCTCTATTTGTAATAGCTCTTAACTGGAAACAACCCAAACACCCATCAATATGTAAATGGAAAACCAAACTGTGGTATATCCATACAATAATGGAATACTACTCAGCAATAAAAGGGAAAAACTGCCACTGACCTTTGGACAATGCGGGAGTTGGGGATGCTGACTGCACACATGCTTGAAAATCTGCATACAACACTGACTCCCCCAAAACTTAACTAGTTAACTATTGAACTACTACTTGAGTAACTAATAGCCTAGTGTTAGGTAGGCTTCTTAACTATTTGGTTACAGGTTCTAATATATTTATTGAATAAAATCTGTGTATAATTGGACCACACAGTTCAAACCCATGTTGTTCAGGGTCAGCTGTATCAATACATACAGCAACATGGATGAATCTCAAAATAATTATACTAAGTGAAAGAAGCCAAACCAAAAAAGAGTACATATTGTATAATTCTATTTCTTCTCAGTCTGGGCTGCTGTAACAGAATACCATAGACTAGATGGCTTAAAAACAGAAATTTATTCATCATAATTCTGGAGGCTGAAGTGTGAGATCAGCATGCCAGCATGGTTAGGTTCTGGTGAGGGCTCTATCTCTGGCTTGCAGACGGCCACCTTCTGGCTGTGTCCTGACATTGGGGGGTGGGGGAACAAGCTCTCATGTCCCTTCTTATAAGGGTACTGATCCCATTTATAAGGGCTCCATTCTCATGACCTACTAATCACCTCCCAAAGACCTCACCTTTTAATACTGTCACATTGTTGGTTTATTTCAACATATGAATTTGGGGGAGACACAAACAGTCAGTCCATAACACATTTATTTAGAATTACAAAACATACAAACTAACCTATAGTGATAGATACTAGATCAATAAGACAAGGAGGGAGAAAAAGAGGAAGGAGGCACTAAAGAGGGGCAGGGCACAATGACACTTTTGGGGTCGATAGATATGTTGATTATCTCAATTGTGGTTTTGATCTCACAGGTTTACACCTATGTCAAAATGCATCAAATTTTTCACTTTAAATGTGTGCAGCTTATTGTATCACAACTATACCACAATAAAACTATTTAAGATTTTCAGGTTAAACATGTTTGGCAAGAATACTTCAGAGGTGGTACTTTGGCTCACATCAGCAGGCACGTAATATCAGGTTATCCCTGTATTAGTGATGCTAATTTTTAATAACTTGGTAAAGTAATGACTGCCAGATCTTTCCATTACAAAAATAGATTTTCCTTTTTGCAATTAGTGAGTAATTTATAGGGTGATACAATTGGCACCATGCAAATATCCTCTTCCTTGACTTCCTTTCACCAAACAGTTACAGCAGGGGTCAGCAAAGTATTTTTGTAAAGTTCCAGATACTAAATAATTTAGGATTTGTGGGCCATATTGTCTCTAGATCAATTACTCAAAGCCGTCACAATGTCACAAATGCAGTTATAGACAATATGAGTGTGGCTG
Organism: Cynocephalus volans; assembly: GCF_027409185.1. Lineage (NCBI taxonomy): Eukaryota > Metazoa > Chordata > Mammalia > Dermoptera > Cynocephalidae > Cynocephalus > Cynocephalus volans. The sequence goes on along the minus strand of NC_084466.1, from coordinate 82,662,602 downwards.
TGTTCCAATAAAACCTTATTGATCGACACTGAAATCTGAATTGTATATAAATTTCACATATAACATACTGTGCTCCTTTTGATTTTTTTCAACTATCTAAAACCTAAAAAACAGTTTTATCTCATGAGACATAGAAAATCAGACAGTAGGCTGGATTTGGCTAGTGGGCTGTAGTTTTCCAACTCCTGCTTTATAGAAGCCATTTATGATACTTGCCTGAATCAATTACAGTCTTCCCTCAGTATCCACGGGGGATTGGTTCCAGGACTTCCCACTCCCAGGATACCAAAATTTGCAGATGCTCAAGTCCCTGATATAAAATGGTGTAGTATTTGAATATCACCTACACACATCCTCCGGTACACTTTAAATCATCTCTAGATTACTTATAACACCTAAGTGCTATGTAAATACTTGTTATGCTGTACTGTTTAGAAAAAAGTCTGTACACATTCATTACAGACATGATTTTTTTCCTAAATATTCTCTATCCTCAGTTGGCGGAACCCACAGATGCAGAAACCATGAGCACAAGGGTCAACTGTGTAATTGATGTGTAATCAACCACAGTCCATTTTTTTAATGCTGAAATTGTCCCAAATCTGGGCAGTGGGAGACCCTTTGAGCTGGCTCTGTGTCTTTTGGATACAACCCACTCATCTTGGCAGCTTCTTTGCTTTCCGGCACCTGATGCACCAGACTCTTCTGTACTTTCTCTGCCCAGATCTGGAATCAGCCATTTCTCCAAAAGTCCTACTTCCTTTAGTAAGGAACAATATTAAACTTAACTACATAAAATTGTTGATATTCAACCATCTTTGACATACAAATACAGCAATTTCATGTTTCCAAACATAAGAAACCAAGCATGCTCATTACTAGTGTCCTACTATTGTTTTTAGGCCTCTTCCAGTGGACAGAGCTAGGAAACACTTTTTTTTTTAAATCATGAATTTACACCAATATTGCCAACTCAAAATCAGTGCCAAAGGTTTTTCTCTTAACTTCTTTGATTTTATATTTGTATCTCTTTTCTTTCACCTTGAAAATCTTGGTTCATATTACATCAACAAATTTACCTATTTACTTTATCCTGCATATACATTAGTTTCAAAATCACTATAAGAACATTACTATAGACAATAAAACTGAACAAAATTTAAAATTTCTTTGCTGCTCTTTTTGACCTTAGAATATATCCCACAGTCACAGTTTGGGGCTCAAAAATCATTTGAAATAAATCTTTTATCGTGCAATTATGTTTCTAGCTAGATTTGGAGGTGGGGAAAGAATTATACACTTACTCTGAAGTTTATATGGAAGAATACGGGTCTGCGAGTAGCTAAGTTAAATTTGGGGAGAAAGAGAGAGAGCATATTAATAGATTAGCTTTTCCAGTTACTGTGTAAAAAAATTACCCAATGGCTTCCCTGTATAAAATATATCAGGAAATGTTCAGTTTCATTCATCAATGACTTATAATGAAGATACATCTGATAGCAAGACGGTTTGTTTCAAGAGGAAATTAGGAGATCATTAATTTGCTGATCTTTCTCTCATATGTGAGTGTGGAGGGGATTAAATTTATCACACTTAATCCTCCTAACAATTTTAGGTTGGTACTATATACAAAATATTTAATTCTCTCTAGATTACAGAAAGAGAAAGTGAGAGAGATTAAGGACCTTCATCCCAATTCAGACTCCTGCCTGGGTGATTTCAAGGCCAAAGCACACATATTTTACCCTAAACAAAGCAGTCTACATCCTTGTGTTGACCTCTGCCCTGGCCTGCCAGGTTGCACAAGAGGTGCGTGTGTGGCTGGCCGTGTGCTGGACCAGGCATGCTCAGGGACTGGGCTGTTACCCCTCAGGGCTTCTGTTTCTTTCTGGTGATCCCTTGGTGCCCAGGCCCACCAGCTCGGCAAGCACCGAGAAGAAATGACCACACCAAGGATCAAGCCCACATTGGGCTCCCTGTAACCGAGGGACTCAGGAACCCAGAGAACAACCACATGCACTTGTGCCTTGGACAAAGGAGGCTGATAACTGACAAGGCACAGCAGAGCCAGACTCTTGGCAGAGAGGAGGACATACCCGCGACCATGCCCCGAGGAAATGCATCATTTCCAGCCATGAGCTACCTTCGGGCAGACTTTAAGAGGGAGAGCGAGCAGAGATGAAAAATAAGCTAGAGTCCCCCATGCTTTGTGTCTTCTCCTAGCAGAGCAGGTACTGGCTGCTGGCTTTACTATTGCTACAATGATGTATAACTACAAGACCTTTTGACTGCACTTTTTATTTTATTTTATTATTATTTTTTTTAAGTTATTTTTTTATTTTTTTGTTGTTGTTGTTGGTTTTTCGTGACCGGCACTCAGCCAGTGAGTGCACCGGTCATTCCTATATAGGATCCGAACCCGCGGCGGGAGCGTCGCGGCGCTCCCAGCGCAGCACCCTACCGAGTGCGCCACGGGCTCGGCCCTTGACTGCACTTTTTAAATTCACACCTGAATATCTGTTCACTTAATCAGCATTATGAGTCTACTCCCATCAGTCAAAAACAAAAAAACAAAACAAAAAAACTACCCAAAACTTTATAACTTAAAACAAGCATTTTCTCATGTGTATGGATTTGAGAGGTCAGAAATACAAACAAGGCACAGCAGGGATAGGTGTCTCTGCTCCACAGTTCTGGGTTCGTGCTGGAAGATTTGTCAGCTGGAAGTTGGACTCATCAGAAGATTCATTCATCCACATGTCTGAGGCCTAGACTGAGACACAAAAACCAGGTTGGCCTCCTGGAGGGCCACATGTGGCTTCTCTGTGTGGTGTGGCTTCCAGAGCCTGGCAGCTTCGTGGTAGTGAGACTTCTCACCATGTGGCACAGCTCCAAGTAAGTGTGAGCGTTCCAGCTAACATGGCAAAGTGGCACTGCCTTTTAGGACCTGCCTTGGAAGTCACATGGCATCACTGGCCCTCTACGTGACTGACCAAAGCAGTTTCAAGCTCATCCAGATTCAAGCAAAGGGACAGTGCCCTCCTCTCTTCATTGGAGGTACATCAAAGTCACATTTGAGAAGAGCACATGGGATAGAACTGGGGGCTGCCAGATCAAAGGCAGGGCGCCCAGCAAAACTTGAGTCTCAGATACACAACGAGCAATTTCTTAGTATAGGTAGGTCCCAAATATTTCCCAGGACATATGCATTATAAAAACTATTTATTGTATATCTGAAATTCAAATTCAGCTGGGCATCTGTATTTTTATTTGCTCAATCTGGCAACCCTAGATGCGAAGTATTTTTGTGGCCAATCTTTAGAAATACAACCTGCCAGAGAGTTAGACATGCAACAAGGTCTCAGCAAGAAAAACACAGTAGTTATGGCACAGGACACACAGAGGGACCCATGGAATAGAGTAGTGAACTCGCAGAAAATCCACGTGTATGGGAGTGTAACCAGACATTTTTCCTTGTCTTGGAGTTTTAGTGGGGCCCCATACTGAGAACAACAGATGACAACCACCCACGTATTCTAGAGATGCTGGACCATCTATTTGGGTTCTGCTCAGGGATGACCCCAGACACGGTCCCCATCTGAGAGGGAAAGGCGGGGGAGAATGAAGGGACAAGACTGGTGAGAAGGATTGCTTAGTAGAGAGTTGTCGGGGCTGTGGGGTTTCCCCTCCTCTCAGGGGAGAGGAAGGCGCTGCCTCCCCCTCACTTCCAAACAAGCAAGGACTCCATCCTCAGGACAAGAGCAGAAGCAATGGCCAAGGGGGAGGTGGCAGCCTGCGGCGTGCCACGAAGGCTTGAAAGACAGCTGGGGAGCCATGGGCACGCCCTCCACCTCTGCCCGGTCCCCAGGGCTGAGAAGTAGTGGGAGGACTGCAAACAGGTGTCTCGCTGCGTGGCTGCCCTGCCCACCTCCCAGGGCAGCTCCCTCTGGTGACCAAGATCCCATTCCATTCTCCACCTCTCTTTCTGTTCATCTTGCCTTGCACAACCTCTCTCTGATTCTTAAAATTGGTCCCAACTGAAGAAATAAAGCTGGGATTATCCAAGTAAGCCTCTGTGAAATGCATTAAGCCCCCTCTGCTCCAATTGCAGATTTTGTGGCTTTTATTAGAGCATTTCTCACAAATGCTAAAGCTGTCACTGGCGGTATAGACCAAGGAGGGCAGGCAGCTGTGTAGACAGCAGCCTCCAGACTGTTCATCAGCCACTGGAGACCTGGAAGAGAGCTGGGCATCACTGCAGAGCCAAACACTGGATGCCAGGGGCCCGTGACTTACTGGTCTCATAGGGACATGATGTGTAGCTACCTCATTCCCACGCCCAGGCCTTTGAAAGTGGTGTTTCTAATGCTTGCAACTCCCACTTCTCACCCCCAAAGCCCCCCCGTTAGGCCCAGCCCACCTTCTCCCAGGATAACTCTCTGATCGGACCAGCTCCCACTTCTAGCTGTACCTCCGACCTGCCTGCACTTGCCTGAGAGTTGGCCACTGAGGGCATTTCCTCACATGGTCCTCCATTGGTTTTGCCAGTAAGTTCCACTGCCCTCGCTGGGTTTTTAATGCTTATCCCGGTGCCTTTTTCTGACTCTCCCCTTTCAGGATTCTCTTATATGAGATGCTCCAGGTAAATACCTTTCAACATTTAAAAAAGAAGGAATGCTTGTGTGCGTTTTATGGTTTTTTAAATAAGAAGTCAGTAAAATAAAAATACCTGCACTCCCATGTCCCCCGCAGCATTATTCACAACAGCCAAGATATGGAGTCAACCTAAGTGTCTGTCAATGGGTGAATTCATAAAGAACTGTGGCATCTGTACATAATGGAATATTATTCAGCCTTGAAAAGGAAGGAAATCTTGCCGTTTGCACCAACATGGATCAACCTTGAGAACCTTATGTTAAGTGAAATAAGCCAGACACAGAAAGAAAAATACTGTGTGATCTCACTTATATGTGGAATCTGAAAGAAAAAAAAATCAAATAAATAAAAAAAAGAGCAGAACAGTGGTTACCAGGGGCTGGGGAAACATGGAGAAGTAGGTCAAAGGGTACAAAGTTGTAGTTACATAGGATGATTAAGTCTAGAGATCGAATGTACAGCATGAAGACTGTAGTTAATAAAATTGTGTTACATATACTGGAAATCTACAGAGATCTTAGATTTTAGGTACTTTTACTACACGAAAAAAAGAAAAGAAAAGAAAGTTAACTCTGTGATGGATATGTTCATTTGCTATGTATATGGACATTAAAACATGCTGTACACCCTAAATTTATACAATAAAAACTAAGTAGCAAAAAAGGAAAATAAATAAATAAGTGCAAAGCTCCTCAAAATCTTAGAACTGGATCAGACTCCCCTCCCCCGCCCTGTCCCTACATTTCATGAGTCACTCAGGGACATGTGGCAAGATTACTAAACCTAATTAAACAGTGCAGCTGACAAGCCATTTCCAAGTACAGTGGGCTCTGCTATAATGTGACATATGTGTTCCTAAAACTCACCACACTCTGCAAAATCACTCAATAAACTCACTTCCAAATAAGCAAGGGGACTCCAGCCTCAGGATGAGAGCAGGAAGCAATGCCCGAGGGGGAGTTTGCAGCCTGGGTCATGCATGTGAGGGAGGCTTGAAAGACAGCTGGGGAGCCGTGGGCATGCCCTCTGCCTCTGCCCAGTCCCCAGGGCTGAGAAGCAGCGCTTATGTGAGCAAATGGGGCTGGGGAAAAACTGTGAACGTCATCAGTGACATATTAAAAATAAATATATGACCCTAATAAAAATAGCAGCACAGTTTACACATGTTAAATGATGAAGAAATACAAAAATACTCCAAGGATTATGACACTCTACCTTGAAAAAGACTGAAGCTTGCCTGTGGAGGTGGCTGGGAAGGGTTGCAGCTGTGTGTTATTGTGAGTGGTGGAACAGCGTTATCTGACATCGCACAAAGTCCCAATGCCATGTGCATGGGTGGGCTCACTGTCCTTGGCTCGAGTTGGCAGCAAACGTCACAGGTAAGCATGCTTTTCTGCCTTTGAGATGTAGGTCCTGGAGGTATGTGGCTATGAAAAAATTGAAAATCTGAACCAAACTATGGATTTCTTCAACTAATTCTGTATCACTGGTGGAAATTCATTTGCAGCATGGAGGATTAGACAGGCATGGGATGTTGAATAAGTACTCTTATCTAGAAAGGCTCGCATGTGCAGAATCATAGCAAAACACAACCTTCTGGCATAACCCACGTGGTGAAGTGAGGTAGCTGCTAGGCGTCTGAAGTGTACGCATGTGCATGTGTGTGCATACGTGTACATGTATGTGTGCTCTGTGTTCCTACCCAGCTCGGTTCAGTTGGGTGCAATTTGATGAGCATGGGCAAACACAAAATTCACGTTATGCTCAAATTGTTATGCTTATACTGTTCCCTAATATAAATTACTTTAAAGCCTTGTTTTAAAAACAAGTGTTGTAGCAGAACCGACCATAAGCAAAAACTGCTACCTTTTCAGAGAAGTCCTTTCTACTTACCACCACTCTCTTTATCTGCAGTACCTTATTTATTTTGATAGACTGTATTTCAAAAACACCTTAAGACTCCTGAATAGATATCACCAACTAGTAAAAGTAGATGCCCAAAAAAGCCTTTAAAAATAGAAAAGAAGCAGCACGAGAAGGAAGAGGGGCTGCATCTTTTTCTGGAGGCTGGAAAATGCTTGAGGTGTGTGCGTGTCTTACACCTTAACACGTGTGAGCCCAACACCAGGGAGTCCACAGACGCCTGAGAAATCCTCCCTAGCAGCAATAGAACACAGATAAAAATGTCAGACTGCATTAGTGGCATCTGGATTACATTCTTTTATATCAGGCTAAAGATTATTCTCAAGTCATATTCATGTTCAGCCCTAAAGTCACCACCTCAACAATACTAGGAAGTCAGGACCAAATCGATGTGGCTCTGGCCTCCAGCTCAGGACAGCCCCTGCTGCCAGCTTGTTTTGTACGTAAACCCCGGAACCCAGCCATGCCCACCATTTATGTATTGTCTGTGGCCGCTTTTTCACAAAACAGCAGTTCAGTGCTTGTGACAGAGACAAGATGGCCTGCAAAGCCTAAAATATTTATTGTCTGGCCCTTTATGGAAAGAGTCTGCTGACCCTGCAAATAGAGAGCAGGCAGAACAGGCTTCACCTGAGAAACCAAGGAGACCAGGAGGTTAGCGCTCCACAGACCATTCCAAAGAAGGACCCATTTCCCTACATCCAGAAAAATGCCCTTCCTTCATGGCCTTTCTGGCTGCCTGGGGTGTACCAGGGCTCTCCTCTCTAACAAACTCTGGCTCAAGATTCTCTTCCTCACCAAGGCTTTCCAAGTACCCCTCAAATCACACTGCCTTCCATCTACCCCACTCCCCAAATTCTCTAGGTATCACTCCTACCCACTTTCCTGACACACACATAGTCAGTATCTCACAGACGCCCACAAACCTGTACACACAGAAAAAACCTTCCCGGGTGAGCAGCCGTAATATACCTGTGCATACATGTGCACACCTGTGTACGTCTGTGCAGACGTGAAGGCCAAGGGAGGTCTGAGGACATGAGTCAACTTGCCAAGAGGGAGACAAGGAGTGCTACAACTGACTGATCCTGGAGGTCCAGGCTGAGCTCTCCCAGCACAAATCCAGCAAGCATGGTAGTGGAAGGCAAAAAGGTGGGGAGAAGAGGAGAGAGCAATACGCAGTATCAGAGAGGGCGGTGCCCGGCAGACATGGCCAGCATGAGCAGAGGCAACGGGAGCAGCACTGGGTGGCAGAAAGCAGGACTGAAAGGCTGAGGGGGCCAGAGGGAGAGAAACTGAAGTGAGGCTGAGCGAAGATGTCCCAGCGGAGAGGAGGCAGCCGGGCGCTCAGTGCAGGGCAAGCAGCCCCACAAGACACCCAAGGAGCTCAGGTAAAGCTGCTTTTTGTACTCTGTTGACTAACTCAAGGAAATTTGGAATTGATTTTAGAAAGGTTTTCATAAAAATGTTTAATGTCATTTAAAGTGAATCCAGAACATGCATTTCCTCTCTTGGAAATGATCTTTTCCTTTCCTGGGTCTGCCTAATGATATCTGGCTTCAGATTCCTCTGGAAACTTCCCTGACCCCCCTTCCCAGTGGAGTCTGACCATTCCAGCATGTACCACATTTGCTACGATGATCTGTTTTTGTATTTTTCTCCTTTATTAGACTAGCAGCTCCCTGGCCAAGATGCCAGCAACTCATCCTACTCCTCATGGCCTCGCTGGGTAAGAAAGACTGTGATGGCTGCTTGAGGCTCAGAAAGGGCGCCTTACCTACCCAAGATTCTCCAGCTAGGAACTACTGGGCCTGGATGCAAATCCCGGTTTGCTGTGATTGCAAAACTTGAGCTCATTCCATTCACTTGTGCTGTTACCAAAATATGTTCAGAGAAAGTGCTTAGTAAAGGCTGGTGAATAAATAAAGGCGGGGTGGGCAGGTGAAGCATGTGTCTTTGTAAAGCTACCCTCTGCTCACTGCCAGGCGGCTGTGTGGTCTAGTGGGAGGTACCCCCGTCATGCCACTCCTCCACTGATTATCTAACTAAACTTATTAATATGGTCTCTGAGCCTCAGCTTCTTCATCTGCAGGAAGAGCAAAATGACCTGCCTCACAGGTCGGGGGTGAAGGTCAAGTGTGATAATTTAATTGAAAGTGTTCTGCAAAGTATAAAGTGCAAAATAAACACACAATCATATTAAGGCTAGTTACTATGTGAATTATTTTCTCTTCATTACGTTTGAGTTATTCATTCATTCTTACACCTCTATTAGGTTCATAGTGCTAGGGACACAAGAAAACAGTTTCTGCCCTTAAGGAGTTCACACTCTGATGGGAGAGATAGGAAAGGTAACAGGCAAGTATAAAACAGCTGGTACAACACTAACACGAATAAGATAAGGATGAGTTTTTACATTTTAAATTTATAAAAACCTAAGTGCTTTATTTTGCAAAACTCAGTTCTCTGCTTTGCACTCAGTAGGTACTCCACCCAATGCTAATGTCTGACTCCAACCACCTCAGGCCGGGCCAAATGGTCTGGGGCATTCAGGTGTCTAGGAGCTGGAGAGGAGAGCCCCCAGCTGGCTCTGCAAACAGCATTGGAGGTGGGGAAGCACAAGCTGCTGCGTAGGACTGGCCTGGCCACGCACACAGTGCTGTGACAGCATCCATCCTGTCTGCCAGAGACCCAGCTGGCCAGAGGCATGCACGCAAAAGCAAGAAGCACGTCTCTACCCTGCAGCCCGTGTGCACTCTCACCTCCACTCTCGGATGTGGTTCTGGATTGAGCTCTCTTGCCCTCGGCGCTCACCAGCCCTTGCCAGGAGAGGAGTTCATGTGTTTGAACATCCACAGACATATTTATGTTTTGGATGCATTTCCCAGCAGAAACAGGCCTCTGTACTCTGCCCAAGTTCGATGTGTTGACAGCAGTAACCACACCAATATGCTTTTAAAGGGCTGACTGTTCCTGGTGGTAACAACAGTGACAGCCATCTTGTTTTGGGCACATCCTATGTGTTAGGATCAGAGATAAGGGTTTTATGGATATTATCACCTTCTATATTCATCACACCCCACGAACTAAGTGCTCCTATTATCCTGATGCAACACATCAACAAACACAGGCTCAGAAAGATTAATTCAATCTCTTGCCCGAAGACACAGTTAGTAGGTGGTAGAGCTGGGTTTTGAACTTGGGTCTGATTCCATAACTAGTAGGTTTAGTTCAACTTCTATGTCAATGCCAGACCCAGCCCTTTATCAGCTAAACAGCCATCACAGATGCTCCTCTCACTTGCCCCCTCTCTGCCACAAATGCTCTCCCTCCAATATCTACATGGTTCCCTCTGCCCATTCCCCTATCTGAAAAGCACCTCTCCCTCCATCCTTCCTTGTCCCCTTCTCTGCTCTACTTTTGTTCACAGCACTTACCTTTACCTGACATTGTATCATGTACCTGTTGTTTGTTTATTGTCAGTCTCCCCAGTAGACTATCCAGTCCTCAGGGACGAGACTTTGTTTGGTTCACTGCTGAATCTCCAGCTCCTACAACAGAGTCTGGACCACAGAGGGTGCTCCAAAGAGACTGGATGACTGAATGGATATGTTTCATGCCAATGAATTATGCAAAGTTGAAATAGTGCCATGTAAAATATTAATAAAACCTCACTTGCTTTGCAAAATTTGAGGTGATTCAAATGTTTCCAAATTGTGAGAATTCATCAAGAATCACACGATTTCAAAACTGGTGGTACAGGGCAATTACAAGCTGTGCTTATGCTGTTAGCCAGGGTGGCTCCCTTTTAGCTGAAAAACCTGGGTTCATTACCCTTTGAGCCAGGCTGTTCCTGAACCTCAGAAATCCCATGAGTGATTCAGATGACTAGTGTGCTATTATTTTATAATGCACTATCATTATAATTTGAAGTATTTTTAGTGCCTATAAAAATGTCATCCAAGTATTCACTATGTGCAAGTGGTGTAAACTTTGCCTGGGAATCATTAACTTTGGAGCAGAAATTAGATGTGACCAAACATGCTGTAAAAAGGACCACATTGCACCCTGGAACCCCACCCTGTTAATTTAGGAAAGAGGACTCTGCAAAATATTAGCACCATGGCTGAGAAGATGTAAAGCAACTCTAAGGCAAAAATGTGCAATAATGGTTAAATTCTTATGTGCTTTAAGAAATCATTGCCTTCTACTTCGTATTTATTTCTGTGGGAAAACAGGTCTTGAATCAGGAGAGTCAAAAGTCACCTCTTGCCTAAACCATGACCACCTTGTACCACAGGGTTCGAAGTCTTCCCTTGTTTGCAGTTTCTGAGTCTCCCAGCAGAGCCTGGAGACTCAACTCTCCACCTAGTGGGTCTGCTGCAGGAGAGCAGACCCACGCGTGCAGCCGTAAGGGTGGTCCTCGGGCAGTCAGCCCCCAGTGGGCAGTTCCCCAGCCATCCACAGCCAGCCCCTCAGCTGTCTCTTCTCGCTGGACTGTAGGGGTGACCATCAGCTACCCAGACTAAGCTGAGCAGGCGTCTTGGTAATGTCTATCCTAGGCCACAAAACCATACATCAGGCCCAAATTGATGAATGCACCATTTCTTCTTTTGTTCTGAAACTGGCTCTCATTGGCTCATGCTAACCTTTAGCCACCTCTTTCAAACATAGAACCAACTGTCAACCTCTGTGTAAGAGAAGCTAACACAAATGCCAAATCCCCATACCATCTGGGGCCTCGGCAGGTGTGCACTGAAGAGACCAGTTATGTGTGCAACCTTGAGACAGGTCTCCTCCGTGTTCACGGAGAGCCATGGCTGCGGGCACTCATTCTGCCTCCTCCGCTGAGTCCTGCTGTGGTCCCGGCAGACCTCCTCCGCCCCTGGGCCAGCCCATCCAGCAGGCTGACCCTGGCACCTTGCCCCCTCTATTCTCCTCTCTTCCCCACCGCTGACTTTGGCGAATATGCCTTGGACCCTAGCTCATCACTCCTAGCTCTTCCAGTTCTGGAACTTGAAGATCTATCCCTCCAGTGACAGCCACCACACTTGCTCTTTGACACCACCAAGATGGCCAGTGCCCTAACCCGTGAAGCTGCTTCCTTTCCTGTGCAGCCCATGCCCCCACTGCACCACCATTTAGACCCCACTCACCAGTGCCCTCAGTCCAAGCCCCACGGCCTCCCTGCAGAGCCAACCTGCCAAACTCCACCCTTGGCCGAGCCAACTCTCTCTCTGGTGTACACACACCACACACACCACACACACGCGCACACGCACGCACACACGTACGCACACACGCGCGCGCGCGCACGCACACGCGCACGCATACACACGCGCACACATGTACACACACACACCACACGCGCGCGCACACGCACGCGCACACGTATGCACACACACATGCATGCACACACGCACGCACACACCACACACGCATGCACACACGCACGCGCACACACGCGTGCACATGCACGCACACGCACACACACGCACACATACACACCACACACCATGCACACACACACACACCACATGCACGCACATGCACACACACACGCACACCACACGTACACGCACATGCACACACGCACATGCGCACATGCACGCACACACGCACACACACACACACGGGCTGCTGAACGGTCAGAGAGGGTCTCCCTCGCATGGCTGTGGACCCGCTGCGAACCTACGGCCTCCTGCCACAAGTGCCCCCATACTGCCTGGCGGTCTTCTCCCCGCCTTCAGTCACCTCTAATTCCCTCAGCAGGTACTTCACACTGTCTTCGGTCTCCTGGGAGCCCTTCCCACCGATCCCCACCTGCCCACCCCCCACCCTGACTCCCTTTCTCAACTTACCTGCGGTCCCCACTGTCCCCGCCTCTTCCACCCCGCCCGAGGTACCTGCCGCTCCTGCTGCCCAGCTCAGCGTCCCCACCACACTTTGGACCCACCTCCCTCCCCACGCTTCACAGGTCGTAGTGGGCTGAATAACGGCCCCGAGAGATATCAAGTCCTAATTGCTGGAAACTGTACATATTTCCTTTTTTGGAAAAAAGTTCTTTGCAGGTGTAGTTAAGGACCTTGGGATGTGCAGGTTATTCTGGATTATCCGGTGGCTTCTGAGTGCCCCTGTGAGAAGGAGGTAGAGGGAGCTTTAACACAGAAGAGGGAGGGTGTTAAAGAGGGAGGGTGGCCCTGGAGGCAGGCTGGAGCGATGAGGCCACACGTCAAGAACAGGAAGGGCAAGAGACGAGAAACAGGCTCCCCCAGCGCCTGCAGAGCGAGCGCGCCTGGCCTGCCCGCGCCTCGGCTTCAGACCTCTGGCCTCCAGCACTGAGAGAAGGCATTTCTGTCGTTTCGTGGTCATCTGCTAGAGCAGCCACAGGAATCCCCATTCTCCAACTCTTCCCTCTCCTCTACGCTTCGTCTTTTCTCTGCCATCTTTTAAATGTGGTCAAATCTCCCCTTCTTAACAACAAACAGCAAAAGCAATGCCAGCTTTCCACAGATCGCCACTCCCACATCCCCTCCTGCTACCCCCAGGTTCTCCCCGCCTGAGCCGGGTGCCTCCAGCCCTGCCTGCCACTCGCCAGCTCCTCACACACCGCGCCTGCTGTCGTCTGGCCACCAGTGACCTCCATACTGCTTAAGCCAACAGACTCTCTCTGTCCTTATCTTACTGTCTGTCTTGGCAACAAGAGACCAAAATTTTATGCAATAGTTCAATAGCCCAGCAGGCCTCAAAGACAAGAACTGTTCCTGAGTCACTGTTGCATTATTACAGGTTTGCCTGGTGCTGGGCATGTCGTCCTCTCTCAATATTTAATGTCCTTAAGATCGTGGCCAAGGAGTGGGAAATGCAGGGAAGAAATATGGTGTCATCCAGGCATGGCCTGCATAGGGCGCTGGAGCACAGAGGGCTCAAAACCCAGATGTGAGGGAGGGTGGTCAGGGGAGGCTTCCCTTGTGGAGAGACAGGTGCATCCAAAGACCCAGCAGCCAGAGAGAGCGCAAGGTATTGGAGAAGGCCAGGTAGGGCTGAGGGGGGTGTCAGGAGCTGGGAGGTTGGAAGAAGGGCTGGTGGGAATGGTGGGTTGAGGAAGGAGGGAGGATCTGCCCATACTGAGCACTTAGTGCACCCCAGCTGGGCTCGGCCCTGGAATACCAAGATGAATGACATGCAGACTCTGCCAGCCAGCAGTGCGCAGCCCGGGCCGTGGTGCTCATACACAGAAAGGAGACGGGAGGGTATCAAAGGCACCTAAAGGGGACTTTAAAGTGCAGGGACACTTGACAGTTTTCCAGAACAGCAGCCCTCTAAGCACAGGAGAGTCTCCTCTTGATAGTTTCCCTGGAGAGCAGGAGAAAGGGCGACAGAATGAAAAAGGAGTCAAGGAAAAGATGCTGGGTGGGGTTGTGGAAGATCACCAGCCTCAGGGGCAGAAGTGGAATCCTTCAGGCTCAGATTTCCCTATCCATAAAAAAGGAGTGAGCCTCACGTGCACTGGGCCTGACCCTGAAGAGACACACATGGGGGACAAGGCAGGGGCGGGAGCTGTTAATGAGAATTGCATAGACTCTCGGTTTCTGCTTCTGAGTGGCCTGAGGTGGGTTAGGAACGCTCCAAAAATTCATTGACTTCAAACTTAAAAGTAACTGATTTTAATGCCACCTTGGAGTTATCTCCAACAAAGATATGCTGAACATGCTCAGCCATGTAGAAAAGAACTTAGGAGAAGTCCTGGCAGATCATGGGAATTTGGACTGTGGGCATTTTTGCTTTTGTCCCTAGAGTTGCTCTTGGAATTAAAAAAGATTTTCAGCTTTATACAAGCCCTATGGAGTTATGTTAATCTTATTACCACCAATATTCACCAGCCATTTTCAATATGGAAATTTAGCAGGGCAGTGCCTTGTATTGCATTTAATGATATTTAATAATGCATAGGGGAAAGGAGCACATACACTTCACTTTGGAAAGAGATGATCATTGGAGCCAGTGCACCTACATTTCTTAGAAGAAGGAATGGCTGCTGCCTGGTCCATGCTTACACCACAGGGTGACCAGCCTGAAGGTGAGCACCAGTACCTGTCCTTGGCCCCTTCACACCCTGACTTGTGTCCTAGGTGAAGCACCTGATCCGTGGAGAAAAAATTCGCTCTGTAACTCTGGGGAAACCAGAGATAAAAGGCATGAGATAAAATGTTCTACTTAATTGGCCTCTGAACTCTCACAACCAGTTTTTCTGCTCTTTTCTTCTTTATAAGTGTCTGTCAAAACTGTCTCCTGCTGTCACCAGCAGCAGCCCTCAGGCCTGGACATGCTTTCCAACATTTGCCCTGCCCTATTTGTAAAGGCCCTGAGAGACTGGTCTTGGTTCATCCAAAAAAGCTAAACCAGGTCAGCCTAGAAGAGTTTAGGTACTTTATCTATAAATTCAAGACAGAGAATGAGGCCTAGGGATAACTGTTAACCTGCCAAATAATTTCTACCTATAGAAAAGAGGTGTGCAGGCTTATTCAGTTCACCAATAATTCTACTCTTCAAATATCAGGCAGTAACAGGAAGGGGCAGGGTGGAGAGAGACAGAGACATAAGGATACAACGGATGTAGTGAAAAGGAATCTGGGTTTGTGGGTGGAGATATGATTTTGAACTTGTGTCTGTAGGCTCAGGAGAAGAATCAGTGTTTACTGCTTTCTTTCTCAAAGAGTTAACTGAACACATGAGAATTGAGATCAAAGCACAGAAGGCCTGATTAAAGTAGTGCATTTGGCCGTTTTAGGTTTCATGTGAGATATAAGATATATGACTGCTGAAAGCAGCCAACAACAGTAACACAGTCTTGGCTGATCCCATATAAGCAACATATTACTAAAGGGGAACAATGATTCAAATGACTGAATTTCTAATTTAAAAAGTCTTGGGAGCAAATAGGGACATGTACATTTTCAAAGTGCTGAAAGAAAATAACTATAAACCTAGAAGTCTGTATTGAGTAATGATATTCTTCAGTGAGAAGGTAAAATAAAAACATTCTCAAATGAAAAAAATAGTAAGAGATTTCATTGCCCACAGACATGCTGTAGGAGAACTGCTAAAGGGAGTTGATCAGACAGAAGGGAAATGATACCAGAAGGAAACTCAGAACACCAGGAATGAAGGAAGAGCAATAGAAAGGATAATATCTGGATAAATATAATAGGCTATTCTTTTCCTATTGAGTTATTAAATGTTTGACAGTTGAAAGCCAAAATTTTAACATTGTCTTATGGGGTTTTCAGTGTACATAGATGTAATATATAAGACAAGAATAATAAGGGGGGAATGGGTAAAAATACCAATACAGTGGTAAGGTTTCTACATTCCACATAAGTGGTAAAATACCAATGTTAAGTAGACTGTGAAAAGTTAAGCATTCACACTGTAATCCCTAGACCAACAAGTAAAAACTATACAAAGAGATATAGTGAAATAATAAATAATTAAAATGACTATAAAGAAAATTAAATAACCTAAAAGGTGGCAGGAAAGGGGAAACAAGAATAAAATTAGAGTAAAGGAACAAAAACAAATAATAAAATGGTAGGCCTGAATCTAAGAATCCAACTAATTACATTAAATATAAATGACCTAAACACACCAATTAAAAGACAGAGATTGGCAGAGTGGATATTTTAAAATATATGACCCAATTATATGCTGTCATTTAAAATATAATGATATACGTAAAAATAAAAGGATGAAAAGAGACATGCCACACAAATCAAAGAAAGCTAAGTGTCTATATCAATATCAGACACAGTATACTTCAGAGCAAAGAAAATTATCACTATGTAATGATAACAGGATCAGTTAATCAAGAAGACATAACAATTCTAAATGAGTATGCACCCAAAAATAGAACTTCAAAATATACGGAGAAAAACTGATAGAACTAAATAGAGAAATAAAAAGATCCACAAATATATTTGGAGTATTCAACACTCCCCTCTCATTAATAAGTAGAACTTGTAGAAAATCAGCAAGGATATAGATGAGCTAAACAAGATATCAACCAACTGTATCCAATTGACATTTGTAGAATAGTACACAGAACAACAGCAAATTATACATACTTTTTAAGGGCACATGAAACATTCACCAAGATGGACTACATACTAGGTCATAAAATAAACCTTAACAAAATTAAAAGAACTGAAACCATACAAAATATTTAATATAATGGAATTAAACTACAAATAAATAACAAAAAGATAAAAGGATAATCTCCAAACATTTGGAAATTAAGCAACACATTTCTAAATAATAGGTCAAAAAAGAAGTCTCAAGGGAAATTAGAAAATATTTTGAATTGAACAAACGAAAATACAGCATATCAAAATTGTGGGATGCAGCTAAAGCAGTGCTTAGAGGGAAATTTATACCATTATATGCTTCTATCAGAAAAGAAAAAAGTTCTCAACTAAATAATCTAAGCTTAACACTTAAGAAACTATTTTAAAAAGAGCAACATAAATCCAAAGCAAGAATAAGGAAAGAAATAAAAAAGAAAAAAGTTGAAATCAATAAAATTGAAGATAGAAAAACAATAGAGAAAAAATCTACTTATTTGAAAAGATCAACAAAAACTAATAAACTTCTAGCAGGACTGACAAAGAAAAAAGTAAAAAGATACAAATTACCAGTATTAGGAATGAAAGAGGAAATATCACTGCAGACCCCATAAACACTAAAAAGATAAAAAGGGAATACTACCAATAGGTCTTAGGTAAAATGGATCAATTTCTCAAAAATCATAAATTTAAAAAGTTACCCAGGATAAAATAATCTGTATAATTCTACAACTATTGAAAAAATTAAATTGATAGTTCAAAACCAAAAAGAAATTTCTAGGCCCAGAGAGTCTCACTGGTAAATTCTATGTAACATCTAAAGAAGAAATAAATCCAAGCCTATATAATTTCTTCAAGAAAATAGGAGGAAATAATTCTTAATTCATTCTATGAAACTAACACTATTTTGATGCCAAAACTAGACAAAAATAGTACCCCCATGTATTAGTGCATTTTGTGTTGCTATAACAAATACCCAAGACTGGGTAATTTATAAGGAAAAGAGGTTTATTTGGCTTATGATTCTGGGACAGCTGCATCTGGCATGGGCCTCAGTCTGCTTCTACTCATGGCAGAAAGTGGCAGGCAGCCGGCGGGTACAAGCAGATCACATGGTGAGAGGAAGCAAGAGAGAGAGAGGGGGGAGGTGCCAGGATCTATTAAACAACCAGCTCTCGTGGGAACTAATAGAGTGAGAACTCACTCATTACTCCCCCACCTAGGGAGAGCACTAATCTATTCATGAGGGATCTTCCCCCATGACTCAAATCAGTTTCCAACACTGCCACATTGGGGATCAAATTTCCATATGAGTTTTGGAGGGGACAACACATCCAAACTCTATCACCCCAAAAAAGGAAAAGAAGGGAAACTATAGACCAATATCCCATATGAACATAGATGTAACAATCCTCACGAAAATACAAGTATTAGCAAATCAAATCCAGCAATATATTAAAGGAATAATAAACCACAATCAGGTAGGGTTTATCTTGGGAACGCAAGGCTAACTCAATATCCAAAAATTAATTAACATGATTTACATACTAACATCCAAAGAAGAAAATCCACATGATCACAAATGCAGAAAAAACGTTTGACAATATTCAACATCTGTTCATGATAATAACTTTCAGCAAACTAAGAATGGAAATGAACTGCCTCAACCTGGTAAACAGCATCTACATAAATCCTACGACATCATATAATGATAAGAAACTGAATGCCAGCCCCCTAAGGTAACAAACAAGGTAAGGATGTCACTCTCACCACACCTAGTCAATGTCATACTAGAAATCCTAGCGAGTGCAATAGCACAAGAAAAAAAAAATGGAAAGGAAGAAATAAAACTGTTCCTTTTCACAGACAACATAAAAAGCCCAAGAAATCTAAAAAATAAAATTAAAAAATTTTAAACTCTCCAACAACTAATAAGTGAGTTCAGCAAGATCACAGGATGCATGGACAACATACAAATATCAAGCATATTTCCATATAATAGAAATGAATAAATGAAAATCAAAATTTTCTAAAAATACCATTTGTCATAGCTTTTGCCCAAGAATAAAATAATTAAGTTACCATATCTAGTAAATATAAATATAGGATGCATAATTAAATTCAAATTTCAGATAAGGAATGATTAATTTTTTTAGTACTGTACAAGTATAAGCATGTCCTAAGTATTTTATGCGATATAGTTATACTAAAAAATTACCCATTCTTTATCTAAAATTCAATTTAATTGGACAACCTAATTTTATCTAGCATCCCTAAGTTATGAATGCATTTAACAAAATATGTATAGGACTTTTATGCTGAAAACTATACAACACTGATGAAAGAAATCAAAGACCTAAAGATATAAAAGACATGACACACTTATAGAAGACACAACATAATAGAGTTATCAATTCTCCCAAAATTGATTTATAGATTTTACACAATTCCCATAGATAATTTTAGCAGGATTTTTATAGATATAAACAAGCTGAATTTAAAATTTATATGTGAAAAGGAAAGGAACTAAAATAGCTAAAACGATTTTGAAAAAGAAGAATAAAGTTGTAGGAATCACACTGCCTGATTTAAAGACTTTTTATAAACTACAGTGAGTGCAACAATCTGGTACTGGTGAAAGGACAGACACATAGATCTGTGGAACAGAATACAGAATTCAGAAACAGGCCCACACAATATGGACAATAGACTTTTTACAAAGGTGAAAAAGCAATTCAATGGAGAAAGCACAGTCTTTTCAGCAAATGGTGCTGGAATGGTTGGACATCCATATGCAAAATAAATGAACCTAAACATCATGGCTTATACAAAAATTAACTCAAAAAGAACAGGACCATCCTTTGGGGGATCATTTCATGGGGGACTATTATGGCCTGCCAATTAGAGTAACTTTATATTTTCAGGTTTTTGAATCATATATGTCCTAGGACTCAACCAACCAGAAAATGGCAGAGTCATACAAATAAAAAGGTATTTACTCTGTGTATGTGAGGACCACATAAATTGGGGCAGGGAAGAAGGCAAAATTTTGAACTGCCTGAGAAAGGTTTTGCATTTAAAGTGTTAATAGGGACACTTTGCTTAATATCTGTAAAAGAAGAGGGATATTTTTAAAGGAAGGGGAGACAGTCAAAGGAAGAATACATTGTACCTGAGAGGACAGTTTTTCTACAGATGCCTTACAACGAGGCACTGCCCATCTGGACCACTGAGAAGAGAACACACAGCGGTTTTGAGACCAGAGGGATCACTAAGACCTTAGAGTCCAGCAGCCTAGAGAAATAAGACAGGTCTGTCTTGTCCAGGTCAGAATATTATAACAACACAAAAACAGAAATATTCATATAGCACTATTTATTTGATAAATATGTATTGGGCCAAGCTGAATCCTAGGCTCTATAAATATGAGCAAGATAAAGTATCCATCTTAAGAAGTTTATATTCTGGGGTAGAGGCAGGTGGGGCAGCCCAGAGAGAGACAAAGTTTGGTACATAATAAAAAATAAAAAATAAAAAACGTGTGGTGAGACAGAGAGGGACTGAGGCAAGAGATGGAAGGAAGCTACTCTAAACAGCATGGTAAGGTAAGGCCGCTCCCAGAGGGAGCAAGCAAGTCACACTCTGCAGGTGTGACAGTGAGTCCTGGCCCCATGGCTCAAGGCCTGAGCAGAACCTTTGGAAGCCAGGTAGGCCTGGGACCAGTTGGCCAAAAAAAGAAGCAAGTGCAAAAGAAAAAAAAGCACAAAAAAGAAGATGCCAGTTCACCCAGCTTGGAATCAGTGTACTACAGGGGACAGACCCAGCACAGGCCCAGTTCCTGCAGAGTGCAATGGGCAAGAAAGAGTGAGTGTTTGCCTTTCTGGAGAGGGAAAATAGACTCCATTTGGCAATGTAATGCAATGCAACACAGAGACAAATATGGATGAAAGATTAAAAAAAATAATAATCATAGTAATGAAGTTAAAAAGCCTTAATTTTAGGGTCACAGGGAGTCTGAGGTAGCCTGGGCTCATCCCTACTGTGATGGTCTGTTCTGAGGTCATGGGCAGGACTCACAATGGTGCATGGGCCAGGGAGGGGATCTGTAGCCTCCTGAGCCTAGAGACAGCAGTCTCCGTTGCTGAAAAGAGGAGCACAGGACATAGGATGAGAATCACTCATGGTTACACCTATTGTGCTCAGTTCTCTGTGTGTCCAAGTTTATAGTTTGTTCTTTCATTCAACAAAACTTTTCTGAGCACTTATTATGGGTTAGGTAGATGAATAAGACACAGTCTGTGCCCTCAGGGAGCTCATTAGGCTTATGACAATGCGACACAAATTCTATTATTACAGACGTAATGTTATGGGAGCAAGGAAGAACCAAGTGCGCTCAGGGATACCAGCTCTTTAGATGGTGTATTACCCAGGGTTATCCAGAGAAGGACAACTAAAAGGAGATATACACATGTTTTATATATTGTATACATAAAGAGATTTATTATAAGGAATTGACTCACGGTTATGGAGACCAAGAAGTCCCAAGATCTGTAATCAGCAAGCTGGAGACCTAGGAGAGCTGATGACATAGTTCCAGTCTGAGTCTCAAGGCCTGAGAAGCAAGAAAGCTGATGGTGTACATTCTAGTCCAAGTCCCAGTTCAAAGACAGAAGAAGACAAATGTGCCAGCTCAAGAGTCAGGCAGAGAGAGTGAATTCTCCCTTACTCTGCCTTTGTGTCCTGTTCCAGCCTTTGACGGATTGGACGAGGCCCACCCACCTTGGGGAGGGCGGTCTGCTTTACTCAGTTCAATTCAAATGTTAATCTCCTCCAAAAACACCCTCTCAGGCATATCCAAAATATCTGGGCACTCCATGGCCCAGTCAAGTTAACACATGAAATTAACTATCAGAAAGTGTAAAGTTCATAGAGAGAACTGAGAAGGAGCAGCTAGAGGAAGAGGAGCAAAATCAAGAAAAGGCGGTGTGGGGGAGGCATTCCAACAAGGAAGGGGTGGCAATGGTGGCCGCATCTGCTGAGAAGGCACATACGGCAGGGACGGGGATGGACACAGGGTTTAGGACGAGATTATTGGCGAGTACTCGGAGTACTGATGGGGCAGAATGCAGATTTCAGCAGCTTGTGCAGCAGACACAGGAACTCACAGGAGAATTCTTGCTAGAAGTTGAGTGGTGGGGGAGGAAGCAGGGGTGGGATGTGCGCTCAAGGAAGAGAGTGTCTGTCTCCGTTTCTTTTCCACGGGAGATGTGAGCACCTTAAGTTCTGATGGGAAGGACCCAATAGGGAGAAAAAGGCTGAAGCAGAGAGGGGAGAACAGTCCTTGAGGATGAGCAAGCCTCGGCCAGCCGGAGCCTCCTCTGCCTTCTTCACTAGTCAGAAAGGGGAAAGGACAGGGAGGAACACAGGGAAGCAGTGGGGTTTGGTAGTGAGAGCCCAAGTACATCCGTCTGAACAGTTGTCATTGTCCTTGTGTCCTGCAGGAACCATGGAGGCTGTCCATCCTAAGTGGTGCCACTTCCCAGCAGTGGGCAAGTGACAGCCTCTCTGTGCCTCTGTTTCCTCAGCTGAAATACTGGGATGTCGATGCCACCCTCAGAGGGTTACTGTGAGGATTAACTGAAATACTGCATTTAAGCACGTTCGGTAGATGCAGCTGTGCCTGGTAATCATTATCTTTAACTCTATTATTAGCCACGTATCTATCTTTCCTTGTAAGAATCCATTGTAAAGTCTATTCTTTCAGTCGTCCTGGGTTTTCCTTCTTACTTTTTAGAGCCAAAAGAGGGCACATCACACGTTACCAGCCCAGCAGCCTGGAGGATCGGGCAGTGTCCCTCCTGCGCAGCCACCCACTTCCCCACAGGGCAGCTCTCTGTCACTCAGAGGAGAGTGCTGGCTTCCACCCTGGAGGGCCCAGAAAGATGGCACATAGACTGGTTAAGTGGAAAGCTGGGCAGATCTGGAAGGCTTTCGCTGTTAAGTGCCCAAACACACGTGGGATCTGCGCAGTAGGGCTGTAAGGATCAGCAGGTGAGTCGCATCCCTGCGAGGGCTTTGGCGCTCGCTCTGACACACGCACACGGATGGAAGTTGTGACAATGCAGGCATGTCACAGCCAGCTCCATTCCAGGCCTGCAATGGATCCCAAATTCTAGACCTCTTCCTGGCCTCCCTAGCCTGCCTAGGAGCCTGTGTGGCCGGCAAAGGGCTCCCGGTCCACCCCCACCTCACTGGAGTGGGCGCGCCCCTCCGAGATCCGCAGGTGTCCTGGAACACGTCTTTTGCCACCTCACACCTGGCCCCCAAGATGCCAGCACACAGACACAGCCAGCGAACCACTCTGTTGTCATAAATGCCTTCTCATTTTCAAAGATCCTCTTCTAAAAATACCATCAATAACCACACCATGGCATGGAAACAAAAGACCATAGATTTAGAAACTGAATCTCCACGTTTGGAACTTCCTCTAAATCATATTTCAGCAAAATATCTTCAAAGCCCAAACACATTCTTTACCTTTGAGGGAAATGTCAGTGTGGAACAAAGGCCTGTGTTCTGACCCCACCGACCTTCAAGAACTTCCTCCCTCTGCCTGCATGTCCTCAAAGGATCCCTAAGATTCCGGTCTGGTTGCTATTTCCCCACAGGAGCACTGCACGCATCTTTTCAATGTCCTTCTTTGCCCTTGAGGGTCCAGAGTGGCTTTATAAAGTGGCCCTAACCAGCAACATTTGGGGATATTCTCCTACTATTTGATCTTGAGGAAATGGAAGGAGGGGGCAGACTTGTCTTGGAAAGATTCCTGTTAGTCAGCAGGAGTTGTGGCCACACTGGGAGAAGGCAGAGGAAAACTAAATTTTTTCATTACAGGTTGTTTCTGAAAAACTCCATTTCAGAAATGGTGACCATACATCCCCGTTGGCCCAAGACAGTCTTGGTTTACAGCTGTTGTTCCAGTATACGTATTTATAGCATCTCTTTCACTCTTAAAAGCGTCCCACTTTGACAATAAAATTATATTATCCTAGTTATCCTAGTTATCCCAGTTCTAGCTGGTGGCTGTTAAACCTTTGGGCTTCTAGAGGCCCCCTGGCAATTGGTAGTTGGATTGTCCTTGAATCATCTGCTGGAGTGAAGTCTAATCCAGATCTTGTTAGTGTGGGGAGAAAGAATCAGGGATATTTGGCAGCATGCTCCTCGTTTCATGTCACCCCAGCCAGCCTCAGGGAGCATTTCCCTGTTGCCAGCCTTCTTGATTCTCAGGAGCAGAGAGCTACTCTGTAACAAGAAGCATCCATAGCAAAGGTTTCCAAATGCAAAGAGAGGAGACAGAGGGACTGGGAAGCCCCACTCTCTCGCCCTCCCCTGCTGACTGGCCAAAACCTTCCCCGCCACAGCAGGACCTCAGAAAGCATCTTGGGTCTTTCAAGGACAGCTTTTGTCTAGTGCTCATAAACAGTGACCAGGAAACTCAAAGAGCTTGCGAGGGGCCCAGTGCCTGCACATAGCAGTGCTCAATAAATACTTGTTGACTGATTAATATGTACATGGATAAAAGGATGATGAAATTGACAAGTGTCTGGCCCTCCATCCTGAGCTGGGAGGAGCGCCACATCCACACGCAGCACCTGAGAGCCCTGTCCCTACCCTCTCCCACCCAGAGCTCAAGATAAATCAACACACAAGGCAAAAAGCAGAGAGGGAGGCACCAGCCACCAGTTCCCTCAGCGAGTGGGGAGCACATGGACTAGCCGCGTGTGCACACAGCTGTGTCTCTGTCACTCTGCTCCTGGGATCCAGCAGGTGCAAGTGGCTGCCTTCAAAGCACTGCTCCACATCCCCTGCCTCATGCCAGTCTCCCAGAGGGAGAGAACCAAGGACACCTCAGCCTACCTGAGCCCAGAGGGATTAAAGATCCCACCCCCAAAGGGAAGGGAGGCGGCGAGACCCTCACTGGGGGCAGCCTTGCTCCTCTCTCTACTGTCCTCTATGGCTCACTCTTACCAAACTCACTCTCTCTAGAGTGCTTTTTCCCAAGATCCTGGAGGCAGCAAGGTTAGAAATACAACACAGACTCAAAAGCAAAACTCATTAGCTGAGATGGTTAGGATCACTTCATAATGATGAAATGATAACATCTGGACAGTTTCTTACTTGATGCTATTGTTTGGTTTGTTGGCAGTGCACTATACTCTTATGGACATTTTTGAATACAAGTCAAAATTGTTTTTTAATATGTCTAATTCACCAAAAAAGCCACAACAATTTTGAGATACATAAAGCAAAAAATGACTAAAATAATGAATAGACAAATATGTGATTGTAGTGGGAGATTTTGACCCAGTTCGCTCAGTAATTAACAAACAGAAAAAAATCAGCAAGAATAGAGAAGACTTGGACAACCCAGCTCATCCTTTTGCAAAACAGTTTGGCCTTATTTTTAAAATTATGAGTATGAAATCACAGAACTTCCAATTCTAGGTGCAGAGCACAGAGAAATTTGAGCACGAAATGAGGGCAGGGTGACTCACACTCAAAATATGCATCACAGCGCTGTCCACTGCCAACAACCCTGCACAGCAGCCAACTTCCCAACTACAGTGACGCAAACGAGTGATTGTGCTGTATTCATACAGTTGAGTTCTGTGCCGCAGTGAAAATCAGTGAACTCAAGCGATGCATAACACTGTGGAGGAATCTCAAAAACCTATGTCCAGGGAAAGACGCAAGATATGAGAATACGTACAGTATGATTTCATTCCTAGCAAGTGGATAAACAATCAGAACGAAAGTACATTGCACGTAAGTGCTCACACTCTAAGGGAAAGGAAGGAGACGGTCGTCGCAGAAGTCAGGAGGACACCGACTCTGGGGAGAGGGAGACACACCCGGGGGCTCCTAGGGCACAAGTTCTAGTCTACTTGCCTAAGCAGTGTTACCCAGGTGTTCACTTTATAATTCTTCATTAAATTGTACATATGCTTTCACGTGGGTCTGATTTACCAATAAAAACAATGTTTTCAAATGTGTAAGCTAGGCGGGGGCCTGGTGCCCCGGAGTGGGAGCTCTCCTGCCCCGAGAAGCTCTGCCCTGTTCCCTCTCTCCTGTCACTGCCCAGACTTCCTCCCACCCGCTGGGAGGCAAGGGGACCTCCAGTCTCCTCCACACCCCCAGGCCCAGACCTGGGGAGATTCAGGTCCCAGCTCTGGCTGTCCCCAGTGAGGAGAGAGACTTTTCCTCCCACACAGAGATTCCCACGTGGGCTTGGAGAAAAGGCCAAAGGGGCCACTTGGCCTGTTTCGGGTGGGGGCCTGGACCTGCCTCCAGCCCGGTAAGGAGACACCCTGCATGCTGTCCATGCTAGTTTATTACACTCTACATTGGGCTTCATCGCCATAACAAACAGACATTTGCCTGGACCTCTCTGTCTTGGAGACATCAATAGGAGGGAGGGCTGTGTTGGGGCAGAATCCAAACATTGAGGCTTTTCAACCCTTTGGCATCGTTTGTTCTCCAAACCCAGCCGAGAGGTGGAGGTGAAGATGGCAGGACATGAAAGCCAGGCCTTTGGGGTAAAATCCCTGACCTGTGTTCCTTCCACTCCTCTGCCAGAAATACCTGGTCCCCCAAAGTGACCTAAAGCTGGGGCATTTCTGGTTCATGCTGGGGTCCCAGCCAGGTTCCTAGGCTTCCAGGAACCACTTTTTCTCCAGATAGATTGCTGACACCTGTATATAAAATAGATGGACGTAGACAGACATTTTCCAAAAGCTTTTAAGCCGCACAGATCCTACCTAAAGCCTGAGAAATGTAAGCCTTGGGCCCATTTTCCTCAGACACTAGCTCGGGGAAGCATTCTCCAACAGTGACTGCCAAACATGGGCAAAGGAGCCCCAGGCAGCCGCCCAGGGCCCCCTGATGCTCTGCAGGCCCCACAGTCAAGGCTGCCCCAAGACAGATAAAGAGCAGGCTCTGTCATCTGCCTTCCTCTGCACCTCACTAGGAGGAAAAGAAAACACAGAAAGGGCAGGCGACAGTAAGGAAGGAGCTCGCAGGACTTCCCGAGCCAGGAACATGGCTTCTCACAGTGACACGAATCAAGTCCTGCTGTCGTGGGGTACACGGAGCTCTCTCCACTCTCACTCACAGAAACGCCACCCTCCGGTGGGACTGGCAGCCCGCTGACAGGTGCGGCGGCCTCACGGCCACCCTGCCCACCGTGAGGTCCTCCTGCTCCACCGTCGTCCCTCCGGCCTTTCCCTTCAAGCTGCTGCGGGGGGTCAGGACTCGGGTCTTGATCTCCCTCCTCCCGTGCAGCCCTTGACCCCACAGTGGCCTCTTGCCTCTAAGTCCCTGCCAGGCTCCTTCCCCCGGGGCCACGCCAAGCCACCAGGGCACCTTTTGGTCTCTCCCCAGCATCAGGTGCCCCTGACCACAGTCTGCACGTGGACATGTCTCCTGCTGTACTGGCTGGAAGCTCACTCACTCTCCGCTGGTCCTCCTAGGCCATCTCTGACTTCTCCATTTCTGTCCCACAGGTGACTTTTTGCTTCCGCTCCTGCCCCCCTGTTGTCAGTTCTAGGGTGAGCTTTTAAAAATACAGATCAGACCTAGCCAGCCTCCTACTCAGAACCCCCCAGTGACTCATCATCATTTTCAGAATAAAATCCAAAGTCCTCACTAGGGTCCCCAATCCCTTGACACTCTGGCCCTGCTCTCTCTCTCACCTTGCCCCCAGCTCTCGATTTCTCACCTGCCCCTCCAGGCAGACTGGCCTTCTCACTGTTCCTTAAATATATCCAGCTCCGACCTGTCTCGGGTCTCAGCCTCATTGGTCCCTCTGCTCCGAATGCTGTCCCCCAAGTCTTGATATGGTTCCCCACCGCCTCCCTTGATCCACATCTGCACGCTCACGTTTCCTCATTAGGGAGGTCTTTGCTGCAGCAGCTCCTCCACCCCGTCATTCTGCCTGTCACCCTGTGCCCTTCATATATGCTGCATGCTGTTTTATTGGACAGACAGACATATTATACCCTTGCTTACTGCCGTCTCCTTCACTAGAATGTACATTCTGAGAGGGCAGGGACTTTGTGGATGTTATTTGTTTCTGCACTTCTGAGAACCTCAAATATTGACACATAGCAGGTACTCAATAAATATGATAAGTGAATGAATTAATGATAAAAACGTTACATAAATACTTTAAACATTTCTATTTGAACTCCAAACACATATATGGTCATTCATTTGCCCATATTTTGGCTCAGGGCCAAAGCCTTTTCTTTGAGTGTGGTGTCCCCGTTGGGGACCCCTACCTACTGTCTCCTTCCCTGCATAAATCACACCTAAAAGGTATTATCTGCAATTTCAAATTTTACTTTCTTTAAAGCATTGTGAGATCTTAGAAACTCTTGAAAAGCAATTTCAGCACCCAGTCTCTCCACAGTTTTATCACTTTCCCCAATCTCCCCTATATTCAAAGTGAATTTTTAAGTCAACTTACCTTTAATGAATCTTTCCAAATCACTCAACTCAATTTTCAAACAACGAACTTTCTTTTTGTGCTCATTATAATGGTTTACCTAATATTACTCAGTTTACATAGTATGTAATTAAATTACTTAATTACAATAACATGTACTACAGGCATAAATTGGTTTAAGAACAAACACTACTCAACTTGAAGACGTGTGTTGACCTAGAGAGCTGTCCGTGGTCACCGGGCTGTGGGCACCTACCAGCAAGTCTGCTCCAGTGAGTCAGCTAAACAAGGGTCAAAAAATAGAACTTCCATAGCATAAAAATCCCTGGCACAAGCTCATGGCCATTCCGATGGAAACTGGTATGGAGCCCACGGAAGAGAAGAGGAAAAACCAAATTATTCAGTTAAATGCAACAAGGACCCAAACAGAAGCTAGTGAGAAATTTCCCTCAGCTCCTCCTGCCAAGGAAATGTCCTGCATGAGAAGGAGCCGGAGTAAACAGAAGAGCCACGGTGAGTGCTGGTTTCTAGGCACTGCTTTACCCACATCACTGTCAGTAATTTGATCTGAGTTCTTATTCTCTAGTGAGAATAACCGAACAGCTATTCTCAGTTCTTTTGTGGTCCTTTAAATCCTGAATAAATTCATCTCTTCATGTAATTTTAAAAACAGGCTTTTGAATCCAGAGTGAAAACTCACTTTTAACTCTTGCTTTCCTAACTTGGTAAAACCTTACGAGGCCCAGCTGTCCCCATCACTGTGTTCTTCTGTTCCTTTGTCACTTAGGCCCTGATGGAGAACTCTGGCCCCATCTATGGGTCTCGTCCCAATGACACTCCTCCTCCTGTCTCTCACTGAGACCCTCCTCTTAAGGTCCCTGTTGCTGGGGTCCTGACCATCATGCACACATCACCAGGGGGCATTATTATTATCACCCTCCTCCTCCTCCTCCTCAGATGCTCGGACAATTCAGGGTCCAGGGACAGGCTCCAAAAGCAAAGTCAAATGTTTATGATCCTGCAGACATTTTAGCTATAGCTTTCAGGGCTACAAATCTTCATCTGACATGGGAAGAATGAAAGTCAAGGCAAAGATCCTTCCCTTTTGGGCATTCACAGGTACGTTTGTGACACTTGCCTTTCACGCAACCCTAGCTAACATTCAGACGCTCCCCTTCCCTGGCACATTGGTGAGTTATAGTCCTAGATGCAGACATTTGGCCTCGCGTTATGAGATCTGTTTCTGAACAACCTCATAACGGTGGACTGCGGGAAGCAGAACCACAAAACAAGAATCAGAGAGAGATTCAGTCACTCCAAGGGGGAAAAATGGTGTTTCCAGGCCTGAAGATGTGGCTGTGACTTGACCAAAGCCATTGACATGACATGACTGTGCTGGTCAGAAAGTGGGGTGGACAGTGAGACCCAGAACCACACAGAAAGGGTCGTCCTAGCAGCAAACCCTGAACGTGCCCACATAGACCCCATTCACAGGTGAGAAGGGACCGCCGCAGGAGCGTAGGGCATCTGGCCTGCCTGCAGGGCACACGCCTTTTGTGGGCTATCAAACCAGATGCCAGGCAACATGCACCCCTGCAACTGCTCCTCTGTTCTGAGTCATTCTGATCATCTGGCTTCCTTTGGAGCTGGCCTAAAGGGAGAATATGCTGTGTAACCTAATGCACACACTTGATCTGTTTAACAGCTATGTTTTCTATTATAAATTAACAAGATGACATTCACTCTCAGCATGTGTCATTCTGAGACCAGTCCCCTTGGGGGCTCTGACCAGACAGTTTCTGGATTGGTAAGTGTGAGGGCCATATCCCAGATCGTGGTGAACTTCCCAGGGAAAATACCTCCACGAGGCTTTGCAAATGCTGGCCAGCCAGTCCCAGCTGAGGGGGACCCAGGGCTGTGCTGCCCAGCCCTAGCCACGCATGACACTGTGTTTAAAGGAATGTGGACACCAGCCTCACCCTAGGTCAGTTAAAATCAGCATCGTTAGAAGTGAGGCTGGCACAGAGGCTTTTCTTAAAAGCTTCCCAGGAGATTCTAATGAGCAGCAAGAATTGAAAACCACTGGCTTACTGTATCTCTCTTTCCAAGATGAAGACAGAGCTCTCAGATTCTGGAACCAATCTGAACAGTCTTCTGGTCTGTGTTATACTAAACTCTTGTAACAATATATTGAGGCCTAATATCTGGTAAGCATTCTTATGTACTTTTACATGCAGTATCTGAAACCTAA
Source organism: Cynocephalus volans (assembly GCF_027409185.1). Lineage (NCBI taxonomy): Eukaryota > Metazoa > Chordata > Mammalia > Dermoptera > Cynocephalidae > Cynocephalus > Cynocephalus volans. The sequence continues at coordinate 82,632,148 of NC_084466.1, read as the reverse complement.
AAACAACCCTGTAAGGTAGCCATCTTTATCCCCGTTTAATTAAAATTTTCGTTTTATTTTTCATTTTTTAAGAAAACAGATTATGAAAGGTTAAGTAACTTGACCAAAATTTACACAGCTAGTTAAGTAGAGAAGCCGGAATCGGAATCCAGTATCTGATTCCAAATTCCAAGGTTTTCCCATGTTGCCATGTTGTCTTTTGGCCTCTAGGGATTGTAGGAACTACGATTCAAATGTTGGGATCAGTAATATTTTTTTCTAAAATTTCACCCATAGAAAGCCCAGGTTGGGAAGACTGTTCCTCCACAGGCTATTGATGCCAGGATATCTGCCTGCATTCAAGAGGTCCAACTCATTTATTATTGTGATCTAATTTTGTAGAACAGCAAACTAGAGGATAATTGTTAGCTAATTGCGTCTGTGTTTTTAATCAAGGGGCCAACATTACTGATTATGTTATAATCCATTCTCTTTGTTTATTTTAATCCTTAAGAAAACAATAACTTCCCCCATTTAAACTCACTCTGACCCTGATTTTGGAGACTTATTGCGGCACCTGAATCCAACCAGACTCACGCACAGAACAGTGGAATTGGGTGTGTAAAATATCGAAATGCAGAGAGTCCCTCTAATTGCAGAAGTAATTCTCGAGGTACAAAGAATCCACGGTATTACCCTAAAAGCATCTTCTCTTCCTTATATCTTGTTGTGTGTTCTAAGTTCTCTCTAATGAGAAGATATGTCTCTCACAGCCAGAGAGGAAAAAGCAGCATCAGTGACTGTAAAATCAAATTTGAACACCAGGCCCTGCCAGGAGCCCATGCAAAGGACGTAGCCCACTGCCCGGCACATCTTCCCCTAGCTCCCTGCCCGCACCCTCTCCCTCCCAGGCCAGCTCTGGGAGCAGCAGCCAGCCCTCTGCCCCTCCAGTTCCTCCTGCCCACCCACTCACATCTCTGCAATCAAGGTCAACAGTGACCTCCTCATTGTCAAATCCAAGGGGTATGACGTTATCTCCTCCTGCTGGACTCCCCGTGCTCAACTTTGTTGACCACTCTCTCTTCCCTGGTCCCTACTCAATGCCCGCTTGTGGTTCCCTCCCCACCGCCTTTGCCGCCTGTTTCTTGGGCTTCCTTCTCTCACCTGTGCAGTGTGCCCCAGGATACCATTGGGGCCCATTATACACTTTCATCCAGACACGCTTCCTGGGTGATCACTTCTAAATGAACAGTTTCAAACAGCAAGTATACACTAATGGCTCCCAAGGCCATCTCTAGCTCATGCCCCGTCTGGGTCAAATCACAGGCACATCGAGTTCAGTTGGTTCAAAACCAAATATTATCATTATCCAAAAACATAGGAGAATCTTCCTGTGTTCTCTAAGCATTAGGTGCCATGATCAACCTGAAAAGTCCCCTCATCCACCTGCTCATTAATTCATTCACTGTTCCTTAGGTGCATGTGTACAAGAGGGATCCACTGCTCCCAGTCTTGCTCTCTAGAGAGGAGGGGAGGGTGGCGTGGTGGCCCGCATGGTGGCCCAAGAGCTGGCAGATGGCAAACAAGCAGTTCCATTAGTGTGGAGGTGCCATCGGGGAGGAAAAGCTGGTGGCGCCAGAAACACTCAGGAGGCGATCAAACCTCAGCTTTGGAAGATGAAGAAAGACTTCGCTAAGGGGTGACATATGCTGAAACTGAAGGACGACTGAGTTTTCGAGGCAGAGATGTTGGAGACTGGGGCGGGAGCATTACAGGCAGGAGAAACAACATGCGAAGCCCTTAGAGGGGACAGGCACATGCACATTATATTCTAGGACTACGAGCAACTCAGTACTGCAGAGGCCTGGACTGTGGAGCGGGTTGGGCGTGTGCGGGGGAGGCATGGTAAGAACGAGGTGAACAGCTGTCCAGGAGCCACATTATGAGGGACCTTGTTAACATGGACTCTGCCCAGAGGAACCTGGAGCCATTGAAGTGTTTTAAGCAAGTGAGTTCTTTCAGCATTTAATAAATGTGTGCACTTTAAAAAGAGCACACAAATTTCACTGTGGAGAACAGATGTGTGCAGGCCAAGAGCGGAGGCAGAAAGGCTGAATGGACTAGAGATACCCAAATCTAGACAGGTGCACGAGAGGGTTAGGAGACAGTCCTGCTAGGAGCTGCTGAGCGACTGTATGTGCAGGATGAAGACAAAGCACGGGAGGAAACTTTCCAGCTTCTGGCTGGTCACAGGGGCGCATGATGGTGCCATGCAGTCAGGGAACACCGAGGGAAGGAACTGGGTGAAGCTGTCTATGAGACAGCTGGCTCTACAGGCCTGGAACTCAGGGGATCTGGACTGAAGATTTGGTAGTCGCTGGCATCAGATGATAACTGAAGCCATGGGAGTGGATAAGGTCGCCCCAGAACAACGCAGACAGCAGGTGGCCTAGAACAGAACCCTGAAGACCACCACCACTCGAGGGAACAGCAGACTCTCCTGCTTACTTCATAGCAAATTCTTCAACCACACCCTACGGATTCTACCTCAGTATCTTGGTCCCAATCCCTCAACTCCATTCCCAAAGCCATCACCTTGTCCAGGCTCTCATCCCTTCTCAACCAGATGCCTACAATCCTCTCTGTTGTCCTTCTCTTCTAGTGAGGTTCTCCCCTCTAACTTACCTTCTATGTTGCTTCTAAAATGATCTTTATCTACTTAAAATCCTTCAAAGGTTCCCTATGTCCGTTTTAGGAAAATCCAAACTCCTTAGCTGGAGAATTAGGCCCTTTGGGAATAGAACCCTACCTTTCCCGCCTCCTACTGCCAATGCATGCTTTGCTCTAACCGTGCTAAACCTGTGCTTCCCAAACATGAAATGCTTGTGTGCACCGCTCTGCCACGTGCTATCTTTAAACCTAGGATGCCCCTCCTGTGTTCCTACAACTTATATACGTTCTCATTATTAATCTCAACACTCTGCATCATTGCAATTAATTATTGATTTGTCTGTTTCCTTCAGTGAACTGCACAGTCTTATTCAACTCTGTGTTCTTGGTAACTGGCATACAGTAGGAACTCAATAAATATGTATTGAATAAATATATCACTGCTAACATTTATTGAGCACTTTCAACTTAATCCTCGCTCACTGAATCCTCATAACACCATGAGTTGAACAGACCTCCAGTGACCTGTCCCTTGGATGAGGACACGAAGCCCAGCAGCTTGGCCACGTGGACTAGGGCTGGGTGTGCAGGTGGCCTGCCCAGGCTGACCACAACAGGCTGTCTCTAATATCTCCTTCCTCTGCACCCAAAGAACATGTTACATATATAGTGTCTTGCCATTTTTTAAAAGATGAACTCCTCTTCTATACTGTAAGCTGTGAGACCACAAATTGTCTTCATCATCTTTATATTTCTTGCAACAACCGATAAGCTTTTCACATGATACATATCCAATAAATCTTTGAGAAATTAGTGTTGGGTTTTAGCATACATTTCTGGACAACACTCTTTGAGGAGCTGTTGCCTTGAATTGTGTGGGGTTTATCTTACAGGTATCAGTTAAGTTTCATGACATTCGCACAAGATGGCATTACTTGTGCCACTTTATGAATGAGGGCTGTGGGCTGAGGAGGGCTATGCAACTGCTCAAGGTCTCGAGGCTGTGAAGGGCTGGATCATGGTCTACTTAAAAGTCTGTGTGCTTAGCTCAACATGAGGAGGAGAAGGCAATAAACATGGTCGACGAGTGATCAGTTCAGATCTCGACTGATGCTGGGAAGACGCCAAGAGGCCTATGTTGGAGAAACTCAGCACACTGCCACAGATGACTCTGACAACAGATATTCCCTTCAAAAGGCTGGTAACAAACAATTCCCATGAGCCGCCATGCACCAGATGGACTGTAAGACTGAACTTGAGTCATCCGCCTCTGATTTGCCTGAAACATCTGCATCTAATATAGACAGGAACATCCGGGTTCTGGGCCAGAGTCATTTGATCATTTTAGGCTGGACTTTATCTAGCTGTCAATTCACTTCACAAAAGTTCTTTGTGAACACGTACAAGTTGCCCAGAAACTGTATTTTTTCTAGTCCTAAAGCCTCTCAAGGGTCCTTAAAACTTATCATCTTTTCATCGGTGAAAGGAAATTTTTTATGCCAGAGTAAACGATATAGATACGATTAGTTTCTAGCAGAAACTTTCAAAAGTCACCTGACGTTCTTCAGCATGTGGCTGCTAATTTGTTTTTATCAGTATTAAATGCCTCAAAATCACTGGACTTTGTAACACATTCCTTGAGTATACCACAGAGTCCAATAAAGAAGCACGATGGCCATTTTACTTCCACCTAATCCCAGGTTCTAATGACCAAGTTTTACACTTGTGGTATGTGGGACAGAGACTAAGAGGTATGTCCTGAGCATGTGAATTCTAATTATTTACATGCCATCATGACTACACCTCCCAAAACTGCTAGGCAAAGCCAATTTATTAAAAGCAAATGCTGGTAAACAAACTGTACATCTATACCATGGAATACTCATGATCTAACCCCAAACCCAGTCTTCTTCCTGGATTCTCAGCAAAAGCCTCCATCCACCTAGTTGTGCAAGCTAGAGAAGGGCAGGATTCCTCCCTGACACTCCTTCCCCCTTATTCCCCACTAGACAGTCCACTGCCAAGTCCTGTCACCCTGGGGTCTCACCTCATCCACAATCTCCCCACCTCTGCCCGCTTTGGCATAGAGTCACAGACCTTTTTTCAGTTTGCAACTTTACGTTCAACAGATTAATCTCAAACCAGTTCTAGTCGATAAACATGTAGTAAAATATAGAGTATATATAATGGTGCAGAAATTCAGACACTACAGTGCCCATACTTTGTATACGTGTTGGGAATATTTTTGGTAGAATTTTTTAAAAATATATCTGTTCAACAGACAGATTTAATCAAAGTGCAACAATTGACGATTTAGGGAATGATAAATATATGTAATACTGGGAAAAGAGGCCAGATGATTACCTGCACCTATATTTTCTGAGCCTTCCATATTACATGTAACAATCTATTCCACTGACATGCAATTTTCTAAGTCTATGTTCCTCATCATTGTATCAACACTTTTTTTCCTTAAAATAAGGAAAAACTTTGGCAAGTTATAAAAATACTAGCAGCCAATAAAAGTCCTGTCATGAAACTTCATTTTTGCTGCCTAAAATAAACATGACTTAGCAAGTGGTTTCTAACTGAAGGAAACAGCTACCAGCAAACACAAGTTTCAGTAGATAGGTTAAAACGAATCATCGCCTTTATCATCCCCAAGTCTACGCAGACAGTGTATCACTGTCATGTTTCTGGGCCTTGCAGTGGATGGAGACTTTGTAACAACGTGGCCAGATACAGTAAAATCAAAATTCTATTTTATTCTTCTGCAATCCTGTTTACAAATGAGCCAATGTGCACTTTCGAGGTTTTATTGGGAGAGTATTACACATAACACAATCATACAAGGAAAGTAGGTCATTCCTTGGTTACTTTTTAATATGCCTTCTATTGAGTTGGCCACAATTCAGAAGTTCCTCAATCTAAAGATCCTGAATGTTCTTCAAAGGAAAGTGTTTTAAGAGATGGTGGAAAGTGTTTTATTTACACAGGGTAGATTTACCTAAGACCAAGAATTTCTCTTTGACTCCATCCTGCCTGTTCAAACTGAAGGCAATAGAAACTCAACATCAGCCACTTTGAAATTTTGAGATTGGTGTGTTTTGTTCAAACCACCTCCCTCTTTTCAAGTCAGGGACTCGTGATGGGACGTCTCCCATGCTAAACACAAGTGACAATTAAAATTCCTCCTACAGTGAATTATAGCACTCTACGTCCAACTATTTTGAAGGACAAAGGGCAGCATGATGTAGAACTTGGTATGAGCCCTGGAATAACAAATATTGGCCCAGATACCAGCTCTGCCATTCATCACTAACCCTGGGTGAATCCACCAGCTTTAGCTGCCTCACCAGCTAAGGCAAGAAGCTTCAGGTTAACTAGGACACCTTCTAGCCAGTCTAACAACCCCATGTGCAAACCACCCAATGACATTGGTCTGACACTTCATTTCTCAGCATGTCAGCTCGTCTCTGCTGAACAACCAGACAGCTCTTCCTGGTACTCAGTATGTGCCTCTCTGTCCTTTCCAACTTGTCTTGATTCAACCCTAGAAGCATGACATCCTCCAGACGGCAGCCCTCCGAATGCTGAATGTGAAGACTCCTCCCCTTAAGTTTCCCTCAACCATTCCTTAAGTTATTTGTTTTTTTGACAACCTCCCCACCTCAGATCAATTCTGGATTGGCAGACCTTAAAGAAACATGATAGGAAACTCCACGAGTTCTAACCCAGGAGTCCCAAACCTGGCAGATCAGAATCACCTGGGAGCTTTTGAAAACTAGATAACTCCAGCAAAATCAAAATCTTTGGGAATGGCTCTCAGGAATCTGAACCTTCTATTAATAATCCAGATCTGGTAACAGCTCATCCAATCAGTATAGACGGGGGTCTTGCTGTTGATCTTAAGACAGTTTTGCTTATTGGGAAACAAGAAGAAGTATGAACTTTTCTCAATTAAGTTTTACACCACAGTTTATATAGCCAATCACTGACAACAGGTGAGGAAATTTTTAGAAGGAACCAATAATTAAGGTGAGTTATGACAAGTGCATATGATGCAGAAGAGAGGAAGCTTGTTTTCTCAAGAATAAAAAGTCCATAGTAGCTGTTCAAGTGAGAATTCCTGAGAGTAACTCAGAGCCTTTCCTTAGGGAAAAGAAAAATTAGTTTGAAGCAGGATTAGAAATTCTATTACCAAATAGTATCATGTTAATATTCTTAAATTCCTATTATATTTAGTACGCCCAGTCCCTTTGTCTGTTTTTGCTTTCTGATTCCCTTTTGGGATCTAGCAATCTGACCATGTCTACAGATATCAATACCTTCCTGCCCACATTCCTCCATTTGTTCTGTAGAGTTGCGTATACATTCATTTATACAGCTGATTTTCTTACAAAACTATGTTTCCTTTGACTCTCTCTCAGATGATAAATTCCTCAAGGGCAAAGGCTATGGTTTCAACTTTCTTAATAATGACCTACAGTAAGCACATAACTATTGGTTATTGGTAAAAATCTTTTGATATTCTCAAACTCTTCCAACAAGTCAAAGAGAGTAGAACACTTCCTAACTCATTCTATGAGGCCAGCGCATTACCCTGATGCCAAAGCCAGACAAAAACACTACAAGAAAACTACAGACCAATATCCCTGATAAATATTGATGCAAAAATCATCAACAAGATACTAGCAAACCAAATTCAGCAGTATATTAAAAGGATTATATGCCATAACCAAGTGGGATTTATTCCCAGAACACAAGGATGGTTCAACATATAAAAACCAATCACTGTAATATACCACATTAATAAAAGAAAAAAAAAAAACACACAATAATCTCACTGACACAGAAAAAACTATCACAAAATTCAACACCCTTTCTGGACAAAAACATGCATACTGCAATAGAAGGAAACTCCCTCAAAATGATAAAGGCTATATATGAAAAACCCACAGCTAACATCATATTCAATAGTGAAAGTCCCTCTAAGATAAGGGACAAGAATGCCTGCTTTCACCACTTCCAATCAATGAGAGATTAGAAATTCTAGCCAAAGCAATTAGGCAAAAAAATGAATTAATGTAGGTAACACCAAGGTCTAGGGGTTTGACCCCTGTACCAGCCAGGTGCAAAACACACAAACTCAGCAAAACTGCAGGATACAAATACCAAAACACAAAAATCAACTGCATTTCTGTACACTAACAATGAACAATCCAAAAAGGAAATTAAGAAATTAATCCCATTTATAATAGCAAAAATAATAAAATACTTAAAAATAAATTTAACCAAGGAAGTGAAAGACTTGTACACTGAAAACTACAAAACATTACTGAAAGAAATTAAAGAAGACCTAAATAAATGGAAAGACACCAAGTATTCATGGATTGGAAAACTTAGGACAATATACCCAAAGCAATCTACAGATTCAGTGCAATCCCTATCAAAATCCCAATGGCAATTTTTGCATAAATAGAAAAACCCAACCTAAAATTTGTATGAAATCTCAAGGGGCTCTGAATAGCCAAAATAATCTTGAAGAAGAACAAACACACAGTAATAAAAACAGTGTCATGCTGGCAAAAAGACACACATGTACATAGACCAATGGGATAAAAGAGAACGTATAAACCTTCACATATATGGCCAACTGATTTTTGGTAAGGAACTATGACCTTCAATGGGGAAAGGACAGTCTTTTCAACAAGCAGTGCTGGGAAAACTGATTATCACATGCAAAAGAAAGAAGTTGGACCCTACCTAACACCATATACAAAAAGTAGCTCAAAATAAATACAAGACCTACACATAAGAGGTAAAACTATAAAAAGCTCTTACAAGAAAACATAAGGCAAAGGTTTCTTGACATTGGGTTTGGCAATTACTTCTTGGATATGACACCAAAAGCATATGCAACAAAAGAAAAAATAGATTGGAATGCATGAAAGGATACTATCTACTAGAGAGTGAAAAGACAACACATGGAATGGGAGAAAATATTTACAAATCATGTATCTGATAAGGAATTATTATGCAGAATCTACAAAGAACTCCTACAACTCAACAATAACAAAAACCAAACAACTCCATTAAAATCCTTTGACTTGGGCCAAGCCCGTGGCGCACTTGGGAGGGTGCGGCGCTGGGAGTGCGGCGACGCTCCCACCGCGGGTTCGGATCCTATATAGGAATGGCTGGTGCCGGTGCACTCACTGGCTGAGTGCCGGTCACGAGAAAGACAAAAAAAAAAAAAAAAAGAAAGAAAGAAATCTGTTAAATAAACCTTATTAAAAAAAAAAAAAAAATCCTTTGACTTGAATAGCCATTTCCTCAAGATAGACAAATTGGTCAATAAACACATGAAAAGATGCTCAACATCACTAGTCATCAGGGAAATGAAAATCAAATCACAACAAGATACCACTTCACACCTACTAGGACTACTACTATAAAAATAAATAAACAAACAAACAAACAGAAAATAACACGTGTCGGCAAGGATGTGGAGAAACCGACACTCTGGTGCACTGCCGGTGGTAATAGAAAACGGTGCAGCCTCTGTGCAAACAGTATGGCTGTTCCTCAAAAAGTAAAACATCGAAATCCACACGGGCCAGCAAATCCTAAGTATATATTCAGAAGAAATGAAATCAAGGGATCAAACAGATATGCACACACCAGTGTTTACAGGAGTATTAGTCACAATTATCAAAAAGTAGAAACAACCCAAATGTCCATCAACAGATAAATGGATAAACAAAATACACAAACGGAATATTATTCAGCCTTAAAAAGGAAGTTCTGGCACATGCTACAACAATGAACTTTGAAAACATTATGCTAAGTGACATCAGCCAGACACAAAAAAGGACAATAGTATAATTTCCACCTATCTTTAGTATCTAGAGAGGTCAAATTCAGAGACAGGAAGTAGAATACAGATTACCAGAGGCTTATGGGGGTGGGGTGGGGTGGCAAATGATGGGTTACTGTTTAATGGGTACACGGTTCCTGTTTGGGATCATGAAAAGAGTTATGAAAATGTACAGTGGTGATAGCTGCACAACCTTGTGAATGTACTTAGTGTTACTTGATTGGACACTTTAAAGTGGTTAAAAAGTAATTTTTATGTTACCACAATAAAAATATTTTTGATAATGATAGCCATGGTTAAAAGCTTGAGCACTGAAGTTAGACCCATTAGAAACCTGGATCTGCTACTTTCCAGCTGAGTGACTCTAGGAAAATTACTTAATCTCTAAAGATTCTTCTTTTATAGAATAAGTACCTCACATGTGTTGTTAAAGAGTCACATCAAAAGAACTAAAATGCCAAGTCCAGTGCTGATCACATGGCAGGCTATCACCCAAAAATGATGGGTTATTTCAGCAGCTCTGGAGATAGGACACAGTAAGTTATACTAGAAAACATGAATGAAGGGAAGTGGGAAAAGCTTTAAAATGTTAACACGCAGAGGTACTGGGTAACAAGGAGACTTGGAAGGTGGAGGGGGCAGTCCTGACTTCTCCACACTTCATGAAAAACTCTTGGATACAGTTTCATTTACTAAAAGTTCGATATGAAGTGAGATACTGTTGCTTAGAAGAGAGTGCTGTCTTAGGTACTCATTAACGGTCTAGTTTACCTGTTACAGTGTTTATTCTAAGAGCACTCTTTGAGAGATATGAATAAGCAGGGGTGTTTCCAGAATAAGGCTCCCAAGAATGATGAAATCTTTGAAACCCACTTAACACAAAGATCAGTCTTGAGAACAGAAGGCTCACCGTGAGAAGGATGGTCTAGAGATAATGGCAAAATAAATGACAGCTCAAGTGACAACAATAAAACAGGCTTCATGTGAAACAGATTTTATAGGAGCAATAACTACACTGGAAGGGAGAAAGAACAGCAGAATTTGAGGAATTTATCCTCTAAGATTCTATGATTCTAAATTTAAAAATGTAAACTTGAGATTTTCCAAAAGACATGTTACTACATAAAGACAAATGCAAGCTCTATGCTAATTAAACACAAGCACATATAGAGCGCTATTTTACAGACAGGCAATGCTGTTCTAGGGAAAACCTCTTTGCGTGACGGAAGCAACGACCTGAGCAAATTCCAAAGTGTATACTTCTAGTTTGCAAATATGTTTTAGGCAAAAAGGAAAAAACACACTTAAAAACCCACAGGCACAAATAAACCAACTTTAATAGATATTATTTTGTTTTTATATAGCGCCTTCTTCAAGAACCTTAAATTCTTTACAGACATTATCTCTAATTAATCCCCACAACAACCCTGTGAGGTAGGTATTACTCCCATTTTACAAGACAGGGAGACTGAAGCACATAGAGGTTAAGTGACTTGCCCAAGGTCACACAGTTAAACCCAGTGAAGAGCCAGGACCTGAGTGCCTTAGCCTCCCAGCTCCCAGCCAAAGACCTCATGAGAGAATCTTGAATTAAATGAAGTATCAATAGTAGTATGTTATGAAAATGAGGTCTCTCTACTGCCATCAAGGAAAGAAAAAACCCTATACTGATGGTTAGAGGCCACAAGACCCACAGAGTATATTTCCTTCTTTCCCTTCTCCTAAAGACTCCTGGTTCCTGTCTTAAATACTCTTCAAAAGGTAAAGTTTCCAAGACAGAAGCCATGTGACTTAGAAGTGGGACTTAATTTAGAATACTTACTTGTAGTTACAATAATTTATAGAAATTTTTATTCCAATATACAAAATATGGGACAGGCATCCCAACAAACATGTACATAGCTATACAGCAATCAGCCAACATTTACACCCTAACCCCGCCCTCATCTTAATCACAGTCAACCAACGGACAATCTCACAATGCTTTCCAGATGGGTCACTTTTCTTACTATATATACCTGTGTTTTTTTTCCCTGACCCTAACCCTGTATGTTTTAAAAGTATATTGAGTTTCTGATAAGCTTCAAAACATTTTATGTAGATCCACCTGCACTAAGAGTAAAAACACAAATTTAGAACCATTACCCTATAGTCCCTCTCCTGGCAAATCATGCTATTAAACAAGGTATATGTAGATGGGAACACAAAGTGTGTAACTACCATGGAACCCAACACAAATGCTAGAACTTGCTTTAATATGAAATTTAACTTTGCTTTTATTGCATTTTTTTAAAATGCAAAAATGTAAAAAGCAGCACAACAAAGTATTTCAATGCTGTCCCTTTACGTACATGACTTCACCTATCTTTCTTGCACATGCTGTGGCCCAGCTGATGTTAAAAGTGACTCCACTTCACTTTACTCTTTTCTATGCACTGAAAACTGCAGAAACACAGCTTAAAATTCCAAGACATCTTGGTTTAAGCACTCAAAACAAAAAAAGTATATCCCCTTCCACTGCTCTGACTTTCCCCACATTCTTAGTTGTGATTCTCTGTACAATGATGATAGATCAGGCAGGCTATGTGTGATTTATACAAAACAACTCCAGCTGGGGTAAGGCTTTAGAATCTGTATCTTAAAAAGCAATTTGTCAAAATACTTTTGATATTTAGTACAAACACTAAATATCATTATTTTCTCCCAGCACATTTGTTTAAGCAGCCCAATTAGCTAAGTAACCCTGTTAAAGATCTGTTTACAAATAGGTGAAGTCATTTCCTGAGCTAAGATACAGATAATAAATGTTAATAATAGCAGCAGACAAAAAAACATTCTTTTTTGTATATTTTCCATAGTCAACAGTTTTAGTAAAATAACTTTAGAAAATTACAGAATTTTTAAAAAATCACTGCCTGAAAAGATTTTGATAAAGAATATCCAAGGCCTGATTGCTATTATTTTCAATATAATCTGCAATTATTTTCTGCAAGTTACATTTGGCCACCATCAGACAACTTACTGATGCATGGAAAAATGTGAACTGTAAGAGTTTACATACATTTTACATTCCATATATTACTTCTTAATCCCCACTCCCCAGTCTTAAACACAAATTTTAATTTCTGAACATTCTTCCAGTAAGATTTGTAAAGGCTGAGGGGGAAAAGAAACAAGCTTGTTTTTTGTATTACTGGTCTACTTCATTAAAATTTAATCTTCAAAGGGTTTTTTAGCTAGGTATTCAGGCTGTTAGGGCCAGGGTAAAAAATGACATTTGAAAATAATGTAACTGTTACGACATGAATTTTCCAAGCATGGCCTCAACTTGAAACATTAGAATATTTCTGAATTCTAAAGATTGGTACACAACCTCTGCACCAGGATTTCTTTTAACATTCCAAGAACTATAGGGAATTTTTTATAGTTTTTTATTTTACTAAAATTAAAGCCGAATAAAATAACTGACTTATAAACTATAACAAAAGGACAAGTACTTAGCCAGAGATATCAGTTCCTCCTGAAAAAGAACATTTCCTCCTCGCATTGTAACTTTTCTCAAGGTGTCTTACTGATTACAGATGGAATCTAAAATCCACCTTAAAAATAGAAACAAAAGGACAAGTTGAGCTGACAAAAACTAATAGAAAAAATGCTTAAATTTACTGACAGAATCATGGGCACTTTATACAATACTTAGACTCTACCAGTTTTAAGTAAAATAAATAAGGAAAAAATTATAATTACAAAGCCAGTCTTTCCCCTTGGGGAAACAAAAAGCCACTTTCGACCAATTGTTCCCTACATATACATATACTGTATATTATTATAAGCTTCTTCAGAGAAGCAAAACATACTTGTCCTCCTGACACTGGATCCTAGTGTCGGTTCATTTTCTACATCAGGAAGGCAACTGCAAGTGTTGGGCCCAAAGCGATTTCTGGTTTACGCTTGAGAAGAACACTGAGCCTGCTGCTCCTCACACTGGACAGAGGCAAGATCATGCAGTGTGTTCAGTATCACCTCCTTCAATTATCAACACGACCTCACACAGATTCCAGTTCTTCCTACTGCACCCCCAAGGAATTCTAATCATTACTGGTGCAATTAGTAAAGAGAAAATGTGTGTCAATGACTGAAAGGCTGTTTTACAAGAGGAGCTGGTATCTTTGATTTCACTTCCTTGTTATATGGAACTGCACAGACAGCATGATACCTGAGCAAATAAATCAACTACCATGACAGCAAGGGCTTCTAATCCATCGTCTTTGCTTTATTGTGTGCAAAGTGTGCTGTTGCCCCCTGAGCTTCCTGCTTTCTCTTTTCTTGAAAAGTCAGTGCTTGTTCCTTTCCAAAATAACCAGAGAAGAAATGAGGCAGAAAGTGTCTCTTCATCACAGTCCCCCTCAGTCCCGAGACTGATAGAAAAGGATGTAACCAGACTCAGAGTTCTTTGAGATATCTGATGTCAACCCGTAGAATTCTTCAATAGCTTGTGCATCTATTTTCTGCGAGGCAAAATGTAAACATTAGTACATAAATAAGCTCTGCACAAACAGAATGGCTAAACTAAAAAGACTGACAATACCAAGTATTGGTAAGAATGTAGGGCAAATGGTACTCTCATACACGGCTAGTGGTGATGTAAAATGGTACAGACAGTTCGGAAAAATGTTTAGCAATTATCTTTTAAAGCTGAACATACAATTTGACCAAGCAATTCTACTTCTAGGTACATCCAAGAAAAATGAGTGTATATGTCCAGCAAAATGTCTATATGTACAAGGATGATCAAGACTTTTATTCATTATAGTCAGTAATTGATAAAAAAGCTGAATTTCTAACTTGGCATATTCATACAAAAGAAAGTTACAAAGCAATAAAAAAAAAAAATACTACTACTACAAACAACAACAAGAATGAACCTCACAAAAAAGCCAGACACAAAAGTATGACTATACTGTAGGAGCCTATTTATATTCAATAATAAGCAAAATTTATCATAACGATAAATGTCCAAACAGCAAGTTCCAGGGGTGGAGGGTAGAGGTAAGGAGAGCTGTGGATTCTATTCACGAGGACAAACAAAGGAGCCTGTTGGGGTGTTGAAAATGCACTATATCTTGATCTGGATGGTGATTACAAATGTGTGCATGCACACATGTGCGGATGCGTATAGGCATATATGTGCAGACAAATATTCAAAGATTAGTGTACTTTACTGTACGAGAGGTCTTCAAAAAGTTCATGGAAAGGTTCACATTATCTTTTAATTCAATTTTTCCACAAACTTTGTGAAGTAAAATAAATAAGCAAAAAATTATAATTACAAAGACAGTCTTTCCCCTTGGGGAAACAAAAAGCCACTTTTGACCAATTGTTCCTTACATATACATATACTGTATATTATTATAAGCTTCTTCAGAAAAGCAAAACATACTTGTCCTCCTGACACTGGATTCTAGTGTCGGTTCGTATGTATATTACCATAGCTCAATAAATTTTTTTTTTTTTCCCGTCTTTTTCGTGACTGGCACTCAGCCAGTGAGTGCACCGGCCATTCCTATATAGGATCCGAACCCGCGGCAGGAGTGTCGCCGCGCTCCCAGCGCCGCACTCTCCGGAGTGCGCCACGGGCTCGGCCCTAAATTTTTAAAAAATAAACAATTTTTAAAAAACTAGCTCTGTTGTTGAAAGCTTTCCCTGTTTTATTCCAGACATATAAAAATTAGTTGGCATTTAATCTTTGGACTCAGACATTAGGGAGTAAGGAGAAATTAAGACTACCATCTATAGACCCAGACATTTGTCCAATATTCATTACCAGTCATATATTAATGAGAAACTATAAGAAAAAAGTGAAGAGCAAAACACACACACAACATTAAAGAAAAATATAAAATTAAGAAACTACTTACTTCTACAATGTCGTCATCAAACAACAACCAAAAATCATGACTCTTAACTATTGCAATATAATGGCCTCGATTGGGACCGCTAAAATAAAACAAACAAAAAAGTTAATTTTATGCAATGTTTACTAACATTACTCCTTCATGCCCTAACTTTCATGTTCTATACAGTAGAGAAACTGAAACAGATGAAATACCCTTTACGTATTCTTTCCAAAAAGAAAGATAAAGCTATACTGATTTGAACTAACATTCAATTTTAAAATCAAGTAATTAGTACTCTATTTTGAGAGATACAACCAGTGTTCTATTTATATAAAACTATGTTACTAAAAATTTGTATTGCCTTTGTAATATTTTCAAATTTGTTTCTATGAAAGATTTAAGTGAATTTTCTAGCATTTTGGGGGTGTTGGGGGGTCACAGTACAACACAAAATAAAATACAAAACAACACATATAGAATTATTTCTAAGTCTTACTCCCGGGGTAATCATTTTTTTCTTGAGGAAAGATCCAAAGAGATGCTTGAAAAAGACAAAGATATCAAATCCATGGTTCTGAAATCAAGCTTTAAACTTCATAAATGTCTTTAAAGTGAATGACCTTTGCCCAACGGTTAGTTATTATTAGTGCTATTTTTAAGTAACTGCTGTAGACTGAATGCCCCCCTCAAACTCAGTGAAGCTTAATCCCTAACGTAACTATTGAAGGTGGGAAATCCTATTATGATAATTGAAAGATGTGGCCTTGAAGAGGTGATTAAGTTGATGGTGTAACGGTGGTCATAGCATGGTTCTGAGGGCTTTAAAAGAAGAGCACATGAGAAGTTCTCTCTCTCTCTGCTTCCACCACCTTGCAATGTGATACTCTCTGCCACTGAAGCCACCACCAAGGAAGACCCTCACCAGATGCATTCCCTGGACTTGGACTTCCCAGCCTCTGAAACTGTAAGCAATAAATTTTGTTTTCTTCTAAATTACCCAGTTTCAGGTATTTTTGTAAAAAGCAACAGAAATGGACTAATACAGAAAATTGGTACCAGAGAAGTGGGGTGTCACTTATAACAAACACATGACAACGGAGAAGTGGCTTTGAAACTGGGTATTGAGGAGAGGCTGGAAGAATTTGAAGGAGGCTAGGAAAAGCCTAGCTGCTGGTGAAAGTTTAGAAGACAAGAAAACCAGTGAAAGTTTGGAACATCTTAGAGACAGGTTAAATGGTGGTCACTAGAATACTGATAGAAATACAGGTAGTAAAGGACATACTGAGGCGATCTTAGACGTAAGTAAGAAGGAGCTTTTTGGAAACTGAGGCAAAGATCACCCTCGCTACGAATTGGCAAGAAATTTGGCTGCATTCTGTTCACGCCCAAAAGCTTCATGGAATGTGGAACTTCGAAGTTATGAACCAGGGTATTTGGTGGAAGAAATTTCTAAGCAGTAAAACATTTAGGAAGCTGCATGGCTACTTGCAACAGCCTATGCTGAGTTATGGTGGCAAAGGCATGATGTAAATCCAGACTTTATAATTAAAAGGAAAGCAGAGCATAAAGATTCAGAAAACGTGCAGCCTGGCCATGTGGGAAGAGAAGCAGAGAGTATTTTCAGAAGAAAAATACAATGGCGCTAAAAAGATTAGTACAAAAGAAAGAGATTATCAAGAGGAGGGAGGAAAGGCCCTGAAGGCATTGCAGAAGCCTCTTGGGCCAGCCCTTCCTTCCATCATAAGCCCAGAGGCCTAGGGAGACAGAATGGTCTCAAGGAGCAGGCCTAAGGCTCCCTCCACAGCATCACTGCCCAGGGCCATCTCAGGATGCTGCTCCTCACAGCAGCACCCTGGCTGCTTTGGCTGCTCTAGCTGTGGCTAAACTGGCTCCAGGTGTGTCTGAACCTGCAGCCTTGGAAGATACAAGCCAGAAGGCTTGGCAGTGTCCACATGGTATTGTAAGTCTGCAGCTGTGCAAAATGCCAGAGCTGTGAAGGCTTGGGAGCCTCCACCCTGATTTCAAAGGATATATGGAAAAGCCTGGGGCCCCAGGAAGAGATCTGTCATAGGGGCAGATTCACAGCATAGTCTTTGCTCGAGAGATGCCAAGAGGAAATGTAAGGTTGGAGATGCAGCAGAGAAACCCCACCAAGGCCATGCCTCATGGAGCCATGAGAGTGGGACCTCCATGGAGACCCCAGAAGTGTAGAGCTACCAGCTGCAATGCCAGCCTGCGAGAGATAAAGCATCACCTGAGACCAGGAAAGCCACAGGAATGGAGCTGCCTAAGCACTTGACCAGACTTAACCCCTGCACCAGAGTGCAGAGGACAACAAACATGGAGTCAAGGTACATGATTCACCAGCTTTGAGATTGGATGCCTGCAAGGCTGGGTTTTGGACTTGCTTAGGACCTGTTACCCCATTCTTTTGGCCTATTTTTCCCTTTTGGAATAAGAATATGTGTATCCTATGTTTGTCCCACCACTGTATCTTGGAAGTAGGTAATTCGTTTTGATTTTACAGATGGGGCTTTGGACTTCTGAGTTGAAATGTTAAGACCTTGGAGATGAAATAAATGTATTTGTACATCAAAAGGACATGAGTTTTGGGAGGTCAGGTGGAATGCTGCACATTAAATGCTCTCTTTACCCCCACTGAAGCTTAATCCCTGCTGTAATTATTGAGGGTGGGAAATCCTATTATGATAATTAAAAGGCGGGGTCTTGAAGAGGTGATTAAGTTGACGTTTAATGGTGGTCATGGGTGTGGTTCTGAGAGCTTTAAAAGAAGAGCACATGAGAAGTTCTCTCTCTCTGCTTCCCCCATCCTTCAACATAATAATCTGTGCCACTGAAGCCACCACGAAGGAAGACCCTCACCAGATGCATTCCCTAGACTTTGGACTTCCCAGCCTCTGAAACTGTAAGCAATGAATTTCATTTTCTATAAACTACACAGTTTCGGGAATTTTTGTTATAAGCAACAGCAATAGACTAATGTAGTACCTAATTCTTAACACCGTAATAACTATTATTACAACTGCCTCTGCATATCATCTATAAAGGAGGCATTATTTCTTTGAAAAGAAATTCTTTGCTTTATAAAAGGACATGTCAACGATTTTAACCTCTCTATAATAAGAAGTACAATTCGTTATAAAAGCTTATATATAATTTTTTATTAAATTAGTTTTATAATTGATACTGAATTTGAAATCATTTTCAACACAAATTATTCTTTATGGTAAACACTGTTTCAAAAGCAGCAACCAGATTATCAGAATAAGCCACCTCCTATACTGCTCATGTTTCTCAGACCCTGTGAGCCTTTAGGTGAGATAAATATTTTAGGCGACAATTACACAAACAAGAGTACTTCACTACAAAGGATAGCAACTCAAAACTTTTTTTAAAAAAGCATTTAATGCTTTAATAAATCTATTTTCTACATTTCTTTAGGACTCATTTAAGGAGTCTTATGTTTTTTAGGGAGAGGGTAGGAAATGAAAACAATTTTTAAAGTGTGAAAATAAGAAAAAAATCACAGAAAGGTTGCAGAAAAGAGGCCAGGAGGGAAGGAGGTGGGTGGGTTGAGGATTGGTGGGTATAAGATGAAAAAAGTTAGACAGCTTTTTCCCTTGGCAAAGAGCTAGTTTGAAGAACACTAGACAAAAGTTAATTGTGTAAACTAACAACGAAACAAGAGATGAAGGGTCAAGGCAACAAATTTACTCTAAGGAAGTTGTTTATTAAGGGATTTGCACTCTGAACATTAAACTCGTACAGCTGAGTAATGAGTGCAAATCACCGTGTTGGCTGCCGTGGGGATTA
Organism: Cynocephalus volans; assembly: GCF_027409185.1. Classification (NCBI taxonomy): domain Eukaryota; kingdom Metazoa; phylum Chordata; class Mammalia; order Dermoptera; family Cynocephalidae; genus Cynocephalus; species Cynocephalus volans. The sequence continues at coordinate 82,612,888 of NC_084466.1, read as the reverse complement.
GAAAGACACCAACAACTTTCTGCCCTGAAGACACCTCCAGTACACTAGCTAACGACTCCAAAAACATAATCCAAGACAAACAAAATAAAAGCAGAGCTACTAGAGAGAACGCATCCAGTAGGGGAGGAGGTGAAGGGGAAGGGCTGAGAGATCGAGAAAGGCTGCTTATGCAGTGGAGCTGGGGCCTGCTATCGCTCAGCAAGCACTGGTTGGAAACCTACAGCCTACCAGGCACTGGAGACAGAGGGTGAGTAAGGTCAACGGCACTGGCAGGCTGCAGGAAGCCGGCAAGTGTAAAGCCTCCTCGCTCTCCCATGAAATACAGCCGCAAACAAGTCTGATAAATATAATACAAAATGGAAAAAGACTTTAAAATATTGTCAGTCTTTTGTTAATGAGCAGATTATTTCCTGTTTTAAGAAGTGCCGGTTCTCATAAGGAAAACAGCCGTATCAAGTGATGAATGCAACCCTGCATCTAGCATTATTTCTGTGAATACAGAGGAACAGCACCACATGGGAACTGAGCTGGAATATAAGCGCATCAAGGAAGAAGGCATGAGGCAATCAGTGTAAGACAGGAGGAAGAAGAAGAAGATGGGGAGGGGGCAGGATCCCAAAGAACTACTGTGAAGAGCCCAACCAGGAGCGAGCACGCACCGTAGGCAGACAGCCAGAGAGGGGAGGAAAGGCTATCAGCCGAGTCCACACAGTCTCCTGCAGCAGTTCTGACAGCTGGAACTCAGATGGTCAGCGAGAGAACCTTACAGTACTTGTGAGAACGTGCTTTAAATAACTAACTGGGGGGTTAAAGTTTGGAGGAGAAGCAAGCGAGGCCAAGGAGACATTTAAAAAGGGAAAGGTCAAGACTACAGGCTAAGGGGGAGAGGGTAGGGTTAATTTTGAAAGGAGATAGAGGGGGAAAGGGGCATGGTTGTGAGCTGAGTCAGGAATCTCAGAGCGCAACATCTTGTAAGTAGAGCAATTCCAAAACATCTAGCATAATTAAGTGGACTAAGACTGTCACTAAATTTGAAGAGGCTAAAGAAGGGTAAAGTTAGGGTATTAAAAAGTTAATTCTAGCTGGCTGGTTAGCTCAGCTGGTTAGAGCGTGGCCTTCTAGCAATAACAGAATGTAATGTTATTATTACATCATTATTAGTAGAACAGTAGCAGCAGCTAAGAGATTTACATTTCCCTTTTAATCCTAACAATGCAATGAGATAGTCAATACTATTTACATTTTGGGGAAAAGAAACTGAAGCTTTTCCAGAGAGCTATGTATGAAGTCACACTGCCCATGAATGGTAGAAATGGCACTGAAACCAGGTTTCTCTGAATCTTAAAACCTCTGGTCTGAATCACCACACCAAGGTTCTTTAAATTATCTGATATTGTTTTATTCCTTTCAGATGACATCACTCTTATTTCAGAAATAGAATGCTCCAAAAATGGAAAAGAAAGATTACTGCTGAGGATCAAAGATGGGGAGACAAGGCTGACCTCGGCAGCAGAAGTAAAGACAATACTCCCCCTTGTCCTTACACATTCTGAGCAGAAAGCTGGGAGGACAGCTAAAAACGAGAAGGCTGGGGCTTTTAAAATTGGATTAAACAGGCTGTTAGTACAAGTTTCCCAAAACCAAGGGGGAAAGGATCAGCATCCTGTTTTAAAATTAATTAAAGGAAATTCTAAGCAGTCACTGAAGACTGTATGTTCCAAATATAAGTTTTCATTCTGAGTCAGGAAATTTTCATGCTCTTATAGTTTGACAATTTTTAAAGTTATTTTATAAATTAAGATATATGCATGACCATACAGAGATAACATTTATACCATGTTGGCAAGGAGGATGAGAGTGAGAAAGCTCACTAAATTGGCTAATAGGAAGGATAAATTCACACACTGGTAAAATCAGAAAACTGAACTTTGAAGACTATGTCAAAGCCATTTTAAATGCTTTTCCCAACCATTAACATGATAAACATATCCAATTAATTTCATAAATGATTTATTTTGCAAAATCTATTTAGGCAGCATCATTTTTACCAAAATCCTCCCGCCGTACCCCCCACAACAAAAAAAAGGAAAAGAAAAACTAACAGATCTTAAAGTTCTAGGAACTCAGGTATAGTACTCTTAAGAGTAGTATTTAAATAATAACAATAAAAATTCAGGCAATAATATTTTAACACACAAAAGTTTTAAGGAAGAAATGATAAGATATATAACTGAAAAATCCATTTTGAGATAAACTTATCTTGAGAAAGATAAAGAATGTGTAAAAACTCTGCATTCGAGTCACTCAGGAACATCCTGAATGTGCACTGTTCTACTATCCTAGAAATCTCGCTACTGCCTTCTCAGAGTGGCAATTACCTTCCACAGTGGACCACAACAGCAACAAGGTCGTACATTCTGTCTGGGTTGGTGGCATCACCTGAAGTGTTAAACAGACGAAGTTCTAAAGGAAAAACTACCCGGTAAGAAAGTTTCGTATATCGATGAAGTTGATCCATATATTTAAATCTCTTCAGGTGTAGAGCTAGAATCATGGGCAGTTTTTTAACTTTCATCCTATTAAAAATAAAGACAAAATTTCATAAAAGACATCTACCATGTCCTTAAAAGAATTACCAACTTTATGATATTCAATTAACAGACAGTTATTAGTCAATTTTAATAGCTCAGCACTGCCCAGTTTTGCATATTTCTACCAATTATCTTTATATTGGCCAAGCAACATTCTGAACAGCTTAAGACTGCCCCATCCCATCCATCATCACCAAAACACGTAATTTGACACAGCATTCAATATGGCTCCAACACAAATGGAATACCATCAGTCCTTTGTTAAGAAATCTGTATTTCCCAAACACAGATCCCTTATGATAAGACTAAATGCATGCGGTGCCCAGAAGTGGTAGAGGAAAAACGGCCTTCTTAAAGCTGCCAATGCTTTTGCATGTTGAGTGTAGACCAAAATCAGTTTCTTCTATCAATCTATATAAGACAAGAATAGACTGACAGTAGGAGACAGAAATGAGAAAATCACTGAAGACCATTTAAATGAGAGTGTTTGTCAGAGATAAGAAATAACTCCACATTAAGAATGATGACTACATATATCCTAGAAAGGGAATAAAATAAGTTAGAAACTAAGGAGCTAAGTTTTTTATTGTGAAATACAGGATGTCCTTCACATTCTAAATAATCTTTATTATGCCCTTAAATGCCATTTCTCCCAGAGATTGCCTTTGCACTCACACTCCACCTAAAACAGTCTGTTCTTCTCTTAAAGACTCAGCTCAAATGTTACACCCTCTGGCACATGTAACTGCTCTCTTCAATCCTCCATCAGCACTCCACAGGTACACTTGAAATACATGGAGCTTACTACACAGTAACAAATTTAGGTGATTATGGGTCTTTCTCTTCTTCTTGGCTCTGAACTCTTAGCAGGTATAAGGCATTTCCTTCATTTTTATTTCTCCACTATCATGCCTTGAACATAACAAATACTTGCCAAATGTTGCAGAGCTAAACTGCATTGTGGGTTCAGTGAAGCAAAATACTTTTTATAATTAAGAAAAATAAATTTATTAAGCCACTGCATTTAATAAAGTGAAAAAAACGAAAATCATTTTATAGCATTATACTAAATCTGCATTCTACAGCTCTTAAATATGGCAGGCAGCTTATTATTCCTAAAATACTTGCTATTCAACTAATCTGGCCTTTGAAAAACATTACCCAAAATAAAGGTAAACACCTAGTCATTCCTGGAAAGCAATCTAGCAATATGAGTTAAGAACCTTTACGATCTTTGGCTCAGTAATCCTATTTCTAGAAAAATAAATATATCATCTCAAATATAGCACTTACAAGAAAGGTTTATTTCTAGTTATTTTAAATTATGAAAATCCTAACTTTCAACACGAAATGTTAAAATAAATTACAATACAAACATAACATAATATTAAATAATTTCAAACAACACTGATGGTTTCTAAGTGGTATGGAAAAATACGATAAGTAAATAAGTCAAGATATAAAGTTATACATAAAATAATCCAACTATTAACCATAAGATCTTTGATTAAACCCAAGTAGAGTTGCTAAAACAAATCTTTAAAGACCAAAGCATGCTTTGAAAATTTTCAATGGAATGTAGATACAAAAGAAGAATTTTCTCACTATAAAATGAGTGTCCATGTAACAGACGGCACCCAGCTAAGATTAAGAAGAGGAGAGAGAAAGGACATGGCCTTATGGCTAGGAGTAATGTACTTTTAGAAATTAAACAAGAGCTTACCTGCCAGCTGCCAAAAACAAAAACTAAAGAAATTAAACAAGAGCAGAGGGAGAAAAAATCCAAATGGAGAAAAAAGAAAAAAAACCTAAATAACATGTAAAATATTTGCTCAGACAACACATGAATATGAATCGTATTTGGCAGAGTTCCTCCCAGAGAGGAGCCATTGGCTACCACAAAGAAACCAAATGCTCATGGGGAGACTGTCAAACAAAAACATGTGTAAAGATATTTTAAAGATGATGAGAGACTAGCTTACAAAACTTCCCTCATTGAAACGGTTCAGAAGAAAAAGAGAAAACTGCTTGGACATTCATGTAAAGAATGTGAAACTTATTATGCAGATTTTGCAGCAGAAGAAAGAAAAAAGAAGTTGATTTCCTGCTCAAAACACCAATTCCACCAATACACCAACAAAATTATAGGATTTTGGTTTTCCTTCCATTCAAACTTGTATAAAGAGTAGTTACATTATGGAGTTCTTGACCATTGTCACTGTTTAAAGAAAAGTTGTAATAGAACAATAATGTTTTCTACAAAAGATGAATATGTTGAAGAAAAGAACAGGAGGATAGAGAACTTTTTTTTCTTTTAAATTATTTATACTTAAAGTCTGAATTAAACATTGATTTTTCATCTTCTATAAACTGACCTATAAATCAATTTTTTATTTAAATTTATTGTTAAATGGCATTTATCCACCACACAAATACCTATTTAAAATTTGGATTTATTTATGTTATAAATTTTCTTGCTTTTACAAATGATAAGTTGCATCCATTTTTGTACTCTAACTTAATTTTTTAAGGTATTTGCCTTTTCTGATAATATCTAATTATAACTTAAAACTGTAACAAAAAGAAAGTGAAAGGATAGAAAAAGATATACCATGTAAACAACGATCCTAAGTATGCTCTATGGCTATGCTAATACCGCACAAAGAAGACTTCAAGACAAGGAATACCAGAGACACGGAGGACACGTCACAATAATGAGAGTCAATTAACTAAGAGGCCATGAAAACCTTAAAAGTGTATGCTAGTGTCAAAGCTTCAGAATGTGACAGAATTAAAGAAATAAAGAGACAAATGGATAATCAGAGTGGGAGTCTTTAACAGACTTCTCTTATTAACAAAAAATAAGTTAGGAAAGAGAAGATATGAACAACCTAATTATGGATTTAACTGACATGTATGGAACACTCAATCCCAAACTGCAGAATACACATTCTTCAAGAACAATGAGGACATGCACCACTGCCCTGGACAATAAAAGAAGTCTTCATAAATTTCACAAGACTGGGCTGGCTGGTTAGCTCAGTTGGTTAAAGTATAGCACTGATAACACCAAGGTAAAGGGTTCAGATCCCCGTGCTGGCCAGCCGCCAAAACAAAACAAAACAAAAAGAACCAAGCAGAATTTAAAAGACTGAACTCATAGAAAAATAAACAAAAAAACCCCTAGAAAACCCCCCAAGACATGGAACTAAGCAACATACTTCTACGTAACTCATGGGATAAACAGAAAAGCATAGGGCAGTTGCAACGTGCTTTGAAATGATGACAATGAAAACACAACATCCTCTCTATTTTTAGGTCCTGTCCCCCAAAAGCGACCCTGAGACAAGAATTCACATGCATGCCTATGTTTTTACCAAGGTCGTGCTCCCTGGTGGGGAGAGAGGAACGCAGGAAAGGGAAGGAAGCCAGGTAAGGGTTCAATCTCAGGTAAGGGTTCAAAATCCCAAAGAGCGTAGCCTGGGCCCAGCCCCACAGAGAAAACCCAGAGTATGAATTTCACCACCGATTTCTCTCCACCACGATGAGGTCGCTGGGCTGTCATATCCTCTTCAGCACCTGTCAATCACTGGTCAAGGACTTTGGTGGCTGAAAGAAATTCCCAGAAACTCCCTTCTCCAGTAGCCCAAGGCAGGGGCTAAGTATTAGAAGTGAAAGCACTTCAAAGGACGGGGAGAGGCAGGAGGAAGTACGGGCACTGTGTGCGAGCACCCCTAACTAGAACATCAACTGCCCGGCTGCAGGCAACTCAAGCCACCATGATTCCAGTGGTGTCTGAGCTTTTGATTTTTTTTTTTTTCCCCCAAAATAGCCAGAAACCATTTATAAAGTAAAATTTCCCATTTTTATAAACCATGTGAGCCAGGCAGAGATCTACAGATGAAATCTGGCCAGCAGGACCCTGATTTGCAAGCTCTGCCACAGATGAGTTTAATATCCCAGCCGCAAGCACATAAGAATTTATTAACATCCTGTTAGTAAAGAAGTCCTGACCACACAGAAAAGTTTCATAATTGTACAGACATGATTCCAAGCTCTTTTAAACTGTAACACCCACAAGGATTAACTGCAGCACACTACAATGAGAATATAATGCTATGACTTTGTGAGGAAGACACTAAGATGACTAAGTAAGATGTAAGCAATGAGAGGACATGGGGTCACAAGAAAGGATGAGGTCCATGGAGGGCCCAAACATGTGGATGGAACACAGTAGTGAACGGTATCTGGAGGCCCAGCAGGCAAGCAGGGAGTCATGCAGCATCACAGTGTCCACAGACAGAAGGACCACCCAACTGGAAATATGAGTCAGATTCAGGATGACTCTCACTGGGGGAGGGAAGCGGGGAATGTGTGCAAGGGGTGGTTGGGATGTTGACTACAACAAGGCAAATCCCTAATACTGAAAAGATTCTGATGTGATACTATGACCAGGACCTGACTACAGGGGAAGACAATACAGATCTAGTTATGAAAATGGAGCAAAACCTAAAGCCTTCGTCTCAGGAGCAGGCAGCGATCAATCAAGCAGATGTAGGGCAGATACTCAGGGATGGACGTGTGGCCATGACAGTGTGATGCTGAGTCACCTGGGCATTGCATGGGTCTTCTTCAATGCCTAATAAGGACAGGACTGGTCCTAGAAGAGGGCTCGGGCGCAAATGGAATAAAGGGAGAGTGAAGGGAACTGAGAGAGAAAGAAAGGACATGAGGGCAAAGAGCTCAACCAATCATCAGATCCCATGGACAGAAGTGACAATAGAAACAGTGCTCTCCAAGACCTCAACCCTAACCCCAACCCCAACCCCACCCCAACACCCAGAGGTCAGAAAAACAACACCTGCAACAAAACCATCAATCCTGTCTTGTTACAGTTCCCTGGGGATGTCACTCTACTTTTACCTCCAATGGGTTAAAGTGTATGATTATAGTATTCACACTTCCCAAACAGATCTGTTTCAACTATGCCACAGATAGTTCAATAGACATGCTAAATAAAAGCAGTCTATGAGCAAATACATTCTAGAGAAGGGTACATTAAAAAAGTCAAATTTCTTCAATTTTGTGAGTCTGCTAAGAGTTTACAATATAAAGCATGAATATCTAAGAGGAAATTTTATTACACAGCAAATTCATTTGATCATGGAATATTTGGTTTTTTGGCACATTTTTAAAATTTCCAGAAATCATTCTTCAGTGCTCCCAGATTGAACCGTTTTTGAAGAAAGTATTTTTTTTATATATTAACACAAGCATGGATATATGTATGAGTGACAGCCAAACTTCAAGTGCATTTTTTTACTGTGGTTAGAAAAAAATAACATAAAATTTATAATCTTAACCATTTAAGTGTACAGTACAGTACAGTAGTGTTAACTATATAAACATTATTGCACAACAGATCTCTAGAACTTTCTCAACTTACAAAACTGAAACTGTACCATTTGAATGACAACTTCCCTTTTCCCTTTCCCCAGCCGCTGGCAACCACCACTCTACTTTCTAAGAGTTTGAGTATTTTAGATACCACATATTCGTATAAGTAGAATCATACAGTATTTTTGTGAGAAAACTATATATAAAGTTGGATGTTATTTTAGGAATTGTCTGTGTACATACATATATGCACTTAAAAAATCTAGGACATACACAAAAATGTTAATACTTTTATAGTGATTCTTAATTTATACTTATCTATACTGTATTTCCTAATTTCTTTACAAATAATATATACAGCTCATGTAATTTAATAAAAGATCTAATATTAAATAATATATTAAAATCTCATGTCTTCAAAATAAACAGCTCAACTTTACGGACAATTCTTAATTACCTGTGTATGATGACTGTGTAACCGTCATTCCTTGTGAAGCACAGCTTAGCTCACAGATGGGCCTTCCTCTCGGTAAAGTTTGCAAGTTGTATTCCTCTTAGCTACATTTAGTCCCTGACTCTGTCTTCCCTAACCAACAGTAGGAAGCATTTTCTAAGACATTTCCAGGATAAATCTAATACATCAGCCCCTATGCCTCTGATCAAACTTATCTGAGGTGCTTCCCATCATCTGCTCTAATGGAACAGGGGTAATCTGCTTTGATTATCCACGTCCATTACCAACAACACCTCCCCTCCTAGTAGATGTGTCTGTGTCCAAAAGAAAAACAAAAATATAATCACTTAAAAATCTAAGCTCTTCCTCTTCCCTTTATGAATAATTCAGTTCAACCATTAGATGGGCCAAATCAGACAGACATGTTTGTGGGCAGGGGAGGGGGAAGCCCAAGCTGAGTAAAGGTGTGTGTGAGAGTGTGCATGCACGTGTGTGCAGGCAGGGAGAGTGAGGCCAGTTCCCTACAGATGCACTGTACAAATAGGGAAATACAGTGAGCATAACAGAAGCCAATTTTTACTGACAGAGGAGGGAATTACAAATATTGAAAAGAAGACACTAGAATAAACCCTATGTGTTGGCTGCAATTGTCAATATATCACAGTGAATTCAGTTTTCATTAGAGATAAAGCGATAGATGGATAAGAGAAATACAGATGTAAATATGCATGTTTTATATATATTCACATGTTCACTAAGGGGTCTTGGGAATAGTGACATCCCAGTAGGAATGAGCACACTTATACAAGGCCCTGGTTTCTAAACATCATTCGCCCCTAAAAGGAACCAAAACAACTTGGAGAACTGGCTGGTTCCAGGGTATGGGCGAGGAAAATACACAATGAGCCTGGAATATCCTGTGCCAGAAAATAAAGAAGTACTCAAGAATTGTGGGGCACATCAGAAAGACATGGGAGCCAGCTTGATGCGGCTCCCACTGGACAGATGTGGGATAACTTGAGCAAGAAAACAAGTAAGAATGGTAATGGATTGTAACCAATGAATAACTGAGATTTAAAATACGAATAAATTGAAAGTTTAATGAAGAATGGGATAGTTACAATCCCAAAATATCTCCACACAATATACCCATAAATTATAATGAGGAAAGTGTAGCTAATAGTGGAGAACTCTGGGAAACATCACCTTAATCAATGATAACAGCACCAGTAATGGGATATTCAGAAAAAAGCTACCATGACCTTAGACTATCCTTAGAAAGGCCTGCTTGCAAGGATGGTCCTTAGTTAGCATCTGTGTTAGTTCCTACCGTTCTCTAAATGATAAGGAGTCTCACTGTGCCTCAATTGTTTGAACAAACAAAATGGTTTATGCTGAACACCTACTTTCTTTCTGGGAACCTGGAATTTTGGTGTGTACTAGGCAGAGGGTGCCTATGTGACAAGCCCCCCAAAAAACATTGGGCACTGAGTCTGTAATGAGCTTTCTGTGTTATCATAATTTGATGCTGGGGCAATTAGGTGTCCTGCATGACTCCCCTGGGACAGTGACCTGGAAACTTGCCTGGCTCTCCCCTTTGCTGACTGTGTATTGTATCCTTTCCCTGTAACAAATCTTAGCTGTGAGCACGACTATATGCCAAGGACTACGAGTCCCTCCAGGAAATCACTGAACCCAGTGGTGGTGTTGGGATGCCCCAACACACGGAATAAATCAAAAGTGTATGCTATTTAACAGGATACAATGAGAAGAACACAGTATCACTTCTGTAAGACTCCTATCCACAATAAATAACCTGAATCCAATCATGAGAAAACATGAGACAAACCCAAATGAGGGGCATTCTACAAAATAACTAACCTCTGATTTTCAAAAGAGTCAAGATCACTGAGGTCAAGAAGATACTGAGGAATTGTTCCAAATTGAAAAAGACTAAAGAGACACAAATACTAAAATGTAATGTGCAGTTTGAGACTGGGTCCATCCTTCTTCTATAAAGGACATTATTGGAACATCTGGTGATACAAAAATAAGATCTGAGATAACAGTAGCAAGTAAACATTACTTCCCGGACTGGGATAGATATGGGAACATAGGAGAACTTTCTTGATGGCAGGAAGTATCTACTGAAGTGTCCAGGGATCAGGGGGCATCACATTGGTAACTTACTTTCAAATACTTAGTGTAGAAAAACATTCTTAGTACTATTCATGTTACTTTTCTCCGAGTCTGGGATTGTTTCAAAATAAAAAGTAAAGTAAAAATGATGATGATTACTTCACTCCTTGACATCAGCCAGTCATTCCACATCTAACACAGCACAAGAATATAAACCATGCCATCCTACGCAGGTCAGCAGAAACGGGGATGAAGTGAGGGGAGCACTTCTCCTTCACCCCTCCTCAAAGAAAGAACAACATAATCAGAAAAGCCAGATATTTTAACTATACTGGTTTATGTAGAAAATCACCTGAGGGTACAGAGCTTTTGTAACAAAGCATTGAGTAGAATATCATGTACCTAGAAATACTTAATGACCTTAACTGTTGGTGATAAAGATTTTTATTCAGTGTAAATTTTCATAGATCACTTTCAGCTAGAAACGGCCATCTATAACATCCACTGCCAAAGAATCACTAAAAAATTCAAAAAACACTAAGTTACCGTTTGTGTGCTTCCTGTTTGCTGCGACACTCTTCACAGTAATATTTGTATTCGCTGCACAGAGTTTCTGTGTTGCTAAAACCCCTGTGTAAAATTCAAAATAAATTTATTTTGCATATACCAGAAAATCATGTATTCAACTTAAAAATACTCTGAATGAAAAGTAGCTATTAAATTTCAAAATAAATAACTCCACACATACCTTAAGCAGTGAGTAATTGATGTGTTTTGTTCCACATCAACAGAAAGGTCTAAAAAATCTTCATCTTTGCTGCTTATCTGTAAAAACAGAAAATTACCTTTGATTTCTTCAAATATCAGTAAACCATGTTTCCCAATTGACAGAATTAAACGCATTCCATTAGTAGTAGTATGCAAACAATTCTGTTTCCTCAAGTTCAAAAGAAGACTACTTGATTTGAAGTATGAGAAAGGACACTGAATAAACAATCTTCATCCCATGCATAGGTAAAACACCAAAGTATACATCTGACCGATTCTCTTACTGGCAAAGGCTAGTATAATGTGAAATTTCAGAACTTTCATTTTAAAGCGTGAAACAAACTGTCCCATACATACTGATTCTTAAAAACAAAAACAACATCATAGGCCAAGACTGAATGAGAATTCTTGATAAAGGACAGGATACTTGTATTCTTTTGTCATTTACAAAAATAATTTAGTTCAAAATGCCAAATTACATTCTTTGTTTACGACCTACTTTTAATTTCTCCCCAAAATATAAAAATTCTGTTTGACTTATTAGTAAATCATCTAATAAAAAATAAGGTTATTACTTATCCATTTGAATTGGAATAGGACAGAACTTTAGACATAAATTTTCCTACCTATTACCTTCAATGAGTCTATTCCCAAGGAGAGCATGTGATAGGAGATATGCCTGACTCAGTTCCCCTGTCTCTCTCTTATCCACGTTGAATACACTCAGTTGATCAAACACTTTCTTGGTTTAATACTGCATCAATATTATAAGCTCAGTATCACTAAATTGTAAGAAATTACATGACTGCACATATTACATATTTATGCAAATATGAGTAAACAGGGGTACTGTACATACCGTATTTTATAGACAGTTTAAGGGAGTTTCAAGAGTGATTTTTGGGACTGGCCAGTTAGTTCAGTTGGTTAGAGCACAGCCTTGTAAAACCAAAGTCAAAAAGGTTCAGTTCCCCAAACTGGCCAGCCACACCAAAAAAAAAAAAGAAGAAGAGTGATTTTTGTCTCTCCTTAATTTCTATAGTAAGCTAACCTGAGATCTAAACCCTCACAGAAGATGCCATTCTTCTATATAATATAAGATATAGTAATAACTACAAGATAACTGAGCTGGGTCTCAAAAACTCAAGTGAAGTGGAAGGGGGAAGAAAGACAACTCAGTGAGAGGAAGAAGAACATGATGTGTTTAAGAAAAAACTGCCTAGTTTTGTAGGAAAGTGGGAAGGGTGCCAGAGAGAGCACGGTGGAGGTAGGCTAAATCCAGGTCAGGAAGGGGTTTATGTGTAGGCTGAAGATAAGTAAAGATTAAAGAGGCTGGTGTTTCTCAAAATGAAGTTCTCACACCACTGCCTCAGGGGTCTTCGTTTTAAATGTTCACTTTTATGATAACATAAACACTTTGACATAAGGATGCTCTAGATCATCTGGGTGTATATGAGTCAGTACATTTGTATTTACAATTGTGTTGGTGGCAGGTGGTCACCAATAGGGGCAGTATTTCACTTTTAAAAGTGGTTGTGAACACATCTGGTTGCTGTTGGGCTAATACGTCCTAATGTTGTGTTATACTCAGTGTCGGCAGATACCAGTCTAAAACTCAGGGAAGAAGTCTAGGCTGGTGATCTGGACTTGGGACTCCTCGGCACATGTGATGATAAAAACAGAACATGATCCTCCAGTACAAAGTGAGAAGCAACCCACAATGAAACCTGGGGAACACCCACATTTAAGGAATAAATGGGAAAAGAACAGCCAAGAAATGAGGGTAAGAAGGAACCAAACAGAACAGAGAACACCAAAAGAGGGGGTTACAGAGACCAGACTCCTACCAACTGCGGTATTAACTGCATTATTAAAATATAAGCACCACCTCATCCAGGAAGCCCACCCTTAACCTTCCCAGACCCTTCCCACTCCCACCTAGACTGGGTCTATGTGCTTACCGGTACCGTAACACACTGTACTGGAATTACCTATTTGTTGGCCAGTCTTCACTACCCTATGAGCACCTTGAGATCAGAGACTTATGTCTTATTCACCTTCTACCACCTTCTACCTTTCGTCCACTTGGCACAGATGACACTCAAATATTTGTGCAATACTGAACAAAAAAATATATATTCACTCTTAAAAAATTCTGAATTCCACTCCTCCAGCTTTGTTTGATGAAGCATGGTACTATGACCATTTACTGAATTTGCATGATGATGACTTAGATTCTGAGGAAATACTCTCAACTCATACTCTTAATTCTTGGGAAACTTTTACAAATAATACTGCAGGCCACAGGAGGACCTAGTAAAGAATGGGTAAAAGGATCAGTATCCATCCCTTACAAATCACATTAATAAATATTTAAGCACTATGAACAAGAATGTTCATGATGTTGAATCTCCACCCTCTACCACCCCAGGCTATAAAATAAACCTCAAAGGCCTTGGCAGAGCATCCTAAAGACCTCCACATAGGGTCCCAAATCTACCTTGCCAGCCTCAGTTAGTACTACATTTCTCAACATGCTAAGCAAATTCAATTATCTTCTGTTGCTTTGAACAAGGTTCTGACAGCTTCTAAGACAGATCAAATTCCATTCAATAAACATCAAGCAACTGCCAAATTCTCTGATTACACCTATTATTCCAATGGAAATACTACTCTAGTAATTGGGCAATATGTTTCTTAAAGCCTGGAAGAATTCAGTTATGATAAAGTTTTTCTTTATAAGATACATCTTAAAAACTCCTGTTAAAATAATAACTGGAGTTAATTCAATTGAATAAAGATAAATACTGAGCCAAATTCCTGACATCAAACACTGCCCAACCAAGCCATTACTGCAATTAATTGATGGCTAAGGCAATGAAAAAGAGCACACACAAAAGATATCCTTACTCCAACCCCTAAACGTCTTCAGAAGGTGCTGCTAATATATTTAAGCACTCAGTTATACCTCTTCCACTTGATCTGAAAGCTTCCCTAATCTGAATCTGAAATCCAAAACCCAAAACTTTTTGAGGGCTGACATGACACTCAAAGGAAATATTCATTGGAGCATTTTCAGATTAGGAATTTTGGATTTTCAGATTAGAGATGCTCAACTGGTATATATTCTGCAAATATTGCAAAATCCAAAACAAGCATTTCAGATAAGGGATGCTCAACCTATATTGTGTCCTTCATTAATTATAACTACATTATTGATGGTGATCATTTTACAAATGCCTGGTTATAGTTAAAAAGACCAATGTGTAATCAATAGTCAATAGATCACTCATTGGTGGGGCCTTTATTTAAAGATTCTTTTTATTCATGGTTGAACCAAAAAGATTTGCTGAATAAATGAATGAATGGATAAATGAATGAAAGCAAATATATCATTTACATTAGCACCCCCAAAATGAAAGACTTAGGTATAAATCTAGCAAAATATGTACAAAATTCATGTAAGGAAAAACTGCCAAATTCTGATGAAAGAAATCAAAGACAGCTGGCTGGTTAGCCCAGTTGGTTACAGCTTGGTATTGATAAGACCAAGAGCCAGGGTTCAATTCCTATACCAGCCAGTCACCAAAACAAATGAACAAACAAAAAAGAAATCAAAGAAGTAAATAAAGAGATAGTCCATGTACATGGATAGGAAGACTCAATATTGTCAAGTTGTCATTTCTTCCCAATTTGATCTACAGATTCAGCAAAATTCTAGTCAAAATTCCAGCAAGTTATTTTATCGATATTGACAAACTAACTCTAATTTTCATATAGAGAGGCAAAAGATCCAAAATAGCCAACACAGTATTGAAGGAAAAGAACAAAGTCAGAGGTCTGACACTACCAGACTTTAGGAATTTACTCTAAAGCTACAGTAATTAAGACAGTGTGGAACTGGGGAAAGAATAGACAAATAGATGAATGCACCAGAATAGAGAACCCAGAAATAGCCCCACATGAATACAGTCAACTGATCTTTGACAAAGGAGCAAAGGCAATTCAATAAAGAAAGGATAGTCTTTTCAACAAATGGCACTGACATAACCAGACATTACATACAAAAAAATTAATATAGACACAGACCTTACAACACCTTACAAAAAAATTAATTCAAAATGGATTACAGACCTATATGCAAAATGCAAAATTATAAAACTCCTAGATGATAACATATGAGAAAATCTAGGTGACTGTGGGTTTGTTGATGACTTTCTAGATGCAACATCAAAAGCACAATCCATGAAAGAAAAAGTTGGGCTTCATGAAAATTAAGATCATAAAATTAAAACATTAAAAACTTCTGCTCTGCCAAAATCACTATAAGAGAATGAGAAGACAAGCCACAGACTGGGAGAAAATATGTGCAAAAGATCTATCTGATAAAGGACTGATATGATATCCAAACTACCAAAAAAACCCACCCCAAACCAAAAAACCAAACACCTGAAACTCAACAATAAAAAAAACAAGCCCAACTAAAAAATGGACAACAGATATTAACAGACACCTCACCACAGAAGACGTACAGATGACAAATAAGCATATGAAAAGAGGATCCACATCACATATCATTAGGGACTTGCAAATTAAAATGAGAAACCACTACACATCTATTAGAATGGTCAAAATCCAAAACACCAAACTCTGGTGAGGATGCAGAGAAACAAGAACTTGCATTCACTGCTGGTAAGAATGGAAAATAGTAAAGCCACTTTGGAATACAGATTGGCAGTTTCTTACAAAACTAAACATACCCTTACTGTACAATGTAGCACTCTCACTCTTTGATATTTACTCAAAGGAGCTGAAAACTTACATCCACACAAAAACCTGCACACAAAGGTTTATAGCAGCTTTATTCACAACTGCCAAAACGTGGAAGCAACCAAGATGTCCTTCAGTGTGGTATATTCACACAGTGGAATGTTATTCAGCAACAAAAAGAAATGACTTTCAAGCCATGAAAAGACAGACGAATTTTAAATGCATATTGCTAAATGAAAGAAGCCAATCTGAAAAGGCTGCACACTATATGATTTCAACCACAAAAAATTCTGGAAAAGGCAAAACTATGGTGGTAGTAAAATGATCAGTGGTTACCAGGGGTTGAGGAGAGGGAATAGGCAAAATAGAGAGGATTTCTAGGGCAGGAAAACTATATTCTTTACAACACTATATTGGTGGATTCATCTCATTATACATTTGTCAAAACCCATAGAACACAACACAAAGAGTGAACCCTATTATAAACCACAGATTTTAATATTAGCTGATGGACTGTAACAAATGTAGCACAATATTAGCGATGGATTGTAACAAATGTAGCACACTAATGCAAGACGTTAATAGTAGGGGAAACTGGGGAGGAATGGGATATGGGAATGCTCTGTACTTTCCACTCAATTTTTCTGAAGTCTATTAATTTACTTTGCTTATGTTTTTATTTATGGTGGCTGGCCATTATGGGGATCCAAACCCTTCACCTTGGTGTTATACTGCACTTTAACCAAAGTCTATTAAATTAATTAAAAAAAAAAAAAAAACTGTTCCTTATTGGTTGCTACCAATGTAAGTTCATCTGATTTAGTAAATCAAGCAGACAACGTTACTCTTCCAAACATCCATAAACACTGCTCTTACCTTTCTTGCTTGCAGATCCTCTTTTCCAATGGCCTATGCTACCTTCCTATACTATTAAAAATTAGTAGTACAACCATCATAGTAAAGACTAAATCTAGCAAATGGAAGCTAAATTTTGGAGATTTTGATGAGGAGCGAGATATCTGTGTCTCCCCACAGAGTGCCTACGAGTTACAAGGGGATAAAATCCAGTCGTCATAAAGTGGAAAAACTGAACAACACCTTGACTGGGTGATCAAAAATTAATTTCAACAGTTAGCAGCAGATGGATATTATGCCCCTCATTGTGATACCCCGAGAAGGACCCAACAATAATCACGTATTATTCTTGCAAAGAATGTTATAACCTGCATCTAATTAGGAGGAAACATCAGATAAACACAATAGAACATTCAATTAAAAAAAAAAAAAAAAAGAGTGAGACATACTTTTTAAAAACATAAATGTCATAACAGACAAAAAAGACTATGAAATGTTTCAAATTAAAGGAGGCTAAAGAAACATGACTGAATGCAATGCCCAATTCTAAGCAAGATTCTGTACTGAATAAGGGGAAATGCCATAAAGGACAACACTGCTTCGATTGATAAAACTGGATAATGGATGTTTGA
Organism: Cynocephalus volans; assembly: GCF_027409185.1. NCBI lineage: Eukaryota > Metazoa > Chordata > Mammalia > Dermoptera > Cynocephalidae > Cynocephalus > Cynocephalus volans. Next base: position 82,595,282 of record NC_084466.1, on the reverse strand, counting down.
TTAAATAGGTTTGATCTTTCATTCTACAAGTGAGAAATTAGATGACAAGGTAAGAATATAACAGGAGTTCTGGGTTACCTGGTCCTAGGCATAAACAATTTTCAAGCTTCCTCTTTACAAAGTGTCTACCAAATAGGTATTTTTCCCTCCTTGAGTGTATACAGTATGTTTTAGGTTTTATTCCAACAGATACTAAACATAATTGTAGAAAAAGGAAAAACAGAAACAAATTAATACCTCCCTGACCTGTAAGTTTCTTGTCACATACAACTTCCAAAACATGGTTCTATTTCCTCCTAAATTGAAACAAAATCAAATAGTTCAAACTGTAATAAGTATCTTTCAAAAACCTCAGGTATTCACTGTCAATAAGCAGCATTACAGAAAAGTATAGATAGAATCTTTCCCTCTGAAAAGTGTATCTTTAACATTTATTCTATATGTAAGAACCTACAACTTCCAAGTTCATCTAGCATACTCTCATCCTCAAAGATTAACTATAAACATAATTAATTAAATTTTTCTGATACAAAATCTTATGATATACTTACAGTTTCACAAGTAAGACATCTGGTTTCATTAGTTAATGTTCCCTGAAAAATCTCATGGACCCACGTTGGGTCTGGTGTGCTGTTGTTATTTTCACTGTCAATATTACCATTAGGTAGGCGACCATTTTGTTTTTCCTGCTTTCTCTCTTCTTGTAAAATATCAGCAATTGTATTTAGTAGGTAATTTAAGAATTCATGGGCATCTTGTTGCATGTAGTTGTCAAAAAGCTCTAAAAATAAAAATATGACATTAGAGAATTATTTCAGAATAGCTTTATAAAACAAAGACTATAAAAAAGATCTAGTATTTTATCAGAACTAAAAGTTGAAATGTTTAGTACTATTGGTAATATACAAGAAATAAATAACTCACATGTAAAAATTATGACTGAATTTGGAGAAAATAAAGTTAGGATGAATGAAAATCTCTTTTTAAAAAAAGCAAACAAACAAACAAAAAAAAACAGGCTGGCTGGTTAGCTCAGTTGGTTAAAGCATGATGCTGATAACACCAAGGTCCAGGGTTCAATCCCTGTGCCAGCCAGCCGCCAGAAATAAGTAACTAAATAACTAACTAAATAAATAACAATGCTAATTGATCCATGAGAAAAGAGCTAAATCTACCCATTTATATAACAGGTACTTGAAGATAAGAAGCAACTGCTTTTTATTAGCTCATATAATCTATTATTAACAAATATTACAACCTGACAAGGTTTAGAGCAGAAGCTGGACAACCAACTTGCTGACGTCAAGCCAACTGCTTAAGAACTACAAAGTTCATTAAAAATAAATTACTGGGCCATACATCTGAGAGATTCAGATCTGGCAGGTGAGGGATGAGGGCCTGGAACCTGGGGCTTTTCAAGACCCCTCCAAGGGATTCTGACGTGCAGTCAAGTTCTGATGTGGTTATCAGGAATTATCTATTTAATTCAGATAATCTCTAAAGTCCCTTCCAAATGTGAAATTTTTATAACTCAGTAAGATGTTCCCTGTAGTTATTATACAAATGAGTAAATATAATGGAAATCCTGGAGGTGCTAACATCAAGTGCTTTACCCAGTGCCTTGGCATTACAGAACCCTACGATAGAATAATAGGGACTTTAGAGGCAGTATCTCTCACAACTGTGGGATAATGCCATTACCCTTATTTTAAAATGAGGAAATGGAACCAGAGGGTAAAGTCACACTACCAGGAAATAGCAGAGCCATGCTGCAAACCAGGCAGTCTGACCCCACCATGCTACATACAAGGTAACGCCCAGTATGAGCCTCCTAACTAAACAAGAACACATACGAATTATTCAAGAAAATGCGTTGATAAAAGTTACCAGGAAATTTATTTTTAGATCTTCAATGCACATTTAATAAATCCCAGAAAAATTCCAGTTTACATTTAAAAAATGAATGCAAACAAATTTAGAAGAAAATTTAGGGACAGCCTTTCTAAGACAAAAGGAATTAATATTACATTTCAGAAGAGCTACAGATGACTGCATACAAAAATTAAGTTCTATGAATTAGAAATCATTTAAAAAGTTTAAAAAAACAAAAGCAGTGAAAATTATTAACATTTTCATCATATAAAGATCTCATACAAAAAGAAAACCAAAGTGGACAAAGAACTTGAAATAAACCACTTGTAGGAAAAAAAAATTCAAAAGGCTAAGAAACATGAGAAAATGTTCATCCCTATGGTAATAAAAAAGGTCTTTATTATCCCATCTATGAAATGGGATATCATGTTCTTCTGCAAAGTTACTATAAACATAAAATGAGAAAAGTGAACATATTTATTGGGGAGATATATTCAAAATAAAGAATGACTTTAATCTTTGTGTCAAAAAGACCTTTAAAAAGTATCAATTTAAGGTAGAGGTGCTCGTAAGACTGTTTGGATTGGTATTATGGTTCTACCTCTAATGAGGCAATTTACTTAACCTCCCTGTGCCATAGTTCCTCATCTGAAAAGCAGGGCTTACAAAGAACCTACTTCACAAGGTTTTTATGAAGATTAAAAGTGCTTAGAACACAACACTGTAAATGCTCAAAGATCCTGAACACTTGCTATTATTATTATCATTTCTGTTACTAAACAAAATACAAAACCCACAAAGGAAAAGATTAACTACATAAAAATTTAAAACTTCTGTATGGCAAAGACAACATAAATGAAGACAAGTGACAAACTAAGAGGACATATTTCCATATTAATATCCAGAGTATATAAAGTCTTAATATCCAGAATATTCAAAAAATCCTTTTACAATACAAGAAAAGGAAAACCAACCAGAAAACTGGCAGAGGAAAATAACAGGCAATTCAGAGGAGAAATACAAATTCTCAAATGTTACGTGACAAGTGATTGGGAAATAAAATTAAAACAATGACAAAATGTCATTTTTGCCCATCACACTGGCAAAATAAAAAATGACTTAAGTGTCTAGTGCTGGCTTGAGTGTGAAGAAATGGGCATTCTCAACTGGCATGGCATGTTTAAAGGGCTATCTTGGTAATGCCTTTAAAAGAATGCAATCTGGTTCTTCTAGATATCAATGTTAAGTAGATACCTGCGCATATACTAAAACAAGTGTGGATACGGATGTTCATTTATATAACAGAAAAAGTCTGAAAATGTCCTAAATGTTTATCAGCAGGAGAACAGTTTATTTAAATTATGGTATAATTTTGTTATACCACTAGGCAACAGTTTAAAAAAAGTAATTCCATATGAACTAATATGTGAAAATTTCCAAGATATTAAATGAAGCAAGGATGCTGAACCTGTGTAGTGCAAGCCCCCTCACCCAATCCACTAACAAAGTCTCCTTTCCTTCATTTTCACACTACAAATATAAAAGTTTGATTCACTGACTCTGAGTCTTCCCACATAAGAATTTTTCCTGACATTTGTGTTATATTGTAAAATTCACACTAAATCTTTCATGTTCAATATTTGTTTTCCCATATCCAAATCCACTCCACAAATTCGGTTCTCAAATCAAATACAATAATATCAAGAATGCAACTGGAGTCGCACTTCATTTCTCTGCTGTAAGTTTAGCCAGAGGGATTCTATTAGCCTCAATCAAACTCCCTATGTTATGTTTAAGAACAATGAAAGCCATGAGTTCTAACAGTTACTGCATTTAGCCTACGTGGACCTAACACCCAATTGATCTTTCACTTGCTGTATTGCGTGTCCACTGGTTTTCGCCCATCAGGGATAGTACCGCCAAAACACTGTAACACTATTCTCCCCTCTGCTCACATAGCAGAAGTCACCGCAGCTACTCTCAACACTGTGAAACAGCCTGCAACTCTGCAAACCCTCTCAGCAGTCCACTCCACCTGTCCAAGGCCAGGCCAAGTCGTGCTTAGAACCCTCAGATGGCTACACCATTGCAAAGGTCTAGACCAAAGCTGAGATAACCGAAGTCAATTATCTTTAAACTTGCCTCTCAATGCAGTTATCTTCCAGCCCCGAAAATCACTCCTCAACCCAATTTCTATCCTCTGCTACTCTCATTTACTTATTGTATGTGCCTTATCTCCTTCCTCATCCTTGGAATTTTCTTCATTCCCAACCCCTGCTGCTGCTCCTTCTACAACTCATTCTGTCCTAAACAAACTCCCCATCTCTTCAACCTTTGGCATTTTCTAGTTCCCTGCTGCCACTTATACACCATTACTTTCACTTGCATATAAAAACTCACCCTCAATCAAAAAAGTGCATAAGATCTAACCATACTATGACCCTTGACACTCCTCTGAGGCCATCTGACAACCTCCCCCTTACCTCGGTGGCATCATTCACGGTTTTTCTCTCCACGCCGACTCCTGCTCTAACTCTGACACTTAGTGTCCAGGAAGCTTCCCTTTTTAAAAAAATTTTTTTTATTGAAACATAATTGATTATACACATCTTTGGGGTGTAAGACTGAACATCGATACCTATGGAAGCAGCTTCCTTAAGTGCACCTGAACCCTAGAGCAATCAAGGGTTGCTCACTCACACACCCCCAGGTCACAAATCTAGAACCACCCACATCAAGGAGGTCTACTGAGATAAGAACTAATTATGCTATAGTTGGTTAGGGGGCTCAAGAAAAGTGGAAATAAATTAGGATTTAAAAAGAAGGATGGAGGAGGACTAGCAGAAAGGTTCTATAAGCACTGAGGGCCTAGTTAAGGCTGGAGATGACTCATTCACTACAGTGGGTAAGCTACATGCTGGCTCAATGCCACAATCTAGAATAGTCTAATTTTTCCCCATTAAAAATTTTATTTTAGCATGTATGCATGCATATAATTATTTCAAAATAATTACTTTTTTTGTAAAGCAAAAATGTGCAAAAGTTTTCGTTTTTTAAAAATTTACATCTTTTTATGAATGTTCTTTTTAACATAGAAGAGTGACTTCATTCAGAGATACCTCAACTGACTTGAATGCTCTGAAAATGACATGCAAAGTAAATCAGAAAATACTCTTTAAACTTTTGTTGAAATATTTAAAATAATTTACAGTCCATTTTCTATAACTATAGTATAGTGAACATGCCAGAATCTTGCAGTATCTGAAAGCAGCCACTATAGTTTTAAAAATATCAACCAGGATCACATAAATATCAAAACAATGTCAATGGGATGACCTCAGAAATGTTCTTTAAAACCCTGTAAAATGCATTACATTTGATTTTTAAAACTCTGGTTCTCGCATGGTTTGCTTTCTTTTCTGCTAAGTAGCATAATGGGAAAGGTGGATTTCAAACTTGCTTCGGTAAATTAAACAAATTCATTCATTCATTCACTCATTCAACAAATATTTAGTAAGCACCTACTATGTGCCAGGAACTGGATTATGTGCTGGGAATACAATGGTGAGCAAAAACAAATGGGTTCCCTCCGTCACGGAACTGACAGTCTAATGGGAGAGACAGACAATTTCATTATTAAATAAATGTATGATTGTTAACTATTATAGTCCTGACATAGCTGCAACATTAATGCAAAAAAATAAAAACAAAATCACTGCTTAAAAACAGGTTATATCTTCTTCATAATCAGAAATAGATATAGCTTTCATTACATAAAATACCTTTTACACTTGGGAAAAATTAATTGAAATGAATATGAGAAATTATTCAAATCTATTTAATAGGTGTTATTTGTGAACAAATAATGTTTCCTCAGTCAAAGAAGATCACTCTTAAGTAAGCACATACATGTGTTTTTGTATCTCTCCACAGCACCTGAAACACTGTTGTGCGTGCAGGTTCCTTGAGCACAAGGACCTTTTCTATCTCTTTTACTGCCATATCCCCACTGCCTACAGCAGTATCTGTCATACATTATATGTACTTAACATTTTTTGAATGAATGAATGAATGAATGAATAAACAAACGGACAACAGGGGTTGAAACAGCTAAGATGATATGAAAAAGAGTACATTTGGTCCAAAACAACAATTTGAGCTATGTGATATTGCTAAGACCCAGTAAGTCAGAGCACATTACTACCGATGTCCATTGATGTGACCCTCAAGCCCATCTTAAATGGTCCTGAATTGTCCAGTTGAGAGTCAACTCTAGCTAACACAATTAGATCACTAACCTGTGTCCATTTCTTCCAAAATAATAATAGGGTGCCTACAGGAAGTAATTTTAAACCGATAACTTCATTTCTTACCTAGAGTACTACCAATAGCCTCCCTGCTGGTCTCCCTGTCTCTACGCTTATGCTGTCCAGGTGCGCCCATTGCACCTCCACCCCACCAGCAGCCAGAGGGATCTTCTCCTCATGCGAACCAGAACATATCATCCACCTGCTCAAAACCCTTCAATGGCTTCCCATGGCTTTCAAAATAAAACCTCAGCTGCAGGCGTCTGACTCTCTCTCTAACTTTATCTTCACCTCATTCCATTCTCACCACGCTAATTTTCTTGCCATCCTTCAAGCACTCAGGACAACTGTACTTTCTGTTCTTTCTACTTGTAACATTTTTGCCTCAGATCTTCAAATGGCTTCTCACTTCAAATCTCTGATCTAACATCACCTTATCAGAGACCTTCCCCAGCCACCTACATCTAAACAAGCAACTCCCTCATTCTCTGTCCCCTTTCCCTGCTTTCTTTCTCTTTATAGCAGTGACACACATATTACATAATTGCTGACATCTGACTACCCCACTAAATCAATAGATCCCTAGAGGCTTATTTCTATGGTCACAGTTCCTAGAAAGTGCCTGGCACACACGAGGGAATCAATATATAATTATTAACCAATTCAAACATTCATGCTATATGCAGGAGTACTGTGAAACAGTTCTGTTATGCTATGATTAGGTAACAGGATTAAAATTTTAATAACAAAATTAATTAATGAGTAGGAATTAAAATTGAGTCTTTCCAAGGGATATTAAAAAGATCAGCAGTGTAAAGCAACAGTGGCTAAAACAATATGGAGCTGAAGGACACTGCTTTAGGAAGAACCATCCAACAGAACTACTTAGGGGGAATACTGAAATGGGTAACATATTTTCCAGAGACTTAAAACAAAAAAAATCTAAGAAGGAAAAATATGCAATAGGTAAAATATTAAATCCTATTTGATTTGTATGCTCTTCTCTACACAATTCTCAGTGAAAAATTCAAAAGCCAAAAATATACTTCAAAACATATTTACAAATGCCAGCAACATAATAATAAAAATGCCTTCCTATTAAATAAATAGTAAAAATACTTTCCTAGTAAATATTATTTCGAAGTTCAGAAAAATGAAACAAAATGGGCTTGGAATAATTATTCATTCTAGAATCAGACTCATTCAAATAAGTATTTAAGAACTTACCGTGTTAAAAATTATTCTGCCTAAATACAAAAAAATAAAAAAATCAGAAAATATTGAATCATTAAAAAATTATTAAAAAATACTGTAAAAATATCCCCGCTTTGACAAGCAAACATGTAAAGCCACACATATACAACCATAAAGAACTTGAACTCTGTTCAACATGAGTGTCAACCTAACTAACAAAATCATTGTGCACTTAAAGAGCACATGCAATACGTTAAACAAGAAGGTGAAGAAAAAAGGACCATTAAATGAAAAGGAAAATAACATGTACTCTGTGTGAGTTGCACACTGCTGATGTTGAATATTTCTAAAATACTAATGAAGTCACCAAGAAAGGATGGCATGTTCAATTAGCATGTACATGAACCTTCTACTAGGACAAAACCTTTAAAGTTTCATACCAGTACAGATAAAAAGACTAAGACTTAATTGCTCAATCCACATTCTAACAGATTGTGTTTGGCTTTCTTAAAAACAGAAGACACTATACAGATCTGTAATCTAAGAAAGTAAATAAACTTTTAGCTTTCATTAGGGGAAACAAAAATTATCTATTTTGGTAAACAATCAACTGTTCTATATTGGTATGTGAGGAAAATGAACAAATCTTTTAACATGTGTATCAGACTGGAGAATTACAGCTTATGGCCATGCCATGCTATTTCAGAGTCCTTTTATATTTCAGGGAACTCAATTTGATCGAGGCTTATCTCAACTCACATGATAATGAACAGTGTCAAATGACAAATTTAAGGGCAGGATCACACATTAATGTAGTTAATTACCAAACTTAAAAACTTCTCAAATCATATTTCTGTGGGCATCTTTCTTTTGATAGGTAACAATTCAAACTACAAATACCATTCAGCTTTATTTCCACAATCATTGAAATGCCTGCATCAAACAAAACCCAGAATTCTACATGCTATTTAAATTCCATTTGAATTTTTGAGGCAGCATACCATACTAAATAGAACACTGGGCTTAGCTATCAGGAAGAAGTAAGTTTGTATACCATCTCTGCCACTTACTAACTCTCTGTGACACTGGACAAATTATGTAAACTTCTCTGAGCCTCAATTATCTCATGTAAACTGAGATAAGAATGTCTAACATACACTTGTTATGAAAAGTAAATGAAAACTATTTCAAAAGAGAAAAGGGAAGAGAGGCTTACTCAGTAACTATTATGAAAAGGGGTGGGGGGTAGCAGGGATCAAAACCTATCTACCCCAAGGCAGAAGGTCTGAATTCTTACTCTGGCTCTTTTCTTTCCCTGAGGTGTGATTCCTGGCAAGGTTTTAGCTTCTACTTTATTCATAGCTAAAATGGGAGAAAAAACATGCTATCTCAGGTTATTGCAAGGATCAAATGAGTTAACATATGTGAAACAACTAGGAAAATAATAAATGAACAGTCATATGAAAAAAACTTTATTCTGGATAGAAAAGCCAAGCAGGCAAAAAAGAGAAATTACAATTTCTCATTTCCTGGCATATAGAATTTTATCTTTGTATAACACACTTCAAACATTAATCACACCTCATATTAACTACTATGAGACCATAGCCTCCACTGAACTGGTATCCCTTAAAGACAAGAACATCATCTTTGTTTTTTCAATGGGTAACGCAGTATCAGAAATAAAGATGAGGCTCAATAAATGCTTGAATGACAGTACCCTATGTTTGATCTTACTATTATGTGAGCAATGCACTGGGAAGTAGTAGAATTACCATTTTCTTTTCGTAGTCTCGTTATGAACTTCTTAGGAGGTATCACTCCAACCTTTTTCTTCTGAGTGGCTATGCTGTGGAAGAGATCTGCTAAGCATGTAAGAAGGTTCTCCTTCTTCCTAGGTTGACTCTTGTATGCTAGAACTTTTTCCCGAAACGGACGACAGAAATAAAGTGCTTGAAGAACTGAATTGCAGTAGCAGGTATTCCCAAACTAGAATAGAAAAAAAAATTTTTTTGTTAAATTTGGGCAATACATTTTCACAAGAAAGAATTTCTCTGTGTATAGTTGAGAGAACAGAAAGAGAAGATAGGGAATTTATAATCCACATAAATTAAAATGTATCTGAAAGTACAGAAGTAATTATTCTGCAAATTAGCCATTTTAACATTAAATGGATGCTTTAGGCATCAGTTTCAGGTTAAAACTGAGGAAAATATATCGTATAAATTTAAAGTTAACAAAAATGGTTATTTACAGGGGAAGAGGGAAAGAGTGGAGAAAGAGATGAAAGTGAGACTCCTGTGAATGTACATTACTATATAAAGTTTATTTTATACCCTAATTTTAAAAAAATTAAATCAAAAAGTAGAGAGAAAAAATGTTAAAATTGAAAACAAATAGAAATAAGTGAAACCTAAATGTGTATCAAGTTGGTGGTAGAACTACACAGAAAAAAGAATAACTTTAGGTGACTTTTAAAACACAGAATTTTTTACATGCCTAGTGAGATACAGTCTAAAAATAAAAAGAACCACAAAGACACCTACTAATAGTGTTATTTTGAAACTATTATAGCTACACTATCGGATAAAGCAAGCAAGGAATTATGTTAATACTCTAGGAACCAAACGTTTTAATGTAAAGGATAAAAAGATACTGAAATAGAATTCAGAAAAGTGAAAGTCCTATAAATATAAATTGGAAATATCAGTATAAACCCATGCCTTTGTGGGGGTGTGGGGTGTGTGTGTGTGCATGTGCAGCACGTATGTTTGCATGTGCGTGTGCATGTGTGTGTTTTCAAATTCTGTCCACCGAAAAGGTATGGCAGCAATGAGTTTCCCCTGTACCCAGATTTTCCCACCAAAAGGAACTAGGACACCTTGGAGATATGGCTGATACAAGGTCTGGGACAAGAAATGTACAACCTACGAGATTAGTCCCTGGATACCTTTTTGTGTAGACAGAAGAGTCAACTTTAGTTCAAAAGAATTACTGCAATGGATTAAAACATATAAAAATCCATCAATTTAAAATGACAAAAAAAAAAAAAACCTTCATTAGTCACCATTAGAGGTTTAGAGGATGCAAACTAACATATAAAAAGAAAGCATCAAAGTTTTTTCTTGCCCTTCTTATAAGAACCATATTTCAGGGGTACTAAATAGATGAAGGAAGTTCTTGTTTATACAATAATTGCAGCAAATAAAATCAGAAGATATGATTATCAATAATGGATTAGGCAATAATTATCAATGGATGCCAAAAGGATTAGGTTAAAGGACGCTGGGGAACAAGACAGATCAGATCTAAATCCCCAGCACATTTCAGCATCACTGAAAGTGAAAGTATATCACGTCATGTCATGTGATATACCTCACATTCTATGAAGTAACCTTGCCTTAAAAAAACAAAACCACCAATTCATAAGATATTCAGGCAATAGTGGAACAGGATAAACAATATCACAAAGAAGGAAAAGGCCAAGTTTGAAATGTGGGATAATTTCTAGGACAAATGACCTGATTTCTCCACAAATTAATGATATGAAAAAGAAAACAGGTTGGGAAGGACTTAAGACATAACACATTGCAAATGTAATGTGTGGAGTTTCCTTGGATCCTGATCCAAAAAAACAAGCTATAAAAAGTCATCTTTCGGATGAGAGAAAACATCTGAATATGGACTAGTACTAGATGATATTAAGAAGTTATTACGGGGGCTGGTCCCGTGGCTCACTAGGGAGAACGCGGTGCTGGTAGCGCCAACGCCGCGGGATCGGATCCTATATGGGGATGGCCAGTGCGCTCGCTGGCTGAGCGTGGTGCGGACGACACCAAGCCAGGGGTTATGTTCCCCTTACTGTCAAAAAAAAAAAAAATTTATTACTCATTTTGTTAGGTGTGATAATAAGATGATCATGTTTTTAAAAATGTCCCTGTCAGTGTGAGATGCATAACTAAACAACTAAATATTTAGCCAAAACAACATGACGACAAGGACTTCCTTTTCCAAGGAGGGGGGGGGGGGCAAGTGGACGAATAAATTGGCAAAATATTGGTGATTGTTAAAGCTAGGTTGATGGGTTCGTGGGATTCATTTTATCTCACTATTCTAGTTTTTTAAAAAGGAGGTAGATGTTTAATCTTTGAGGCAAGATGTATCATCATGTGTCAAATTTGTAGCAAACATAGGATCTAATCAGTATAAATTCAGAAGGAAGACAGAGACTAGGCACAGCCAGTAATTCCAGGGAGAAAAAGCTTAAAAGCCCTGCTACGTTCAATCTCCTGTCTGAATGTTTCTTTTTCTTTCAGAGAGATTAAACAAATAAGACCTCTATGCCCCACTAAGATGCACTGTACTATTAGAATCTCATGTGAAAACAGGAGTTATCAACTTTTTGAAGACACACTGGAGACTAAAGCCCTCTCCAGATAGGGATATCAGACCCAGTGAGGACGTATGACCTCTTACATTGACACTGTAGTCAGAGCCAAGGCACTGGTTTGAGAAAGAGAGATGCTTTAAAGGCTTCCTAGAGAAAGGCTAAAAGAAGTGTCTGATAATGATATACTGATATCAGTAATCATAAATATAACTATGGATATACTCTAATGAAACCTATCCAGGGGTTAAGGACATCTGCATTAGAATCTACAATGTTACCAAGATTATTTTACCAACTATCCAATATAAATTCATCTAAAGATACTAGTATTTGGGTTTTTTCGTGGTTTTTAAAATTTTTTGAATTGAAACATAATTGATTATACATATTTATGGGGTACAAGTTGACTGTCAGTATTTGTGTACAGTATGTGATGATCAAATTAATACTATTAACCTGTTCATCATTACAAATCATAATTAATCTTTGTGTCCCTTACCCAATTACTCCCTAACACCTCTCCTTACCTCCCTCCCCCACCTCTAGCAACTAAAGGTCTCTTCTAGCCTTCTGAAAGTGCAAAGTTTTATTGTGGTCTTTCTTTCTCACTAGTGGGAGGAAAGGAAGGAATGAAGAAAGGAAGAGAGGGAGGGACAGAGAGAGGGAAAACTTCTTTAAAAATGCAATGTATTATATACATTAAAATATAAAAGAAATGTAAGATAAAGTGTACATTTTAAATTTTTCTTATTTATTACACAAACTTTTTATTTTTACTAAAAATTATTAATATTGAAGTAAGAGCAATGAGACTGAGTAAGCTTTTTTATAAACCATGGGTTTTAGATTTTAAAACAGTGATTTGATAGTCTGGGTTTATTTCAGTTATTTGGATATGTGGTTTTAATAGCTATCAAAACTGAAAAGGATATCTAAAGGTCCAAATGCAGAGTCTCATCGACTGCCTTTGCTTTATAAATCATGATACTGAATTTTCATTCCCATCTACCAAATTTGTTTGAATAAATTCAGTGAATGTCTGCCTTGAGAGAGCATAGCATAGTAATTAAGTACAAAGGATCAGAAACCAAACTGTCTAGGTTCGAGTCTGATTCTGCTGTGTGACCCTGGGAAATTACAAACCACCTGTTGAACAGTTTCTTCATCTGCCAAATGAGGCTAATAACAGCACCTATCTCTTAGAATTTTTTAAAGAATTAAACGAATTATCCACATAAAGCACTTACAAAAATTCCTGGCACTTCATCACCTCATAGTTACTTTTAAAACAACCTTTAGTTAACTGAAATTAGATCATATAAATCTTTAAGTCTACTTTTAAATTCTAACAGATTTGCAATAGCAGAAATGAGTAAGGGGGGGTGACACTGTGAACGCTTTGGCATCATGGAACTTAAAGTGACATACAATCATACCATACGTGGACAGAGTAGGGGCCAGAACATCCATGCTAATAATTAGTAAGCTTAATCTATCATTTTCAGATAAAAATAAACATTAGAAATCTTAATATTTTCTTCCCATACCCACATTTCATTTGGATGGAGACTACTAGTTTTAACCACCATTATGTCAAATGTATTACCTTTTTAAAATGTTGAAAAGGGACCACTTTTGAAGAGGCACAAGTTCTTCCACTGTCCCCTATGGCAGACTCAGGTGATGCTGTCTGTCCTGTAACTTTCCCCTCTAAGGAAATGCCCTCTTTCCACCCACCAGCTCCTGATTAGGTGGCCATGTTTTAGAATGCTGTATCTGCACATTCTCCTACCCACTACCCTAACCCCAGCTGAGTAGAGTAGACCAGTGTTGAGCACCTAACCCAGAATCGGCCTTTCCATACTCTAGGCCATGGCATCCATGCCTCACCCCATGCCCTTATTCCCCTGCCCCATGCTTCCTTGTAGGAACTGATTTCTCTTTTCTATGCAAATTCTGTCAGGACGCCAATCACAAGCCCTTTCACAGACCCTGCAACAGGCTTGGACTTGATCCAATCTAGCCAGAGTATGTGGGCCAGAGCTTTAGCCAGGCTTGACATGAACATTCTCTGGGATCTCCAACAACATAAACCTCAAGTAAGCCATGGCCATCAGTGGAGAGAAACTGGATGAGGATGAAATCAGTGCAAAAGAGACAACTGTCTAATCAACTTCATAATCCACAAATAGAAAATTTCATTTTTATTTATCACTGTCCTCCATAATAGACCCTGCTCTAAATAATGACTACTTGCAATTCAAGTTAAATATTAGCCTTTGATAATAAGATGGGCTAGGAACGCAACCATAATTTTATAATAAAGATTCTGGAAAAAAAGCACATTCCATAGTAGCCTCACAAATGGATTCATTAAAAGCCCAATCTACTTGGGTGTTAGCGCCTACTTGTATTTAAAATCAATAAAGAACTACACAATAATACAATGAAAGAAGACTATTTAAAAAATAGTAGGAAAGAGATACCACTAGTTTAAATCACTCTCTACTCTCCATGCTACTAAAATAAGTACTAACCAGCTACAAGATTAAAGGAAAAAGGTAATCTGATTTTCAGATTAAACCAATTTGTTTTCAAATAATTTAGCTGACTATGTAAATAGCTGACACATAAGTGGGATATTTTACAGGAAAAGAAAGCTTCCAAAGGCTTTGGGTATCCAAAGGTCCCTAAGCCACATTATTTCTTTTCTCTGATTTATAATACAATCAGGAATATTAATATATCTATAGGAGATAAACCAATAAGAAATCCTCTACTCTATTTATGATAGATATTATTAAAAGTAAGCTGCCATACAAACTATTATTTGTGAAAATATTCTTCCAAGATAAAAATAACAGAAAATAGGTTCTTATTAACAATGCTGAGAGTAACCATACTGTTTAATTTACTGCAAGTTTAATTAAATTGTGGTTATTTTTCTTCTCTCCATTAAGAAAAAAAACTGCCTAAATACACATATTATTTCCCAAAGGCAAGTGTTTTTGAGTGATCCTAACACTCTCTGGTAGAAAAAAGGGATCCAATAAGGTAGATCTAAGAGGATCTCTTTTAGTATACACTTTGTAAAAGTAATTAAAATAAACCTGGAAATGCACACTTAGCTAATAGCAGACTGATAAACAGAAAGCATACATGTGCTTCATTTTAACAAAATCCAACTGTTAGAAAAGACTAACCACAAAGTTCCTTAAAGAAGCTACACTCCAGTACTGTTCACAACACGTGGCAGACAGGTATAGGGACAGGAAGAAAAACAAACTGTTGACCTCTGAATTAACTAAGCCATCATCCCCCACAAAAAGGTCCAACCTTGATTTTTTTTTTTTTTTGTCTTTTTCGTGACCAGCACTCAGCCAGTGAGTGCACCGGCCATTCCTATATAGGATCTGAACCCGCGGCGGGAGCGTCACTGCGCTCCCAGCACCGCACTCTCCCGAGTGTGCCACGGGCTCGGCCCCCAACCTTGATTTTTAAGGAACATCTGTGAATAAGTAGTGTGACAATTGTACAAATAAAGAAGAGGGAGGGGAACAAGAGAGAAACAGAGAGTGGTAATAATTTAGGACATGAAAAATAACACTTATAGAAAATAAGGTTAAAGGCACAGGACAACAGCTGCAAAGCAGCCTGAAGGTATAAATCCCAGAAGAAGTTAATCACACTACCAGTTCTGCAACAACTACTCTGACCACTGATTTTTCTGTGAGTATAATTCAAGGTGTTCATCAATCTTTAATAGCTGGTGCCCTTGGCCCCCTTAGAGATCTCAATTTTTGTTTAATAATGAGGCAAAGAGACAAGAAACTATATTTCTACTCATCGCATGAATCTCGCCAGGAGATAAAGACAAAGCTTTCCCTTACTAACTTTATTCCCTCCTGCTTCTCTTGATTTTATTGTCACTTGGCTTCATGGAGAAGCATAAATACAATCTTCTGATTTAGACAGATCCACGGGGAGTAAAGAAATCATGCCTTCTTAGAAACCCCCTTTTTTTACACAATTGACACTAGTATTACTGTCAGTGATACTGATACCATATTAAATTAAGAACATAGCAGCAGAAAAAAACATTATAGAGAATTAGAACTCAGTTCATTTTTACTTAGGATGTTATTTTACTTGTTCTCAGGCTACCTGCAAAAGAATTTAGATGGAAAACCTGAAATACTTATTTTATACAGGAGAAGGTTAAAGGTAAACTGCATTCAACACACAAAATACTATTGTATTAAAGGATATGCGTTCTTCTGGAACACTATCAATAGGAACAACGATTCAAGACACATACTAGCTTTCGAGTCTGAACCTAATAAGCATGTTAGTCAGAAGAAAATGGTAACAAGATTGAAGAAACTGGGGTTTTACCATCCCAGAAATGAGGCTTTTGATCACTAGACAACTGCTTATGAGCATGAACATTTTGGATGTTAGAAGCAGAGGCCAGACTTCATGTTTAACAAGGGAATTAAATATATTCATTTAACTCTACTCCCCATGCAACCCCGGTAAAATGACATTAAAGGAATAGATTAGGTAAAAACTCAAAAGGCCAGAGAGTGTGATAAAGAAGAAAACTGCAGACTAGAGATGTCAGCAAACTCATAAAAGAGAGAAGGCAGATGGAGAAAAAGTAGAAGCCCAAGTGCATGGAAGGAAGACAGAAGTGAGAAGAAAGCTGGCTCATTCCTGAAGGCTCAGGAATAGCGGTGGGTGGGGGGTGGCAGGAGGACCAGCAGTGTCTAAAAACACAAGTCTGGTTGTAAGTCTAAAAGGACCATTTAGATACCCAAGCACTTAGGCTCTCCTCCAATCTTGTAAAGGGCGACTGCAGGCTTAGTCTCCACAGAAGCTAAGCAGGAGAAACTGCATTTGAGGACCCTTGGGAACCATGGAGGACAGCAGCGCAGGATTGAATAAAAACCTGAATTAAGCCATTCTTACGCGTGACTGGAGGAACCCTCCCAGCAGGAAAAAAATAGTCCCAGAAAAATGGCCTCTGGTTACTGAAAATGGGAAAGGGGGGTGGAGGGGCTAGAGACTTTTTTTTTTTTTTTAAGTCTGTTTGCCAGGGAGTCACTCTAGAAAAAACCCAAAGTAGACAAGCTCCACAAAGCCTTCAATCCATTGTTTAGAATATCACTTTTATATATGAATGAAATTTGAGGAAGGGTTCCAACAAGAGAGTTTAAAACAGGAAAAAATTAACTCAGAGGTCTCAGAAAAAATCCAGTAACCACAAGAAAACCTCAACAACAAAAAAATCATAAATAATATCCTGAGAAAAATAAGAGAAGATATTGCCTCCATAAAAGATTAAAAAATAAAAGTAACTTTCTAAGCAATAAAAGTACAAACAGCTGAACAACAACAAAATAAATCAAAGTAACAGTCTAAAATGCAGAATAAAAAGGCAGGTGACAAAATGGGGAAAAAATAAAAAAATTGGAGAAATTAGTCTTAAGTGTTTTTATGTGCAACCAATAGTATATCAAAAAAGACACTGATAGGGAGAAAATTATCCTAAAAACTAGCATCGGAAATGTTCTAGATCTGAGGAAAGTGAGTCTTCAGTCTGAATGGCTCCATAAATACCCAACGCAATAACAGGAAAGGGAGACTTAAGACACCATCGTGAAATTTCAAAACAATATGGGTAGAGAAAATGCTAAAGGTCTCCAGAAATTTTAAAACAAAAAAAGAAAGAAGAGATCAAGAATCAGATGGGCATCAGAACTTTCAACAGTGACAACAGAAGCCAGGAGGCAACAAATCAATGCCTTAAAAATTCTGCAGGAAGGTAATTTAATCTAGGATCCATCTCTGGCTACAACAATAACCAAAGGATTTTAAAATACACAATGTGTCAAAGTATATCTCCCAGGCCTACCTCCTAAAGAAGCTACTATAGAACGTGTTCCACAAAGTAAGGGGGAAAAAAACAAACAAAAAACAAGACAGGGGATCTAGAAAAAGAGGGGAGAAGTGCAGAGAATGTCAGAGTGGTAGCAAAAAGACCACCCGGGCAAAGGCAGAGACCAAGCCAAAAGAACAGGACAGGGGCTCCAGAGGGAGGGCCAAGGGGAAAGAGAGTTTACCCGACGGGGAGGACTGAGTGGAAACTAAGGGTAAGAAAGTCTTTTGTTTTTTTAGTTCTGTGAAAGACTTAGGGAAAAATAAATGAAAATTAAAGATGTGGGAAAATAAAGTAGTGATTAATTCCAGGCAAACAAAGTTATACAAAAGGAAAGAAAAGGCAGTCATAGTATAACTAGACTCACCTGGGAATATTTAAAATAGTTATAATAACAAAAACACTGAACAATGATTAAACTAAAGACCATGATGGAATAAGCATATTGGGAGAATGGGAGAAGTGAAGTTAGGGATGGAGGTAGAACTAAATTTCTTGTCTACCATAATAGGAAGTCGATAGATTGGTAAATGGCAGTATTTATTTAGAATGCAAGATAAGCTCCAAAAACAATAGCTAGAAGAGTAATGAGTAGCCTGTTCTGGGGAGGGGCAGAGAAAAGCAGGGTACTGCTGGTTCTGTTATAAGCACAGTGCATACACAGAGACGATTCCCAGAGCAAGGGGAAACACAATCCAACTGCTTTCCTCTAAGTCCACAACATATCCATCTCATGCATCACAATTACATACTAGTATTCAGTGACACACCAATTTGTTCAATATAACTTACTGTGTTACCTGCTTCATCATCAATATACATATGAGTGTACTTCAAAAAGTTTATGGAAAAATACAATTAAAATATAATACAAAATTTTCTATGAACTTTTTGAAGTACCCTCGTAAAACACCTACCACAAATCCACCTAACAGTATAAAATAAACTACCACAATAATTATTATAACACAGGTTTGTAGTATTGGCTGATGATTCAGAACAGATAACATTCAGAGTTAAAACTTCTAAAGTTCTCCCAAAATGTTAATAATCTATAATTACTAGAATGACCTCCACAAGGATTAGGCCATATTTTTTCCTGTATTTTGTACTTTTGTATCTGTAGTACTGGTGCAATACCAGAAGTAAACTGCCAAATACCCTATAGGCAGGTGGAGGCATTTGCACAGCTATATCTATCCTTGTACATATGTATCACTTATATTTAGAAAAATAATTCTCAAAGAATCAAGATATCACTTGATCTATGCTATATGAAATTTTGGTTAAGAGAAATTTTTGACACACAAAATAGGAAAAATCAGACT